>NC_091973.1:17841508-19041508 GCF_036711975.1 Onthophagus taurus | reverse complement strand
CCCTAATTTGACCTAATTGTTTCTTCTGAACAATCACTATGGGATGAACAAATTCAGTTGGTTTTGTTACCTTGAAAATGATACCATCATTTTCCATGCGCATTAATTCGTTTTTTAGTGGTTCTACTAGCTGAAATGCTACTCGTCTACATGGTACAACTACCGGATCATAATTTTCTTTAATTTTAAAATCACAAGGTTTGATGTCTATTGACCCTAAACCTTCAAAAACGTCAGCAAACTGATTTTTCATTGTACATTCAACTGAATCATTTGAACTAATAGCGTTTATTGCTGGTTCTCTATTAACTAATTTAAGTTTTTCACAGGATTCTAATACAGGTGCTGCATGTTTATCTGTTTCAATAACCACAAATCTAAATATATAATCATCACTATTAAACTGAATATTTAATAAACAAGAACCCAAAATTTTATGTTTTTCTCCACCATAAACTGATATATATCCGCCAGTTTGATCTAATTCTACATCTAAATTTAATTGGTCAAAAATGTATTTTGGAAGAACATTTATGTCAGAACCCGTGTCTATTTTAATGCGAATACGCTTGTTACAATCTAAAACTCTAATTATTTCAAACCAAACATTATTCTGATTATTATTGATACTATCCAACACATAATTATTACTTGTACTATTGTTATCAACCTGATTACTCTCCTGTTTACTATCGATAATGCTGTTAACATTCTTTGTTTTACAAACAAAACTAAAATGACCTTTCCGAGAACATTTAAAGCAGGTTTTATTTAATGCAGGACACTCACGAAAATTTTGGTGCCAATTCTTTCCACATCGATTACAGATTCTCAATTTTTTCATATCTTCTGTCTTCCCTTCTTGTCGGTCACTCCATTTGCATGGTCCTGAGGTCACCGCTTGATATCTTGCACTTCGACGCCTTGGCGGCTTGTTGTCTGTTGTTTGATTGCATTTCTTACCCATGGCTGCTATATCGCCTACTTTTTGTTTCAACACCAATTCGTTGATGCTAGCACTAGTTTGCTCGGCTGCCTGGCAAATTTCAGTGGCTCTTTTTAAGGTTAAGTTTGATTCCCGGAGAAGTCGATCTTTTACCCTCTTGTCTCTGGTTGCACAGACTATTCTATCTTTTATCAGCTCTTCTCTTAATGTCCCGAAATCACAGTTGGCTGCAATTTTTCCCAATTCTGATAAGAAACCATCAAATGTTTCTCCTTCCATCTGAATTCGCGTATTGAATTTGTGTCTTTCTACACTAATATTAGTTTTCGGAATAAAATATTCATCTAATTTCGTTTTTATTACCTCCGGATCTTGTTCATCTGTTTCATTTAAATCTAAAGTTTCTAAAATACCTGCGGCTTCTTCACCCATACAATGAATCCACACCGATGCTTAAACCGTTTTATCTTTGGTACTACAACCACTTGCGTTTATATAAACGTCCATTGCTTTTCTAAACTTCTTCCAGTTTTGTCCAAGGTCCCCCGTCATCGACATACTTTTCGGTTGTTTTAACGATTCCATTTTTTCTTCTTTTATTCAGATTTCCTTTTTCATTACTGACTGCGCCATGTAATAATACTACTTTTGTATTGTGAACTATTAATTTATTGATTAACAACGTTACAACAAAATGGCTGTTCGCTACTTCGTAGACGCTAGAGGAATGGTGACCGCGTCTTTTCGCGAGTCATCGTATTGGCGTGGTATTGCATAGCCAACTTATATAACAAGGATAAGAATCAATTATTAATTTTAATGATGGTTGATTGGAACAAATGTTTGGAGTTATAACGGCCTTAAATTCAAAGGAGGGTGTCAAATCTTCACAAGAACAATTGACGGTACCTCTGTTACAGATTGACTTCGTACTGTTAAGACCTTGAATAGTAATTGATGAACCATGATCTCTGGGTAAACATAAACGTTTTGATAGTTTGTCAGTTATGAAATTGGACATGCTTCCAGAATCGATAAGAGCACGAACTAGATGACATCTCCCGAAGATATCTTTGATTTTAAGAAAAACGGTGGGTAATAAAACATTAGTAGTTGTATTTTGATTTATAGAGCGTTCTTTCCTGCACGAAGTAGTTCCTACATGAACTGAGTTGTTTACAGGTGAATTAAAATGAAGTAATGTGTGATGATGCTGTCGACATGTGAAACAGCGATGTGAGGATTGACATTTTGATGTTGAATGACTGGAGCTTAGACAATTTCGACATAAATTATTTGCTCGGGCAACTTCTAAACGTTCTGAAGTTGACTTAGATTTAAAATTGGGACATCTCTAAATCTGATGAATTTCAGGACATAATAAACATTTTTTGGAGAAGGAAGTAGATTCAATTTTGAAGCTAATTGTCTTAGCTACAGTTGAACGGTCTCCAAAGCTTTTGCTCGACCCTCTAAAAATTTAATCAATTTAACATATGTAGGAATTTCAACTGAAGTGTGATGTTCTTCAAATTGGGTTTTTGTGGTTGTAGTTAATTTTTGTAGTAAGATATTAAAAAGAAGAAAATCCCATGAATCAACTGGAAAGCCTAAGGTACGAAATCCTTCAACGTTGTCTTTAAATGTGTCGATTATATAATGGAATGATTTTACAGACTCATCTGTCGCGGATTTCAAATGGATGATCTCATTGAAATAAATTGTAGCGAGATATCTCTTATTCTGATATCTTCCCGTCAATGTACTATACGCGATGGGATAATTATCGTCAGTGACAGGTAAGCTTTTTATTAGATTGAATGCGTCTCCTTTAAGTGAAGTTAATAAATATTGATATTTAGCCACATTGGAAATTGATGGGTTTTCGTGCACCATCGTGCAAAATAAATCGTAGAATGTTGGCCAATTTTTATAGTAACCATCAAAGATTGGAATTGATAATTTAGTTAATTTAGGGATCGCGAGAAGATGTGATGTGGGTGGAGATGCGGTATTATCTCCTTGGAGCGCACAAGGTAGTGCTTTTATCGTCAATCAACCCCATAATTTGATTGTGTATGGTTTGAAAAGATGAGTAATGATCGTCAGCATCCTTTGCTCTTGCTACAAAGATAGTTTTTTTTACAGGATCATCTCCGATATTTTGACCGTAAGTCATTGATTCCGTTAGGCGATTGAGAGTCGCGTTGCGTCGTAGAATTGCTTTCGTTACCTTTTGTTCAGACATTATGACAATAATTAAATGAAAGTCGATTTAAATAAGTTTTATGAGAATAATCAAAAGGTGAGATGAAAATTTGATGATTATGCGGTAAAATTAGAAGTAAATAAAAATAAACTACTAAAAATAGAATTTTCCGATTTTTTCCGACCCAACAGATGGCGAACGACGAGGCGCTGTCAACCTGAATGGACGCACAAAAAAATGGTGAATGGGAGAACTTAAACGAAAATTGTGAAAATAAAATAAAATGAATTCTTTCTTTCGTAATAAGGAAAAGAAAACAAAATGAAAATGAATTAAATTCTTGCGTAATAAGAGAAGAGAAAAAATGAAATAGAACCGTAAAAATGGATGAAGAATGGATGCACAAAAAAATCAAGAGAAAAATGGCGTGGACACGCGTGAAAACCAAAAAGGGGGTGGAGTGGCGTCGTACACCCGGGTCACCCGATTCCAACACGGAGGTGTCGCCAAAGGGCCCAAACGCATGCTGGCCGGAAGAAGCTCCACGAAAACCGATGGGAAACTCAAAATAAGTCCGGAAATATCCAGATGATCCGGCTCGAAGGACCAAAAATGTGCACGCGGCAAAGTGCCGGGTCAGTTATTATGAGGCGTGGTTCAGATAGTTTAGAGAATAAAGGAAATGAAATTGTTTTACCTGGTTTATTATCACTATTACGGTTACAGAACACGCGGTTTGAAAATATAACGTTTTTCGAAAACACAATGTTCGGCGGTTTCGTTACTAATTGTTGTTCCTCTCGCATGCGCATCCTATTTAAAGGTGCGCGGGAGACAAATTGGGGGTGCGCAAGGTCACGAACGTTTCAGTTCGTTTACGTTACACGAACAGCAGGGATAGGAAATCCCAAGCATATTTGTAAAGAATTTCGATAAAATAGGTTATTATTATTTTTTTACATCCTAACTTTTTTAAATTCCATTGCAGGTATAGACGAAAAACACAAACAATAACTAGAATACCTATTTAAACGAAATTTCCTAGAAATATGTATTTAAGCATAGGAACCACTTTAGCAATTTTAAACAGAAATTCTTGGTGTTAAATTTTATTTTAGGGTAAAAATGACAATTCACACAAACAATAATATGCATACTTGCTTAAAAAAATAGATACAGTCGAAAAAAAAATTTATTCATCTTCCTCTTCATCTTCTTCGCAATCTTCTTCTTCGTCAATTGATTCTTCAGGAAGCAACATTTGAATAGTTTCTTTTTGCAGAGGTTTGGAAAGTCTTTTTCCCATTGGTCTTATCGAAGAGAGCAGCGGATCTGACGTCAAAAGTAATCTATTTAAAACATCTTCGTTACATTTTTCTCTTGAACATTTTCGCGCAAATCTCTCCCTGAAATTGCGAAAAGGTTTGTTTCTGCATTCCACTGCCTCTTCTGACAATTGTCCTATGGGCAACAAAGCATTTTGAATAATGTCAGGTCCATGCAACAAAATTTTATGAACGGTTGGGGACCATGGATATAAATATATATATGTTTCGGCAGTTTCCAAGGTGTAAGTGCCAAACTTTTTAATGTTAATCTTTTTTCCACAGGATAAGGTTTCTAAAATTATCTTGAAATATTTCGAAATATTAAGTTTTCATTCACTCCAGTAATTTTAGCAGCAAGTTTAGGATTGTCAAAAAATCTTCTGCTTGTGTTCCTATCATTGGTATTACCAAAACCGGGCTTAGGAATGTCCACCAGTAATCCCATTTCGGTTTTAAATAAATTCTTTATTTCATTTTTTCTATCTGCTACAATATCGGCTTCTTCTTTAGACCCTCTCGTTTGCCACTTTCCTATGGGAATTTTATATGACACATGTAAAATATGTTCAAACAGACGAATTCTTGCATGGAGAATAGATAATCTGAACTCCAAGGTTTCTTTCTTTACAGGGGTTTTCCGCGTAATTTATTGAAATCTTTTGTGGTAGCACCACAAATATAACACTTCATGGTAGATAAAGTATGTCTGACGGAGTTACACACATTACCATCGACCATTGAAAAAATGAAAGTATGTTTAACTATGGCTCCTTTGATTGCAACATTAGTCGACTTTAGATTCTTAATTTAGTTGTTAACTTAGTCTACTTCTTCATTTGTGACGTTCACAGTTTCGTGTAGAAATCGTATCCTTATCAGTCTACAAAAACAATGTAAGGAGCGGCTCTTACTTTGTTGTGTGGGCGTGCTAAAGGCGTATGCGACAAGCAGAACCTTGTCACGCCGGCTTGGATTTAGGGAGCAAAGTTAAATGAAATTTAATAAAAGAAATCAAGTCAAATTTAAATAACAAATTTAATGAAGTGAAATCAAACGAAAACAATAGCAAAAGAAATAAAATACAACCTAAAATTAATAAACAGAATTAAAGTTAAAATAAATTGGAACAAACAAAATTTAGCTACAAAAATAACTCGAAAACTTTATATTGATTAACAAGAGAAATTTTAATCTAGTAATTTACCTGACTTTACTTGAAAATCTGTATAAGCAATTTAATTAAAAACATCAAAAAATATCTAAGTTCAACAATTACAAAATGATCAATTTAATAAAATGAATAATTCAAAAATAACATCGAATATTACGTAGGTTTATACCAAATCAGAAGAAGCCAAAGCAATTAGTTACAATCTTTACATATAAAATAAAACATTAACGACTTACCAAGGGTTAAAGCGATCATATTGAGAGGAGCGACTCGTCAAAAAGTATAACACTTTAATTTTAATCCGATCGAATAAAAGTTAATTAATAATTATTAATTAAATAACTTACATCAAACTTAAGAATTACCGGAGTCTTACTCGGACTTTCCACTAAGACTCTTAACCGAAACCGAATAGGGTGCTTCGCCGAAGAAATTAATTTAAATCCAAACCGAACTGCCGCAAAAGGTGCTCCTCCTCAATATTTAAACCTTTACCCCCTGGACGCTCTTTCCTCTAGGAAAGTCCTCATTGGCCAACACATGGCTCAACCAATTAGAAATTGCAACATCAGCAATTAAACAAAAGAGAGGGAAGGAAAACAAAAGGAAAACGTTTTCCCCCTGAACGCTCTTAACTCTAAGAATAATCTTATTGGTCAACGTGTGGTTTAACCAATCAAACAATTACAACTATAACAATTAGACAAAAGAAAAGGAAGGGAAGGATGAGTCGAGCAGCGATCCCCTCTATCCGAGAATGAATAAAAATATCAATAATTAATTACCAAAATCTAAACTGATCTGCGGATCGCTACATCACTTCCCCCTTGAAAAAAGAACGCTACTATAGTTGCGTTTCTTTTTCAACCCTTATCATGCAATCACCTACTCGTATATTTAGCAAGGGCAACATAGGTGGTTGCTTGATCTTATCTGACAACAAAATTAATGAATACAATAAGCAATTCTATATTTACTTATAGTCCTTAGCCAGCATCACTAAAGATGTAATATTATCACTTCGGAAAATGACTTTATCGCGCACTCGAACACTTCGCGAGACTCATCACAACACTCTCCTTGTTTTGTAGATCAGCTGGGCTAGAACCCCCTACTCGGTAGATGTTGATGGTTTCATCCATGTTGGTATTTCGGTTACAGACAGATAAAAGGTTTTCTTTGGAGCTATCGTTTGTGGTTCGGAAGGAGCATTCGGTATAGTGGGAGACGCGTCCTCAGGAATAGGTATTAAGGGTGCTTCTGGATCAGGGTTGTTCGCTTGTGGTCTATGTTTGTTTAATAACCACATGGTTAAGTTATTCCAGAGACTGGCCAGAATAATCAATCCACAACCCATTGTTCGATATAGAGCGTAACCATTTAGTATTACGCTAGCCAACCCTTTTAAGAAACGGAATAGAACTATAATTCCAATGAAACCACTGATAGCCATACCCACTTCCGTAAACCAACCCCACAGGTATGATAGGGTACTTTTCGCAAATTTTCGTAGCTCACTGGGGTTGAATAGATTTACCACGTCTATATTACTCCCATGCGTATCTTTTCCTTGTAACCGTCTAATTAAAATGCTTTGAATCGCATTTCGTTCGATTCCAAATCGGATCGCATCTTGTGCTTGAACCAAATCTTCTTGTGTGTACAACCCAGCGGCCCCAAAGGTATATAAGGGCGTGAATTTAAACACCACTTCTTCTTTTACTTCTAGCTTCTCCGGTGGATTTTGTAAGATTGGATGCGGACCCATAGATACCCATTTGTCTTCCAATTGAAACATTGGTAGAGTCGCCACGTTACAATCCACTTCTTCGCCCATCTTAGATAGAATGTGCGTCAACGGCGCCATAAAATAGGTTTCGTTTGAATTATCCGTCATTGGTAATTCGTTATAACATTTAGGAACCCGGCGAATTTGTACCACCTTAGGAATACATTGCAACACGTATAATACTTCCCCTATTAATCGACCAACATAACCGGGATGATTATTCAATAGGGTACTCACGGCATTAGGCGCAAGAGGAGCCATTAGCAATCTGTTCTGCAATATCTCTCTTTTCATCAAACAGCACCTTTGAACGGTATCTCGGTACAGATTGTTTAAGGACTTCTTGTATGAATGTTCGACATACATAAATTTACTATTGATATAAGCCGTTAAATCGACATCCCTCGGATTGATAACATGAGATGTTGGTATCAATTGCTGGTTCTCGACGAAGTACAGAACCAATCTCGGGTGTTCAGTTAAATATATTTCCGAATAACAAATGAAACTTCTTTTTAAAATGCTGAGGGCAAAATACGATCTTGATGTCTCACGACCACATATTTATCGTTGGTATCTTTTTGCAATCATCAGCACCCAAGGCATGTACATAGGAACTGAGTCTACCTCATACTTCAGAAGAATGGCTATGCGTTCCACAATGAATGTGTAACCTCTACCAAACAGTTATATACTTTTTGTGAATAGAATCGATTTCGTTGTAATATTTGGACATCGGTCATTTCTTCAATATACTCTGGTAATATTAATCGTCTGAGCACTACATTCGTACGCTATAATTGCTTCAACCTCGAAGACGACCATCATGAAAACCACGATCCATTTTTCTGGACATATTTTCAATTACAATGAACATTGTGATTCGACAATCTATTTTTCCAAACGTAACGACGTTATCTTATAAATAAAATTACTCTAATTGACATTAATATTTAAATTCATGAGACGAAACAAAACGGTTATACTGAATAATACAACTATTACGAACGTTACAAAACAATAAAGTAAGAAAGGAAAAGAAAGAAAAATAGGAAAGGATTTCTCTTTTCCCCGATTAGCGAAGGACTAAACACCTGTTCCTTCGCTAACCCTCCCACACTGGTTTAAACCGCACTGGTGTTAAACCACTTGAAATACCAGTGGTGGCCCTAGCTCTACTCAAGAGTCGACAGCCTGACTAGAGCTGGTAGTACGGCATCACCCATAGGCCACAATACGTAAAAAAAATATTTTTGCTACGGGGGATTATCAAATAATTCCACCCCGTAGTTGAGTGATGCCTCGCGAGTGTCTGCAATGAAAAGAAATTTTTATGAACTACGCCCCAAGGGCACGGCCTCCTTTTCTTTAGCCTCCCGATGCCCTAGGAGGGATGTGTAATTCAAGGATCGACGCCATAAGTTAGTTTTTCCGGGGGTTTGATATCTCTACAACCCCTTCGCAAAGCTAACGGTAAACTAGTATCATTATCAATCGGAACACTACTAACAGATTCTGTATCGGCCACCAGCTCATTGCTCTCGGTCGTTTCAATGTTATTTTCGTCATCCAGATCTTCTTCTAGTGCTTCGGCAAATTCTGGAGATTTAAACAACCTGGTTGGAACGACTTTCACGTTTCTAGTAGGAGTTAAGGATGGTCTATTTTCTTGTATTCTTGGAGATCTCATTTTCCATGGCCCAGGAATTGTTCTAAAGATTGGCATCGGTAGGGTCATAGGCTTATACATTGGATCAGTTTCCTTAATTGGCGAAATTTCGTTATCACCTTTATTCACGTAATTTTTCCGTAAATAATCCGAGTAGTTATGATTTGAAGGAGTTTTATTCCAATTGGTTTTGAACGGTTTTAATCGATTTACGTGAACAACAGTTGTTTGCGACCCGTTTTGAACTTTAATTTTGTAATTTACCTCATTTAGTATTTCTACGATTCGATACGGTCCTGTCCATGTTCTAGATAATTTTCGTGACAATCCAGGCTTGACACTAACATCCTTAAGAAGTACTAAATCTCCTAATTCAAATAATCTTTTCTTACTCTTACGATTAAAATAACTCGCCTGTTTATCAGATACCGTTTTTAATCTTTCTCTGACTTCGTTGAACACGTTGTGCATTCTCGCTAAAAATTCAGAAACATAATTCTCATCATAGTCGTATTTTATCGGTATTGGTTTTATGAATTCATCAATTGGCAATTCGATATCACGTCCGTACAACAGAAAATAAGGGGTGTATCCAGTACTACTATGATACGATGAACAATATGCCAAGGATACAAAAGGTAACCATTCGTCCCAATCTCTTTGACTTTTCTCGATGTAATGCGATAAAACATCTTTTATCACTCGATGACTTCTCTCAATTAATCCATTACATTCAGGATGATAGGGTGTTGTTTGAATTTTCTCAATACCTAATAGCTTACATGATTCTTGCATTACTCTAGATAAGAAATTTGTCCCTTGATCTGTTAAAAGTTGTTTAGGAGCCCCATGTCGACATACAATCTTTGTCACAAATGCCTTTGCCGCCGTTGCTGCTTTTTGATCCTTCAACGGTATTACTTCTAAGTATTTGGTAAAATGATCCTGAAAAGTTAGTAAGTATCGATTCCCGTTATCTGTTATCACTAACGGCCCTACAATGTCCATAGATGTTCGTTCAAATGGTCGAGATAACTGTTGAAATTTCTGTAAAGGAGCTTTTTGTAAATGAGGAGTATTTTTTCTCCTATTACATAATTCACAATTAGTACAATAATTTTTAATATCTCGATTCATATTAGGCCAATAGAATCGGTCTTTCATTAATGACAAAGTTTTTGCTTGGCCTCCATGCCCTGCGTATGGTAGGTCGTGAAAATCCCTCATAGCTCGTTTAATAAAGGTTTTTGGTACCACTAATAGATCACGATTATTATAAATTTTATAGAGAACATCTTCATCGTCCTTGTAATAATTAAAACTCTCAATTTCGCTAGAATTTTGGTTTTCTAACACTTTCAAAATTTCCTTACAAAAATCATCCCTCTTTTGTTCTTTCGCTAACATCTCTTTATCCCAAACAGGGAAAAATTCCGATTCTTTATTTTTAGCTACTGTTGAAATTAATTGTGAGTACGGTTGTTCCAATACGTAAACCACAATTTTAATATCTGTATCTTCAAATATTGTTTTAATGTTGTCCTTTACGGTTTTCCAGTCTAATTTATCTAAGCCACACCCAATCTTTGGTATAGCCAAAAATCTTTCGTTTCTTTGTAACATCAATACCTTCAATCTTTCCAAGCATTGATTTAACGACTGATAAGTAGGTTTAACGTAATAATTACTTTTAGTGACCAAATAATATAGAGTTTGGCCTTCAACTTCGATGCTCGCTACGTTACCTACAGAAGGATTTTGTTGCCTTAATTCATTAAGTCGCCCAAATTTAGATCGAAACGTTTTCGCAATTCCTTGCGACATTTGAAAATCTTGACTGACACAGTGTGCCAGCGAATATTCCTGTGGTGCCGTAAACAAGTCTCCCAAAATTTCCTGAATTTCAAATTTTTTCTTAACGGTACTCACCGTATAAATTCTACTCAACGCATCCACGTTTCCATGTTTCTTTCCAGGTCGATGAACGATTTCAAAATCATATTCTGCTAAGGATAACGCCCAACGCGCTAATCTTGAGCTCGGATCCTTTATTGTTAGTAGCCACCGTAATGGTCGATGATCGGTAACCACAGTGAAACGACGACCATACAGATAGCATCTGAATTGTTTGATTCCGAATACTACCGCTAAACATTCCTTTTCGGTGGTGCTATAGTTTAATTCTGCCTTTTTTAAACCTCTACTAGCAAAAGCAACTGGAGTTTCAAATTCATCTTTTACTTGGCTTAAGATGGCTCCAAGTCCTTTATCTGACGCGTCCGTTGCCAATATAAAAGGTTGAGAGAAATCTGGAAACGTCAAGACGCATTTATCATTAATTGCCTTTTTTAAATCGTCGATTGCTTTTAATTTCTTTTCTCCGATCTTGAATTCCACATTCTTCTTTGTCAATCGAGTTAGTGGCTCCGATAATTTGGAAAAATCACCAATAAATTTCCGATACCATCCGATCAGTCCAAGTAAAGCTCTAATTTCTTTTACATTTCTCGGGACAGGATAATTTTTAATTACCTTAATTTTATCTGGATCCGGTTGGATTCCTTTCCTTGATAATAGGTGTCCCAAATATTTAACTTCTTCGACCAATATTTGCGATTTCTCCGCTTTTAATTTTATGTTAGCTTCCTTAAAAGTTTCAAAAATCTTTTCTAATCGGCCCAAATGTTCATCAACGCTGCCATTAGTAAAAACAATCACGTCATCTAAATATGCCAAACAATGTTTCCCAATTAATCCTGATAATGTATAATTCATAAATCTCTGAAATGTAGCTGGTGCATTCACCAATCCGAACATCATTCTACTACTCTCATAATGTCCGTACGGTGTAGAGAAAGCAGTTTTCTCCTGATCTCTTTCATCTACTTCAATCTGATGGTACGCCGAAGATACATCGAAAACGCTAAATAAATTTGCTCCGGACAAAACATCAACTGTTTCCTGCAAATTTGGTAAAGGATAATAATCTCGTTTCGTAATTGCATTCAATTCTCGATAATCAATACAGATTCTTGGTTTCACTGAACCATCAGCCATCTGTCGATTTACTATTACAACAGGTGCACTCCATGGGCTCTCTGACATCGTAATTATTCCCTTTTCCAACATTTCGTCTATTTTTTCTTGTAGCATTTCCCTCTGATGATAAGGTACTCGATAAGGCCGTTTCGTTATCGGTGGTACGTCATCAGTAACAATTCTATGTTTTATTTTATGCGTACTACTAAGATTTCCGATTCCCTTGTCGAAAATATCGTTATATTTTCTAAGTAATTTTTTAACCTTATTTTTATCGTTAAATTCCAGATGACTCAAGTCAATCTGCTCTACGGGATCATTATTCTTTTTGTTTACGTCTGACGACTTCGTTGCAATATTCGCGACCTTGAACTCTCGAGAACAATGCTCCGGTAGTTCTCCGATTATCGCATTCCCCAACTTCGTGTTTTTATTTATCCGTACTATTTTATCGGATAAATTAACCATTAATGCTTGTGGCCGATCACCTGATCTCACAAAACCACGTGCAATCATAATTCCCGAATTTTTGAAATCGACATTTCCTTCTAAAATGACATTTTTATTTTCAAATTCTCGATTCAGGATTACGTTAACAAAACATTCTGAAAAGGGCAAAATATCTCGCGATTCCATAGCCTTAAATTCATTCGATACTTGTCCGTCAGTATCGAACCTCGTTAATTTCACCCGTTCAACTTCTCGAAGTTTCCATTTTTTCTTTCGTTTATTTCTCCATTTTTGTACGCTACAAAGTACATTGTTACCATAATCTTTCATTATGTTATTCCACGGAATATCCTTCAACTCTTGGGATAACTCCGCAATTATTGCACTCACCAAACGTGCACCATCAATTATTATTTCTAAACACAACAGTACCGTCGTTGTGAATCTTATAATACAATTTGATATGACCTTATCCATTTTCTCCTTCCTCAAATTTCGGTTTGATTTAGTTCGGTTTTCTTCTTCTTCGGTTAATTTTTTCGATCTCGCGGTTTCTCCAGCAAGATCCTTGTTCTTCGATAATTCGATACAATTTTTATCACTTCTTCCGACCATTCGTGGTTTTGTACATTAATTCTTACATCAAACCACGGATTAACACATTTTGAACAATTCCCACATTGTTTATTTCTTAAACATTTCGTAGGATTTCGTTCACATTTTACTTTATTAACAATAATACCCGGTTCTTGATCTAATTTAAAATAAGCATCACTAAATTGTAATTTTCTGTTCCGATAATCAATGATAGCACCAAATTTTTCTAAAAAATCTCGACCTAGCAATCCGTCAGCCCTTAAAGGTAAATCCTGTTCGCAAATGTAACATTCAATACTTCCCAAATTTTTATTTTTCGTAATGAAATGGAACATCAATTACACCTATTATATTCATTGGATGTCCCGTTATCCCTGTTACTCTTACTTGGTCTTTAGTTTGATTAAAATTTTTATTATAAACGCAATTGAATTTTATTAATGAAATTGGTGAGCCGGTATCGATTAGCAATGTTCGTTCAATATTATTAATTTTTAAAATAATATACAAAGGTTTTTCCCCCATTGCATCATTGATCATTGGTACTGAAATTCGAGAACAATCGCTGTCATTTAATTTCGCTGACTCCACTGATTTGTTGACCTTCCCGCGGCGGAAGCCGTATCCGCGGGTGCTATCCAGTTTAAAGACGACATTGTTGCTTTTGTATAATCTTTCTTTGGTCCATCAGCAGTTTTCGTTGGACTATGTGACCATTTGTCCTTTGCTTGCATGTGTCTTCTAGAATCCGCTTCGTCGTGAGATTTGGTTCCCGTCGTCCGGAAGCTTCTCGATTCTGCTACATCCTGTTTACGTTTAAAATTTCCTGAATCAAGCCTTGTCTATGATTTCTTGGGAGAGTGCAATTGCGACTAAAGTGACCTGGTTGTCCACAATTATAACAACTAAACGATTGTTTTGGTGAATTTACTGAAGGGAATTTTCTATTACTTACGACGTTTGTAGAATTAAATTTCTGATTTCCGTTAAACTGCGTCGTTTTTTGTCTTTGTTGATTTCTACAATTTCTTGATATATGTCCAATTTCTCCACAATTGAAACATGTAATCGAAGATTCCATCACCTGGACCGATTTGAATCGATGCCTCAAGGTGAATTGATGACTCTCTTCTAGAGTCGCAATTTCCGCCGCCTTCTGCAACGTCAGATTTTCTTCTCGCATCAATATGATTCCGATGTTTTGAGAAATCTCTCTTCGCAACCCCGTCGTAAATTGATTAAGGACGCTTTCGTTAATTTTCTTCTTAATACCTGGCAATTCTTCAGCTGTCGCCTTACTTTGGTCATCCTCCAAAATTTCATTAGCTATCAACCTTAATCTAGTCTGGAACTCGGACACCGTCTCATTAGGTCCCTGTAAAGTACGATTTAATTTGTTGTAAGCTTCACCTGGAATTCTTCGCGGTTTAAATCTCTGGATGAATTTTTCTTTGAAATCATTAAACGTTACCGTCGCCGCTTGCAATGTTGTATCACTTTTTTAATATCGATACGCTTCTCCGGTCAGTCGATATTTTACGATATTCAACGTTTCTTGTTCTGTCCACCTATCCAAAGTGGCTCTTTGCTCTATTCGTTCAAAATGTAATTTTACGTTCTCTCTTCCCGAGAACGCTTCTACTGTTGCTGCGACCATCCCCAGTGACACGGGGGTAACGGTCATAGCTTGTGGGGCGGTTTCTGCCATGTTAATAAGAGTTAGTAAATATTCTGATTGGTATTAATGATTCGCGAATTAAACAAAATCTACTTTATCCCACTTTAAAATCCTAAAAATTTAACTTGTCAAAAATTTCCCTTTAACAAAAATTTATCTTTCCTAAACCAAAAATTTTAGCTAACCCCACACCTGACACCAATTTGTAAGGAGCGGCTCTTACTTTGTTGTGTGGGCGTGCTAAAGGCGTATGCGACAAGCAGAACCTTGTCACGCCGGCTTGGATTTAGGGAGCAAAGTTAAATGAAATTTAATAAAAGAAATCAAGTCAAATTTAAATAACAAATTTAATGAAGTGAAATCAAACGAAAACAATAGCAAAAGAAATAAAATACAACCTAAAATTAATAAACAGAATTAAAGTTAAAATAAATTGGAACAAACAAAATTTAGCTACAAAAATAACTCGAAAACTTTATATTGATTAACAAGAGAAATTTTAATCTAGTAATTTACCTGACTTTACTTGAAAATCTGTATAAGCAATTTAATTAAAAACATCAAAAAATATCTAAGTTCAACAATTACAAAATGATCAATTTAATAAAATGAATAATTCAAAAATAACATCGAATATTACGTAGGTTTATACCAAATCAGAAGAAGCCAAAGCAATTAGTTACAATCTTTACATATAGAATAAAACATTAACGACTTACCAAGGGTTAAAGCGATCATATTGAGAGGAGCGACTCGTCAAAAAGTATAACACTTTAATTTTAATCCGATCGAATAAAAGTTAATTAATAATTATTAATTTAATAACTTACATCAAACTTAAGAATTACCGGAGTCTTACTCGGACTTTCCACTAAGACTCTTAACCGAAACCGAATAGGGTGCTTCGCCGAAGAAATTAATTTAAATCCAAACCGAACTGCCTCAAAAGGCGCTCCTCCTCAATATTTAAACCTTTACCCCCTGGACGCTCTTTCCTCTAGGAAAGTCCTCATTGGCCAACACATGGCTCAACCAATTAGAAATTGCAACATCAGCAATTAAACAAAAGAGAGGGAAGGAAAACAAAAGGAAAACGTTTTCCCCCTGAACGCTCTTAACTCTAAGAATAATCTTATTGGTCAACGCGTGGTTTAACCAATCAAACAATTACAACTATAACAATTAGACAAAAGAAAAGGAAGGGAAGGATGAGTCGAGCAGCGATCCCCTCTATCCGAGAATGAATAAAAATATCAATAATTAATTACCAAAATCTGAACTGATCTGCGGATCGCTACAACAAGCTGAAGAGGGTGTCGGATTTACCCAAATAGTTTTTTTTTGCTAACCGTTTTAACGGGATCATAGAAGTTTGAAAGATGTTTGCGTCAGATGAGTGGTATTCTCAAATTTTTGTTTATATTGTGATTGATGTGAGCCGTCACATCCCCATTTATATATTAGGTCTAAGTTTTTTATTTCGTCATCGCTCAACATTAATAAAACTTCTTTTAAGTATGCGCATAGTCGCGAAGAAGTGTGATCTAATAAGCTTTGTAATTTTATTTCAGCACTAGTTTCGCTGACTGTTATGGCATCCTTAGATGGATAACTATAAACTCTTTCTTTGCTCGTTGTATAATTTCTTGTCGCTAGTCCTAACAATTTCATATGGTCTTCTGGATAAATGGGCTTCTACAAACATCGCCAAAGCGTCTGCGGTGACATTTGTCCAGCGGACGCGGCAGTACTGGCAGCGGAAAATGCAGTTTCATATTTTAGTCCTCGCCTTGGGGAAACTGCTACGTCTTTTATTACTCGAGAAGCAGATAGGTTTCCAGATTCACGTAATTTCATTTGCGCTGCATATGTTAGTTCAACTACCATATACTACCATATATTGCGATGAACTTCGCAATTCCGTTGTTTTTCTTCTCTTGGTTCGTTCGCTTATAACATTACAAATGAAAGCTTACATTTGTTAGGGTCTTATTTGAGAAATCGTTTTCAATATGTTGCTTACAACACAAAAATATCCGAAAAGCTGTTAGTTGAGTGTGGAGTCCCCCAGGGATTGACACTTGGACCTTTACTTTTCATTGTTTTCATGAATGACCTGCCCAAGTGTCTATCACGAAATACGAACATCATATTGTATGCTGATAACACGACTACCATCGATATGCACAAACAAACCGATGATCTTAAAAAACAATCTGAGAGGTCACGTACCCTTGTTTTTGACTGGTTTACTGCAAATTCGCTTAGTGTTAATCAGTCAAGACACAGACCATACACTTTTCTCTTAATCGAAAACAGCCCAACCATATCGTGACTCCCATAAAATATTTGGGAATTACATTAGATTCAAAATTAACATGGGAGAGTCACATAATGGAGTTAGTAAAAAAATTGAATAGAAGCATATATGCTCTGCGAAATTTGGTGGGCGTGGTATCACCTGAGGTGTTAATTATGGCGTATTACGGAAATTTTTATTGTTACATGTCTTATGGTGTCTTGTGTTGGGGACATTCTACGCATGCACACCATATATTCCGAGTTCAAAGAAAATGTGTGCGATTAATGGGTCGTATGGGATTCAGGGAGTGCTGTAGGACGAAATTTGTTCAATTGGGTATTATGACCTTTCCGTTCATTTATATTCTTGCATGTCTGATGCACGTGAAGGCAAATTTGAGTGAATATAAAAAAAAACAACGATAGTCACCAGTACAACACAAGGAATGGATGCGGCCTTACTGTCCCTTTCAGTCGCACATTGAGGGCGCGAGATGGTTGTAATTATCACGGTATCCGATTTTTTAACGCATTGCTTCCTCATGTTCAGAATTTGGACGTCAAGTGTTTTAAATCTGTTATCAAAAAATTCTTGATTGCTAAAGGCTTCTACAGCTACGACGAATTTGTAAGCAATGATTTTCAATGAATATGAACACTAATTTCTAACCAATATTTACTGCTGGTAATCAGTCTCCTTCAAAATATATACATGTGAATGCCTGACTTTATTTTTATTTTATTTGATTTTACTTATTAAATTTTAAATTTGACTCATGTATTTGTTTATTGTGTATTTTCATTTATGTATATTCATGTAATATAACCTGACGTGTGAAAATGCTGTAATAGTTTGGACATCACAAATAAATTATTACTATTATTATTATTATTTGGTTTCTCCTCTTACTAAATAGTTTTCCATGAAAACTATTTAGTTACTAATTTTTCTAACAAAGTTTTTTCTGGACAATTTCGCATGATCTCGTAAAGATGTCTATGGGTTACTACTTTCATCCCAGATGAACCTAAAATCGAATATAATTAATCTATTAAAAAGAGTTCATAGAGTTTAGATTATATTAATCGAATAATTTATTAATTAATATCATATTAATTTTAAGCGCAAAAATCTACATAATGGTATGAAAATTTAAATATATTAACAACATCCGAGACAATCAAATTTTGCAAATTTTCAAATATCTGTTATGTCTAGTTTGGCCAAAACATCTAACAGTTCAAATTTATTATAACACAAGAATGTAGCTGTTTATCAAAAAAAAAACATAAAAAGTGAAACTGTGGTTTTCCGCGGGAAATTTTCAATTGAAGTAATAGAAGATAAGGTACCGAACAGATTAAAAAAAAATAATTTTGCGATAAATAGGTGAACACTACAACAAAAACCATTTTGTATATGAAAAATAATCTTAAAAAAATGGGTTATAATAAATATTTTTAAAACTGTTAATAGTGATAATCAGAGCCCGGACAGTTTAGGAAAATTATCCTAAAACGCCTCCCACTCCAGTCTCAATATTCAATCGAAGCGTGCGAAGCTGTCGGATACGTCATACCTTATGTCACGAAATAAATTAATTTATTAATTATAAATTTAATAAAACCAAAAATGAATAATTCAGTGCGTATTTTTATATTATTTTTATTAATTTATTAATTAATGTTGCACTGCAAGTTCTTCGCTAAGGTACGCTAAGGGACGCTCATCGCTCTTCGAAATTCCATTTTGAAGAGTAACTTAAAAGATGTCAAAAGTGACAACAACGTACTTACGTCGTTGTCATGGAATTCGTTTCGTGTAGAGGGGCGCACTTTTCCTAATCTGTCCGGGCTTTGGTGATAATAAAACGGCGATATTAATGGACTCTATAGTATATATTATAACTTACCGTGTCCTGAAAATTCCAGTTCGTTGAGAAAATAACACACAATTTATAAACAAAACTGAGAAGCACTGAATATCAAACACCGAACTGACGAATCGAAAGGTGGAGTTAAAAAGTGATTTTATGCCGCAAGTATTATAGGTACTGTATCTGAAACGTTTTCCCGATGTTCCCTTTGTTTTGAAATACAAAATTTGCCGCTTTTTACCTGTTTTGATAAAATTTTGGAAATTTGAATTTTGGCCAGCTTTTGATGCTTTCGATAATTGAAGGAAAATGTAATGTTTCTCCTAATTTAAATTTTAAAATTTAAAAATATAACACGTCATCTATCATTCATCAGACAAACTAAAAAATTATGCCACTTTTAGACAATCAACCCTTTTTTAGTTAGAATTTTGAATTTCAAATTTCCCACGCTATGACGACACTTTCTGCGCATGCGCAGGAGCATGGGGAGCACAGGGAGCAACTTCCGCTCCAGAACCGGCGTTTCTTATCTACTAGCGAGTCGCTAGGTAACTTGTTGATGCTGTACCGTAAGTAATAGTGGTTAACTCGTAAACCACTATTGGAAGATTCTCGGAATCGCGCCAAATAATACGTTGGAATCTTAATTGTTCCGTGTTAGTGAGGCATGCACGATAATTTTTTTTAATATCTGATGTTACAACTATGCCATATTGTCGGACTGGAGCGCTAAATAGGTCTGGTTGGATAGTAGGACCCACCACCTGCAGATAGTTAAAAGAATAACCGGTGGATGTAGGACACGAAGCGTCAAACATTACTCGTAACTTTGTGGTTGCGTTTTTTTCGTTTATAACACCAAGGTGGGGTATATAGTAATTATTTTAATCACCTACGCATATGTCCGAATTCGGAGTATTCTAGCATGAATTCGCGATATTTATTACCGTATTCTGTTAATCACTTCAATTTACGCTCCATACTTAGCAAGCGTGTTTTGGCGTTGTGGTACGACTCGCCCAATTGATTAAGTTCTCCATTGATTGGAATTGGAACTATGAATCGATCGTTATCCGTTCGCGAGGTTGTTTCTCGAAAATGTTTCTCACAGATTTCGATAGCGAAATGGGTACGTCCACCGACTCTATTTCACAAAAACGTGTGAGTTGTTCGTTAAGTTTTGATGACTGCGCTTTGAACCAAATTGCATTGGTCAGAATTAATAACTCTTGTTTGAACCGGAGCCGAAGCTATCCACCCGAGCCTTGTATTTTGTATGACCGGTCCATCATCTAATTTGATTTAACCTACACACAACAGTTCCCAAAAGTAATCTGCGCCTAGTAACATATCGATACTATTTGGGTTATGAAACTCACGATCAGCTAAGCGTAGGTGCGCAGGAGTCTTTAACGAATTAACGTCGATAGCGAACTGAGGGCAATTACTAGTAATTACTGGAAGGACTAGACACGTAACTTGAAGTAAAAAATTAGTACAATGCGAATATATTTTTAGCAAACATGAATTAGAAATTGTAATTATATGTATTGAAAAACAATATTTCCTTTAAACTTAACCATGGGCGACTTCGGCCCCCCTAAGGAGCTACAACCCCTCAAAAATGGCGGATAATTTTGGTTTAATTTTTTTTTCTCAAAAACCATAGACGCTAGGAAAATGAAATTTGGGGAATATGTTTAACTCATAATAGGGCACGTTTTGGCCCTATTTGTACTTTCAACCTACCCTTCTAAACTACTAAACGCAACCACTCCCGTTCAATGTATGCCTACATTTTTTTTATGAAGATCATAAATACATTGGAAAAATTTTAGTTAGATAGATGAAACTATTCTAAAATTTTTTTGTCTCTCTGATGTTCTTCGAAAATTTAATAATTTCCGAGAAAAAAAATAATTAAGCAAACACTAACTGTTAAGTTGTAGGGTTGTTAATCGAAAGTTGGAATGAATTTTTAATGAAAAAATCTTAGTAGGCTTTGCAATCTTTGTCAGAAATATTTTTGATGTTTAAATATCAGTGGTTTTCTTACTATTATTGTTTTATTTAAAATTTTGAAACGTCGAGTGAACGAGCGTAAATGCGATAAAACTTTATTTAAAAATTAATTTGAAAAACAATAATAATAGTAAGAAAAACACTGACATTTAAACGTCAAAAATATTTCTAACAAAGATTGCAAAGCCTACTAAGATTTTTTCCTTAAAAATTCATTCCAACTTTTGATCGAGAACCCCGTTGTTTAACGGGCAGTGTTTGCTTTATTATTTTTTTTCTCAAAAATTAGTCGTTTTTGGAAAAATTTTAGAGAGACAAAAAAGTTTTAGGATACTTTCATCTACTTATGTAAAATTTTTCTAATGTATTTATCATCTGTATAAAAAAAATTTTAGCATATGTAAAGGGGGTGGTTACGTTTAGTAGTTTAGAAGGGTAGGTTGAAAGTAGAAATAGCATCAAAACGTACCCTATTATGAGTTAAACATATTCCCTAAATTTAATTTTCCTAACGTTTATGGTTTTTGAGAAAAAGAAATTAAACCCACATTTTCCGCCATTTTTGGAGGGGTGTAGCTCCTTAGGGGAGCCGAAGTCGCCCATGGTTCATATATCAAAGTACCCTTAAAATTCACTAAAGAATCACCTCTCGAAGTTTGTTGCAGTCATTCAGATACACCCTGTATATTGAGAACAAAACAACATCAATGAATAGAAATTGTAGATTTAGATTGAGTTATTCCCGTAACGCTAATATTTGTTTTTGTTTCAGGGAGATGTGACCTTTCGCGAAGACCTGTCGTTAAAAAGCTGCTTTGACTACTTGGATCTGGTAGTGAACGGAATGCGCTTTTTATTTCGCCGATCAAATGCATGTGTTAGAACCTCTTAACCGAAATTCCCATTGTCAGGAACAAAATATATATTTAATCAAGCGTTACAAGTGAGGTTAGGTTACAAGAATTAACTCACACCCAACAACCCTCCGGTCCCGACTGACTGTTTACGCCGCTCGCTCGCGTGCCCACCCTTTCAATCGTTCTCGAATGTTCTTTTAACGGTTTCTAACACATGTAAAGTGACAGTTGATAATAAAGTTTGTACAGATGTTAATGACCTAGATGTGAGAGTTTAATTAATTTTTATTAATTTTAATTTAATTAATTGTATAGCTATTAGATTCTCCAGGTTTATCTTTGATGTATAGATAAAGGAATATAAATGTAAATATGAAAAATTTTTTTATTAACTATTCAGGATCTGTGCTACATATGTTTCGACTCACCGCAGAGTCGTCAGGCACGACTAAAATAATATATAAAGTAAATAATATAAATTAAAATATTAAATTAATTACCGTCAAATGGGTTCACAAGTGAAGGTTGTAGAGTAATGACCTCAACATGAATATCAATGTTTAAACAAATGTTTTCTCGTGTACAGACAATACAACCAAATGTTATGGTACTTTAAAACAACGGAAAAATCCTTGAATAATCAGATACAATCACAATTCAATTTGTTACACATTAAAAATTAAAACGAATACGATACAAAACCGGCTCAGACGAGAGTTATAACCTCAAATGTCAAAGTGTATGGTAGGAATATGGTCACGTGAACGAAATAGAGTGGCAGAATCAAATTAAAAATCATTGCATCAGTTTTACAAATATTCTGTTGTTATTGATGTCAGTTATATCGTTTAATAATAGCTCTGGGAAATTCTTTTTGTTCAGCGTTATATAGTATTCCTCATATATGTCTAGCAATTTTGATTTTTTAAGGTTTTTAATAATATTTATATCCATTTTATTAGGTTTATGTTTATATTCTTCAAGGTGTTTATGAAAGGCGGAGGTGTTTCTTGTAATATGCTCTTTGTATCTTGTAGTAATATTTCTTCCTGTTTGTCCTATATAAAATTTCTCGCAGTCGTTACATTTCAATCTATAATTACCACTCATTTCGTTCTTTTCAAATTTGTGTTTGTTATTTATAAGCATTTGACTCATGTTATTGTTGTTTGTGAAGGCGACATTAATGTTATGCTTGAATAGGATTTCTTTAAATTTGTATTGTAGATTAGGTTGATAAGGTAATTTTACATAAGTTAGTTTTTGTTTACATCTAGGGAAAATTAAGTTGTTTATATTACTTCTATGGAAACTATTGTAGAAGGTCTGAATATCTTTTATATCAAATCCATTTTTAAGTCCAATTTCTGTTATCAGAATCAATTCATTGGTGAAGTCTCTATTGCTAAGTGGAATGTGTGCAGCTCTATGGAAGAAGAATCGAAATGCTGCAGTTTTATTTATGCAATTGAAAGACTTTTTAGGTATCACACAGTCGGTAGCAGTTGGTTTTCTATATATTGAAATCCAATGATTTGTCATTTGTATGTCTTTTTATAGTTAAGTCTAGGAAATTAATGCTGCGGTTAGATTCCTTTTTGATGGTGAATTGTAGACAGCTAATATTATTAAAGACATTCATGAGAGCGCTAAGCATTGCGTGGTTACCCTCGTAAACCATTAATATATCGTCGACGTATCTAGTGTAGAACTTAATATCTTTTGTAAATAAACGGTATTTGTCGAAAAATAGAGTGCTTTCAAAGGAACTAACGAAGATGTCAGAAAGTATACCCGACACTGGAGATCCCATTGGTAAACCATCTTTCATCATATAGTATTTATTATTGAAAATGAAGAAGTTCTGCTTGCAAACGTGATTAATTACTTCAATGAGGTTATCAATGTCTTCAGTTTTAATGTCATAAAAGTCATTGATGTTCTGTAAGAGTGTCTTTTTAATGATGTGCATAGTGTCGTTTACTGGTATGTTGGTATACAAATTCTTTATGTCAAACGAAATAAGCCTTGATTTATTATTGATAGTGACATCCTTAAGTTTGTATATTAGTTGTATGGAGTTATTTATATTATGTTTTATTGTAGAAGTAAAGATTTCATAGAGAAATCTTTGAATGTTTTTAGAGATCTTTTCAGATGGAGTGTTAGCATTATTCACAATGGGCCTAATGCTATGGTCTATTTTATGCAATTTTATGAGACATTTTAAACAAGGTGTTAGAGGGTTCATTCGGACTGAGTTATAAGTATTTACGTTAAATTTCTCCAGGCTTATCTTATTTTTATTTATTAAGACTTTAAGTTTTTTATGATATTGCAAGGTGGGGTCCTTATTAATGTGTTGTATGTTATTTTGTTTCAAAAATTCTATAGTTTTGTCAATGTATGTCAATGTATCGAGTATGACTAGCCCTGCATTCTTGTCGCCTGGCGTTACAATCAGGTTATTATCATCTATCTTCTGTTTGAGCTTACTAATATTTCTCATTATAATCTCTTGGTATTGTGAGTTTTTATTGTTTGTGTTTGAGTCTTTTAAATATTTTATGCTTTCACTAGCTATATTATGGAAATTATTGTGTTTGTGAAGTTGTGATTCCAGTATTATGGCCAATTCTATAGGGTTTTTATATTTTTGAATTGAGTATTTATGTTCCAAATTTAAAATATCTATGTCGTCGTTTGAAAATTGAGTATTGCTGAGGTTAGTAAATCTTGGCGCAAAATTATTGACATATTTCTCATTATCAACTTTTATCGAAAAGTGTGTTTTATCTAATGATATTCTTCTGATCTCAAGTTCTGTGGTTTGTTTGTCATTTTCTTTGGGAATTTTATTGTAATCTTTGAAGTTTGATTTGCCACTAGTATGTTTATTGTTATTCCGTCCAAGTATTTTTGAATTATGTTGTTTTTCTTGATTATTCTTATCTTTTATCAGTCTGTCTAGTTTGTTTTTCTTATCATTTTTACTTTTTAAAGTGTTGTAGAAGGTTTCTCGAAAGAATTTATCCAACACAATCTCGTGTTCGATGTAATGCAATATTCCCTGCAGCTTTCTATGTATTAGCTTCAAGATGGTATCTATTTTACTGTTTTCGATAAAATAAACTTTGATTTGTTTCTTCATTAACCTACAAGATAGTCTTCATTATTACTACAAGATACAAAGAGCATATTACAAGAAACACCTCCGCCTTTCATAAACACCTTGAAGAATATAAACATAAACCTAATAAAATGGATATAAATATTATTAAAAACCTTAAAAAATCAAAATTGCTAGACATATATGAGGAATACTATATAACGCTAAACAAAAAGAATTTCCCAGAGCTATTATTAAACGATATAACTGACATCAATAACAACAGAATATTTCTAAAACTGATGCAATGATTTTTAATTTGATTCTGCCACTCTGTTTCGTTCACGTGACCATATTCCTACCATACACTTTGACATTTGAGGTTATAACTCTCGTCTGAGCCGGTTTTGTATCGTATTCGTTTTAATTCTTAATGTGTAACAAATTGAATTGTGATTGTATCTGATTATTCAAGGATTTTTCCGTTGTTTTAAAGTACCATAACATTGGGTTGTATTGTCTGTACACGAGAAAACATTTGTTTAAACATTGATATTCATGTTGAGGTCATTACTCTGCAACCTTCACTTGTGAACCCATTTGACGGTAATTAATTTAATATTTTTATTTATATTATTTACTTTATATATTATTTTAGTCGTGCCTGATGACGACTCTGCGGTGAGTCGAAACATATGTAGCACAGATCCTGAATAGTTAATAAAAAAAATTTTTATCTTTGCATTTATATTCCTTTATTTAATTAATTGTGTTGTTGATGATTGTTGCGAATCCGAACGATTATATGTGATATGCAGAAGGGTGTGGTGTTTAGATTTACATTGTTTACATAGACCTACATTGCTTAATAAAGTGACCCGATGGAAGACAATTCATACAAAGTTTAAATTTTTTTACTTGCTCTATACGTTTTTGTATGTTAAGTTGAAGAAATTCAGGGCAATATTGAAGATTATGTTCGGCCTTGCACAAAACACATTTTATTGCATCTATCTGCTTTGAAAGTATAATTGATCTAGTGGTTGACTGAGGTTTATCTAAAGCCGGATCCAGACCAAACGCGCCGCTACAGGAAACAGAAAACGGCGTTTTTGGGTAACTCCGATGCTTGCAAGTAGATCCGCTTATAGCGGGAAACAACTTTTAAGTGAAATGCTGATGGGCAATACTGGTCAATTTGAAAATTTTTGCCGAATGTCTTTGGAAGATTTTGAAATCTTGTTAAATTTAATCGACCCGGCAATAAGAAAAAATGATACCAATTATAGAGAGGCTATTTCTTCTAAAGAAAGATTAGCTGTAGCCTTACGGTTTATGGCCTCGGGAGATTCATTTACCAGCTTAATGTATCTCTTCAAAATATCGAAACAAAGTATATCAACAATAGTGATTGAAGTTTGTCAAGCTCTCAACGAAGCATTAAAAGACCAAGTACAGGTAAGAAAAATTTATTTTTCGGCAATAAAACGTTCAACATAATTTTGTAATGTGCTACAATGTGGTGAAGATACTTCATGAGAGTTGAGTGTGGGAGGTGGTCCTTGAGAAGGTACATGGTTTTGAGTTGTGGTTGAACGAGATGGATTGAATGTGGGACATTGTTCTTGAAAAGGTACAGGCTCAGATTGGGGCGGTAGAGGGCTATTTACGGGAGTACAAGTGAGAGACGAAGTACTTGATGAGTACTCATTGTCATGGTTATTATTATGAATGTTGTTATAAATGTTGCCACTGCCAAATCCCTGCTGAGAATTATATATTTAAATCTATTTAAATCTATTTAAATCTATTTAAAGTTCCTTTAATCTATTTAATGCGCGTAAATGTTTGCGAATGTTACCAATTAAAGTGCGTATTACATTCGAGTTGACGAAAATAATTCTTTCAATATTAAAAAGTGCCTGAATGCCACGCAACTTCATAGTTTGAATTGGTAATTTCTAAACTCGCAATTACTTGTCGAGCTTCACTCGTTAAGGCTGATATCAAATAATAGTATTTTTGAACGTCATTTATTGCGTGATTATTATGAATCAATGACTCGAAAATATCGTGAAATTCCAGCCATGCTTCGCAGTTTCCATTAAATTTAGGTAAATCAATTACTGGTAATTTTACACATTGCTCCGAAGCAGGGCTGACAATGAGGGAAGAATTGCAACAATTATTGCTATTCGTTTGGCTTAATCAGTGCTTGCGTAAAAAGCTGTCTCAAAATTGTCTCGTTCCAATACTTGCACCTCCTCGTCGGCGCTTATTAAATCTATCTTCTCCTGAATAATTTCGAAATCACAAATAAAATTAAGTCCACGATCGACTAATCATCACGTATCATCTAATTTCGGCTTAGTAATAAATTTTGAAAAATTAGTGAGCTTGCCCTTAACAATGCCACGTTTCTTTATTAATGTTTCTAATTCCGACTTAATGATACGTAAAAATAAAGGCAACGCAGTTGCTTCAAGTTAAGCGAGGGAAACGGAAATGAAAAAAAAAATGGATTGTATGCTTACGTATAATAAGTAATATGCGTATATAATAATACATATATTAAGTAATATTACTTTTTAGTTTTTTAACAATAAAACCTGCTATGTATGCTACAATATCAAATTGAATTATAGTTAAATGCATATTGTCTACGTTGGGAACGTTTATAATGTCCAGTGATTCAATTTCATCAGTTTTATTTTTGAGTATAGATGAACAATTTAAAATATTAGTACTACCTAATGCAATTGCATTTGCAGATTCTGCTCCTTTAATGTGGGTATGTACTAATAGTTTTTTGTACGCTTTTTCAAATTGTATTGCAGTACGATTGTTACAATACCTACCACGTCGCGTCGCCTAATTGCACTAAAAAATCTCTAAATAGTCTTGTGATAATTTATAAGTTAAAATAGTTTCTTTCTCTAGTTTATAAGTTTCTTGAACATATTTGTTGTACATTAATCTTAAACTATCGATACATACTAATTAACCTAAAGTGTGGCTGTATTTTCGATTTTTAAATTAATAATATATTTATAGGTGTTAAGATTATGAAAATTTCACGACAATCGGAAAATAGTTTCCCGAAAAATTCAACGAAAACTAAAGTGAAATTGGAATGAACGCTTGGAACAGGTTTTTGAAATGACACGCACGAAATTTCGACGACAAAAGAGACACATTTATTTTAGAACAAGACTTTTATACATCCCAAACAGGAACGAGAAAAACGACACGAAGAAAAAATAAAACTAAACGTGGAAATAAAATTAATTGTAAAAAAAATAATAATGAACTTTTTTAACATTCCGCCCGCCTTGCCGTAACGGCAATGAACACTAACAACGACGGGACGAAATAAACAGAAATTTCAATATGAACGAAAAAAAAAGTATAATAATTGAAAATAAAATAAAATAAAACGGAATATCTGAACGTATCCTAAAGCATGACAACGCTAAACAGGCTAAACAGCTAACTTCACGAAGACGCTCAAGATGTCAACACAAAAAAAAAAAAAAAAACAATATTTTGTATGTAAATGCATTAAATACAATGAAATTAAACACAGTAATAATTGGAAGAAGAAGAAAAAAAAAAAAATGAATTCGGAAATTATCTTAGCCAGGTAATGAACATAATTTTACTATTGGTCGAACTAGAGTAGTAGTCGGTGTCTTTATTGTAGCCACTCTAACACGATTATCAGCCCCAGGGTGAAGTTCCAAGACACGTGCAGTGGTCCACTTGGACGGGGGAAGCCGTTCGTCCTTGATAAGAACGAGACTACCAACTTTAGGTAAGTTCTTTTCTTGATGCCACTTGTTTCGGTTTTGGAGAGATTGGAGATAAAATACTTTCCAATGCTTCCAGAATTCTTCTATCAAACGTCGGAGGAACTGGTAACGGTTGAGACGTGAGATGGTTTCATCCAATAGAGATGGTTCTGGAACCACAGATAACGACGACCCAATCAAGAAATGAGCTGGACATAAAAATTCAAAATTAGTAGGGTCATTGGAAACAGGACAGAGGGGACGGGAGTTTAGGACGGCTTCTATTTGTATGAGGACAGTGGTGAATTCCTCGTAAGTGAGAACGGTGGAACCCATAATTTTCCGAAGATGTGTTTTTACGGAGCGAACTCCAGCTTCCCACTTCCCTCCAAAATGGGGTGCTGAAGGGGGGTTGAATCTCCAACGGGTTCCATCGTTGCTGAGGACGTTGATTAAATGATTCCACTCCTTGGAGGCGGAGCTGAAGAGGGATCGTAGTTCCCTATCTGCCCCAATAAGGTTGGTACCACAATCCGAATACAAACACTGGCAAAGACCACGACGTCCGGTGAATCGTTTGTATGCGGCAATGAATCCATTCGTCGTGTAGTCAGTGGAAATCTCTAAATGTATTGCTGATGAAACTAGACATACAAATAGAATTAAATAAGATTTATATGTTTTGTGACCTCGTCCTTTGTGTGTTTTCAGAATAAATGGCCCAGCATAGTCGACCCCAGAGTGGAGAAACGGTCTCGATGGGGTTACTCGTGACGGAGGTAGTTGACCCATCATCTGTTGACTGGTTTTTGCACGTTGACGAGCACAAACGATGCATTGATGTATGAAGGATCTGACTGGAGATCTTCCACCAACAATCCAAAATCGTCGACGAATGGAAGATAATGTAAGCTGAGTTCCACCATGAAGAACTCGACGATGATGAGCATCAATGATTAGTTTTGTGAAGGGATCGTCCTTGGGAAGAATCATAGGATGTTTCTCGTCCCAATTTAAAACGGAAAATTGTAGACGTCCTGTAATTCGTAGAAGTCCATGGCCGTCTATGAAAGGGGTAAGTCGATAGATCGAACTACTTTTTGAAATAGATTTTCCGGTTAATAGAATTTGAATTTCTTCTCTAAAACTGGTTTTTTGAACCTCTTTAACCCAAAACAACAAAGATTTTTCGAGTTCTTCTGGAGTTAAATTGCCTGAAACATTTGAATTTTTTGATTTATTTATAAAACGGAAACACCATGAAGTGACCCGAATAAGCTTGTTTAATGTAGAATATTTTTCTTTTAAATTCCAGGTTTGAATCGCAATGTGATGAGAAGAAGATGTCCTTTTAATTTCACGATCGGCTTCGACTGAGTCAGCAATTTTTAACGAAGGCCAATCTGATGAGGGAAGTTGAAGCCATGATGGACCGGACCACCATATCGATTGCTGTTGAAGTTTATTTATTGGCACACCACGGGAAGCTAAGTCAGCTGGATTATCGGAACCAGGCACGTAAGACCACTTTGCTTGTGATAGTTCTTGAATCTCTATGACACGGTTACGCACGAAATCTTTCCATCTGTTGGGATGGCTGCGTATCCATGACAAAGCGACAGTGGAATCAGTCCACAGATAAGTTGAAAAGTTTTCGAATTCTAGCGTAGATCGAATCCGATGTACCAACCGAGATAGAACTACCGCCGCGCACAGTTCTAAGCGCGGAATCGAAACAACTTTTAACGGAGCCACTTTTGTTTTAGAACTTATCAACACAACCCGCACCTCCGCTAAGGTTTCAACCCGAATATACGCAACCGCCGCGTATGCGTTTGTTGATGCATCAGAAAAACCGTGGATTTGAATGTTGGATTTATTGTTATCGATGCCAAACCATCGAGGAATGCTGATGGTAGTAACGTTTAGAAGGTCTTTTTGAAAATTTTGCCACCGTTTCGCGAGATCTTCCGGTAATTCATCGTCCCAATCAAGACCAAGCACCCACAATTCTTGCATGAAGATTTTTGCCGTTATTATGAACGGAGAAAGAAGACCGAGGGGATCGAAAAGTTTCGCGATGAATGAAAGAACAGATCGCTTGGTAAGATTTTCATCGGTATGAGTAACACTTAAATTAAATAAAAACTCGTCTTTTTTATTATTCCACAGAAGTCCCAATGCGCGTGGAAATTCGGATTCGTCTTCAAATTTTATGGTATCGTTCATGGAAACGTCATCGCGCGGTAGATTTTCAAGCGTAGAAGCTTGATTCGAAATCCATTTCCGCGCGTGGAAACCGCCCGCCGTAAGTATACTGTTTGTTTGATTAATGAGAGTTTTAACTTCTTCAATGGTCTCTGCGCCCGACAAAATATCATCTACGTACGTGTCTTTTTTCAGAGCCACTGATCCGGAAGGTTGAATTGTGGAGTGCTGATCAGCCAAATGGTGCAGGCACCGGATAGCCAAGAACGGAGCACACGATAACCCATAAGTAACAGTGTTAAGTTCATAATTTTCTATTACTTTATCCGAACTATCGCGCCAAACAATTCTTTGAAAAGATCGATCATTCGGATGAACGTTTATTTGACGGTACATCTTTTCAATGTCGCACGAAAACACGATTTTATGACGTCTCCATCGGAGGAGAACGTCAACTAGCTCGGCTTGCAGTTTTGGCCCGACGTGTAAGCAGTCATTAAGGGAAAGGCCCGATGACGTAACAGCTGAACCGTTGAAAACTACGCGGAGTTTTGTCGTGGAACTTGATTCGCGTACTACACCGTGATGCGGAAGGTAATAATTCGTATTGTTTGGGTTTAACGACACCAAACTCATGTGCCCTAGTGTCAAATACTCGTGCATAAAATCACGGTAGGCTAGAAAAAGTTTTTCGTTAACGGCGAAACGTTGCTCCATACGACCGAAAGAACGAACCGCGACGTGACGCGATGAACCGAGATCCGATGAAGGTCGTCTAAACGGAAGCCGCACTACAAAACGTCCGTTTACGTCTCGCGAATGAGTGTTTATAAAATGGTTCTCGCACTCAAGATCGTCTGAGGTAAGTTTTTGAGTTGAATTAGTGTCGTCCTCGATTTTCCAAAATTTTTGAATTGCGGTTAACAACTCCCGATCAACGGAACATTGGAAACCGAACCGTTCCGAATTTGCACTTGGAAAAGAAACGTGACCGAAAAGAATCCATCCGAAAAGAGTTTCTTGAGCTACCAAAAAACCGTTGTTAAATTTCCGAATATTATTCAAAATAATTCGCGAATAAAACTTCACCCCGAGAATCAAATCAATTCGACGATTCGAATAGAATTCTGGATCGGCTAAATCCAAAGAATTTACTTCAACCGGAATGGTTTTTGGTTCTTGTTTCGGTATGTAGGAAGTCAATTTTGGTAATATGAGAGTCTCTTCGACGATGGAAACGTTGTTGTCACTTTTGGAAATGATATTAACCGACGTTGTACCGTTTGAAACGCACGTTTGTGTTGATCCAACGCCGTTTATTGGTACGCATGTGGCTTTGCGCGGTAACGACAGACGCTGCACAAGAGCCTCGCTCACGAAAGAAACTTCCGACCCTTGATCGATCAAGGCGCGAACCAAAAGGGAATCACCTCGAACCGATTTTACCCGCACCAAAGCTGTAGCTAGGAGAACCGAGGAACTGAGATGAAATGTGTTGACCTGGTGACTCGTTGAGGTACCAGGGACGCTTACTTTACTTTCGACAAATTCGTTGTTTTTGTTAGAATTTGAGTTGCAACTTTTATTTAATTTTTCAGGAGGAAATTCGTGCAAAATGGTGTGATGACGTTTTGAACAAGTTTTGCATCGAGTTGCTACACGACAGTCAGGAAGATAGTGATTCCCGAGACAATTAAAACACCGCTTATTTTGAATTACGAATTCGCTCCTTTGTTTCGGAGATTTTGTAAGAAAATTATCGCATCGAAATATTGAATGGTCACCATTACAAATAAAACATTTCTGTACCGCCACCGACACGTTATGGGATTTAAACGAGCTGGGTTTTTGAGCAGACCCAGACGAAACTGAAAAGCTTTTCTTTTTGGTGGAAAGTCTTTCGATCGCTTCAAGTATCAATACGCGGTTGTTAAGAAAATCCATAAACTCTTTAAATGTCGATGAAATTTTTCGATTGTTTATCGATCGTTCCCACTCTTTACTCGTCTCGCTGTCGAGTTTACGAACGAGGATGTGTATGAGGACAAGATCCCAATGTTCGACCGGACATTGCAGAGCTTCCAACGCGCCGATGGATTCGTTAATTTCGCCGATGAAGCTGTTCAACTCTTCAGACGAATCCGTGCGAAGAGATTTCGAAGACAATAAAATGGTAAGTTGCGCTTCAACTATCACCCGTAAATTATCATACCGATCCTCCAAAATTTGCCATGCAACATCGAAGTTGTCATGTGTTACCGATAAATTTTTAATTAATCTAGCCGGTTCTTTTTCCAGACTCATTTTCAAGTACTGGAACTTCTCGACGTCAGTTAATGAAGTGTCGTTTTTTATCATGGTAACGAATAAATCGCGGAACTGGGTCCAATCAACACAACGACCGCTAAATTTAGGTAAGTTGATACGCGGAAGCTGTCGCTGATGAGGAATCACGACCTCTGGTGCTGCCTGAACCGGTTCCGAACGAGTTGCCGCTTTACTGATGTCGCTCAGCATGTCCAACATTAGACCTTTCGCGTTGGTGTAATTTTCCTCGCACGAACTGAATAAATCATCCGAAAAATAGATGGTTTCCGAATAATCCGATCGGTGTTGATTTAGTAATAAATGGTTCTGTTTGAACTCATTCCAATTATCGATGATACGCTCAACTCGCGTATTAATTGAACCGACCGTACGACGCGCATGCGGCAATTTTCGAAGATTATCCTCGGACTTTGCAATGAAACTGAAAAGTTCATTTTGTCGTTCGAAAATGTATTCTAAGTCTTTACTTGGTTGAGCCATTTTAACAAAAAAATAAACGAACGAAAATGTCAATCAAAGAAATTGTAAAGGTATTTTTTTTTTTTAAAAAAAAATTAATTTTTAACACTCCGACGCGAAATGAAATTAAATAAATTGAAAATTGTCACCGTTTTTTTTGTCAATCCGTAGAACCTAGAGGATCCACTCGACGTATGCACGGCGATGCTCCTGGTGCTGACGAAGACACCAACCAGGACGCTGGACGGATGTAATCTCCTTGAAGACTCGGCGTGAAGGGGCTCTTCGGGGGCCTTGGAGCGCCGAGGAATGAAGAATAAAAAAATATACGAAGTTGAATTCAATTTAATTTTTTCTTTCTTTCTCCCCTTTTTTCCAATTTGAAATGAAGAGACGAAGTTCCAATTTAAGTTCACCGTATGAAGAACACTTAAATTTTGAAGAAACACGTTTCCGAAATGAAAGATGGTGAACACTCGCGTAACACTATTCGAAAATTATTTTACCGATCGTAAACTGTATCCGGCTCGAAGGACCAGAAAATGTTAAGATTATGAAAGTTTCACGACAATCGGAAAATAGTTTCCCGAAAAATTCAACGAAAACTAAAGTGAAATTGGAATGAACGCTTGGAACAGGTTTTTGAAATGACACGCACGAAATTTCGACGACAAAAGAGACACATTTATTTTAGAACAAGACTTTTATACATCCCAAACAGGAACGAGAAAAACGACACGAAGAAAAAATAAAACTAAACGTGGAAATAAAATTAATTGTAAAAAAAATAATAATGAACTTTTTTAACAATAGGCAAAGTCTAAAAACCTTTAAATACATATGTGCTACATCACATAAATTATTAGAAATTGCACAAAACTAAGCGGTTGCATTACAATTTCTAAATTCAGTTAGGTCTGTGTTATTTTGTAAATAATTAAGTGCAAAATAATTGGAGCAGCAAGCTTCACTTTCTTTTTTTCTCGTACCCAATCCACATACCTTTGAGATATCTTAGTACCTACACAGCCTTCTTCAAATTGCACCTTATCTAAAGCTTCAATACACTTCCATTTGATTTCTTCCCCATTCTCATTAATTAAAATTTGTTTGCTTGCTAAACAATTCCGCACAAGCTTTAACATATGACAAGCGTCAAGATATATTTACTTGGTCTTCTGATACGGGATGTTGAAAATAAGGACGTATATGATCTTCGTCTATTTGTTCAAGTCCCATCAAAAGTGATGGGCGTAACAATAACACCTGAGTCATGTACAAACTCAAGAACCTTCAAGATTATGTTTGCTTTCTGGTCGGCAGTCATTCCATTTATTAAAAAATATAAATGTTATTGTTTTTTCTTTCTATTCTTCGTGTTTTAAATAAAACTCGGTTTGCGTACTTTAAAGAGGATTTTTTTGTTTTTTTTTTTTTTCAACTCGACCGGTTTCGATTTTTCAATCAAATCATCTTTAGGAGTCACCTGTAGTATGAAAAATAATTAAACTACTATACAACATTTTCTAAAAATACATTAAAATATTTATCCATATATAAAACACGTGAAAAACTTTCTTAAAGTTGAGGTTATGTCATATAATCGTTCAAAACATACGTCTAAAATGGATTTAAGCCCGTTAAATTATCTATAACAAACGACTTCATCTCTTCAGTTGTTACAGTATGAATTTCTTTCCTTTAGCTTTCCTTTCTTTATTATGTGTACGCACAGCAATAAGCTGGGTAATTAAGAAGAGGTGCTGATTTCAATTTTGTTAAGAAATACAAAATAAAAGAGATAAAATTGTCTTACGCATATATGTATTATCACTCACTACTACCTTTTTACAATTGAAATTCGACTTGCGCGCGAACGTTTTATCGATAATGCCGATCAATGCCGATAATGCATCGATAATAATCAAGGTGAAGGAGAACGTTCGAGGGCGCACGCCCCCGAGCGGATCATGCGCGTTTGAGGTTTCGAAATGCATTCTTGCATGAACATTATGGATGACAAAAATCTTCTTAAAACTTTCTGATTGACGAGATCTACGGTATTGTGGCGATTTTAGTAATGTCATGACATTGTATTTCAAGATTATCTGCGTGAGTTAAGTTGGTAACATTTTTTGGATATAAATATTTCAAATTTAAAGTATTTTCATAAAACTCTTAAATTGTATACATTGGATACATTTACGGTATAAATTTGATGGGGATGGGTGTGCTAATTGGAAACATGGGATTGTGAAAGGAATTTGTATGGGAAAGAAACGAAATGGTAGTCAAGGGAACCCAGTATGTTGCGAACTCAAACCGCTACCTTGGTTTGAGTTCCTCGTTCAACTGGGGTAGTATTAAGCAACAGAATCATAAAATGAGCTTTCACACATAACTTGAGACCTCAGAATTATAAATAGAAATCAAAAAATCGAAAAAACAGAAACAGCAACATACCATCTTTACATATCTAAAAATAAAAAATGAGTTAAATGGGATGGATGGGATGGACTTTGTAAATCGACAAGCGTTGGTTTATCTTTAATATCTTTCTAAACTCAATTTTACGATAGCACTATGGTTTAATAAAAAGAAAATATTAAAAAGACCAAGTTAAAAAGAAACGGTTATTTCTAATAATTTTTAACGGTCGAAAATAAAAATATAACAAAGCGTAAAATTGATACTGCAACCGTAAATTTGACAAAATAAGAGAAGTATTTATAGTCTAAAAGTTTAAAATAATACAATGTTAAAAAGTAGTAATATGAAGAATTTAATTTTGAATTTCCTCAATTGCTTCATCTTTCTGCTTGAGTTTGGTTGTTAGATGTTTAACCTTTAGCGGGCCGGGATTTTAGGTAACATATTGTCTGAAGAAAATCGATACAAAATGTACTTCATATGATATATTTATCATATACAAAGTACTGATAACATAGACCACCACTTAAGTGGTGGTCTTAAGAAATGGTCTCGAATTAAGCACAGCTTCTATTTGTGTTATAGAGTATAAACTTCCTGGAAGGTGAGTCTTTGTTCACCAATCACATGCTACAAGTGGTAATTAACGGATTTGACTCCAGCCTCCGCTAAGCCATTGAAGCGATTAACAATACAAGTTATACAAGTCGAAATTTGAATTTGAACGAGAAAGTTTTATGCGGAACGGATACCATTTTATTTTATCTTTAGGTTCCAAATGAAAATGAGTGGAAAATGATTGAAAATGGATTTCGAGAAAAATGGCAAATTCCTGGATGTTGTGGAGCTGTAGATGACATGCACGTAGTCATCAAAGCACCTGACAATCCCGGAAGTTTATTCTATAATTACTAACAATCAAACAGTATTGCGTTGATGGCTGTGGTAGACCATAACTACTGTTTTCGTTGTATAGATGTGGTATGCAACGGTAGGGTTTCTAATGGGGGAGTGTTTCGTCAATGCAATATATACCGTGCTCTTGAGAATGGTTTATTACCAGAAAAGTATTTCTTAGACGAGGATAATGCATTTTTGTTAAAAGAATATTTGCTTAAGCCCTTTCCAGGAACTGGTTTAACCCTTAAGCAGAAGGTATTCAATTATCGATTATCGCGTGCTACGAGGATTGTGGAAAACGCTTTTGATATAATGGCCTTCAATGGACTTCAAGACTAGATGAATCAAGTTTCGGCCATTCTGTATACCTGGAAGATCAAGTAAGAGTTACAATAATGGAAGGTAATTGGAGAAATTTGCCACAGCGCCATTGGATTACTTCCACTGCCTAGCCTACTGTCTAGCGAAACGCCAGACATCTCTGGAAAATACTCTTCAGGTGCGGTAGCAGGTCATCCAGTCCCCATTGTAGGGCCGGTGTAATCCCGTCCGGTCCTGGAGTTTTGAACGGCGAGAACGTATTCACAGCCCACCGTATTTTCTCTTCGTCGCAGATGATTTTGGCCAAGAGCCATTCATCCGCAGTTGGTACATGAATTATCTCTTGGACATAGTTAAAGTTGTCCGAACCTGAGAAATGAATAGTCATTAAAAGCTGTAAACTGTCTACAAGACAGTTTTCCTTCTTTAGTATACCAATACGTTGAACAGGGCTCGAAGCAAGCACATTTTTTCGGCGGGAGACCCCTGCAGAGGAAGTAATTTCCTCACAAAAGTGAAGGACTGCCTTTGTTGAAGGCAGTCCGCACGTCTCGTTTTAGTGAGGCAAGCTCGGGACACCACCAGATGGTAGCGCGCCCAGTTACCGCCTCCCTACGGAGGGGACAAGCCTTTTTATAGGCAAGGATCAAGAAATTGTGTAGAGACTTTGAATGGTTCTCTAGCTCGCAGCTGTCCACTGGTTTTCGTCGACCGAGTCTAGTCAATAACCCAGATAGTGTCGACCTGAACCTATCCACGTCCGTCCTTCTAGGATTGCGACTCAGTTTGTTTTCGATCTTAGTGTTTCCAAGATCAAAAGTAATCCACCTGTGGTCCGACATTGACACAACGTCGGAAACCCTCCAGTTGTGGATTGATTGTGAGATACTCAAGGAGGCTAGAGTGATATCAATTACCGACTGACAGTGCGATAACATTACTCATCATATCGAGGTGACGACAAAGGGTGGTAGTTGCAACCCAGCTATGATGCAGGTTACACTGAATCACCGTCAAATCGTCCCCCTCCTCTGGTACATCACCTCTGCGTTGTCCCATCATTTTGGCGTCGAGGTGTCGATATCAGCGACCATGTCTGCAGGTGGCGAATCCAAAATGGACTCATCAGCCACCTCAGAGAGGGCTGGAGAGCCTGGCGTTGAAGGTGCCATGTTGACGATTGTGACGTCGTCTTCCTTTGCGGACGGTGCCTCAGCGACATCCATTTCCTCCATCGCTTTGTGAGTCCCACTTGTAACTGTGTCTTCAGCTAGCGGGTCCTTGAGTCTACTGACTTTGGCCGTGAGCGTGTTAAAGAGGTAGCATATTCTACCTTTGTTTTCCCTCAACCAGTCGGCTCTCTCACCTCGAAACGGAAAAGGCACTAATTACAGATGTCAAGGTGCTTATTTTGTCCAATGAGCTCCAGAGCTCTACTCTGGATAAGGCCGGAAGTTCGGAGTCTTTTACCACGCTCAGCTTTACACCTTCAAGGGGTGGGAGCGAGTTAACCTCCGCCTTTAACCATTAATAATAATAATAATAATATTTATTGGCACAACCCACATACTTTACATATATAACATCAGAAAGAAAATAAACAAAAAAAAAATTACAAAAACAATATATATTACAATAGAACGGGGTTGCAACCAAATGGACTGCGTTTGGCTCGTAACATAGTCACGATCCATTCCTCCACGCAGCCCGGAAAAAAAAAGAAAAACTATAGATATATAACAATATAGATGGATTAAGCTAAATACCTCAAACAGCTTTTGACCAGAACCACCAACTGACCAGTTTAAACACATCGAACATTGCCACACCCAACGAACCCACCCTCACCGCAGCTCAGACAAATATTTTATGACGGCCTTTTTAAATTCATATCTCGACTTAAAGCAAAAGCAACGATTAAGATCAATGAAATACTTTGCAATATTGTATGAAAATGATTTCTTAAATAGTTGAGTCCTATGCCTTGGAATTGCGACCTGACCCCTGAATCGAGTACCAAGATTGTGAATATCAGTTCTGTAAGTTATGCGACAGTACAGGTAAGGAGGCATGCGCCAAGTCACCACACCATGAAAAAACAAAGCGGTATGTAAAAACCTTCTCCTCCACATATTTAGCCAATTGGCGGCCTCTAACACATGAGAAACATGCTGACGACGTTTAATACCGTAAATAAATCGTAAGCAACTATTCTGCACTCTCTGAATTCTACCAGCACTAACTTGATCTATAAACGAATGATAAACTACATCACAGTAATTAAAATGTGATAGTACAAATGACTCACATAACAATTTTCTAAGTTTGACATTCAAAACCGCTTAGTGTGAATATAACAGCTTTAAACTGGCAAACGCCCTCCCGACCAGGCAGGACACAAACTTCCTCAATCTCAATTCTGAATCTATCCAGACTCCCAAATACCTGACTGAATCCTGATACATACACATTCCAACGAATGATCATTATTACAGGCGATCTTTAGGATCTGACCTGTATAAGTCATCGTGGAAAAGGTCGGCGTCGGTGCCTCCTCTTCAGGTTTATCAATGTTGATGCAGATGTCTCGAACGAGCGCCTGCACCAAATTGTCTTTGATGGTGTCAGCTTCCTCCTCGGTAAGTTTACCGAGTTGGTTGAGGCCGTTGATAATCGCGACTTTAAGGTGCCCTAGAAGCGCATCCTTATAGTCGGTCGTCTTGCGAGCCGCTTTTCCCTGGGGCCTGTCCTGCCTAGGCCTCTTCGTCACCTTCATAGAAGGTTCAGAAGAGTTGGCGGATCTCAGCCTCTTGGGACCCGCACCAGCCTCACCCCGGGTTTTCGGGACAGCCATGCCACTAGTCGATTGCGGCGGTCGCGCTCTCGATCCGTCGTGGGTTTTCCGCCGTGCTCGGCCGCTTTCGCGTCCACGAGACCGATGGCGCTGACCGCGATGGCGGCGGTTACGACGGCGGACCTCGGTGAAGTCCTGCGCGTCGTCCGACCTTGCCGGTGGCGGCGGCTCATCAGTCCCTGAGGGCGCACCACTAGCAAGTGGGATGGGATTTATGCTCTTAGAAGAGCTCATCATGCCCAATTGAGTATTTAACCTTTATAAAAAAGAAACCGGGGTCAGCTTGACGAAATGTCAAGCGACACACGCGGTTAAATTTTTAGGTTATGTCAATCGGTAGTTAGAAAAGGCAACTTACCAAGCGAAGAAAAACAAACTAGACAGGAATTGTGTCTAGTAGCACCGGCGACAACACGGTAATCACATGCACCGCCACAAAAACGCGCTAAATTACCTCGTACTCGACTAATTTGTGCTGGGCAACGTGCGCACGTCTATGTCGTACCGAGTCGTAACTCGGAGCAAGTATTGTAATCATCGCGTACATTCTCATTTCACTTCGTCAATGATCTGGACATCGAAAAAATAGTAAAAAGCAATATTAAGCAATGCAATGGGACGGGATAATTTGAATATAAAGTTAACAATTCCTGACGTGAGCCCGTATCTGAGAAATATTGTTAACACTTGTATCGCTAAAGGTAAATTCCCTACGCCATGAAAACACGCTTTGAGTCTACCGCTACCATCCACGAACCCGTGGATATTTCAGATCTGCGGCCTAGTATCTATGATAGACCGCGGCGTTAAAAATAACGGATCCCGCTGATGGTGACTTAACCGAGAACTCACTCGCTAACTCACCAGCGTACCCAATCGCGAACTCACCCGTGAAATCAATCTCTAACTCACCAGCGAACCGAATCGCAAACTCACCCGCGAAACTAACCGCTAACTCATCAGCGAACCCAATCGCGAACTCACCCGCGAAACCAATCGCAAATTCAACCAATACAACAATTAGCTCAACCAATACAACAATTAACCCAACAGCAGATTCAATATCATCAATCATCAGTTAATGCAACAACCTGCTCAACAAATTATACAACAATCAGTTCAATATCAACAATTAACCCCACAACCGCGATCAGCATCAGCAAATTAATGGTTAACATGTCACCACAGCGAGGTACATATTTCTAACAACAAAAAATGTAAAAAAATTAGTTTTTAAATATAAATTTTTTGTCCACCATATTCCTCTTTTTATTCATTTTTATAGGAGGGGAAGTGGCTGTAGCATGCTGTGCACACGACATGTAACAAATCAAGATCGTGTTGCTAAACAGAATCAATTATTATTATTTATTAGTCCTTCAAATTATTATACACAAACGTGTGCGGTTCATTTTATCATTTATTAAAATATTAATATTATGAAAATATATATTTATTTATATTGTGGACAACATATATCCACAGCGTGGCTCAATTAAAAACGCAAATATATGCTCCAATTGACAAAATCAAAAAGCTCCAAATTATTATGACACTATACCTAGCAGTGACTGCATTATTATTTGGGGGTATGCCAATTTTCAACTCTGAAGGAGCAAAAAAAAACAGGGGAGGCTTAGATATATAAATCTAATATCAATAGTATTAAGCTAGCACAATTAGCCACATGCAATAAGCTCAAAATATCATATTCTGGTGAAGATATAATTTACACATAGGATTTCTACAACAAATAAGTGAAATTTGGAAAACAACAAAAAATGAGACACGACAGGCTTCCACAAAAGAATCACAAAATGAATAGTATGATGATGATTGTAGAAAGATAATGGAAAAAAAATGTTGCAAGAACAAAGTGCATACAATAAAACAGAAGATGAACAAGAATATCGATGAAAGAGGCCAACATAACTTGCCGTAGAAAGAAAATAGAACAAATAACTGAATATAAAACCAAACAAGAAAGTAGAGAGTTTTACAAAACGACCAAACAACTCACCAAAAGCTATCAATCAAACATAGTACTATCCTAGATAAAGTATCATAGACAAAGTATCTAGATAAAGTATCCTATGAAAAGGTAATTAAATTTAATTTTCTCAATCTGTACTTTTGAAACTGATTTTATTAATGAAATCTGACTAGTTTCGGCCCATGGCCATTCTCAGAGACTCTACAATAAGATTAACAATCCTTCAATTTAATTATTTAACAAAACTGGAGTCTTGAAATTTGATACTAAAGTTAAATTTATAAAATGCAATAAAAGTCATATCGTTAAATATTAAGTTTACAAAAGTTTCGTAATTATTCAAATAAAATTTAAAATTAAAGACAAAATATTACAAGTTGACACGTTACAATTGAAGAACGTTATGAATCTAAAAATATAAATCGAGTGCAGCGGAATACTATAGGAACAAGTTTTTAGGTATTGTGACGTTTTGGTACACATTTCGAAAACAGAAAAATAAAACAGACAACAATATTTTTGCAATAGATGAACAGTAAATAATTTGAACGTATGTAAAGCAATTTAAGTTGGTGAATGTTAATAGCAGACTCAGAGACAAAGGAAAAACAAGTAAAATATTTCAAAAAAGTAATAATGTAATCTGAAATTGTTTGTAAAATTATTTTAAAAACACTTTATCTATTTAATTATTTTAGTATATCAAATTTAAAATTCTTTGTTATAATTTAGTTCAAAGTAGAACTGATCAAAAAACATAGGGTGAGGATAAGTAGAATTTAAAATGTGGATTTTAAGTTATATTTTATAAAAAAGGAAACTGGGTTTAGGGGCAGGTGTAGGGGAAGGAGGTGGGTTTTCGCCCAAAAAGTGCGAAAAATGCACTCGCTCCAAATGCATTAATCCTCTGCATTTTGGGGAAAGTTTTGTAGAAGGAGTTTGTAGAGTGGAGTTTTAGAACTGTAGATCTGTTCGTTAAGCCATTCAATTTGGGGATTTTTAAATTGAAATTTATCTATTTCATATTGTTCTAAAAGGTTCAGTTTGAAACCCTTGTTGTGTGAATGTAATAATGAAACATTTTGTTGTACGTCAAAATCATGTTTGGAATGAAGCATGTGTCTGCTGAAATTAGAACTATCATTGTGCTGGTGCTCTCTAATTCTGGTTTTTAAAGATCTACCAGTTTCTTCTATATGAGTAGCACTACAAGTGTTACATTGTAGTTTATATACCCCACTTTGATCTAACAAACCTATCCTGTCTTTGGCATTGAAAAGTTTTTGTTTTATGGTGTTATTATTTTTAAATGATATATCAATATTATAATTTTTAAAAATCCTTTTTATGTTATAACTAATGTTGCCTGAAAAATTGATAGATCTATAAATTTTATTGTTGGCATTCTCATTATGTGTTGAACTTTATAAAGCTGTAGATTAATTGAGATTGCGTTTTAATTGTAATTTGTTAATGAATGAATCAATTTGACTGTTGGAAAATCCATTATTAATGGCTATTGTTTTTATAATTAGAAGTTCGTTATATTTATTTTCTTCTGAAGAAGGAGTATGAAAACATCTGTGAATGTAAGATCTAATGGTATACATTTTATGTGAATAATGGTAAAATGATGTTTGAGGAATTGTATCGCTCTGGATTGGTTTTCGATATATCTTATATTCAATGTTACCATTATTATTTATTAATGTAAGGTCTAAAAAATTAAGTTGTTTTTCCTTTTCTAATTCGACAGCAAATTTTATGTTAAGATGAAAAGAGATAATATAATCATGAAAATCTTTAATTTGTATGTCATAGCGATTGTCATTGTTCCAAATAATTAAAATGTCGTCTACATATCTACGCCATAACAGGATGTTCTTGTTAATAGGGTTGTTGAGATCGAGAATAATATTTTCCATGTAGTCAAGGAAAATATCAGAAAGGAGGCCGCTTAGAGGGGATCCCATGGATAAACCTTCATTGTAAACATAAAATTTTTGTTGAAATTGAAACAAGTTTTGTTCTGTACAGAGTTTTAATAAATTATAAATGTGGTTAAAGTCTGTATGAGGAAGTTTTTCTTTAATATACAGGGTGTATCTGAATGACTGCAACAAACTTCAAGGGGTGATTCTTTAGTGAATTTTAAGGGTACTTTGATATATGAACTATGGGCGACTTCGGCTCCCCTAAGGAGATACACCCCTCCAAAAATGGCGGAAAATTTTGGTTTAATTTTTTTCTCTCACAAACCATAAACGCTAGGAAAATGAAATTTGGGGAACATGCTTAACTCATAATAGGGCATGTTTTGACCCTATTTGTACTTTCAACCTACCCCTCTAAAGTACTAAACGTAACCACCCCTTTACATTTTTGCTAATATTTTTTGTATGCAGATGATAAATACATTAAGAAAAATGTATCTAGGTAGATGAAAGTATCCTAAAACTTTTTTGTCTCTTTAAAATTTTTCCAAAAACGACTAATTTTTGAGAAAAAAAATAATAAAGCAAACACTGCACGTTAAACAACGGGGTTGTCGATCAAAAGTTGGAATGAATTTTTAATGAAAAAGTCTTAGTAGGCTTTGTAATGTTTGTCAGAAATATTTTTGACGTTTAAATGTCAGTGTTTTTCTTATTATTATTATTATTTTTCAAATTAATTTTTAAATAAAGTTCTATCGTATTTACGACGTTTCAAAATTTTAAATAAACAATAATAAAGTAAGAAAACCACTGATATTTAAACATCAAAAATATTTCTGACAAAGATTGCAAAGCCTACTAAGATTTTCTCATTAAAAATTCATTCCAACTTTCGATTAACAACCCTACAGCTTAACAGTTAGTGTTTGCTTAATTATTTTTTTTTCTCAGAAATTATTAAATTTTCGAAGAACATCAGAGAGACAAAAAAGTGTTAGAATAGTTTTATCTATCTAACTGAAATTTTTCCAATGTATTTATCATCTTCATAAAAAAAATCTAGACATAAATTGGACGGGGGTGGTTATGTTTAGTAGTTTAGAAGGGTACGTTGAAAGTACAAATAGCGTTTATGGTTTTTGAGAAAAAGAAATTAAACCAAAATTTTCCGCCATTTTTGGAGGGGTGTAGCTCCTTAGGGGAGCCGAAGTCGCCCATGGTTCATATATCAAAGTACCCTTAAAATTCACTAAAGAATCACCCCTTGAAATTTGTTGCAGTCATTCAGATACACCCTGTATATATTATTTATCAAAGAAAGACTTTATACTAAGTGATATTTTTTATATTCATGTCCTTAATCGATTTCGATTTTACAAATCATCATCAGAAGGAGGCAACTATAAAATTTATAATGCAAAATCATGTAAATACATTTTAAACAAATTACTTACGTCAGTGAACCAAAGTGAAACATTAATAAACAAATTGTAAACACTATTAAACAAAATCAAACGTTACCCACGTTATAACACATATAACCTAATACAAAATTTCGTGTCGATATGAAATCAATGACATAACAATTTTTAGATAAATCCATTTATGAAATAGACAAGGATGCAGATATTATTAAATCAGCATGAAATCTCTTAAACTCAACGTTTTGTTTGGGTTGAATGAATAATATATATATATATATATATATATATATATATATATATATATATACAGTGCTAGCGTAAAGTAACCCCCCCCTGTTTAACTTCTGAACAGATTGAGATATCAATATGAGCAAAAAAACGTCAGTTTCTATATTTTATCAGCACTAATATTGTCTTATGGAAAATTTTGCTATCACTTTTAGTTTTTCCGGAAAATGGATCAACTTTGTTTTTTTAAATGGAACACCCAGTATATTATGGTATCTTTCGAAAGAATAAAACAATACGAATCCAACGATACCTCACAATCAAATATCGGTTTATTAGTTTTTTACATAAATATTAAACAAAATGCGAAATTTCGCCGGAAAAACCAACGCATCTTCGTTGACTACCTGTCGAGATACAATGGGCCAGATAAATGGTGGACGGTCAGTTAAAGGTCGGTCTACGCTCGGGTTAAGCAGGGTTAAAATCGGCAATTCTTTTAGAATGTTTTTATGAAACAATCAATGCAAGAAAAGGATAAAAAGAAAGTTCTTCTTAAAACTTCTAAGAAAAAATTGTCATAACAACAATTTTAAAGTTTGTAGGTACCTTGAAATTTTCTATTTAAGGCAGCATGCAAATATTGTCCTTCATTTCTATCTTGGAATTCTACCCGACCAAGTATAACCAAAGAAAAGCGAGATCAAAATGGCTAGAAGGAGTTTAGAGCACAAAATCGGAGGAATTTTAATATTCCCTCGTGCTGACAGAAATGTACATGAAACAGAGCGACAATTTAATGAACGATTTCCTGAACATCCAATTAGTCGAAAATATTTAAGAGAACTTGTAAATAAAAGTTTTTGGAAACTGGAAGCGTCGAGGACCGCAAAAGAACTGGTCGTCGTTCGATTTCTGAAGACACACAAGTGCAGATGTTAACAGAAGTAGTTAATGCGTGCATGATGTCGTCTGCTGCTATCGCATCAACGTGTGATGTGGGTCCAACAACGGCGGGGAAATATTTTTAGATTTGTTTCAATGATGAATGTACTTTCTTTTTGGATGGAAAATTGCATCGGCAAAATGTACGTTACTAGAGTGATTTTAGTCCACATGAATATCGTGAAGTTAACACTCAATTTCCCAAGAAAATAAATGTTTGGACAGGCATATTGGGAAATCACATCGTGAGACCAATATTCCTAACCGAAAATTAGACCGGAATTGTATTTAAGATTATTAGAAGAAGATATTAATCCAAGTCTTTTGCAAATTGTACATCAGAATCCTGACGATTTTGAAATGGCTCCTCCCCATTATGTGGCAATGGTACGAAATTATCTTGATACAAATTTTAATGGACGGTGGATCGGTCGACGTGGGCCGATTGAATGGCCAACAAGATCACCAGATCTGACACCTTTAGATTTCTTTTTATGGTGTTATTGACGAAATTATTGACGTCTGCCAAAATATTGATCATCACATGTTAAGCCGTGTGAGAGGAAACACTACAAAAATGTTTGTTCCTAATAAATAAAAAATTCTTTTATTATTCAATAACAACACTAAGCCAATTTTTCAACCAATACGGCAAAATCTTTAATAAAAAAAATTTCATTTCTTATATTGACTTTGATTTTTTTCTTTATAAATATTTTTTGATAAAATATGATTAATTCATAAATTTAATATACTTCAAAAATAAGTAAGGGAACTATCAATTTTAAATCCGTCTTAGCTCGAGCGTATACCTACCGTTAACCTACCGACCACCATTTAACTGGCCGATTGCATTTCGACAGGTAGTCGACGAAGATACGTTTGTTTTTCCGGCGAAATTCCGCATTTTGTTTAATTTTTATGCGAAAAACTAATAAACCGATATTTGATTGTGAGGTACCGTTGGATTCGTATTGGTTTCATCTTTCGGAAAATACCATAATATACTAGGGGTTCCATTTAAAAAAACAAAGTGGATCCATTTTCCGGAAAACCTAAAAGTGATAGCAAAATTTTCCATAAGAAAATATTTGTGCTGATAAAATATAGAACCTGACGTTTTTTTGCTCATATTGATATCTCAATCTGTTCGGAAGTTAAAAAGGGGGGGGGTTACTTTACGCTAGCACTGTATATAAAGTGATAATGGATTAACAATACTCTAATTTTTCTTTAATGATATCTTTAGTAATGTTTAAAGTTTCTGTAATTGGAATTGTTGTTGTTTGTGTATAGATTTGTGACGTCAAATGATAAAAGTGTGAAATTCTCTGGTATTCAATGTTTTTAATACTATCTGTTATATTAAACTCCGTTTAATATTAAAAATGTATTTTATTATTAGATTCAAAACAGCTTCGCTTCTTGCCAGTTCTTACATGTCATTCTCTAACCTCTAACGTCTTTTTTATTACCAACCTAAAACTCTTAAAACTGAAATAACTAACTTAACTATATGTAACATCCCCTTCTCTTTTAATAAAGTTTATAATCATCAAACTTTTTAGGTATCTTTCTTTGTCTTCTTTCTCGCTTCTTTGGTTCTTCCTTCGCTTTTATTGGTTCTTGCTGTCTTATTTTGTCCCTCGAATTGTTAATATTATTCTCATTCGTTTCTTCTTTTAAATTGTTTGTATCATTGCTATTTGTTTTCTTCGTTTTCTCTTCTAACCCGTCTTCTTGTTTTTGAATTCGTTCCGTATTCACTTCCGTTTTCTCTGTTTCCATTCTCCTTTCATTATTCTCATTGTGTGACTGCACTACTTCATTTGCTTGATTAGGTATTTCGGGAATTAATGTCTCATTTTTGTTAATTTCGCTATTATGTGGTCTAATATGTATTACATTTTTTCTATACATTGTTCCTTCCACATTAACTATACATATGTTATCATTCAATCTTTCATCAATTCTCCCCTTTGTCCATACTGTTGACTGTTCAGGTTTCATTTGTATTATTACAGATTGTCCTATTTTTAATTCTGGTAATTTTCGACTTTTCTGGTCGTAATAAAATTTGCTTTTCCTTCTGTTGTTTTCTAAAATTTTAGGAACATTATCTATAATTTTAGGTTTTAAATTGTTTATGGGTGACGGTATTCCGGTTCGTATACTTCTGGAGTAGAGTCTTTCAACTGGACTATAATTTGTTTTATTTGGAGTATTTCTCCAATGTAAAATACTATACCAAATATCTCGCCTGTCCTCAATAGCTTTCTTTATTAACCTCTTCGCTATTTTAACCGCTGATTCTGCTTTTCCCTTTCCTTTTGGATGGTGTGGAGACGATGTTGTATGTTGTATTTCCCAGCTGTTACAAAATTTTCTAAATTCCACACTCGCAAAATTCGTACCGTTATCTGAACATATTTTTTCAGGTATTCCATGTCTGCTGAAATTCATCTTACAACATTCAATGAGTGTTCTTGGAGTTAAATCCTTTAATAAATCCAATTCGAAATAATCCGAATAATGGTCAACTGTAACTAAAAATTTTCGTACTTTGTTATTCAGTTCTTGTGTAAAAACGTCCATTGATATAAATTGAAATGGGTAGACTGGAATTTCATGTGAATTCATTTCTGATTGTTGTTGATTGTTATGAAATTTAGCACATATGTCACATTCTTTTACTTTATTAATTATTTCTGTTGTCATACCAGGCCAGAATAAATTTCGTTCGGCTAGTTTTACTGTTGATTCAATACCATTGTGACTTAAATGAACTTTTTCAATCATAGTTTTCCTCAAACTGTATGGTACTATTATTCTATCATTTTTGAATAAAATTCCATCTTGTACTGATATTTCGTGTTTGTACTGGTTGTATATTTTTATGTCTTCAGGAACGTTTTTCATTACAGATGGCCAACCGTCTATAATAAATGTTATCAATTTTTGTAAAGTTTGGCTGTCAATGTTTCCTCTTTAATTATTTTAAGTCTCTCTTCGGTAACCTGTAAATATGTCGCACTTTTCACTTTTTCAAATACTTTGAAAATATTGATTCTTTTGTGCTTCGATATTTCATTATAATAACTATCGTTTAATGGAGCACGAGACAATGTGTCGGCTACTATATTATTCTTTCCTGTGACATATTCTAATTCAATGTTATATCTTTGAAGTATCATTAACATTTGTTGTAATCGTTTTGGTGCATTTAATAATGGTTTCTCAAGTATCCGTAATAAAGGTTTGTGGTCGGTTTTTACTGTTACCCTATTTCCAACTAACATTTGGTCGAATCTTGTACAACCGAACACTATTGCTAACAGTTCTTTTTCGATTTGGGCATAATTTCTTTCAGATCTAGTAAGTGTTCTGGATACGTAACCTATAACACCATTCTTTTGAAATGCAACTGCTCCCAATCCGAAACTACTAGCATCACATTCCAAAATCACAGGTTCTTTTGTGTTGTAATATTTTAAAGGTTGAATATTTGAAGCAATATCTTTAATTTTATCAAACTCTAATTGTTCCTGATCAGACCATTTAAAATCCACATTATTGTGCGTTAATTGTCTCAAAATAAATAATTCACTGCTAAGATTCTTTATACAGCGTGTCCCGTATCTTCCGCATCAGAGCATTATACGGTTGTAGGATACATTATTCTGAAGCGATCTTTCTAATAAATTTTTTTCGAAATGTTTATAATAACCGCACGGGAACTGTTTGAAGGAACTGTTTTTCGTCCAATCAGCAGATCGCAAATCAGACTCAGGTAATCGGTGCCACCCTCGGCCGGTCCGCTACGCCGATGATAACTCGTTTCCCACGTGTACTCACCAATAGATTCGTCATGGAAAGAGAAATAAACTTTTTCGATGAAGCAAAGTTGTCCGTTATTGGTCGTCGTTAAACAGTTCCCGTGCGGTTATTATAAACATTTCGAAAAAATTTTATTAGAAAGATCGCTTCAGAATAATGTATTCTACAACCGTATAATGCTCTGATGCGGAAGATACGGGACACGCTGTATATCGACTTAGATAAGTGACCATACCAATAAATCTTAATAATCCTCCCTTATCATTCGGAACTGGAAATTTCTTTATGGCATCGACCTTTTCCTGATCTACCTTTAAGCCATCACAAGATAATATATGACCATAAAATTTTACTGACTGTTTACACAGTTTTAATTTCTTTTTGTTTAATTTACAATTGTTCTCGCGTAGTTTTTTGAATAAATTTTCTAAATTTCTATTATGATCTACATATGCTTCTTCCTCTGTATTACCTGATCCGTAAATAAAAATGTCATCCGCCAAAACCTCAATGCCTTTTAAGTCATGTAATATATTTTGTATTTTTACTTGAAAAATTTCAGGTGCCGCTGTTATACCAAATGGCATCCTTTTCCACCTATACTTTCCAAAAGGTGTCCAAAATGTTGTTATTTTACTACTAGATTCCGATAGTTTGACTTGCCAAAAACCCTTCTTTGTGTCTACTGTTGAAAAAACTTTGGCTTTACCCAACTCTGGCAATACTTCATCAACCGTGGTGAATTGCCAATGTGGTCTTTTCATGACTTTATTTAATGGAATCGGGTCCAAACATATTCTAAATGTTTTTTCCTTCTTTACTAATAAAATGTTACTCACCCAATCTGTGTTATGATCTTCTTTGGTAATTATACCTTCTTTCTCTAAATGTATGAATTTTTCTTTTAAATCTTTTCTCAATGCTGTTGGAACTCTTCTTGGTGGTTGCCTCATTGGTCTTGCCTCTTCCCCCAGCTCAATTTCTACTTCCCCTGGTAGAGATCCATATCCTTTGAAAATATCTTCATAATCTTCTACTATATTTTGAGCCTGTTGCTTTAATTTGAACAAATTGTTACATTCAATTTTTACTTCATTACAATATTTCACTAAACCTAACTCTTTACTAGCTTTAGCTGACAATAACAAACCGTGATCTATATCAACTACTACAAACTTAATGTTGTATATTTTATTATAACGTTTACATTTAAGATAAAGTTCACCGATGACTGGTAATTTTTTATCGGAAATACAATACAAGCGGTGAGATGATTCACTCAGTTTAATCGAATTAGTTTTTAATAATTTATTTAAATTTTCATACCCTACTATGCAAACGTTTGCGCCAGTGTCAATGTCACATTGCACTTTCAGCCATTTATCATTAAAAAGAAAATCTAGTTCTGCAATAACATCACCGCCACTTGAAGAATTATCTATAATTTTTTCTATTCGGAGTTCTTCATTATCATCCGAGTCTTCCTCATTTTCTTTTAATTCTTTTACTTTCCTACCTTTCTTATCTTCTTTCTTCTTTCCATCGTTTCTCTTGACATACTTCTGGTCTTTCTTGCACACTATATCAAAATGATTTGTTCCTTTACATATGTTGCATTGTTTTCCATAAGCTTTACAAAGTCCTTTCTTGAATTCATGGTTTTCTCCACAAAATCGACATTTGTTTCTATAATTTATTATCTTGTTTACATTTCCTTCCTCTACTTGAATTTCCTCTAGTCTTTTCGTTGTTATTTCTTCAATTTTACACATATCAATGCATGTTTCCAAGGTAAGATCTGATTTAGACATTAATCTTTTTCTTAAATCTTTATTCTTAATTCCGAGTACGATTCTGTCCCTCAATAAATCATTGGTAAAATTTGCAAAATCGCATTTCACTACCAACAACTGCAATTTCATTAAATAATCATCAAACGATTCATTATCCCCTTGTTTACAGCTGTTGAATATTGCTCTATCGTAGATTACATTTTTCTTTACTGCCAATTTCTTTATTATTGCAGCTATTACACTTTCTACATTATTTAACTCGTCTTCAGAAAGATTAAATCTATTGTATTTTATTCTTGCATTATCACCCAACGTAGCAAAAAACGTTTTAACTTTCTTCTTCTTCTCACTATCGGGCCATTTGTCGATTCCGGACACTATTTCATAATCCTTCCAATTTTCAACAAAATGATCAAAGTTTTGCGATACATCGCCCTTGTTTACTTCTAATGGTGAAGGCCATGGAATACTTGCTTGTTGTTGCAATGTTTTCTCGGATCGCGTTGCTTTTATTTCTTCGCTTAATAACCTCAATGTTTCTGTCTGTTGCGTTAAAAGATTTACCAAATTGGCAGGTAACGACATGTTTACTTATTAGAATGTACCATTCGTCACACACCTGACACCATGTTATATTAAACTCCGTTTAATATTAAAACTGTATTTTATTAGTAGATTCAAAACAGCTTCGCTTCTTGCTAGTTCTTACATGCCATTCTCTAACCTCTAACGTCTTTTTTATTACCAACCTAAAACTCTTAAAACTGAAATAACTAACTTAACTATATATAACACTATCTATCAAGTTAATTCTATTGTTGACGATGTATTTGGTTTTGATTATTAATTGTATGTTTAAAAAATTGAATCAGAAATTTTGATATTTTATATTTACTTGAATTAATAGATGAAATAATTGGTCTAATAGGGTAATTAATTTTATGTAATTTGATTAGAGTATGCTAACGGAATTCTGGGGTTCATTGGTGATAATTTAAATGCATTTAAGTTATGTTGTTTTAGAAAATCGTTGGAATGGTTTAATATGTTTCTCGTTTTTAGGTGAAAGGATGCTATTGGATTTTTCTTTATTTCTGTAAAGTTATTATTTGTCAAAAATTCTAAAGTTTTGGAAATATAAGTTTTTTAATCTATAAAGACCAAACCTGCATTCTTATCTGCATTAGTAACAACAATAGAGTTTGACTTAAGTTTTTGTTTAAGCTTACATATAGTTCTGGCTTCCTCTTGATTTTGAACTGAATTGGTGGTTTTGTTTTTTTGATCCTTCTTTTCTTTCTTCTTCAAAATATCCATGACATCCATTCTTAGGCGGTCTTAGTCTGGAGCACCGTTGGCAGCACTTTAGAGATCGATAGCTAATTTCGGCAGGTCCAAATGTGTGGGTTTTATGGTGTATTTGTGTCCTTTATTAAGCAGATCCAGTTCTTTTTTGGAATAAAGATATACTGATATGCACTTAAACAATAGACTTTATTTAATACTAATTGTGCCTTGACCGGTTTCGCCTTTTTTTAAGGGGATTCACCACTGAAAATAGTGAAAATTCATTAAATTAAAAAAAAAATTTTTTTTGTCTTATTTTGTCATTTGGAGCCTACTGAATAAGAATATAGTAGCCTAAGACCTATATCTTAACCCTAAGTATGAAAAAAATAACATTTTTACTAGATACCTCTTATTTTTTGCTAAAAACATCTTGATCTTTATTTCTTTGATATATTTTCATTATAAATATGTAAACCACATATTTACATCTTGTTTCATATATATATATTCAATAATTATACTCTTTTATATTCATTACTCTATGCTAAAGAAGAAGAAGTAGTAATAGAATAAAAACAAAACAACTTCTCTGTCATTTGTTATTCTGCTGTTGAGTTTTAGGTTGTTTGTTTTGAGTAAAGTTTAGTTCAGTTTTATGCAATAAAGTATGGGAAGAGTCAAGAATACAAGAAAAAATGTTGCTAGAAGAAATAAGGAAAATATTGCAAGCGGTATGAAATGCAATCTGCAAGTCTTGCAAGTATTGATATAGACACAGGAATCAATGATGAAAGTGAGGTTATGTTACTACCCAATGATAATGTTACTGTACCAAGTACATCTGAACCAGGTACCTCATGTTCTAATAATGAGAATGAAGTTCCCGATAAACCTACAAGCTTCGCGCTTTATAATAGCTATAAAACAGAAGTCACATTTGACGATAATGCGCCTAACTATATTTTGGTAGATGGAACCAAACTATCAAATTTTATGGAAACGTTTCCTTGTCCTGAGTGTGCAGGGAATCTTCAAGTCCTTCAAATGCCTTCAAAGTGATATGCACATGTTTTTAATATATGGTGTCACGAATGCGATTACAAAAATAATTTTGAAACGTCTAACAAAACAGTCGAACATGAGGGCTCGACTTCACGCTTATCGTACGATGTAAACCGAAGGGTTGTACAAAAATTTGTACGGTCTAGTAGTGGACTATGAAGTTTTATCCAAATACTGCAGGGTTTGCGATAAAATGAAAAAGAAGCTGGATTCAGGAACAGATAGATTTCAAGCATGGTTTGAAAGGCACAGTCCTAATTGCCAAAAAAATTATGATGGGTCTTCGCCGTCTATGGAGACTGAGGCTGCGGAGCGCATATGGAAAAGATCGGAAAAATACGGGTTCCGTTATACTACATTAGTGTCAGATGGTGATTTTAAAACGTTTAGACACCTTACAGATCTAAATCTATACGAAACTCCAATTGAAAAAGAAGAATGTTTGAACCATGTAGCCAATCGCCTTGGAACTGGCCTCCGCAAAATCGTTTCGGAAAACACCGAAAAAGGCAAAACCTTGGGAGGTAAGTCATATGGCAGTTTGAAATTGACAACTATAAACAAACTGACTACTTACTATAGAAATGCAGTTCAAACCAATTTAGGAGCTGTAAAAAAAATTAAAAATGCTGTCCTTGCAACTCTGTCCCATTGCTCCTCTACTGACGATAAACCGAATCACCAAAAGTGCCCGAAGAGAAATGAATCATGGTGTTTTTATAGCCGGGCCATTGCCAAAGGGGAAATACAAAATTGATATATCTTGAGAACCAATTTAGATAGAGAGTTCATATTTTCACCACATATTCAGTAGATCTTTTACTAAATATTTAGGTAAAATTAGATTTTTATATAATTATATATAATTATATATATATATATATATATATGTTTTTTGAAAAAAAGTAAAAAATAGTCTATGATTTTTTGAAAACCACTAAAGCTACCTAAATAAATCTACCTAAATATTTAAAATAGATCATTATCTTCAAAATAAGACCATGATCAGTGCAATATGTTGAAAAGTTTTTTAGATATATCACTTTGAAATATGGTCTGAAAAACGTGGAAAAAAAATTCATTTTTATTAGCTGTAGCCTGTACGTGACAACTTTTTGGCCATTTCATATTTTTGTATTTTTATAACCTACTTCACATTAGAAAAAATAGTTAAGCCATTTTTATTGTGTATTTAAAAAAAAAGTATTTTTTCAGTGGTGAATCCCCTTAAGGCATCTTCAGAAGGCTTCCTATTACAAAAAAATATATTGTTATAATGTTGTATTCTTAAAAAGGTAACCAGACAACATCTAGTGTTGTCTGGTTACAATTAAAAAAATTACGTCAAATTATCGAATATTTGAAAACTTGTTGTGTTGTTTCGTAGAGAACATATTAAAATCAATAATTATACTATAAGTACGAAGGCTTTCACGGCCGATATTAATTAAACTAAAACTAGAACTAACACTAGCAGTATCACAAGAACTAACACTAGACCTAGAACTAGAATCTTTCGGGTTAAGCCGTGTGTTTTTTGAAAAAATGTTTGACGTTTCGGATGCCATGTTGCAACCTTCTTCAGAAACAAGTTCACTTCAAACTTGTTAAATAATTATACTAAATAACAAGAAATTATCACCAAATTATTTCAGTTATTTCAGACTTCTCGCGCATGTGTTAATTTAATTTTGAAGGCTGTTGAAGATCAAGGAAAGATGCATTTGGCGAATGCAACTGTAGCAAAGAACTAAATATATACACATTCAGAAGTTGCGGAAACCAAATATTATTTATTTGGCAACCCTCGTTCTTCTGATGGTTTGTCCATCCTTTTTGGTGGTGTGAAAGGTGTCCTTAGATATAGATATAGAGGTTTACTTGTTGTTCCCGTTTGTTCGTTTAAGCAGCTGTACATAGGAAAGTTGTTCTTAAATTTATTTATTTCATAATTTTCTAGGATTTCCATTAGATGTCCTTTATTGGTCTTGTGTATTAAGGTTGCATCCTCGTTATCATTAAATTCGTGTTCTGTATTAAACATTAGATGTTTTCCAAGATTAGAATTTTGAGTCTTGTATTCATAAATTCTTTGTCCCAGCCTTCTTCCCGTTTGTCCTATATATGTTGCTCTACAAGATCTCCATTGTAATTTATATATTCCATTGTCGTCCAGTTTGTTAATCTTGTCTTTGTTGTTTATTAGGTGTCTACTCAATGTGTTATTGTTTTTGCTAGTTGATTCCAAGTTGTATTTGTTAAAAATTTTTCTTATTTTCCCATTTATCTCGCCTTGATATTGTATGGTTCGATAGTTTTTATTTTCTGGTTTTTCTCTTGATGTTAACCTGGTCTTCTTGGAGAGGTTGAATTTCTGGAGCTTCGTGTTGATGAATTTTTCTATTACATCTTGTGGGTATTCGTTATTGTGAGCTATTTGTTTAATTTTATCCAGTTCTATTACTATTGTTTCTTGACTCATGTTGGAGGTGAGGGCTCTGTCTATTAGAGAATGGAACGCTGAAAATTTATGTTCATGGTGTGACTTGTATGGAATTATTATATCGGTCTGAGTTTTCTTTCGGTATATATCGTATGCTAAGTGTTTGTCTTTCTTTTCTATAGTAAGGTCTAGGAAGTTTAGTTTGTTCATTTGTTCGGTCTCCATCGTAAATTTGATGTTGTTGTGGAATTAGTTGATATATGTGAAAATGTTTTCGATTGTATTATTTTCTGTGATCTCTATAATAGCAAATACATCATCGTCATATCTCTTCCATAGTTTTATGTTTTTGTTATATGGGTTTTTGGGGTTGATTATCTGTTCGTTTTCTAATTTGTTGAGAAATATGACTGCCATCAATCCGCTCAGTGGAGATCCCATGGGCAGACCATCTGGGAATGTATAAATTTTTCCTTCAAATGAGCAGAAATTTTGTTCGATGCAGATCTGAAACATTTTCAATATGTTTGCACTGTCCTCAGGATTATTTATTTTTTCATTTAAAATTTGTTGAATTATCTCGATTGTTTCTCCAGTAGGGATTCGTATATAAATTTACAATATCGAAAGATATCATTAAATAGTTGTCTGGTAGAATGAATTTGTTAAGGTTTAGCATTAATTCTTTTTTATTCGATATGGTGTGTCTTGGTTTGAAGTCAGTGATGTCATTGAAAATACTCAACAACATTTTTGCGATTTTAGGGGTGCTGGATTCTACGAAGCTTATGATAGGTCTGATGGGGTGTCCTATTTTATGTAATTTAGGCGTAGCATATAATCGAGGGCTTTTAGGATTCATTGGGATCAGCGAGTTGGGTAGTATGTTGAGTTTTATTAGGGTATCTGTAACATCCTTGATTATCTTTTTTACTTTGGAGTGAAAAGCATTAGTTGGATTTTTTGTTATTAATTTAAAATTATTCTCTCTAAGAAAATTGTTAGTCTTCTCTATATAATTATTTTTGTCCATTATTATTAATCCAGCTCCTTTGTCTGCTTTTGTAACTATCAAATCGTTATCCTTGATTTTCTGTTTAATGTTCTTCAATATCTGTTCTTGTCTTTTTTGTTTCTTCTGGGTATTGTATCTATTTCTCTTTTTGTTCTTTCCTATGTCTTCTTTGATTAATAGAGGTTGTAGTTCTCTGTGAATTTCTTCTCAATATTGTAGTTACCTCTGAAGAAGGAAAAATAAAATTTCCGAAAGCTCGGTAAAGATAAAAGGAAGCCTCTTTTCAATTATCTAGCCTTTGTCGTGTTGGTCGTGTATCCCAATAAATTACTTTAGTCTCTTATCAACATTTTCCAAAATTTTGCCGAAAACCGCATTGACGACCTACAGAATTATTCTCGTACAAATTGCCTACTATTTCACGGAATCCCGGAACACCTAAACAAATTTTTCATTTATTGAAAGAAAATGATATCCAGCATTGTTCAATTGAATTACTATAGTCCAATATACTTGTTTTCAATTCATCCGCAATATAAATTGCTATTCGAATTTAATTTGATTTGTTTTGCGTTTCAGCGTTCTGAGTTTGCGTGGTTGTGTATACCGTTTATATAAAAGGTAGATTTGTAAAATCAGTTTTCAGTTTCAAATAAATTATTAAGTTGAACACATGTCGTTGTGTCTAGTTAGTATGTACTTATGTCTTACATGTGTGGTGAATTTGAGATCAAATTGGCATTTTCTTATTCAAAGATTTTTAATAAAGTAAAGTGTATTAATATTAAAAAATAGTAATTTAAAAAATTCTAAAATGTTTAATGATAACAAGGGTTGGTTCGTCAATAATACATCTATCCAAATACGTGAAGATGTCAAAGATTTTTTGTCATAGGGACCTAAGTTTGGCTTATTTCCTGATGCCACTACTTTGTCTGTTCCTAAGTTGTTGGTAGATGTAGAGTCTATAATTAAAGTTTTGCCTAGTAGTTTACATAACATAAAAAGAGTTCAAGTTACAAACATTATGACTAATTTTCTTAATGGACACCAACACCTTAACAGTACCCAGTTGTTTTTGAAGAGGAGTTTGATCTCTACAAAAAGGTTTTTGAGTCTTGAAAGAGAGGACCCGATTCTTATACTAAGAGCAGATAAAGGACAGGTTACAGTAGCTATGTTTAAATCAGAATATATATCGAAGTCTTTAGACTTATTTAATGATCAGTCCACTTATTGTGTTTTGGATAGGGACCCTACTTCAAAGATACAAAATAGAAACAATAAATTTTCAAAAATTTTATTAGAAAGGGAATACATTGATAAGAGATTGTATAACAGCCTTAGATGTCACAATGGTGTCATTCCCAAGTATTATGGGTTGCCGAAGATCCACAAGGTGATTTGTCCCTTGAGACCTATTATATCGTTTGTAGGTTCCCAAACATATCACTTGTCAAAGTTCCTGTCAGGTATTCTGAAACTTTCTTTTAGTGAGAGAACTTCCTACAATATCAAGGATACTTTCTCTTTTGTAGAGAAAATTAGGGATATAAAACTCCCACCTAACTTTATGCTTATCTCACTTGATATGGTGTCTCTTCACCAACATACCCCTCAACTTGGTGAGAGATATATTGTTACAAAATTGGGACCTAGTAAGTTCTGTCACTCCCATTGATCTGGAATTGTTTTTACAATTGATAGTGTTCCTTTTTGAGTCTTCGGTATTTACTTTCAATGATGTTATTTACAGTCAAAAATTTGGCACTCCAATGGGAAGTCCTTTAAGCCCCATCTTGGCCACAATGGTGATGGATCATCTTCTCGATCAATGTATTCCTTTGTTGGATTTTTCTCTTCCTTTTATCTACAAGTACGTGGACGATATAATTTGCGCTGTACCTGTCGACCGCATGGACGATGTTATGGATGTGTTCAATAACTTTGATAGTCATTTACAGTTCACGGTTGAAACTGAATCTAACTCTAGTGTTTCTTTTACTCGATACTATTGTTATAAGAAATTTTGATCAAACTATTAGTTTAAATTGGTATACTAAGCCAACATATTCGGGGAGATATATTAACTTTCATTCAAACCATCCTCTCAATCAGAAACTGAACACTGTGGTTGCTATGGTTAATCGTGTCAGATCCATCTCTGATGTCCGCTTTCTTGACTCTAACCTAAAAAAGCTCCGGGATATATTCGTCAACAACGGGTATCCGATAAGTCTAGTGAATAGAATTCTTTATCATAATGGTACTTACCATCGTAATATCAGTCAACCTTCTAAAGGTGACGACCAGCACGACACATCTAGCCTTTCTGACCACCGGACCCACTTTGTTAAGATTCCCTTCGTCCCCAAGTAGACTGATAAACTTGTTTCAGTTGTGAGGTTTGACTCGGTTAGGTTTGCTAAATGTAACTATTTGCCTTTATCCACTTGTTTTTCAAGGACTAAGGATCTGGTTCCTAAAGATTTACAATCTAATGTTATTTATAAGATTCCTTGCAATAATTGCGAAAAAACCTACATAGGCACTACCAGTCAGTATTTTGATGCTAGGATCAAGCAACATAAACGTGATTGTCAATCTAGAGATGAAAATAAGAGTGCGTTGGTTCATCACCATGTTCTCAGTGGTCACCATTTTAATTTTGAGAATTCTCAGATTGTTGATAAAGAATCAATTTATTCTAAAAGATTATTCTTAGAGATGTTTTACATTAATAAAGAGGTTAATTCCTTGAACTTCAGAACTGACACCCAGAACCTTAGTTCTATTTATAGTTACCTTGTTATGAAGGACTGGGGTAGAAGGGATCAAACATCAATGGAGAGTGATTCTCTTGTTTTCTAGTTCTTTTTCCTCGGTGTTTTGTTTCTTTTTCATATTTTCAATTTCATTCCCCCTTTTAGCGCCACCTAGTGGTTATTTTTAGTGTATTTGGTGTTTTGCCGTGACGACGGTTGGTCAGCCTCATTTCTTTCCAGTTTTTGTGGTATAAAAAACTTACGTGACTTATTGCGTCTTAACTTTTAACGTAAAAATTTTAACGTGTTCTTATTGTAAGTAATATTTATTAATTAATATTACAATAAGAACTCGTTAAAATTTTTTATGCAATCCATTTTTGTAAGTTGTTGAGATGCATTTTTGTTAATTATTGTAACTTTTGTTGTCTCAATATTGTAGTTACCTCTGAAGAAGGAAAAATAAAATTTCCGAAAGCTCGGTAAAGATAAAAGGAAGCCTCTTTTCAATTATCTAGCCTTGTCGTGTTGGTCGTGTATCCCAATAAATTACTTTAGTCTCTTATCAACATTTTCCATAGTTTTGCCGAAAACCGCATTGACGACCTACAGAATTATTCTCGTACAAATTGCCTACTATTTCACGGAATCCCGGAACACCTAAACAAATTTTTCATTTATTGAAAGAAAATGATATCCAGCATTGTTTAATTGAATTACTATAGTCCAATATACTTGTTTTCAATTCATCCGCAATATAAATTGCTACTCGAATTTAATTTGATTTGTTTTGCGTTTTAGCGTTCTGAGTTTGCGTGGTTGTGTATACCGTTTATATAAAAGTTAGATTTGTAAAATCAGTTTTCAGTTTCAAATAAATTATTAAGTTGAAGACATGTCGTTATACTTTTATTGAGTAAAGACGTAGCAAATGGCGACGAGGATAAAAATTATAAAAGTGTGAAAATAAATTCAACATCAAGAATGACAACCGGAAGAATTTTATTGAAGACACATGTGCGTCAATTTTTTAAAGCAAATGAAATAAAACCGGAACTCGAAACGGCCATGATAATTACGGTTATGGGGGCAGAATCTTTTGATATATTGACGGATTTATGCAGTCCTAAGAAACCGGAAGATGAGAAATTTGAAGATTTAGTAGTAAAAATGGAAAAATATTTTAATCCGAAACCGTCGGAAATAGCTGAACGTTATAAATTTCGTCGCGCTGTACAAGAACACAATTGGAAGAAAACCTGCGAGATCAAATGGTGTTTAATAATTCGTCAACGTTTGTTTTCGGAAGTAACTTTAACGTAGGATATGGCGTGTACATTGGCTATTGGTATTGAATCTGCAGCAATCAACGCGGGGATTGTATTGGGATCAACATCGCAGATGAATAAATTCCACGTGGTTGGGCGCTATCAACAGGAAGTCAAACCAGGAAAATTGTCACCGCCGGATTCGTCCATCAGAGGGAAGCGATGTAAACATTGTAGAAAGGATAATCACAGCGCCGCCAGCTGTTTCTTCAGAGAAGCGAAATGTGACACGTGTAATAAGGTTGGTCACATTAGCGCCGTATGTCATTCTAAAGTAAAGAATAAGAAAAGTAATTTACAATTTAAACCGAAATTTAATAAATACGTAAGTAAAGATGTAAATAAATCAAATGATGATAATGTTAATTTCTTTAATATATCAAGCGAAAAATGCAAACCGTTAAAGATAAGTTTAAAAATAAACAAAAAAATTTATGTAAAGAAGTTAATTTAAATAAAAACAAATTTTTCCTCTTTCTTGCTTTTTTTATTTTATTGTATTTCTATATCGATTTCGAGGAAACAATCCTCATCTTCAGTAGAATCTTACATCAAATTTTCTATTTAAAATCTTACATAAAAGATTTCATAATATATAAATTGGCTAACAATAATGGTTTTCCAAAAAGTTCTATGGATAGACTATTTTGTAGAATTATAAAACAAAAAGATCCGTTAAATACTAGGGTAAAAAACTCAAATTTGACATATAAACCTATAATCTACAATCAATATACTTCAACTATGCAACACCTATTCTCCAGATATGATATCTCTTTGGCATATTCTAATAATAACACAATTTTAAAATTATTATCAAATTATAATAATAAAAAAGAAATAGATATAAAAAAAGAATGTGGCGTATATTCGATAGAATGTAATAATTGTAATAGCATTTACATAGGACAGACAGGAAGGAGATTGGAAACACTTATCAGAGAACATGAAATTAAAAATAATTCTAATGTTTATAAACATAAAATGGAAACAGGACATAAAATACAAAGAAACTAAATTAATACACAAATGTAATAAAGGTCAAAAATTGGATTTGCTTGAAATTTTAGAAATTTTAAAGTATAAACACAATCAAAATTACAATTTATTAAATGATCAAATAGAAATGAATACAGAGCCTATTTTTGCTTTATTGAAGGATAAATATAGATAGTGTTATTCAGGATAAATACCAGTTTCTTTCTTGCTTGTTCCTTTTGACCTTCAGTCACTTTTCGTTTATCTTGTCAACTGTAAACGCGTGATTTGTTTTGTATTATTTTGGATTTTGTTTAAATGTGTTTTGATTTTTCGTTTTTGATGGTCTATTGTATTTATTCAATTATATAAAAAGAAAATGTTTCAAGTTTAGATTAAAATTGTTGAAGTTTTACTTTGGATGATGTGTTGGATTTAATGTTTAATATTTTTTCAACTTAATAGACAGTAAGTAAATTTTATAACTTTTGATTTTATATCATAATGTTTAAATTTTATGTAAGATTCTACTGAAGATGAGGATTGTTTCCTCGAAATCGATATAGAAATACAATAAAATAAAAAAAGCAAGAAAGAGGAAAAATTTGTTTTTATTTAAATTGACTTAAACAAAGCTTGCTAATGGATAATTTAATTAATTATGTAAAGAAAGTTGACACAGGGTCGGAAATTTCCACCATTTCAAAAGATATTTATGATAGATATTTCCTTAAACATAAATTAGAAATCTCTGATATAAATTCAGTCATAGGAAATAAAATTGTTGTTTTAGGATTTTTGCATGTTAATGTAAATTATAAAGTGGTTAATCTAAACAATTTGAAATTATACATCATTAAACATGGTGGCCCACCAATGATTGGTCGTGATTGGATAAAAAAATTGGGCATTTCAATTGATTCTTTATTTAATATGAACTCTATAAATGATTCAGATCTATTCGCAAAGAATTTGCAACAAACATTTCCCAAAGTTGTTGAAAATAAATTAGGTACATTTAAGGTAGGAAAAATTAAATTATATCTAAAAGAAAATTTTATTCTTAAATATTGTAAAGCCCGTCATGTTTCTTTTGCCTTGAAAGAGAAAATTGAAACAGAACTTGTTAATTTAAAAGTTTTGACACCGGTAAATTTTTCGGAATGGGCTACACCGATTGTACCTGTCTTAAAACCTATGTTACATCCCATTTTTGTTTTCTTTCTTTCTTTTCTTTTTTTTTCAAAGAAGTCGATTTGCCATTTTTGTTGTTGTAATTTAGTACTAATTTTTATTTTCGTATTTTGTTGTTGTTTTATTTTGTTTCAGCGGCGAAGTTGGAGTTCGATTCCTGTTAGGTAGATTAACGGCTAGCGCGCTTCGTTATGAATTGAAAGTTCGCGGTATCACTGACAAGGGGACCTTACGGGTTCGTCATCACCGATTTTGTTCACATTTATAGGGATTGAAGATCAGTACTCGGACATCATTTTCCTGAAGCAGTTCGATCCCATGCTGGAAAATATCCGAGAAAATCGATTTCAAAACTTTCAAAATATTTCGCAACAATAGAAATGCGGTAAATTGTGTCTACGTTCATAGTGCCAATTAGCCGAGCGACGTGAGTGGGGCTTTGGATGCCCAAGGTCACAGGTTCAATAATAGCACAATGTCATCTGTTCATTGTCAAACCAAATAATCCAGATTACGCATACGGATGGCATAGTGATAACAAAATAATTTATTTATTGTTAGGAGTATTATATAATATGAAATATATTAACAATACGAATAATATACGAACAATGCAAAAATAACAATATATATTATATTACATTACATTAGATAGATTACATATGGGATAAGCGGACCAACTAACCTCGCGGTGCAAGGTATAGATACCTAAGGATCTATTGCACCCCGATAGATATCGTTATCAAATTTTACAGTGCAGTCGCTCTTAACGAACATTAATACCTTGTTCGGTAAAAGGTCATTCCAATCCTTTGGGGAGATAAACTGTGATCCAAAAATCGAGAATCTGATACGGTTAACAGCAGGGCATGGGCAGTGGCATAAAACATGCTCAGCAGTCTCCGCATCCTCCGCACATAGTCGGCATTCAACATCGTCGGCTAAACCCAACAAGTTGATGTGTGCTTTTAATTGGCAGTGCCCATTAAAGACACCCATTAGAACTTATATGCTGCTACGAGCAAGTCCTAAAATATTTCCGGGCTTGACAGTGGCGATATTAATAAACACAACAATATATATAACAATATATTAGGAGTATAATAACAACAGATTACTATTTTTAATCAATATTACATGAACCAGGATGGTAATTATCATAAAAACAGGTAAAACAGTAAGTTTCACGACATCTAGCACACTGAATAAATGAGGATTCATTACAACGGCAAGATTTTCTTAAAATATCTATCTAAAAACAAACTTGATTCACATTCATAAAAACTTCTCTATTGTCGCAAAGTTTAGAAGCAAACCATGCGTACCGAATAATATTTAAAAAAATTGAAGACGATAACTGGTGATGAATAATGGAATGAATTTTAATACAATCTTCACGAGAATTAATTTCGCGATTTCGTTCAATTAAAACCGAACAATTTTGAAGTTTTTTTAATAAAGTTTTTAACCTGCCTGTAAAAATAAACATCGCAAGGTTGCACTAATGGTGTACATTTTGGAGGGATAAATTTAATACAACATGTTGACAAACGCTCATCATCAACAAAAATTTGGTCATTTATTTCTGGCTTGGTTTGTCCTCCCCAAGAATCAACAAACAAGCAAAATTTCTGTTTTTTTACGTATGGCTTTATAGTTTTTATTAGAAAGTTTTTATATAAGTTAGTTGTTAATTTTCCTGATTTTGATGATGTTAGAGTGACGTTGTTGTATTTTTTGACGTATTCGTCCACTAATTTTTGCACTCAAGGTCCGAAAGAATCTCCTGCTTCTTGTAGACATACAAACACTACTGGTAACAATTTTCCAGCTAACGTAATGCTGTATTGAGCTGTATAGGAATGACTTGTTTTGTTAATGTCTTGTATTTGAAAAAGGACTGCTTTTGATCCTTTGGCTGCGAGGGTCCTATTAAAAGTGGACTGGTATTGGCATCCTAATAAATAATTAAAAAAAATGATGTATTTAATAAATATTCTTGTACTATATATTAATTATAAAAGCACAATTAATTGTAAATACCTGTTTGATCTGTATTAATCACAAAATTTGGGTCGAAGCTTATTATAAGGTTACGAGCCTGTATACGAAAATTTTCCGCAGAACCCAAAATTTCCTCCATAGATGCTGTTTCTTTTTCAGATACATATTCAGTAATTTTTCGTTGACGAATTCTATACATCCGTTTAAACTTCTCGACCCAAAAATGGGAAGCTTTAAACTCAAAGTGAGGAAATTGGCTTGCAGTAGATAACGCCCATTGTTGTAAATTTCTTGTCGTCACTTGGTGATTAACTTGACGAGCTTTCTTAAACCGATCATGCGTTCATGAATCGATAATAGAATATTTATCAAAAATGGTTCCACCACTTTTAACCTGTTGCTCCCAAACTTGTAAATCATCCTTCTTTTTCAATCGCTGACATCCATTATTTTATAGAGTTTTCAAACTCCAATTTGGGTGAGATTTCGCAGTGTTGATTACCTTAATTTTGTAATTTATTGGAATGAACTGGTCCTTTTTCGATTTCTTTCCCTCGGGTTCATAATCAGGTTCTTCATTTTCTTCAATTTCTTTAAAATTATTTTCATAATCTGATTCTTTATCGTTGACTTCTTCATTCATAATTAGTTCATCCACAAGAACAAATTGTTTCTCACCACCAATAAGATTCTGTAATGTGTATTCATTCAGTTGTTTTGCCAATAACACAGACTCTTTACTAATTGGGGATGATGTTCTCTTATCAGATTATTTTCCTTAAGAAGCTGTTGAAAGTAACAAACAGCATTTTTTAAAGTTAATTTATTGAATTCCGTGTGCAGGTTTTGCTCAACAGATTCCATTATAATTGTCCGTACACTTATTAATAACACTTAACAATAATAATAACAACACAACAATAATAATAACACTTAACAATAATAATAACATTTAACAATAATAATAACACGTAACAATACTAATAACACTATTAACACTTGTAAAAACTATTTATTAACAATAAGCACAGATAAACTTGGATGATCTTTTTAATGCCACTATATGTACTTCTTTTGTTTTATTAAAAACATCTGGTATTTGCATGGTTGCTAGATCTCAATTTTCAGATATTTTAAGAAAACGTTTGTTATAAATCCTCATTTATACAGTGTGATAGATATCGTGAAATTTACTGTTTTACCTGTTTCTATTAAATGAAATAAAATAAATAAGCTTTTACGTAAAATAAAAATTAAAAAAAAAACTCAGTACAGTGGCGATCGAACCGGCGACCTCTACATTCAAAGCAAATGAAATGAAATGAAATAAGATTTTATTTGATATAATAATACAAAGTAACAGTATATGGCTTAAAAAATTAAACTTAATGCTACTTATCTACGGGGACGGGACAGGATTTATCTAGAGCGGGATGGTTTTTAAATCTGCTTTATTTGTTTATTAGGGTGGTTGTAGGGGGATAAGGGTGGGGGGGAAATAAATATATTTACATAGAACTACAACTATTGCCTAAATAATATGAGAAATTTATAAAGCTTTATTTACAAATATATACAATTATATAAATGTGTTTTTACTTTTTGTTGTTTTTTTTCCAGCCGTTCTGGTCGGATACGATCTTCAGCCCCGGTGGGTAAAAATTGTCGGGGTGGCTTTTATTTCAGGGTTGTGGAAGTGTGGGATGGGGTTAAGGGTAGGGAAAGAATGGGATTGTATTTATATGTCTGGCATTTTATTTAGGTTATTTTGTTGGTTGGGGAATTTGTGTTTAATGTTTTGTGTATTCTTGTTGGTGATATTTTTTATTAAAGGATTAGGGTGGGTAGAGGTGTTTTTATAGAATTTTTGAGAGTGTTTAATTAGGATTTGTTTGAGTGGGAGGGTTTTTGTTTTATGGTGGAGGTGTCGGTTGGAGATATATCTGCTGGAGTTGGAGATGATTCTGAGGACTTTGTTTTGAGCTGTTTGGATTTTGTTGAGGTTGGTGACGGCGGAGTTAGACCATATTGGAGCTGCGTATGTGAGAGAGGGGCGGATGACGGAGGTGTAAATGAGTTTTTTGTTTTTGAAGGAGAGGTCACTGTTGCGGGAGATGAGTGGGTATACTGTTTTTATTGTAGAAGAGGCTTTTTGGATGGATTTTTGTATGTGGTTTGAAAAGGTTAGTCTCTGGTCTAGGGTGACGCCTAGGTATTTTATTTCGGTTTTGATGGGGATGCTGGAATTTGATATCTTGAGAGGAACGGGGATTCTGGTGGGGTGAGTGCATTTTGTGAAGACTAGGGATTCTGATTTTTGTGGGTTGACGGAGATTTTCCACAGAGAGTAGTATTTTTCTAGGAATCGGAGATGTGATTGGATCGAAAGTATGGCGATTTTGGGGTCTCGTGAGTGGGAGTATATGGCGGTATCATCGGCGTAGGTGGCGATGTTTGTTTGTGGGAGCTGAGGAAGGTCGGAGGTGTATATATTGAAGAGGTGTGGGGATATTACAGCGCCTTGTGGAACGCCAGAGTTTATGGGTTTTTCGCGGGAGAGGGTTGAGTTGATTTTGACTTTTATGGAGCGGGAGGTCAGGTAGTTGTGTGTTAATTTAATTAGGTATGGGGGATAATTGGATTGGATCATTTTGTAGATCAGGCCTTCTGTCCACACTTTGTCGAAAGCCTTCTCAAGGTCTAGGGATACGAGGGCTGTGTAGAAGCGAGTGTTGAGGTGGTCGATAGAGTCGTTGACAATGCGGGATATTTGGTGTGTGGTGGAGTGAAAGGGTTGAAATCCGAACTGGTAATTAGGGATTGTATTGTTGTCTTGGGCATGGAAGCTGAGGCGTTCGAGGATTATTCTTTCTATTATTTTTGATATGGATGGGAGTAATGATATTGGCCGATAACTAGACGGGATTGTAAGGTCTTTGTTGGGTTTCGGAATAGGGATAATAATTGCGGTTTTCCAGGCGGTTGGGAAATATTGGAATTTTAATATGTGTCGGGTGATGTATGAGAGTTGGACAATGGCTTTTTTAGGAAGATTTTGGAGAAGGATGTTTTGGATTGCGTCGATTCCAGGAGCTTTGAAAGGTTTTAGTCGTTTGATAAGGGATTTTATTGTGGACGGAGTAATTAGATGTAGGTCGGGGGGAGGGTCGAATTCTTGATTAAGGAATTGTAGTGTTTGTTGGGTGATGTCGTTTTGTTTTTGTGTGGTGTTTGGTTTTGGTTTGAGTATGTCGGAAAAATATGTGGCTAGGATATTACTTTTGGATGAGTCGGATAGTTTGTAGGAATTGTTTGATGATAGTGCGGGAATGGGTTGGAATTTCTTTTTCAGTTTTTTTATTTCTTTCCAGATGGAATTGTCTTCGGGATTGAGGGATTTTAGTTTTTGGGACCAGGATTCATTTCTGTGGGTTTTTAGTTGGGATCGGATTTGTTGGTTCAGGGAGTGGTAGAGATTTTTTGTTTCTTGGTTGTGGGTTCTTTGGTATAGGCGGCGGTGTTGGTTGCGGGTTTGTATTAGATCGGTGATGTGTTGAGGGATTGGTGGGTGAAGGGATGTTGATTTATTGACCAGAGGGACGGCTATACGTTCTGCGGATTGGATTGCTGTGGTAAGGATTTTAATTTGTTGGTCTAGGTTAGTGATGGAGTCGATTACGGGGGTTACTTGGATTGATTTGTTTATGTGGGTTCTGTAGAGGGGCCAGTTTGCTGTTTTGTAGTTGGGGATTTTGGCTGGTTGTTGGGCGGGGTTTGGGTGGGGGGTTATTTTTATTATGATTGGTCTATGGTCGGAGGACAGTTCATCAAGCGCGATAGGATCTGGGAGGTGGGGAAGGTTTTTTGCGATGGCGATGTCTATGGTGGTGGGGGTTGTGCCGTTGTCTGGGTAGTGTGTGGGGGTTGGTGGAGCTAGGACGAATGCGTTGTGGGATTGGGTGAAGTTATAGATGTTACGACCTTTGCTATTAGTTATATGGCAACCCCAGGAGAAATGGCGGGCGTTGAGGTCGCCTAGGAGAATGATTTTATTGAAGGGGGTTATGAGACTGTTGAGGTCATTGTTTGAAAGAGGGGTGCTGGGGCTGCAATAGAGGGTGGAGACGTGGAGATTATTGGGTAGTTTTAAGGTAATTAGATCTAGATGGGTTAGGTTTGGTTGGGAAATTTTTAGGTGGGGAATATCATTTTTTATTGCTACGGCTACACCTCTGGATCGTCGGGAGTAGTCTTTTCGGTATAAGGTGTAGCCGGGAAAGGATACTTTGTCGGTAGGGATTAATTTGGTTTCGTTGAGTAGGAGTATGTCGATTTTTAGGCGGGATAGGAATTCGTTGATTTCATGGATTTTAGGGATTAAGCTGTTGGTGTTAAGGTGGGCGATGGTTATATTATACATTGGATAGGTTTAGATATAATTGTTGGGTTGCTTGGAGGATCCCTTTCCTGGGGATTTGTCGTGTACTATTTGATCACGGAAGGATTTTAGGGCTGTAATGAGGACAGGGAGGTTTATTAGGTTATTTATCTCGGCCATTATGTTACCCAACTCGAAAAATTCGGCCTGACTGACGGCTGGTGTAGGTGCCGGGGCTGTTGGTTTCGGAGGTTGAACTGGAACGAGGGGCGGCTGGGCGGCGGTGGTATTTCTTTTTGTGACGACGTTCCATGGCGTTGTCATCGTTGGTGGTGGTGGTGGTAGAGTCCTTTGGGGGGCTGCTTGTGGTTGTCCGGGAAGTTTGATGCGTCGTCTCATCACGGCCTCGGCGTAGTTTGGACAATCGACCGAGTTGGCCGTGTGAGGGCCTTTACAATTTGCACACGACACAGGTAAGCCATTTTCGCGGGTTATTTCGCATTTCGACGTAGCGTGGTCGCCGATACATTTGACACATTTCGGCCTCGCATAGCAATTTGTTGTTGCATGACCCCATTTTTGACAATTTTTGCATTGGATTAGTAATTTATTGTTCTTCACAAAATCCCAGAAGACACGTGTTCTGAGTACGTATCTAACTTTTTCTTGTAGGACTTTCAGCGATTTAATGTTACTGAGGGTAACCATATATTTCGGGAATCTGGTTCCCCTCATTTTAAAGCATTTTGTAACATCGATGTCGTGCTCCGTTTTTAGATCTTCTATTACTTCAGAAGGGTCGATTTCATGAGGCAAACCATCGATGACGAATGCCCTTTCTCGTTCTTCCTTCGGGGTATGTGTGTGGAAGGATGATTTTTGGTTTTTTAGGTTTTCCATTACGATGTTGCGTTTGTCGGGATTTTTTGTGTACACCGTGCAACCGGTTTTGGTGTATCTGAGCGTATATTCATTTTTCCCAATCCAGTCGTTTAGGTCGGCGGTTATACTTGTGTGGTTAGAGTTGCCCTCTATGTGAATGAAGATGGGTGGTGATGTTCGTTTAACGGTTTGTGTTGGTTTTTTGGGGATAACAAAGGAGTTTTTCGTTGGTATATCAATTACTTCGTGAAAAAGTGAGTATTTATTGGAAGTTGGAACGGAAATGTAGGTTTTTGTTTGGTTTGTTGTTGTTGAGGTTGAGGGTTCGCTTACGGTTATTTTTGGAGTATTTTTTTGGTTTTTCTGAACGTATGCTTCCTTGGAAAGTTTGGTTTTCTTTGGCAAAACTTCTTCCTCGCTGGATTCTTCCATTTCCACGGTATTTTCGGAATTCGCGGATTCCGAGGTTATAGTTACGTCGGATTCTTCACCCGAGTTGTCTTCTGTCACTTTGCTTGATTCGCGTTTATGTTTCCCCATTATGGGGCGCGTGTTTTTACTCGGTTTGTGTAATTCGCTCACTTTAATTTAAAAGTTTTTAAGTTTAAAACGAATTTTTAACTCGAAAAACCGGGGTACTCAGGTACCTGAGTTACCCGACGGACCCGACCCTTGAGCCGGGTTCTTTGTTTAGCCGGCGGCGCAGGTAAGTTTTTAGAAAAACTGTTCTGCGAAAAACGATAGCTTAATCACGTACGCACTGTCACACTCAGAAATTCCGGAGCACTTACGAAGGGAGGGGAGGGACGTCCGCTCGGTTCGAAAGCTCGAGTGGAACATTCAAAGCCGTGCTCATAGTTCCTCGACCAATCGAAACTGTATACTAAAGACAAATTTTATCGTACTTCTACTATTGTGAAATATTTTGAATATTTTGAAATCGATTTTCTCGGATATTTTCCAGCACACTGATCTTCAATCCCTATAAATATGAACAAAATCGGTGATGACGAACCCGTAAGGTCCCCTTGTGAGATAAGGGGGTCACGATGAAATGAGATGTACCCTCCGAAAATTGCTTAAAATGGAGCGCGATAAAAGATTCAAATTACCGAAAAATCCGTTTACTTTCGACGAGATACTCAAGCGATTAAAGATGATATCACTCGAATTCAGAGGCAAATAGATGCGTTGGGAGTAATTGCGACAAGTAGCACGGAATTTCGTAATATTTGTAAACACCTTCGACATTTAGTTTGGTCGCGCAAATCGGGCTGAGGTAACGACGGAAACCAGCAGGAGAAATAGTGTCTTTGTCGACGCGTTTAGAAATGAAAGCGAGAGGTTCTTCGACACCTCAAAAGTCTAACTAGCCCCCGGTTGAAAATATAGTTTCGGATGAGCCTAGTTTGGAATCGGTTAATATATCAGACGACGAAGAGATTTCGGTAAACGCGAGGAGAAGGGAGAAGGAAGAATTTCGAGAAGGAGTTTTCGAGTATCAAAAACTGTTCTTTTTACATCGACAGTCGATTTATTCACCGATAAAGCTCTCATTTGGTACCGTGCGAACCGCGATAATTATACGAACTGGGAACACGTAGAGGATTTGCGTTCTGAATTTCAGCCCTCCGATTATGTTGAGGCCCGACTGAACGTATTGGCATTTATGTTTCAATAATGCGAAATTTATTTTCTCGTATGAGCGCGAAAGTATCGGAAACGGGACAGTTACGTATAATTCTTAAAAACTTATCACCGGCCTTCTAATGACAACTTACGTTGATCGATATTGTTTCATTCGAACATCTTTTACAGCTAGGAAGACAGTTAGAAGCAACTAAGTCTGCGGTTAACCGGATTATATACCTAATAGTCGTATAATTTTATCAACCTATCAATATTCAATTAAATTTATAAATTCTAAAGAGAACATAATCGCGGACGCATTGTCGCGGCTACCGTTAACATAAACATGAAGAGAACGTCGATATGGGTTATTTATTCTATTTACAAGAATTTCCACCAATAAATCATAAACAAATTAAAATGCAAACTAGAATAGATTCAATTCTGAGTAAAGTTTACAGTTATTGCTCACACGGCGGGCGGGATCAGAAAGAGATAGGGGATAAATTATTAACGTTTGTAAATAAGAAAGACCAATTACATTTAGAATACGACTGTATAGTATGGGGTTGTAAAGTTGTAAAATCTGTGCCGCAGTAATGAATAATCCACCTAAAATTGCTCCTAGACCCTGGCCCTTAACAAATAGACCATGGAATAGACTTCATTTAGACTTTTTATCACCTATTTTTAGTAAACGTTCTTTAATTTTAATTGATACGTACACCAAATGCATTGAGGTTGAGCAAATGAGTTGTACAAATGTAAAATCATTAATTACCTTTTTGAGAAAAATATTTTGCAGTTTTCCTCTGCAGAATTTGGTAATTATTTAAAATTGAATGGTATTCGGCAAATGCTCTCGCCTCCATATCATCCACAGAGCAATGGAGCTGCAGAGAATGTCGTGAAAATAATTAAAAATGCAATAAAGAAAGCAGCATTATAAAAAGAAGATGTAAATATAGCTTTGTGTAGATATTTATTTGATTACCGCAATGTATCTTAAAGTTCTACCGAAGTTAGTCCAGCTGTGGCCATGTTTGGAAGAAAATTAAAATCAGTTAAAAAGAAAGAAATAAGATTCTGGATATGAACGAGGAAGTATTAGTCAAATCTTATCAAAACTTAACATGCCAACTTGGGAAAAAGTTTTTATTCGAGAAGTAATGGTAGACACGCGTGAAACTTGCTCTGCTATTAAAACGTATTTATTTTATAGTTAAAATAAGAGTAACAAGGTATCAGTGAAAAAGCGTAATGACCGAGAAAACGCGCTTTGGTACGGATCGTCGTGAGCTAGTTAAATCGTGTGTAATGGATATAATAAAAGACAATGATTTCCTAAAAGTATTACGCGAAACCATTGCACAAGAAATCGACTGTGTTTTTGCAGAGAAGATCGGAAGAAATTAACCACCATACAAACATAAAGTACCAACCCATCTATAAGGAGAAAGAAAAACTAAACAAGAAGGACGAAAAACAGGCAGTAGGCATATTCTAACTCTATTCCGCACGCTACGTACGAAAATATATTTGTTCGTTGTATGGTTTTAAATGCGAAACATGCCAATGTCCGACAAGAGAATTGCCATCACTATCCTTGCGCTCGTAAACCTCAGGTGAGATTTTCTTCCGAACGCGAAAAGGTCCTAAATACTTATTAACCATTTTACCCGATATACCCTTCTAAGTAACCGATATCATAAAATTCCGTCGTAAAACAAGTACTCCCTCATTAAAATCGACTTTCCTACTCCTAAGATTATATCTATTGAAAGCAATATCCAACGCTTTTTATACGGCAATGTATCTCCTTAAACAACGATCCGAAAACCCTTTCCCGTTTTCCCACATCATCAAACTTTCTGCCTCCAAACATATCATGAAACTCTCCGTCAAGCACCATTTCCCTACCATAATTATCGAAATATGGGGAGCAACCCGTTACTTCATGTTTTGCAGTTCTTAGCGCGCAAACTACTTTACTCAAGTACCGATCCCATTTTCTGTGATTATCACTTACATATGCGACAAGCATGGTTTTAATAGTACGATTAACCCTTTCGGTAGGGTTCACTTGCGCGTGATAATACGGAGTATATTTACTAGTCACGTTATAAGTTTTCAGTAGTTGTTTATAAAGATTCGACCGAAATTGAACTCCATTATCGGAAATGATCACTCTAGGTACACCGTCAAAAAGATACCTTCCTCAAGGTTTCGAACCACAAGCTACCGCGTAGCTTGTCGCAGAGGAAAACATACTCGGAACTTGCTAAATGTATCGAATACAACAAGATATAAGAAAATTCGCGTGAGCTTCTCGGTAAGGGACCTATTATATCAACACTAATTTGTTCCCACGGTTTTCCAATTCCTAAATGACTTTTCATCTCACCGTCTTTCGATTTTTGTTCAGGTTTTATTCTTTGACATACTTCACACCTCCGTACATTTTTGATTATATCACATTTTAATTTTTTCCAGTAATATTGTTGTGCTATCTTTGCTATGGTTTTAAACATCCCGAGATGACCTCCGATGGTCGCATCGTCGTGAAAACGTTTAATGACCAGATAATTTCGAGTATTTGACGTTAATTATTTTAAAGATTTTACCGTTTTCGACCCGATACAAAAGGAAGTTTCCAGGTTTCGATTCAATTCTCGATCGCAAATCATCATACCATACGTCCCTCACCTCGTCAACAATCTGCTTAACCACCTCCTCCACCAATACCGGTACCGAACGCGACAAACCGTCAGGAACTACGTGTTCTTTACCCTTTCTGTGCTTGATCGTATAGTTGTATTGTTGAAGTCTTATAGACCACCGAGCTAACCGACCGGAAGGAGTTTTTAAACTATTTAGCCATACAAGCGAGTAGTTATCTGTGATCACTGTAAAATGAGCACCCTCCACGTAAGGTCTAAGTTTTTCGATTGTCCACAAAACCGCAAGGCATTCTTTTTCTGTTGTACTGTACTTCTGTTCTTGAGGCGTTAATGACCTACTCAGATAGCATATCACGTTTTCGCCCGACTCGTACTCTTGTGTTAAAATCGCCCCAATACCGTAGTCAGAGGCGTCTGTCTGTATCACGAAATCATGATCAAAATTGGGTCGAGGTAATATCGGAGCAAATACCAATTTAAATTCCCTACGTGAACTACTGAAGACTGCGTTGCGATAAAAATGATCACAAGTGTGTGCCACTCTCAGCATAGGAGAATTCTGAAAGACATTCGTACGATGAATGGGAGTGTGAAATATATAATCTAATCGAAGCAATCGGGGAGAAATGCGTATAGTAATAGTTTCAAGAAGTGCTGGCGACTCGAAGCTGCCATTGATAATTTTGTGGTATGTTAAGGCATTAGATCTATTTACGGTCCTCAAACGATTCTCGAGAAATCCTGTTCTATCTTCCGGATTAAAAAAAAGTTTCTAGAAAATATTAATGATAGCAGTTAAATATGAAATTTTACTTAATTGTACATGAAACGTACATATTCATTTCCATCATTGTTTTCATAACAATGAAATAATTTTGTTATTTCTTTAGCATATTTACTTTTTACATCTTTTCCAGGATAGCTACCATGTTTTTCAATGATTATTGACACAACAATGTTTGTTTTTTTTCTACTTGAAGTACTGAGGTCTTTGCTTGACGCATATTCACTTAACAGTTCCTTGCCATCAACTCGGGCCATTAATATTTGTTGGAATTCCTGTGGATTGCCGATATTATTACACATTTAATTATTTGAGTTTGAAGATGAGATCTACCTCTACATTTCCACAGTTTTTGTGAACTTCAGGTATAGGAGACAGAGGTGCTTGTAATAATACGCTAACGGGCAGATTTTTAACGGACAGCAGTAAAAATTTCCGATGATACCCGAACGCCCATAGACGTCCGTAATACCGGACACACGGGGTATCAATTTTTTCGAACAAAAAAACATTACATTATCAACTTAACAAGTTAATTACAGTATATTAAAAGTAATTAGACAAAATTAAAATATATTTGTCACTAATACCAAGGTACAATCAGCAATTTTAATTAAAATTAGTGGCTCCAGCTCCCTTATTGGTTCAAAGATCCGAACCAAACTTTATATACGCCTTCTAGACATGATAAAAAATATATTCATCGAAAGATATTCCACTTGCAAATGGTCCGCGGGGATGAACTACCCACCAGTAGATTTTAATTACCCCTACCGCCCTTATTCGGACGAAGATCCGAACCAAACTTTACACAAGTGATCTAGACTACATTAGAATCAAATATCCGCTAACAATGTTCACTTGCATAGGGACCGCGGGGGTTAACTACCCACCAGTAGATTTTAATTATCCCTACCACCCCTATTCGGTGGAAGATCCGAACCAAACTTTACACAAATCTTCTAGACTACATTAGAATCAAATATCCGTTAACAATTTCCACTTGCATAGGGACCGCGGGGGTGAACTACCCACCAGTAGATTTTAATTATCCCTACCGCCCTTATTCGGTCGAAGATCCAAACCAAACTTTACACAAATCTTCTAGACTACATTAGAATCAAATATCCGTTAACAATTTTCACTTGCATAGGGACTGCGGGGTGAACTACCCACCAGTAGATTTTAATTACCCCTACCGCCCTTATTCGGTCGAAGATCCGAACCAAACTTCACACAAATCTTCTCGACTACATTAGAATCAAATATCCGTTAACAATTTCCACTTGCATAGGGACCGTGGGAGTGAACAAACTTTACACAAATCTTCTAGACTACATTAGAATCAAATATCCGTTAACAATTTCCACTTGCATAGGGACCGCAGGGGTGAACTACCCACCAGTAGATTTTAATTACCCCCTACCGCTCTTATTCGGTCGAAGATCCGAACCAAACTTTACACAAATCTTCTAGACTACATTAGAATCAAACATCCGTTATGAATTTTCACTTGCATAGGGACCGCGGGGGTGAACTACCCACCTATAGATTTTAATTATCCCTACCGCCCTTATTCGGTCGAAGATCGGAACCAAGCTTTACACAAATCTTCTAGACTACCTTAGAATCAAATATCCGTTAATAATTTCCACTTGCATAGGGACCGCGGGGGTGAACTACCCACCAGTAGATTTAAATTACCAATACGAAGGGGGGCGTTGACACAAATGATCAAATATGTCAAAACTATATAGTAACTAGAAAAACCAGGAGGTCGACTTTATCCTGGTATTTTTCAACAATAAATATGGCAGGAAGAAATGCCCAGATTTTGTACAGTTTGAGCGACAAAACAAAAGCAAAGCCGCAATTTATAAAAGATTTTCTAAAATCTTTTGGCATTGAAGATGAACGAATTTTTGATCCAAAGAAGCCAAATAACTACCCTGCCAATCAATTTCTTAAAAGGGTATGCTCCAAGAACCAACATAGACAGGGTGTCTCACCGAGACCGGTCATTAGACGTTTCTGGGGTTCTGGCGAAAATAAAAATTTGAGAATTCAGACTTAAGTATTATCAATTACGATCTCTTCGTCTAAAATATTTTCAGATTTCTTGCACTTCCGGTTATACCGGAAGTCGCCACCAACTTTATTTTTTTAAATGGAACACCCTGTATATTTTTACATATTTGGATTTGTCTGTTTTCAAGGTTTATAAATAACTTTACTTTTTGCAATTTGATTCGGTCGTTCTCGAGTTATTCGAATTTTTCTAGAAAAATCTGCTCCAGCAGACATTTGTTCAAAAAATCAGAAAACACTCATTTTTTGGGATATCAATTTAGGATTGAGAACATGCTTAAGCAACATGATGGAGTATGTTTTGGTGCCGAGAACTGCGGTCTAGAACGTTTGATCACTTTACTATGGCACGTTAACTTTTCAAAATTTGGAAGTACCATAACTTCATTATTTTAAATGGCACCCTCCATATTTTATTTTTTAGTCGTCTTCGGTGTCTCATTCTACATCTTTTATATCCCATATGGCCCATACCTAATATTAATAGTTTGGGAGATAATTAGGGTTTTTTGAAAAATGCACACATATCATATGGATATTTAGCCTAGTGTGAAATGAAAAACAAGCCTTCTCAATGAGTTCTTGTCAAAGACTCACTTGTTTACGTCATAAGTGACATTAAGATGCATGTGAGCTAATAATTATGTTATGTCCCTTAATATTAGTACTGAAACGAGTTAAAATCGATAACAATAACGAAAGTAATACAGTGAAGACCGGTTATAACGAGCAGTCAAGGGACCGAAAAAATTGCTCGCTATAGACGGTACCTCGTTATAACCAAGGTTGTCGTAATATGTAACATAAATTTTAATAGTTGTGCAAAAAGTAGTAACCAGCAATTTTAAGAACGACTTAATAAAATCTTTTTGTTTTTGCACTTTTACAATGAAATTTTTGTTTATTCACTATCAGAAATTAATCACTATGAGAAATTTTGTTTGCTTTAAAAGTATACGATTGAAAAGGTAAAAACAAAAAAATACATTATCATGTTTTTGCAATTTTTCATAACATTATTGTTTAAGACAGATACAACTACCTAATAGACTAAAACTAATTAACTAAACATCTATACTATTATACATCTAAAATTAATTTTTATTGAAATATTCTCGGATGTTTTTCTGTTTTATGCTTTTATGTAATAATTCCTGGCAAATATTTTTGTTTGTTGTATTGCATGCGAACATACATTCAGTATTGTCCGCATAGTTGGTTGCAATGTAACGTGTCACCCTAGAAAATGGGAAAATTTATTCAACACGTTAGACATTATTTCAGTGTCAGATAGAATGGAACCAGTAGTAACATCGTCATCGATAGTGGCAAATAAATTTAAATCGATACCGTCTATTTCCAAACCGGTTTTCTCTGCCCAACTAGAAAGATTTTCTTCCGCAGAGATACGCGTAATTAATTGAGCTAAGGGAATTAATTTCATATTCCTCGCTAAAACTCTCTGCAAGATTGCCGAATGCATGACGAAAGCAATTCATTATTGTTTCTTTTTTAACATTTATCCATGCGCTGTTTAGCATTATTATGGCATCTAAAATATCGATTTTTAATTTTTCGTTCAGATCCATAGCTTCTACTAACTTGAACAATAACTTTTGTCGGTAAAACGTTTTCATTGATTTAATTATGCCTCGGTCCATCGGTTGTAAGACGGAAGTTGAATTTCGCGGAAAGTACGCAAGTTCAATACATTCTAAGTTGTTAATATGAGGATTTTTGTAACGACATATAGATACAAGTTCACGTAAATCTAGCGATAAACTGAACTGCCCATGGTGCCCAAATGGCGCGTCACGACGTCGCCAGATTTTTACGTCATTCGCTCGTTATAGACGGTACAAAACACGCAAAACTACAACCGAACTCTCGTTATAACCGAGCACGCGTTATAACCGAGATTTTTTACATTGTAAGTATAGGATTTTTCACGGGACTTGGAAGCTTGCTCGTTATAGAGCAGGTGCTCGTTATAAAGCATACTCGTTATAACCGGTCTTTACTGTATTTACACAAATCAAGAAATTTTTAATTTATTTTCTTTGCATGAATAGCGCGACAAAGTTCGTAGTATGATTCCCAGATCTTCTTTGGCAGCTCGAATAGAGGTGTTGGGACTGGGCTCGAAATAAGCCAAGGTATTCACCTCTTCCGTTGCATTATCTACTACATTTTTTGGTCAGTTTAACACGTGATTAATTCGTCCAAAATGCAAAAAATTTGCTTCTATTCCTCTAAATTTACCTTTTGTCATCGGAGATAAATGTGGATAATTTTCATTAAACATTCTACAACTTCTACTAAGAACTTTGGCGCACTTTTCGTGCACAAAAAATAAATTATGGATTTCTTCATTTGCATAAACATTATTTACGTTATCAATATCCATATTAACTGGTTTTAGACTCACAAGCATCAAACCACCTAAATTAGACTTTGACGTTTATCAATAAGTCATTAAACATTTGTTTTCCATGGCACACTTAATATCCATATGAGCATTTTTCAAAAAACCCTAATTATTTCTCAAACTATTAATGTTAGGCATAGGACATATGGAATATAAAAGATGTAAAATGAGACGCCGAAGACGACTAAGTAATAAAATATGGGGGGTGCCATTTAAAAAAATGAAGTTATGGTGCTTCCAAATTTCGAAAAGTTAACTTATCATAGTAAAATGACCAAACGATCTAGACAGCCGTTCTCGGCACCAAAACATACTCCATCATGTTGTTTAAGCATGTTCTGAATCCTAAATTGATATCTCAAAAATTGAGTGTTCTATGATTTTTTGAACAAATGTCCGCTGGAGCAAATTTTTCTAGAAAAATTCGAATAACTCGAGAATTGCTAGTTCAAATTGCAAAAAGTAAAGTTATTTACAAACCTTCAAAATAGACAAATCCAAATATGTAAAAATATACAGGATGTTCCATTTAAAAAAATAAAGTAGGTGGCGACTTCCGGTATAACCGGAAGTGCTAGAAATCTGAAAATATTTTAGATGAAGAGAACGTAATTGATGACACTTAAGTCTGCATTCTAAAATTTTTTGTTTGGCCAGAACCCCAGAAAAGTCTAATGACCGGTTTCGCTGAGACACCCTGTATAGACACTCCATCGACATCGCAGCAAACAGATCCATATTCAAGAAAAATCAGAGAACGATGCCAATTAGGTGGTAGAGCTAAAAATAATTACACAACAAAAAAATGTGATGAGTGCTATGAATTTATGTGCAAAAATCATCTGATTATAAAACAAGTTTATCTCAAATGTAATGATCCCAATAAATCAGATGAGTCATAATAATTTTAACTTTTTTTTTTAATTATTTTAGAATGTCTCTTTTTAATGTATTTATTATATTTATTTGAACACTTTTTCAGTAAAATAAGTGTTGTTTTATTTTTATCTTGTTTTTCTTTGTTTGTCTTAGATTTTCTTATTCTTTGGTATAATATTATACTATTATCATTTCATTTGTTCATTTATTTTTCATATTCTAAATAAGAATTAAGCAATACAGTAACCGGCTTCTTAAAAAGAAGAGAATACCAGGAGTGGAATAAAGTACGCCGACGCGCGGGTTTGATTTTTCAAAACACACGGGACTAAGGGTTAATCAAATGTCACAATAATAATAAAACCCACAATAGTAATCAAAAAGAGTCACTGCGAATAATCAATCTGAATGAGAGCTTTTTAGAACTTTTATCGTAAAATATCGTTGTGTCCGGCGGTACATCTAATTTTAGGTAATTCTGTATGTTTGATGATTTAATGAGCACAAAGTACAAATTCCATTGATAGTTACTTGATCGATGCATGTAGTAATAGGACTGATAACACATGAATTGTGTATCAACCTATTACACTTGATACACTTATATCCTGATGAATGTACAACATCTCTACAACAATAAAGGCAACGTGTTCCCAAACTCGCACTTTTTCTTAATAATAAAGTTTTTATTTCATTTCGGTATACATCCATGTCTTTATAAATAGTGTTCGCGCGACAAATGTCGGGAATAGATGTAGGTGTGATTCAAAAGAAAAATAGGAAAATTCTTACTTGAATTGGGTTTGAAAATTGGCTTTTTCAGGAAAAGAGATTTTTTTTAAATTGATTAACTAATGTAAAGAATGCAGAAATAAATATAACAATATAAAATCAATATTAACAAGTGAACATTCATAATAAATTTCGAAGATACAATACAAAATAAATTTGTTAACGATCGATGTTATCGGTTGATCGGCAAGGGACATAGTTTAACAACAGGGCGTTGCAATCGTCCATGTTTTGTTCGGATTGTCGCTACCCTGACGACGCCATCGGGCCCGGGGTGAATTTCGAGAATACGAGCGCAATTCCATTGTAACGGAGGTGTGTTTTCATTTACCACAAGTATCATATCGCCTACATGCAAATTCGGAGCATTTATGGCGCATCTGAATGGTATGTAAGTATTCGCTCTTCCAACGACACCAAAAATCCTGACACATTTTTTGCAGTAGCTGCCACCTATCCAATCTATTTGAAGAAATTGATGTAAGATCTGAATCTGGAACGGTCTCGTTCAAGGACCCTAAAACCAGAAAGTGCGCCGGGGTAAGCGGCTGTAGATCATTGGGATCGGAAGGAATTGGTGATAGCGGTCGAGAGTTTAATACCGCCTCAATTTGTGTGAGGACGGTAGATAGTTCTTCAAAAGTGAGTAGTTGCTTTCCAATCACACGCAGCAGATGAGTTTTAATCGATTTCACTCCAGCCTCGGACAGTCCGTTGAAGTGAGGGCAGCCAGGAGGGTTGAATTTCCAGTTCAGGTTCAAACGGGTTCCAGCCGCTGAAGCCATCTCTTTGAAGTAATTATTAGCGCCAATGAAATTCGTTCCTTGATCACTAAACAATAAGGTACATGTACCCCGTCTGGCAACAAATCGCCTTAAAGCAGCAATAAATGCATCTGTACTAAGATCTGAAACCAATTCTGTATGTATGGCTTTGTTAACAGCACAAACAAAAACACAGATGTAGGATTTTACGGCTCGAGCTCCTCGACAGCTTCTGGGAATGGTTAAAATCTGACCAGCAAAATCCACACCAGCCGCATTGAAAGCCTTTAAATTGAAGACTCGGAACGTTGGTAAATCGCCCATAAAAGGTGCATAGGATCTTTGCTTGGCACGGAAACATTGTAGGCATCTAGATAAGACCTTATGGATGACGCTACGGATTCCAATAATCCAGAACTGATGATTGGTGATTGATTGTAGAATGCGCAGACTGGGATGAAGAAACTTTTTATGATTGTCTTCGATAATCAATTCGCTGAGACGTGATTCCCGAGGTAAGAGTATAGGGTGTTTATATAGGGATTTTATTATAGGGATTTCAGCATTACGTAAACGTCCACCTACGCTTAGCAAACCATCGGTATCAATAAATAGGGCTAGTTTTCGATATGGTTTGGGAATAGTTTGATTTCTTTTAATAATTGAAAAGATATCAGAGAAAAAGATAAAGAAAAAACCTCCTGAATTTGACTTACTCTATTTGCTACAAATACTTTCCATCTGTTTGGCATTGACGATAACCAAGTGAGAACTACTTGCGAATCCGACCAAGCAGTGATGGATTGAAAATCAATCGTTGGAATCAAAACCTTATTTATGTATACATAGCTCCAGACGTGGAGTTGAAATAATTTTCAATAGTGCGACGCTGAATTTGGCACAAACTAAGGAGGTTTTTACGGTTCCAGAAGTTGTCTCAGCTCTGATGTAAGCCACGGCACAGTAGCCAGTTTGAGATGCGTCACAAAATAAATGCAGCTGATATGAAGTGTTATCGTTTAAGAGGATCATGCGTGGAACACGAACTTCAGATAATCGTGGTAAGTTCTGTTTAAATTTAATCCAAGTTTGAAAAATCGAAGCCGGAGGTAAATCATCCCAACCAGACTTTACTTGCCATAATAGGTGCATAAGATGTTTGGTTTTAAATATGCACGGAGTTAAAAATCCAAGAGGATCATAAATTCTGGCGATATCCGAAAGTATTGAACGCTTGGTACATGCTGATTCCTGGGAACAATAGGAATAACAAAATTGATCCGAATTGGGGTCCCATTGTAGGCCATTGTGAGCTCGGCGACGGGGAGCGGAATTCTTCACTGTGGACGGTTTGGTGCGATGCGAATTGCGGTTTTGTGCACTCGGGGGTGATTTGCCGTGCGGTGTGGTGGTTTGCCGTGCTGTGCGGTGATTGGCCGTGGGGTGCGCTGTCATAAAAGTTGCGTGCTTCGGTCGGGCTTGGCTTGTACGGTCGTCCGGACGTGTTTTGAGCCGAAACAAAGTGCTGGGGGTTGCATCCAGTTGCACTGATGTGCAATCGTGTGTGATAGCGTTAACGTACATACGCGAATAACTTTGGAACGGTGTGTCGGAGGATTGCGCGGCAAACTTTTTTTAGAGGGCGAATTTTCGGTAAATAACGCAGTTGTGCGATATTTTCGTGTTCATACCTAATTTGGTATTTTGTGTAAAGCCGGCTGTGTGGGAAGTGGTGAGTGATCTCGATCTACGGTAGCGTGTGTACCCGTAGCCCTAAAAAGGGCTGGTGCCGCAGCCATGAGCGGCCACAGCAGTAGACGGGAGGCGGGGGATCCGGCCTTCAAGCCGTCTTCAGTGTTGTCGAGGTCCCCTCCCGGGACTAAGGGCCCTGACGGTAGAAGAAAGGAAGAAGATGAGAGGTCCAAATCGTCGGAACAGGAAAGAAGCATGATTGTGGAGAAAGTAAAGGAAATGGAGAGACAACTGGTGACAAGTGAGGGCATTAGTGATAAGGTTTCATCGCTCCTAAAAACGGAGTGGAAATCGGTAAAGGTGAGGGGAGTGAGGAAAATTAGAAATGCGGGAGTGCTGCTCGAGGTGGCTGCGGACAAGGACGCGAAGGAGTTGCTGGGGTCAGCTGAGTTAAGGAAGCTGAAGCTCCGTGCGGAGGTGCCGACCAGGCTGCGACCGACGGTCCAGCTTTTTGACGTACCCTACGCGTGTGGCGATGATGAGCTACTGGACAACATATACTGTCGAAACGTGGCTGACTTGGGGATGGAAAGATATGAGTATAACAGCCAGATTAAAATAGTTACAAGAATTGGTAGAAAGGAGGGCGAAAGAGGTGTGGTAATAATTGAATTAAATGCAGGTTTGCGGAAATACTTACTAGCTGAGGGTAGGGTTTATATTGGAGCTACATCATGCAGGGTTGCAGACCATGTGCTGGTAACATGCTGCTTCAAATGCCTGGGCTATGGTCACTTGGCGAGGGAATGTACGGGCAAAGCGACCTGCCGCTATTGCTCGGAGGAGGGTCATACGCAAGATAATTGCGACAAAAAGAAAGAAGGGCCTTCTTGCAAATTGAATAGGAGCAGAAATAAGAAAGCCGACCATTCTCCGATGGATCGATCTTGTGAGGAGTACAGGGGGATGGCAGAGCTGCGGAGATTAAAAACCGATTACGACGGCTAACAACATTAAGATTATTCAGTTGAACTGTCAGCGTGCGTGGTTGGTTATGAATGAGGTTTTAAAGGTTGCGTGTGAGAAGGGTGTGGATGTGTTCGATGTGTGCGAAGGTAGAAAGTTCACCCCCATCGGCTGTTCTGGCGACACTAACCATGGCGTTTTTGTTGCTAAAAGAATAGATCATAATAACCCTTTCATAAAAATTACTTTCAACAACAATGATAAACAAAAATTTGCACCCAGATTTACCAACCTTAGTAACACCACCCTTTCTGATACTGATAAAAAGCTACTCAACCTTAACCATAAATTCACTCTACCTAGTGTCCTCAGACCAGTTGATGTTGCCATAAAAATCGAATCACAACTTTTATACAACCAAAATATCAAACAGATTTTTCAAGTGAACCACGATATCATCAAGAACATTAAATCTAATCATAACAACGACAGTTACATAATACTTTCGAGGAACATATCTCGCATACTATAAAAACTCTTTTCATTTGATAGAGAAAATTAAGAACATCAATATTACCAACAAACATCGACTTATCTCCCTCGATATTAAAAACTTATATAGTAATATTCCCATTAAAGCCTCCCTTAGTATTATAAATAGCTTTCTTATGGATAACCTCACCAAATTGAGCCTTTCCTGCGTTGAAGTGAATACCTTCGTTAATATACTTAACCTCATTTGCGACCAAAACTTCTTTACTTTTGACAATAAATTTTATAAAATGATAGAGGGTCTCCCGATGGGTTCTCCCATATCCGGGATTATCGCAGATATCTACGTCAACTTCTTGGAGCGAGAACTCTTCTCGGGAAGGTTTGACGTATTTACCTCCGATATAGAATTTTATAGTCGTTATGTTGACGACATCATTTATAAAGGTAATAACGCTAAACTTCATGGTTTATTTTCAACAACTTATCTAATCTTCATTTTACTACAGAAATTGAAAATCAAAACGGTATCAACTTCTTGGATTTAAATATTACTAAAGACTTAAAGAACAATAGATTAAACTTCAATATATACAGAAAGCCCACCACAACCGATTTCATCATCCCCAAAAATTCCTATAACTGTAATAGCCACAAAGAAGCATCATTTCGTTTTCTATTTAACAGCATTTTCAACACTCCACTTAACATATCAAACTTCATCACAGAACTTAAGAAAATCATTAACATCGGTATTAACAACAACTATAATATTTCAAAAATACAAACCATTTACAATAAAGTCCACAAATCATTCATCAATAAAATAATTTTTCCCCACTTTTCAACCCAAAATAATTTTCTCAAAAAACTTTAATTTGATTCCCGCGTTTATTTCTAATGTAAAAATGGGACAAGTACTTAACAATACTAGGCCTAAGATGGGTCTCGGTGAGATGAGTGGTGTATACAGTGTCGCCTGTTCCGACTGCGAAAAGAAATACATAGGTCAGACTGGTCGAGGGTTGGCGTTCAGATTTAGGGAACACTTGAAAAAAGATTCATCTGCTATATTCAAACATTTACAAACTGAAAAACATAAAACCACATTTAACAACGTTAAATTACTTAAAAGAGCCAGTAAATCTAGAGAGCTTGATTTATATGAAGAATACCACATACATATTAACAACAACAACAATCTCTTGCTCAATGAATTTACTGACTTCAATAGTTACAGACAATTTTTAAAATACATTTAATTCCCTGAATCTGATCGCCCCCCTGGACTTTCTGATTTTTCTGTTTGTTTATCTGATTTTGTTTTCTTTCAATTTCGTAAAAAATCCAGAGATCTTCTCTTATTCAAATTCCTTTGTTCCAACTGTTCTGCGCATAAGCAATAATAACCGCCCTACTTAACCTGTCGTTAAAATCTGTCGCTACGCCATTTGTTAGTGCGCTTCACGCACAAACGTTACTTTTTGTTAATTTTTGTTCTTTTTGTTATATTCAATTGTTGAGTTTCATACGACATTATTTTATTTAGTTTTTTAACGTGTTAAATAGGTAATTTATGCTTATTTATCTTTTAATATCTCTAATAACTTTATTTTTCCACTTACAGTTCATATAACCTCACTTTTCCTGACAACGTGCTCTTCAAGCTTCAAAAAAAGTTTTTATAACCTGTCCTTCAGACCTTTACTTTTTTAATTTTAAATTTATACAAAACATAACTTTATTATTTTTAAAAGAACACTTTACTTTTAGTCGTGCCTGAGGAAGGCAATTTTGAACAGCTGTAGCACTGAAAAGTTAGTCTAATAAACTATTTAACACCGTTGACTCATACCTTTTTGATTTTATAGAATGGATGTTAGGCGAATGGATTAGGGTAAGTTTGAAGACCTCTTCGGAGGGAATTCGACCCCCAAGCAGTGAAAGATATGATGGATACTAGCAGTGTGGATGTCGTGGTCGGGAGGATAAATGAGGTAATAATAGGTTTAGCGAAAAAGGTAGTGAAGAGGAGAGTGAGAGGAAAAAGGAGTGTTAGGTGGTGGACGAACGAGTTAGAGAATGAAAGAAAATCAGTTAGGAGTATGCGTAGGGAAATTCAGAGGGCGAAAAGGGCAGGGAGGTGTGAGATAATTATCAGGAGAATGAATGGGGAGTATAGAGTCAGAATGAATGAGTACAAAAGGAAAATATTTGTTGCGAAAAAGGAAAATTGGGAGAAATTTGTTGAAAGGAATAGTAACGACCCCTGGGGTCTGGTTTACAGACTCGACAGGGGTAAGAATAGGATGGGAGAGGTATTTGGGAGTATGCAAGTTGAGGGAAGAGAGTTGATTATATGGGAAGAGGTGGCGAGGCACGTGCTTAGCTGCCTGGTTAGGGACGGAGAGGATGAGTTGTTTGAAAGGTATGTGGGAGGGGAGGATGGTGATTTGTTTTCTGTTGAAGAGATAGATTTGGTAATGTCTACTGTTAAATGTAAGAAGGCGGCTGGGATCGATAATATCAACCCAGAACTCGTTGTTGCGTTGTGGAAGTCTTGTCCGTCGGTTTTGCGTCAGTTGTTTAATAGGTGTCTGGTTGAAGGAAGGTTCCCCTCATTGTGGAAGAGTGTTAGAAGTGTGTTACTTGTAAAGGAGGGAAAGGGTATCCCCTCATCCCCCAAAGTAGTATAGATTCGCCGATTCTAGAACCTCCTCCTCGAACCTGCGTTCTAGGAGGAGGTTCTTGAATCGGCAAATTTTTTGGGGGTCAGAGGAGGTTCGATGAGGAGAGGAGGTTCTTGAATCGGCGATTCTTTTAGGCGTCGGAGGAGATTCGATGAGGAGAGGAGGAGGTCATTAACTTGAGAAGGTCATGTTATTTTGACGAAATTATTAAAAATTTATCAACCTGTTTACCTAGATGAAAACAATTACTATGTTTATCCTTCGACGCTTCTCAATGAACTGTTAATGTCTTCGATATACCTCTTAATTTATTATACACAAAGGTATACGGTTTTGAGACATGTAGGTATACAAATAAGTGAGTCATGACTTACTTTGCGAGATATTTTTTTTTTAATTTATTATGTAAGTATACGGGTATTTAAAAATATGCGAGGAGGTTCTTGAATCGGCAATTTTTTGGGGAGATAGGTTCGAGGAGGAGGTCAACTAACTTGTTAGTAGAGGCATGATCTACCTGCGAGATATTTTTTTTAGGAGCTTCTTAATAAATTTGTCATGCGTTCTGTCTGACGTCTCACGATATAATGTCGTGTTAGAACATGTATAATAGATATATTTGGTAATGATGTGAAACATCACTCCCCCCACCAACAACCTTATGTATTGCTATAAATACAAACGTTGGTCGAAGTTGTACCGCAGAGTGTTGTACTTCAGAGTAAGGTTTTTGTGTACATGTTAAAAATATCGTGTAGATTTTTGGTGCATTTAGTGCAGAGGATTTTTAACGTAACGAGTAAGTAATTCAAATGTAATATAAGTAGATAATGTACTAATGTAAACAATAATATTGATGTTTAGTGGCAACCAGACCGAACCCCAAATGTCCAACTAAGAGAGCTGCTGTAAATTCATTTGAAAAGGGTGAAAATAAAAAACCTGCCCGAAACATCAAAATGGAGGGTAATTGTAATGAGACATCAGCTTCAAATGTGTCTCTAGGAAGTGATAATCAAAGAAAAAAGGATGTGGTATTCGATGGAATCAATTTGTTGGCTTCCGACTTAGCGGAGTACGAATTTCCTAGCAATCAACAACATTATGTAGAAAATTGTGGAAAGTTACCTTTCACAAGTAACGTAGTATTAAATAAAGCAGTGAAAAATAATCTCCAAAAAGGTAATCAAGCGCCATTATACTCCGAGAGTACGTATTATTTAAATAAAAGTCGAACGAAATGGATATCGGTTGGCATGTCTGCCAGTCTACATTTTGATCCGGTTATAAGATTAATGGGAAAAGGGCAATGCATAACTTTTACCGAAGACGAATGGAAAAATGTGATTAATAGCAAACAATTGATTATGAATAGTTTTATTGGTGATTTATCAACACCACCACATTTCGTTGTAAGCGGCATGACCTCCAGCAGCCAATGGATAGAAAATGTACGAAAAGTGTTGAAAATGGAAAGGGGCTCAGAAATATTTTACCTGGCTTACGACTCGTTACACGAATTGTGGAAACTTAGCGATTTAGTTTCGAGTAGGGTGGAAGTATTAAAGTGTATGGAATATAAAAATTATTACGATAGCGTGATCGATGTGGTATCAACAATGCAAGGTGATATAAAATCGAATATATTGGTTGCTTCAAACGGTGCACCAAGTGAACATTTGTGCGTAACTAAAGAACTGCTCATATACGGTATAGATAAGGTATTACTGGATTTAGATTTACACGCATTCATGAAGATGTGAAGTGAACAAAATGGAAAAAAAGTGACGTTTTGCGAATCGAAAAATAGAATGCACACTTGGACGTTTGCTTACAGACAATCAAGGATAAGTGACTGGGAAGAAAAGATGTTGGACGGAATTAGATTTAAGACTAGAATAAGAAACGTAAATAAGTTATTAGAGAAATATTTAGACGTAGATTATAGATTAAATATATATCAAGAACGTTTTAGCATTGTAGAGTAATCGAAATGTTTTTAACTGAGTAACAATTAATTTTTAAGATAGTAGTAGATTTAAGTGTAGCTGAATAATAATAATAATAATAATAATAGATTTAAGTATAAATTAAGAGCAGAACTGTTTTTTTTGTAAACTATTTAAAAGGAATAAAAGCTTAAAGCACAACAGCAGAGCTTCATTTCTAGTTTTTAACTGTGAAGAAAAGGAAGAAGGAGTGAAATTATAAAATGAATTTGTTAGAACCTAATCGTAACAGTTATCGTTTGACAGGCAAACGAATTGGTCGCGGATTTTTTAACAAGTTGATAGATAAACTTCCGATAGAACTTCATTTGCCAGGATATAATTTTTGTGGACCGGGTACCAAGTTGGAAAAGAGATTATCGAGAGGAGATCGAGGCGTGAATCCATTAGACGAAGCGTGTAAGAAACACGACATAGCATACACGGTCAGTTCAGATTTAAAATTTAGACACGACGCAGATAGAGCATTATATAAAGCAGCGAAAGAACGAATACGAAGTAAGGAGTCTACTCTTGGAGAAAAAGTGTCATCGTCCGCAGTTGCCGCCTTAATGAAAGCAAAAGTTGCGGTCGGTATGGGCGTAGGTAGAAAAAGAAATCGTACGGGTCGACGACCTTTAAAAAAAGTTCGAACGCGTGTGAAGCGTGGTGGAGCTATATCTTTTGTAGATGCACTTCGGTTCGCTCGCAACGCAATATCGAGATCAGGTACTAAGAATTTGTTGACAAACGTTAAAGCGGCGTACGGAGCTTTGAAAAAGATAAGAAAAAGAATTTCCGGACCTAGAGGTCGAATTATTCGAATTCCGAAAACGGGAGGTTTTTTACCTTTAATTCCCCTGTTTGCAGCTTTAGGTGCCCTAGGTAGTATCGGCGGTGGTGCTGCCGCTATTGCAAGAACTATAAACAACGCCAAAACAGCTAGAGAGCAATTAGATGAAGAACGAAGACATAACAAGGCTATGGAAGCAAAGGTCGTAGGTAGCGGATTTTATATAAAACCATATAAGAAAGGTTGCGGTTTGTTTATTGAAGGAAAGGGGAATAATGTTGCCGGCACAGGTTACTTCAATAAACCCTATAAGAAAGGTTGCGGTGTTGTAACCACTAGTTCAAAAAACTAGTTCGAATACCTCGTCGTGCGTTAACTAACGTCGAGTTGGAAAAGTTTGCGAAAGTACTAAAAATTCCACATTTCCGGGGTATATTTATGAGAGACAATCTCCCGAGTAAGATTAAAAAGAAGGAAAGAGGTATCGTTAACTTGGACAACTTGAAAGGACGAGGAACGCATTGGGTCGCATATAAGAAAGACGACAAGGACAAATACTATTTCGACAGTTACGGTGATTTAAGACCGCCATCAGAAATCGAGCAATATTTGCTGTCAGACGGTAGGGGTGGTAGAATAAAGTAAAATTACTATCGATATCAAAGAGAAATAGATCAAAATTGCGGGCAGTTGTGTCTGCAGTTTCTAAGTAATAAAAGGACCTATTAGAGTGTAGAGACGTTTAGTTTCAGAAGTAATGGAGAAAGAAGCAATACACACGACATATACATTTACGTTGACCGGAAAGTCATCCGAATTGACTTGTAATTTTAATCCTCCTATCTATTTGAACGAATTTGGTAGTTACGAGTTGGCTCTTTTAAATTTCGAAACGTTTAATAGTTTAGCAAACGTTGATAAAAGCAACAACGTAATCCAATACGAAGATAAGACAGGACATTTTAAAAATAATATAATAGTACCTGTTGGAACGTACGATATTGATGATATTGCCGAGTTCGTGAATGAACAGCTAGAGATAAGACACGCTAAAGGAGTCGTAATAAGGATTAAGGGGAATAATAACACACAACGTTGGAGGTAAAATTAGATGCTATATTTAAGTTGGTACGTTATACTTATAATACTTTTTTCCATGTCATTAATTTTATCTTCTCAGCTGCAGAGTGTGTCAGAATCGGCTGTGGTGAGGGGTGAAGTGCATGTGCAAAACATGCACATTAACCGTTGTATATGTGTTAGTTCACCGACTCCGGCACCGACTCCGGCAACGACTCCGGCACCAGCAGCACCACCACCTCCTTATGAAGCAGTAAACCAAAGATATCAAGGAGAGGAGGAGGAGTGGTAACTACTCCTTCTCTTCTTTTATTTATTAAGTTAATATTAAGTTAATTATTAAGTTAATTATTAAGTTAATTATTAAGTTAATTATTAAGTTAAATTGTTATTATTTTATAGTTCCAATATATACTCAATATATTTTATATATCTATATAAAGTTACTTTTGCTATATTTTTATTCAGTCTTATCCTGTTAATGTTATAATTCATTTAGTGCGAGAATCATGATCGATAAGAAACTAAAGTGTTTACCGCAACCGCTAACACTGCCAATACTAAATTTTAGCAAAGGTACGACCGAAGAACACTTTACAAGGCACAGTAATTTATTTGGAGAAAAATGTAAGCGAGGTTTAATTGTAGGACTCTCTGGTGTCGGAAAAACAAATGCTATGTTATCGCTTATACTTGCACGTAATGGCCTCTTAGTTCGCGATAATTGTAACTTTTTAGTGTTATTTAAACAAGACTTAACAAATTTAAAACACGTGTTTGAAGATCACATAATGAGCGATATGGAGTTTCATCGGCTAAAGGAAATTAGCGACGCTTGTTGGGAGAATAGACACGGCATCCTAGTTATTGATTTAGATTGTAGTGTATCTAAGGGACGTTACCGTAAGGGTTTTGATAAATTCATTGAAGTTTAAAACTAACGACATCAGCTGTACAGTTCTTAGTAACTTCACATACATCATACAATGAACAAGACGATAGCTGCAGAACTTATCGCAGCACGAGAAGTCAAAATTTGTTCTTTAAAAGAGGACTTAGAGGAGTCAAGGATTCGGTCGGAAACCGCATATGCACCCATCGCGAGACCGTTACAGGATATTGTCGCAAAACTTGACACTGCGCCTTTACTATCCATTCCAAAACGAAGGTTATCTCCAAAAGAAGAAAAATTGATATCTAAGATACAACGCTACTCGCCGGATATTTCTGACGTACCAGCTAAAACCGAGACCGAATATTTTATTCGAAAACCGAAAGTTCTATTAAAAGAATAGCGACGAAAATTTGCTACATCGACTCCTGAAAAAAGGTTGGTATCTTCTCCCACGTCTTCTCCTCTTGGTCCATTAGCTCATGCAGAAGAAGAAGTATATGAAGTTCCGCCGGGCGAAGAAGAAGAACTCCTCGATTCTAGCGAGGATACCGGAGCTCTTATTTCGGACGCACATAATCGAATAGAACGACTTAAAGATGAAATAGAAGAAAGATTGGAGTCTCCACAGGTACAAGCCGCTTTGAGTCAGTTTCATCCTTTGCCCAGAACGTATGTTGTTGGTTTAACAACTGATTTAAAAGATGATTATGATCGTTTATACGGTGTTCGCGAAACTCCCGAAGGTTTCTACATTGGAGTCAGTCCTGTTCACTTTGAGGATCAGGATATTCACGTTGGAAACTTCAAATATACGGGAACCGTTGGTTTATACGATCCCAACGAACTTGTCGATAGACTGCGTTTGTTGGTGGCCTCGCAAACGGCAGGTCATTCTGCACATGTCAATGAAATATCATCGATAATATCGGAGCTAACAGAGGCCGAGATTATACGTTAAAATAATATCATAAATATACGACTCTCACATCTTTTGTTTTAAACCACCGACGTTTATGAACTAGAGAAGATGAGTTTAAGCAAGTTCGGAAAACATTCGTCTAGTATGACGATTGATAAGTTTGGTAAACACGTACACGGACACAACATTGCTGCTCATTTTAAGAAACGTGAAAACGTACAACGATAATTCAGACAACCAACAATACTTACGTTAAGCGGAGATGGAACTACGGATACAACGGATAATTATTACATTGTTCAAAATTTAGGTTACGTAAGTAAATATATAAACTTTTTCTATATTGGTGAAATAGTGCATCACCGATTTGAAGGAGACGTTGAAATGATTATTAACGGGAGTATCTTCGATCCAAATAAAAAGTTAAATGTTCTCTCCTTTGGAGATAAAATAGTTTGCAAACCCAGAACGAAGACCACTTTATTCAAGAAACCATTTATGGTAGAACTGCTCATTGAAATATCCAGAAAATGAGCGATATTAAAAGGTCAGTAGTAAACGAGTTGCACGCGTTCGTGAGGAAAAATTATAAACGCAGACGTGTTATTATTAAAGGTTTAACGGACTTATTTCAAGCTGATTTAGTGGAGATGATACCTTATTCAAAAGCAAATGATAATTTTAAGTATATTCTAACAGTTATTAATGCTTTCTCAAAGTATGGATGGGCTGTACCACTAAAAAACAAAACTGGCAAAGAAGTTACGCTAGCTATAGAAACAATTCTATCGGAAAAGCGGAAAAACATACCGAAGAATCTGCAAACGGACAACGGAAAAGAATTTTACAATGAGGATTTTAAGAAGCTCATGTCGCGATATCACATCAATCACTACAGTTCATTTTCCAATTTAAAGAGTTCTATTGTTGAACGGTTTAATAGAACAATAAAAGAAAAAATGTGGAAAGAATTTAGTATGCAAGGTAGCTATCGTTGGTTGGAATTGCTTCCCAAATTAATTCTGGATTATAACAACCAAGTACATAGGACGATAGGAATGAAACCTAGCGAGGTAAATAACAGAAACGCACCGACACTGTTAAAAACTGTATATAATTACATAAAAATTGCTGATCCTTATACCAAAAAATTTAATGTCGGTGATCACGTCAGAGTGAGTAAGCATCGACACGCCTTCACCAAAAACTATACTCCCAATTGGTCTAACGAAGTGTTTACAATACATTCTGTTCGTAATACTTTCCCAACAACATATCTGCTCAAAGATGCATCCAATGAAAAAATTATGGGTGGTTTTTATCGAGAAGAATTACAAAAAGTTAAATATCCTGACGTCTACTTGGTGAAAAAAGTGCTACGGCGAAAAGGAAATCAAGTGTTTGTGAAATGGTTAGGATTAGGTTCGTCTCATAATTCTTGGATCTCAAAAACTAACGTTCTTTAAAACGTATATATGTATATAAAGACCTATATAAAAGTTCACAAGACTTTATTAACAATCGAACATTACAAATACATTATTATTATTGTTATTCTTTACAATTTTTTTCTAAAATTAAATTCATTTATTCGCATTCAATCTTTTTATCAACCAATGACCCCACGCCAAAGTATTACATCCGTTCGGTAATATGTATCGTTTATCATCGCACGATGAAAGAGCAATTTTATTCTTTAATTCGGTATACATAGTATGAAATTCTGACTTAAAAATGTACATTTTTTTATGAATCGATCCGCCACATTCAACCACACGTTTATAATCGGTCACGCTTAAATGTTTATCTATAACGTATTTCTTTACTCCTTTAGCCTTTTTTACATTATCATTCAACAAGGTGAGTACGCTTTAGCTCCTGTTCCAACAAATGACGTTATGCACCTGTTTGGATATTCATCTTTCATTCTTCCCAACACAGATCGACCGCGAGGAATATTGTGTATATTCTCTAACGGATAATTGGACGTATCAAAAAATTCAATATTTTCTTTTATATCCTCATATACATTGGGAGTAGTAATCTCTAGGATGAGGGAGTCAGTATCGGTGTATAAAAGTGTTATGTTATTTCCATATTTAACTTTTAAGTAATCATAGAAGAAGCTGTACATTACGGTTTCCGAAAGCTCTAATATACTGAAACCCACATACAGCGGTTTGCAATAACGAACTTCCGCGACGTTCAATTGAACGGCTATCAAATTATCGCAAAATATTTTTGAAGATTTAAAATTTGGTTTAGCTATTAGGGCTTCCACACCCGGTTTCTTATGACGACATTCCCAGTGGGTAACTAGTCTTATATCCACTCGCTTTTCCACATTTTCCATTGTCTTACCGTATACGATGTTATTCATTGCTTTGTAATGATTTTTTTCAAATTCATTCTTAGCTTTCGCACGTTTATCGGAATTGAAATCGATGTAGCTCCGCATCCAGTTGGATTGTTTAAATTCTAATACTCTGTAAATCTTCGTTAGTTTCAATCCGAGCTTGAGACACTGCTTTAGATTCACGTAATGAATGATGTATTTTGTTTTATTTTCCAAATTTGTTATTAACTTTGCATTTTTTGAACCTGGGGGTACAATCCGTTCTGGACAAAATGGTAAATCGTTGCGTTCATCATGTATTGCTTCCGGATACTCTAAATCTACCTCGAACACGTAACCCTTTTCGGAATCGTCTTCCGTATTGTAAATATCTAACTTTTGAATCTCCTCTTCTGATAGCCATCGAAATCCTCCCGTAGGTAATTTTCGTCTCATTGCGTGTCCATACAAATTTGTAGCGTCGAGATACAAAATATAAGATGGGTCTTTGGTTTCATCAAATTCCATCATTAATTTATTGTTAGCCTTCGTACTGCGTTTAGTGCACATACTTAATCCACCGCGAATACCATTTTTAAAGAAGTGTAACATGTCTATGTCCGTTAATAATTCTAATTTTACCCCTGTCATTCGTAATAATGCATCCCAACCGAAGCCCGGCGCTGTGAAGTAATGACATGGATCCAAAGAGTAGTACTTCATCGAGATGGTTCGGAAATTCTCAAACACGTCCGCCAAAAGTAAAACGTCAGACGTTAAATAAATATCGCTATATTCACCTAAAGTGCGACAGTTAAATAAGTTCCACACCGTTTGTGCACGACAATAATTTTCTTCGGTTATACTATCGTCGCATAATTGATTGTAAAAACTATTTCGATCTGGCAGAGCGGTAAGATTCAGCTTTTCGAATGAATCTACAAAAGAATACGGAAAAACTCCTTTCTGTCGTATAAGTCGAAACTGTTCTTCGTTCCTAAAATATTTTCTGATTTGAACGCATTGGTTGTCTTCCAAAAATGAACCCAACTTCTCTAGCGATAAAGCCATAAACCTAAATGAATCTACAAATCTCAATTTCATATGAACCCGCCTTAGCTTTCCCTTGCTGTCAATGTTTTCTCCTACGATAATTTTTTTCGAAAATGATATGTACTTTTCTTTATTCTGTGCTATAACATCCACGTCTTCTTCTTTTAATGCCATATCTTTCACAAACATATGAGAATCGTAGTTCGAAAGATTGTGAAAAAATATTGGTATGAACTTTGGTAATTGATAATTGATGTTACATACAGCATGTGCGGGTCCTCTATACAACCCAGTTAGGTGATCATGATTGCATACTTTATTACCTTCTTTTATTTTGTGCGAACAAATGTGACAGATATCCTGCATCTCATGTATTAATCTATCTATAGGTAGTAATGGGAGCATTTCTTTTGATTGGCTTAAATAATTTTTGTATATATTCAAAACGTCATGTTCCAACTTGCTCATGAAAATTTGAGCAGCATTACGTCCGCGATATATTTCAAACTTTGACAATGATTCGTCATAAGAACATTTTATATAATATGCAAATGCATAAGGTTCGTGTTTGAAACATTTGACGGAGTATGAATTATCATCGTTAAGTTCAGTTGCTTCCGCATCGGCGATCGGTTTCTGTAATGCTTCAAAATCTGCATACACCACAAACGGTATTTTTAATTGTCGTTCAAAATTTTCGAACTGTAATATGTTTTTGTTTTCTTCATTTCCATATTTATTTATTTTCAAATTTGTTGTTGGTAAAATTGCCCTTACCTTGCTGCAATCGTCACTTTGATGACGGATAAGTTTATTTTCTGACGTAAAGAACACCAAGCATCCATCGCACATATACTTTTCATGACCATTCTGCGATGCTTGCGATGATAGTAATCGAGACAGATTTTTTATCCAACAATAGTGACTATTTCCGGAATCATATGTAACCAATAATAAATTTATATGTCTTTCTTCTTTTTGCCGACATATATACATTGTAATTATGTCATAATTCATAATACCGTCTTTAAAATACTCATTTATTCCATATACGTTAATAGATAATTTGTTCTGCTTTTCGAATACAGGTATATCACGTAATTTAACTGGAAAAACAATATTTGAATAGTCTAAGCCGCAGTCCAGGTAATTCGGATACGAAGATGTCCTCTGTGGTAAACCGTTCGGTTCATGTAGTGCGGATGTTACAGCCCATGCAAAACATGCATCATCCGCGTTTTGTATATTTATCACAGCATGCTTTGCTTTTATTTGCGACGGTAAATCGATGTAATTAGATGCTCTTATGGAATTCTGACATTTTTGATGAAATTTCATCAATAAATTCCTTATATATTTTATATAGATCCGACGCTAATGATACTACCTTATTTTTCGTATTGAATGATTTTATTTCACAGTCGTCCTTTGATTGTAAAAAATACAAACCAAAACATTCCATATTTAATTTTACATTTCGGTGAATATCGATTGCGCTTTGTATCAGATTTAGTATTTTTTCTCGAATTCTATGTGAAAATTCATCCAAATCCACAAAAAAACCTTCTTCACTTATTCGATAACTGACGATTTTATCGCCGAATGCTCCAGCGATTCTCTCCACTCCATCATCGATTATAACAAAAGCATTACGCTTATGTGCGTTGCTTCGTAAATGTGCAGAGTAACATTGTCTATTTACATAATCATCGCAAGCCTCACATTTTACTGCTTTTGGAATTTGCGGTGCGTCAAGCTTGATTCTCTTGCCAATACAAGATAATCGTTGATGCCTTTTTAAATTGTCAACTCGAGTAAAACTTTTTCCACAATCCTCACACACGACCATTTTACAATTTAATGTTGTACACTTCTACTTGTTATGAAAGAACTACGTCAATACCACATTTCGCAGGCGTTTATAAACCCTCACCGCTCCTGAAACTTATTGGGAGGAGGAGGATGCATCGAGTTCGTTTGTATACATATATATTTTTAAACTCCGTATACCTTTGCATAATAAATTAAAAAAATCTCGCAGGTAGATCATGACTCACTTACTAGTATCAAGTTAATTGACCTCCTCTTCGAACGTATAAAAATTTGCCGATTTAAGAACCTCCTCGCATATTTTAAAGCCCCGTATACCTTTACATACTAAAATAAAAAAATATCCCGCAGGTAGGTCATGACTCACTTATTTGTATACCTACATGACTCAAAACCGTATACCTTTTTGTGTATAATAAGTTAAAAGATATATCGAAGACATGTTTTAACAGTTCATTGAGAATCGTCGAAGGATAAACATAGTCATTGTTTTCATATAAGTAAACAGGTTACATATAAAGATACATTTTTAATAACTTTCTCAAAATAACATGACTTAAATAAATAAAGATAAATTTTTAATAATTTCGTCAAAATAACATGACCTTCTCAAGTTAATAACCTCTTCCTCTCCTCATCGAATCTCCTCCGACCCCTAAAAGAATCGCCGCACAGTGGTTCAAAACGCGAAAAAGTGACGGATAGAGGTAAAAAACAAATTTACCCCTAGGTAATTTTGGAAAGTCCCTTTTATAAATAACACTTTTTTCTAAGAATTACTTTTACTGAAAGTCAATTATATGCAAATCTACCTGAGCAACATGGATTTCCTTATAAGGGCGCAGGGCAAGTTATTCGGTCACTTTGTCTCAGCGCTTCATTGGTATACTTTCAGTTAATTTTGTGACGTTTTGAGTGGTAGTAATTTTTGAAGAAAATATGGATTTCAAGGTTTTAGGTAAGTATTATCATATGTACATAACAGTTTTTCAATTGATGTCTTGATTGCCAGTTAACATTATGAGAAAGTATATCATGAATTTTGACGGTTTTGAGGTTTTGAACTATAATAAGTCTTGACGCCCGCCTACGTCCGCTTTGAATGTTGATCGTAAAAATAGTTTAAAGTATTACGTATTTCGTGGTGTATGATTTAGACCCGCCATGATCCGACTGTCGAAAATATTTTGAATTTTATCACCACATCTCCGTAAAACACGCAATTATTAAGTAAATAAGCAATTAAGCCTTGTGGAAAAGTAATATTAATTTTATTAAGTAAGCGCACCTAATTCACTTTATTGCATTTATTTTATAGAAGTTGATATTTATCCAACATACCACGAGATACTAAAAGCCAAAAAAGAAAGCTATCCTATTTTAAATCCAGAGTATTTTTCGGAAATGGAGGCAAAGGTATCTCTTCAACATCTGGTGGATAGAACAGCCGAAAGAATTTTAAAAAATATACCTATAGAAAATTGCCCAAACAAGTTAAACATAACGTTTAAATGGGGTATGGATGGCAACAGTGGTCATCCTGAGTTTAAACAAAGGTTTATTAACCCTGAAAATTCGGATGCCACCGTAATGTGTACGCACGCATTACCCTTATTCATAGAAGGTGATCAAATTTTAGTTTGGAATAATGAATCTCCTAATTCGTCAAGGTATTTTTTCGTATAAAATATTTTAAAGCAGTCTCTAATCATGAGTTTTTAAAATTTAGTCTATGTAGGCCAATACGGATGGCATTCTGTAAAGAGGACCAAGATTCTATAATGGCAGAATACACGAGGATGCTGAAAGAAATAGATAATTTAAGACCATCAAAAATTAAGATGTCAGAGACATATGAGGTGGAAATGACCTATACTTTTCTATTCACCATAATAAATGGAAAAGTTATCAACGCTATCATTAAAAATCCCGCTACTTCGATAAGTTTGTTCATAATAATTATATTAATCCTAGGATTCTAAAAAAAATAATTTTGTGAGTAAGTTAAATAAAATTAAATGATTTTAGAGATGTCCAGTGTGTTTAGCTGGGCCAAAAGATTTGAATAAAATACCAAATAAAGAGGCCATTAACGAAACTGTATTTGGATTTGGTATATCGCCATTACACGCCAAAATTAACATCATGCAGTTTTTGCTACGATGTGCCTACAAGTAAGTAAAAGATTTAATTTTAATTAGTCATTATTTTCTATGACCAATTCCTTCCCAGAATGAACGAAAGCAAGCAGCCAGAAGTACGGAAGAAAGAAATCCAAAAACTATTTAAAGAAAAGACTGGTCTGATTATAGACAAACCCAAGCCAGGTTTTGGAATTTCCCATGATGGGAATACGGCCCGAAGATTTTTTCAAGATCATCAACTGACATCAGAAATAACCGGAATTGATGTTGAAATTATTGAACGGTTTTCAAATCTGTTAGCGGCAATATCCTGCAACAGGGTGGTAGATTTCAAAAAATATGAAAAATACGGGATAGCGACAGCACAACTGTTTTTAGATACATACCCCTCTTTTACATTTTCGCCAACTGTGCATAAAATTTTGTTTCACCGCCATGAGTATATACAACATTTTCGATCAGTTCCATTAGGTAAATTGTACTTGAGTAAACAACGAATAAGAAAACTATAATTTTTGTTTTATAGGTGCACTAAGTGAAGAACCCCAGGAATCCAGAAATAAAGATTTTAAGAAATATCGGACTGATTTTTCAAGAAAAACTTCGCGGAAAGATGCCCTTGAAGATATCCTTTCTTTTTTAAAATATTCAGAGCATTTAATAGGTCATCTGTAAAAACGAAATCTGCTACGAAAAAGCTGCACATAGATGATACCGTTCATTTTGAGGAATCTCCTTTGAATGAGTCGTATGGCTCAGATTCCGATGACGACTTCCAATTAGATGATGATATTTCTTTACCAGTCTCCGTAGAAGAGTTTGAAGAAATCATTTAAGGTTGTCAACGTAAAATGGTCTACACATGACTTGTGTATATGATACATACATACATACGCGATACATGGATGTATATTTATAGACTGTTCTTGGAGTTACCAACATATTTATATCATCTAAAATATTTGATTCTAGTCTATAGAATATAATTTTATTTCTTTAGTCCAATTTAAGTGTTAATTTATATGAAAAAAATTGGGTATGTGTTCAGATAAAGTACCACTTCCGGTGACGCGATTTGATTGAAATTTAATATCTGGATGTTTTGCATAATTGTAATGGGTTATACAAGATTGCATGCATCTATCCCAATTTAAAGTGCAACTTTATATGAAAAACTGTAGGTATGTGTTTAGGTAAAGTACCATTTCCGGTTTTGCGATTTGTTTGAAATTTGATATTTTGATATTTCTCATGATTATAATAGGTTATACAAAATGGCATTCATCTACCTCAATTTAAAGTGCAACTTTATATGAAAAAGTATAGGTATGTGTTCAGGTAAAGTGTCACTTTCGGTTGACGAATTTACTCTAAATTTTGACACATCATAATTTTTGGTACAATAATCACATACCAAGTTTCATTAATGTAATAAATCTCTAAAGGTCTATGCGTCACTTTTCGCCGTTTTGAACCACTGTGCGCCGATTCAAGAACCTCCTCTCCTCATCGAACCTCCTCTGACCCCCAAAAAATTTGCCGATTCAAGAACCTCTTCCTAGAACGCTGGTTCGAGGAGGAGGTTCTAGAATCGGCGAATCTATACTACTCCCCAAGGGTTACCGGCTTATCTCGCTGTTGCCAGTTTTCATCAATCTTTGTTAAAGTGGATTCGGTGTTCATCGTAAGTATTAATTCAATAAATCTCATAGAAACGATGAAAATTCTTTATTTAGATTTGTTTCAGTGCGACATGTTTCGATTTAACAATCTTCTTCAGGCACGACTGAGAAACACATAAATACATTGCGTTATATAATAAATCGTTCCGCGAGAGGTAAGTATATAAAACATAATTATAATAAAAATTCTTTTTTAATTTTACCATCAATCAGTTGAAATGTACAGATGTTCTATTTTGATAGATTTCCTTAAAAACATTGTACCAGTAGGGGAAGTAGACCAAAAATATTTTTCTTTATCCAATTTAAGTCAATTATTTGGAGTAATTACGGTTTAAAGGGATTTTTTTATATAAATATGCGGGTTTATTTAGGTCTCAATAGTTAATTGTATGTTTATAGGGTTCATAAAAGAAATAAATTGTTAGGGAATGTAAAGGGGATTGTTAAAAATTCTGAAATAAGACATCGAATCAGTACAGAAAATTGAGAGGAAAATGGCGTCTTACTTTCATCGTTAAATTTAGATCACGTGTTAAAATTTATTTAATACAATAGAGGAGGTGAATCATGTTATTGGGAAAGAAAAAATCTGTGATATTCGTAATCAATTAAACAAATCCAAAATTTAAGTCACAACAGGTGGTTCATTGCGTGATTGAGGTTGGACTGAGGGCTTGATGTAGAATGCAGAAATGTATTATGGTCCATTTGGGGCATGCGCATTGCATAGGCAGGGAGATGACAATTGTTTGAATTTGAAAATTGGCTTTTATTTGAAAAAGTTTTCCTTAAAGATGAGGGAATATTAGGACAGGGAAAAAAGGGAGAGAGAATCTTTTTTAAAAATTAGCTGTTGATGATTAGGTTATTACTCAAATTATATGAATTGAAGGAAATTTCTATATGGGTTGAGGTCTGAAGTGTCATTGAGTAGATTTTTGTCTTTAAATTTGTGAATGTAAAATTCTTCTAATAGGTTCATTTCGTTAGATTTTTTGACATTTTTTAGTAGTTTAATGTTTTCAAATGGGATTTCATGTTTGCTTTGTTTGACGTGTTTGTAAACTGCGGAAGTTTTTTTGGTCATATGTTCCTTATAGCGTATCTTAATATTACGGCCTGTTTGTCCCACATAGATCCCATCACATCCCGTGCATTCTATTTTATAGACACCACTCTGTTCGTTTTGATTTATCTTTGATTTATTGTTCATGAGTTGAAGAACTGGCTTACAATTATTGGAGATAAAGGCGGGGCATATGTTGAACTTATTCAGATTCCTAGTTAACTTATTTTCTAAAATTGGGTGGAATGGTATAGATACAAATTTCATTTTTGTTTTGTAATGTGGATAAATCTTCTTTTTTATCTGTGATAGGTGCACTTTATTGTATATTGTTTGTAGGTCTTTCATAGAGTATAAATTGTTAGCCAATGAAACTATTCTTATGATTTCTTTTTTCAAATTATTATCGTTAAGTGGTATATTGTATAACCTATTAAATAGAAACCTAAAGCTAGCGTATTTATGTTGTTTGCTACAATAAGAGTTTTTTGGAATAAGTATATCAGTGGTAGTTGGTTTTGAGTATATATCAAATATCATTTTATTGTTTTTATTATCTCTTTGGATCCGGACATCTAGGAAACTAAGACATCTTTGTGAATTTTCAGTTTCTATAGTGAATTTTAAGTTATTGATATTATTGAAGATATTGTGAAGGGCTATTAATTTGGCGGGGTTACCTTTGTAAATTATAAAAATATCGTCGACATATCTGGCATAGAAAGAAATATCTTTTGTGAACGTTTTAAACTTATCCGAAAAAAGTATGGTTTCAAAGTGATTAACAAAAATATCCGCCATAATACCCGATATGGGGGAGCCCATGGGTAACCCATCTTTCATTTTATAGTATTTATTGTTAAACGTGAAAAAGTTTTGATTACATGTATGTTTCAAAACATTAAGGAAACTATCTATCTCCAATTCGTCCAGCTCCAAAGAAATTTGGTTATTCATGAGATATGTCTTAATAATTTTTATCGTTTCTTCTATGGGTATATTAGTATAGAGGTTTTTGATATCAAAAGAAAGAAGTTTATCTTTATCGTGAAGTTTAAAATCTTTTAATTTTTTAATCAGCTCTGTTGAATTCTTAATATTGTATTTAAAAGTATTATTGAAAGTTTTAAATAAAAATGTTTGTAGGTGTTTAGCAATTTTGTTAGTAGGGGTATTAAGATTTCCTATAATGGGTCGAAACATGTCGCACTGAAACAAATCTAAATAAAGAATTTTCATCGTTTCTATGAGATTTATTGAATTAGTTTTCATCAAGGTCCTTGAAAAACTAATCTGGGCGCGGATCGAAAAGAGTTACACAGCCGCAGGTATGGACTGTGCACGGCAGTTTGGGTTTAAGAAGGGGTTAGGCGCGGACGATGCCTTAGCATCGGTGGGGGAGTGTGTCAGAAATTGTGTGGATAAGTATGTAGTTGGAGTGTTTGTGGATGTAGAGGGGGCCTTTGATGTTTTAAAGTGGTCTGTTATTTTGCGTAGGTTGAGAATGGCTGGGATTGAAAGGAATGTGTATGAGGTTGTGTGTGATTACTTTAGAGAGAGAAAGGTTCAGTTAAGTTCAGGTGCGGGGTGTGTGGATAGATGTATGAGGAAGGAGTGTCCCCAAGGCTCAGTGCTGGGGCCCCGCTTCTGGAATGTAGTGTTGGATGAATTGTTGTGTATGGAGTCGGAGTGTGTAGAGGTGATGGCCTACGCCGACGATATTGTGTTCCTAATAAAAGGCAACAGCAGAGCGGAAGTTGAGAGGATGGGGTGTGTGGTGATGAACAGGATGAGTGAGTGGCTACGTGTGAATGGGCTGACAGTGTCACAGCATGAGACAAGGGCGGTTGTCCAGGGTCTCCTGCAGAGGGCACCGATTATTAAGTTGGAGGGGGGAAATCTGATTAATGCTAGCGTGGTAAAGTATCTAGGGGTCATGTGGGATAACAGGGGCACGTTCTTGCAGCACCATGACCTTGGTAATGAGAGGGGGGAGGGATACTTACCTTTTCTTCCAGCAGGTTAGGACCGAGTTTCCCCCTTGGTTTAGACTGGGTCTCCATCTCGGGTTCGCTGTGACGGGCCACGGTCCAATCCGAGCCCGCCTGAGAAGCCTGGGACTGGAGGACAGTGAGCGATGTTCCTGTGGTGAAACCGAAAATATCCTGCATATGTTGAGTGTCTGCCCGAAATATGCAAGCTACCGCGAGCGGTTTTTGGAGGAGATGGGTTTGGCTTCCTTTGCTGAGGTCCGTCTTTCCACGGTCTTGCTCCGGTCTGCGGGTGAGTTTGCCTCTTTTAAGTTATTTTATTTTTATTTGTTTATTATTTTTTTATTGTTTGTCCTAGGGGTATTGTACCTAGCAATTGTGCGAGTGTGTGTGTTGTCAACGTAACACCTCAGCTGAGCGGGACAACCTACCTCCCCGCGGTAACCTCGGAAACGAAGCGGGGGCCGGCAAATTGGGTAAGGCAAAACCTAACGCATTAGAGCCGTAAGTATCCTCTATACGGCCAAAGGTACCGCTCAGCGGAAGCCACCCCGGCAGGAGGGGACTGGGAGGGGAGACTTGGGGTGCTGACCCGGTCGAAGCTCTCGGCAACATGGGAGATAAAGGGGAAAAAGGGGATAAAGGTAAGGGACAGGAGGGAAGGTACTATGCGAGATATATGGGGGGTGGAGGGGATGATGATACATTAGATAAGCTCGCAAGTGTGTTTCAAAGAAGAAACAGTAAAGTAATGAGAAGTCCGCCCACAAGCGTACAAACAAAAAGTACGGCTAAAGAGTCCGCAGCTTCGGCTAGTGAGTCGAAAATGGAGGTGGAAGAGTCCAGAAGCCGGGCATCGTCCGTGTCTTCTGTGTCTTCAAATAAAAGACGCCGCAAAGATGATGAGGCAGATGAACACTTAAACAAACATAATGAGGAGGATAAAATTAAAAATATTAAAAAGGAAAGATCCGCTTTACAGGCTTATCTTTTGTCGAGTGCGTCAAAAATATCTAAAGAGGCCTCTGTAGTTATCCTGGAGAAGTGAAATTCCCTCGAGGACAACCTGAGGGAAGTTTTAGTCGAAAATATAAAGTTGAAGGAACAAAATAAATATTTAAGGAAGCTGAATGAAATAAAAAGTGTCTTACCTGATCAGATTACTGGTCCATCGGCGCATACCCGATCCTTCGCGAAGGTGGTGAAAATGAAAGATATCCTAGTACCTGTAACAAAGAAAAAAGTGCTGATTAAAACTAACAGTCAATCTGAAGGTGTTAGTAGCGAAATACATAGTTAAAGAGAAAGTGTATAAAATAATACAGGGAGAACTAAGTAATGTTAAAGTTGACAAAATTAGAACAATACGAAATTCCGGTGTGGTTGTGGAGTTGGCGGATGAGGCTGAAGTTCAAAAAGTTAAAAACTGTAAGAAATTGCAAGAAGTTGGTTTAAAAGTAGAGTCCCCAAAAATGCTAAGACCGGCCATACAAATGTTTGATGTTCCTACTGAAATAACGGAAGAAAACCTAATAGACAACTTGTACAACAGAAATATTGAGGGCAGAGAAGGTATAACTTATGAAACGTTTAAAAAAGAGTGTAAAATAATAACCAGGGTAGCTAAGCGAGAAAATGAATCGAACATAATTTTCGAGGTTCCAACAAACGTTTGGACAATTCTTACAAACTTGGGACGTGTGTACATCGGTCCATGGTCTTGCAGGGTCACGGATTATGTCCTTGTAACGAGATGCTTTAAGTGCCTGGAATATAGCCATATATCTAAAGTGTGTAAAGGTGAAGACACATGTCGGCATTGTTCAAAACCAGTATTGAATGCAGTTTGGATTGCTTAGTTGCTACGGGTGTTAAAGTAACTAATTCAGAATTAGCGGTACAATTTGGGGACAATGAGATACGGCCAGTACCTAACAATTTTATATTAATTGTTTGCTTAGATCTACAATTGATTGTTACAATTTCTGTTCGTGGCGCTACAAATATCCACGTGTTCTCCTCTCTCTCCTCCACAAAATAAGTAGTATTTACTACAGTTATAATTCTTTTACACATACGAGGTAAGGAGTGAGTTGGTCTTAATAATGTAACTTCGCAATTTTGGCTAAAGGTGGATAATAAAGGTGTCTTTGTATCTAACATGAATTGTTTTTCTTCAACTGAAACAAAATATATTTTGTTATACTTTATTATCCAACATTGATTTTGTATGGTCCAAAGTACTTCGGTTGAAGCTTATCACTTTTTCCAACCTGCCTGAGTGGTGTTCTCACACGAACTATGTCTCCCACGTTAAGACTTACGTCACGATGTTTCTCATCTTATCTTCGTTTGTCTTTTTCTTGTTGTCGGTGAATGTTGTCCTTAGCATTTTGTCTTACTTTTATTATTACGTCTTGAGTTTGTAACCCGTATTCGGTCGACATATCCAATATTAATTGAGCGTCGGTTGGTAACACCGGTTCTCTACCATACACTAGTTTGAATGGACTATATTTAGTACTTTCTTGTTTCGCGGTGTTGTAAGCGAAGATGCAGTGAGGTAGGAAAACGTCCCAGTCTTTTTCAGAAGTCGATGTGTATAAACTGATCATATCAATGAGAGTTTTGTTGAACCTCTCGGTGAGACCGTTCGTTGATGGTTTGTATGCTGTTGTGTATGTGTTTTCAGTGCCCATCAGTCGTAAAATTTCTGTGACTAAATTGGACATGAAGACTGTGCCGCTATCGCTGAGTAATGTTTTAGGGGATCCGTGTCTGCAGATTATTTGTTCAATGATAAATTTAGTTACCGGTTCAGCCTTCCCACTTGGTAGTGCCTTAGCTTCTACCCATCGTGTTGCGTAATCTGTTGCTACCACTATAAAGGTTTTTCCACTCGAACTTCGATGTAGTGGGCCCAATAAATCAATACCAACTCGCTCAAATGGTTGTCCGACTTGAATTGGTTGTAGTAAACCGGCTGGTTTTTGATTGGTTGGCCCCTTTCTAGTTTGACAATCAGGACATCCGCGGACATACTTCCGGATGTCATTCATCATACCATCCCAATAATAGCGTTTTTTGATTTTATCGTATGTTCGTGTAAATCCTAGATGTCCACTAATCGGATCCTTGTGATTCGTATGTAGAATCTCTTCACGAAGATTTGTTGGGATTACTAAAAATGATTCTTGACCGTGTACTTTGAAATTTCTTTTATAAAGAACTCCATCTTTTAATATGTAATTTTGAGCAACTTTTTCAATCGATGGACCTCCAACATTTTTGTCTGAGATGGCCATCTTTATTTCTTGAATTCTTCTATCTTCTTCTTGTAATTTTTGTAGATCAATAGATGTAGCTATAAATGTTGGAACCTCCAAGGCTTGTAGTTCGTCGATATTTGTCGCAATATTACACGGATATCTCGAAAGAGCATCAGCATCCTTATTGTGAATTCCTTTTTTGTGGATGACGTTGTAGTTATACTCCATAAGCTTTAGTGACCAACGTAGTAATCTCTTGTTTGGACTTTTTAATGAGTGTAACCAACAAAGCGAATGATGGTCCGTGACTATAGTAAACATGGATAAACCCCACAGACAGGTACGTAATTTTTCAATTGCCCATACAGCAGCTAAACACTCTTGTTCAGTGATCGTGTAATTTCGTTCAGAAGCGGTAAGGTTGCGAGAAATGTATGCGACGGGGTGTAAGTCATCGTTATTTGTATCGGCTTGTAACAAAATTGCCCCTAAACCTTCTCCACTAGCGTCTATATGCAATTCAGTAATAGCATCTTGTCGAAAATGGTGTAATAGCGGAGGCTTAGCAAGTTTTTCTTTAAGTTTATTAAACGCTTGATCTTGATTTTCTCCCCAATAAAATTTAGATTTTAAACTGGTTACTTTATACAATGGTGCAGCTAATTTTGCACAATTTTCAATAAATTTACGGTAAAAATTGCAAAGGCCCAAAAAACATTGAACATCTCTAACTCGTTTTGGTGTTGGAAATTCTAAAATAGCATTAATCTTGGCTTTGTCAGGTAAAATACCTGTTTGGGTGATTGTGTGACCTAATATCTTTTGCTCGTTATTACAAAAGTGACATTTTGATACTTTTAAAGTTAGCCAGGCACCTCTAATACGACTAAATACGGTATTTAAATTTGTAAGACGTTCCTCAAAAGTTTTGCTAACTACGATTATATCGTCAAGATAAATCGCCACTTGTTTCCATTTTAAGTCTTTAAAAATTGTGTCCGTCAATCTTTGGAAAGTTGCTGGTGCATTGCAAAGACCGAAAGGTAATCTATTAAATTCATAAAGTCCATCTGATGTTATAAAAGCAGTTTTATGTCTGTCACTCTCCATTACTTCACACTGCCAATACCCACTATTTAAATCTAGTACTGTAAAATAAGTGTGACCTCCTAGAAAGTGCAGTATATCATCGATTAACGGAAGTGGATAAGAAAATTTCGTAGTTGTAGCATTTAATTTTCTATAATCTACACAAAATCTGTATGAATTATCTGGTTTCTTTACCAGAACGACAGGTGACGCTTATTCACTATCTGATGGTCTTATTACTCCTTGCTTGAGCATTTCGTCTACCTGTTCTTTAATAATGTCCCGTTCTTTAAAGCTAACTCTATATGGACGTGTTTTCACTGGAGGTTTATTTCCAGTTTCAATTTTGTGCTGATTTAACTTAGTTAACCCCAGTTTCGACGAATTACACGACATTATGTCAGAATTTTGGTCAAGTAATGTTTTGAGTCTATCTATCAACGCTTTATCCAGCTCTTTATTAATGTTATAAACTATATTGGAACTTAACTCTATAGCTAAATACGAATCTATTATTTCTCTATTATTATTTAATTCTTCGAGTTCGGAACTCCTACTTCCATCTAAGTACCCAATAACACTCCTATTCACTAACTTACGTGGTATTAACCCATAATTATAAATTTTAACATGCCATTCCCCTAAGTTTTGAAAATTATCAACTATTTCTAAGTGGTTTTTTCCTAATAAACTATATCTACTGACAAATGTATAAAATTTATTGTTTTTTCATGGTTTTCTGAAAACTCTACCATGCAACAAGTTTCACTTTGAGGTTTTAGTACGTAATCGTTCTTCAATTTTATTTTTATTATATTGTTCTTATAATTACTATCTATAACATCATTCTTTGGTAAATTATCCCACCCGCAAGTGTTGTTGCTTTCGACATTTATGTCGGTTTCTAGAATTTGATTCGTAGAGCAGTTTTTATTGTTACAAATAACTGTTTCTATACTTGTATCCGAAAATAAAACGTTAAATATTTTTTCAAGTTTATTTGGTTTGAGACCTCCCAAATTAGTGGTGAACGCGACTTTACTGAAATTATTGTCTAACAAATATCGTTTTAATTTTTCTAAGGAATTTTGAAAAGATTCCCTGTTAAATTTATCTCGAGTTGTTGCTTTAATTATTAAATAACACATGTGAAAACTATCATTTGTTGCAGTTAATATATCACCAACATCCATCATATTATTTACATTTTTAATAGTTTTAAATATGTTTTTGAACTGTCTATCTTTTTTACTACACGTTTTTAAATGTGACGTACTAGTATTTATTAGACACCAATCTCTCGGCAAAGAAAACAAGTCAACGTCTTTTCGAACTATCCCAGCTGTTACTCGGGTTTTGTTTACTGGAAGGTCGCATACTTCTAGAGGACGCGCGATAACGAAGTTTAACCTCTCGGAATTTTGTTCATCTAAGACATTTATTTGCTGATTCGACGGTAGTAAATGCTCTTTAATTGTATTCTCGGAACCAATTGAAACTGTATTATTTTCAAAATTAATTTTAACGTTATTATCTTTCAAGAATTTACAACCTAATAACAGGCATGTAGGCAGGGTATCTATAACTAAAGCCGGAGTTTTAATCTCTTTTCCAAAAATTATGATCTTAACATCAGTAATTCCAATGGGTGAAACCAATAAATTACCAATTGATCGTAAATTGGGCACTTGAACTGATTGTTCAAAATTTTTGACGCACGCTTTATTGACTAAATTATATTCCGAGCCAGTATCTATTATAATTCTTGTATATATGTTATTTACAAAACCCTTAATAGTTAGTATAGAACAGTTTTTCAGAGAAGGTATTATATGATTCATTAATTTGTCGGTTTGATTAATAAGGTAAGATAAGGAGGTCCGAGTATCCTTATTTGTTGACAGGACAGAGTTTAGGACCTCTGAGTGCTCTGTCCATTTTGGTTTAAATTATTTCTGTTAGTCTGACCTTGGTTATTCGAATTACGATATCTGCAAATCGCGGCAATGTGTCCAGGTTTTTTACATACATAACAAATTGGACGACCATCCGTTGTTCGTGTATTACGGAATTGCTGATTATTGTTAACTGGAGGTCTTCGCTCGTTATTTGATCGATACGAATCCGGTTTAATACGTGCCAACTCTGATTTTATTTCTTTCAACACAAGTTGCGTAATTTCCGTTGTCATATTACTTATTGTGGAATTTATTTCTTTTCCTTGATTTAAATTTATGTTATTATTAAGTGATTGACTTATTGATTGCAAATTATAATTATAATGATTATTACTACCCCGTTCTGTTTCCGCTATAGTATCTATTATTTGTTCCATTTCGTTTAAATTTTTAGGACGACTAATATGAAACATATGTTTATAATAAGGTAACATCCCAACAACAATTCTATGCATTACTTCACATTCTAGCATTCCCGGATTAATTTCGTCGCACAAATCTATCACCGCATAATAGTATTCTAAAAGGGGTTCGTCGGGTCTTTGGCGTGTGGTCATTAATCTATAATTTAAGTTGTCTTCATAATTAGGTCCAATGAATTTACATTTAAAAGTTTTTAACGTATCTGCCCAAACGGCATTTGGATTGTATTTTGCAAAATTTCGGAACCAAACAGACGCAGTTCCCAACAAAGAATTATTAAGATAAATTAATTTTAAGTCGTCATTCCACGCATTTGCTTGAGCTGTCAAGTGATATTGTTTTAAAAATTTGATGGGGTCATCTTTTCGTGGATCGAAATATGGTGGTTGTGTAAATTTTGGTGTGATCGGAGCGCGATTTTGTTGTAATTGTGAGATTGTACTATTATGGGGTAAAAATGAATTAATTTGTGTAATATTACTAGGGGGAGAAACTATTGTAACTCTTTTAGTAGGATTTTGTATCCGACTAGTTGGAGTTTCATAAACATTTACATTAGACGGGGGTTCAGGCGAATTTTGTGATACTGTTCTATTAAAAGCTCTAGACGTATCTGCATCATCAAAAGGTATTTCAACTGGCAATATACTACTTATGACATTACTAATAGAAACTAATGGTGGTTGTGGTGGCGGGATTTGGGGTTTCGTAAAAATTGGTTGTGTTTCACTTGGCGCACTAGTTGAGCTAAAAAATGGTTCGCTCTCTAAGTGTGGGGTGCTCATTGTTAATGGGGGGGATCTAGGTGTTCGTCTACTTCGACTGAAAGCATTGTCTTCCAATTCTAACTGTATATCAGCTCCACTAGCTACTCGTCTGTGGGTAATCTTTTTCGGTTTGGCACCTGTTTCCTGAGCCATAACGTAAAAAAATATATATGAAAAAATTATAATAATAATAATAATAATAACTTTATTTAAACAAAGTACAGCATGGTACAGTATTGACGTCAAAAGAAAAGAAAACAATTAATAGTGTTCACATAAAGGAAATGCCAATTTCCTCATTCTCGGTCATCCATTCAAAGTATTCTTGCACAGTATAGTATTCATTTTCCAAGAGAATATTCTTGACAGTGATTCGAAACTGTTTTACTTCCATGCTTCTTGTTTCCAATGGTAGTGCGTTATATAATTTGACGGCTATATAATCGTATGTGTTTTGTGATTTGACCACTCGGTGATATGGAGTCACAATATTTTCTTTGTATCGGGTGTTGTGTTCGTGATTGTCTACGTGTTTCAGCATCAAATCTTTATTATTATGAGTATACTCTAGACAGGAGCGTATAAAACAGCACGGCAAGGTAAGTATTTTTAATTTTTTAAATTGGCTTCTACAACTCTCTTGATTTTTTAGTCCAGCCAGTATCCGAACTGCCTTCTTTTGCATAACGAAAATGGCTTCCATCTCTCTAGATGCACCCCACGTAATGATCCCATACGTCGCGATAGCATGGAAATATGCGAAGTAAACGCTTCGGAATGTCTCGGGTGGAAGGTTTGAACGTATTGTTTTAAGGCAATACAGAGCACTAGACAGTCGCCCTTTCAGGTTTGATATGTGTTTAGACCATTTAAGAGTTTCTGAAATAGTAACTCCAAGGAACTTTATGGATTTATCTATCACTCCATCGCATCGTCTTGTGTGAAAGGTAAGTATGTTTGTTTTTTCTTTATTCATCTTTAACTTATTTATGTAGAACCAATGTTCAGCGTTTTCTATATTTTGTTTTGTTTTTTCTTCCAGCTCCTTGATGTCGCCACTTCTCGTAATAAAAGATGTGTCATCTGCATAAAGACAAATTCGTTCTGCTGGAACACTACCTGGTAAGTCATTGATGTATATAAGGAAAAGTAATGGACCTAAGATCGAACCCTGAGGCACTCCACTTCTCACTTCTCTCCAGGTGGATTGTTTGCCCCTCCAAAAGACCGATTGTTTTCTAGTCTTCAGATATGATACCAAAAACCCCAGTGCAGTGTTCTTTATTCCATATTTTTTTAATTTGGCTGTCAGTATCGAATGGTCCACTGAATCGAAGGCTTTACTTAAGTCACAAAAGGCGATTTGGGTGAACTGTTCTTGATTGAAACCATGGATTACCGCTCCCAATACACTTAATAGAGCAGTTATAGCAGATTTTTGTTTTTGGTAACCATGTTGACAATTGGTAAACAATTTGTTATTGTTGAAATAGTCTACCAATTTTTCGTTAACCACTATTTCGAATATTTTTGATAAGGTAGGCAATATAGATATTGGTCTGTAATTACTACATACACTTTTATCTCCCTTCTTATGTACTGGTGTTATCTTTGCCGACTTTAGCTCCTTTGGAAAAACTCCTTCTAGTAGACATTTGTTTATAACAAAACATAGGTGTTTGCTTATAATTTGTTCTAATTGTTTTATTAGTGCTGATGACAGTTCATATATGTCCGTCCACATCTACTTCATCGGTTTTTTCACTTTTTCCTGCATCGCAGCACTTTATTAGACACGATTTTATTATTTTAGCATCTTTACATGCTCTTTCTCTACAGCCCGTATGAAAGGCTTCGCCGCAATTTATACACACAACGGTTTTTAGAGGTTTGTTTTTACAACATTTATAGGTAGCCTCAACTTCGTCGGCCATCTTTAACATTACTCTATAACAGTTGAATTTAAAAAAACTTAATTTAAATTTGGATCACTAAGCGCCTCCACCAAATGTTACGTTCGGGGGTTGTTTCTTATGCAGTAGGGGTTACTCGCTTGATCTTTTGTTCTTTGTGAGAGGTATCGCGTAGATATTAAATAATTAACATCTTACTTACCCTTTTATTTATCGTCGTCACCCTCCGTCAAGGCTATGAGTTAGGATGGATTGTTGCGGGGTTGAACAATTAAACTTCACTTATTTCCCAAAATTATGTTTAATCGAATCCTACTTTCTACAAATGACTCTTAACTCTACGGTGGCCGGTTCGCGATTCTTTTATTGTCCCTCAATGTCCGCCGATCATCGGTCGCGGTAGCGTTAAACCCTTAGTTAGCATTTTTCATACGACCGATGTTCGGGGCATTGTCTTAAATCATGGCCGTTCGCGGCAATACGGTTTTAAAGCAGGAAAGGGAACGATGGTTGCACTTCTAAGTGTAAGAGAGATTAAAAATACCACGGATTCTAAATATGTTTTAGGAATATGTATAGATGTGGCCGGGGCATTTGACAATGTCTGGTGGCCCTCAGTGCTCCAAAGGCTGGAAAGAGCTAAGGTTTCCAAGGTAATGTATAATTTGATACATAATTATTTTAGGAATAGAAGTCTAACAATAAGCGCAGGTGAAGACAAAATAACAACTGCGATAACGAGAGGGTGCCCGCAGGGCTCAGTATTGGGCCCTCGATTCTGGTCTATTTTGTTGGACGAATTATTACATAAAGAATATAAAGGAGTCAATGTGGTTGCTTATGCGGATGACATTTGCGTATTGGTTGAAGGAAACAGTCGAACTGAATTAGAGGTGAGAGGGAATCATTCGATGAACGAAATAAATGGTTGGCTAACAAATAATAAACTTTCGATTGCAAAACATAAAACTAAGATGATTCTATTAAAAGGTAATTTACAGCCAATCATTAAGGTTGGTGATGATGGTATAAAATACAGTAAAAGTATGAAATACTTGGGAGTGATCGTGGATGAGGGCTGGTCATTTTTGCCGCACCTTGAGCATGTAAAAGGTAAAATTAAATCGGCTGTAAAAGAGGCATAATGAGGTGTGAATGGGGGCTGAGTAGATCAGCCTTAGCGACCCTTATAAGGGCTTATTTCTGGGAATGATTGGTTATGACGCGCCAGTTTGAGGGGAAAGAATCACTAATGTGCATTTCAGCCGAAAACTAATTTCGATGCAAAGGGCGATTTTAATGGCAATGCTTCCAGTATGCAGGACAATCTCCAACGATGCGCTCCAAGTCCTGGCGGGCTGTGCCCCGTAGGATATAGAGCTGGCGGCGCGATATGTAATGTATTGGGGGCCCAAAAAGGAGGGTGTACAAATGCTAGGAATGAATGGGGGTGAAAGGGGCATGGCTAGGGGAAAAGTCAAGGAAATAATGAAAGAACAAATCCTAAAGGTTTGGCAACGGAGATGGGATGGTAGTATAAATGGAAGGGTTACATATCAGTTTATTCCAAAAGTAAGACTAAAGTGGCCCAAGTGGGCAAAGCTGGGCCTAAACATGGGTTTTGCGCTAAGTGGACATGGTCCAATAAAGTACAACCTCAGCAAATTGGCATTAGAGGGTTCCCCACTATGCACGTGTGGAGAAATAGAAACAGTATTCCATATGATTGAATCGTGTCCAAAATATAATGATCTCAGAATTGAGTACGAATTGGAAAAGGAGGCTACAGGATGGGATACAGTGGGTTATAAAATTGTTATGACCAGAAGGGACAGGTTTGAGGTATTTAAAAGATATGTTGATGCTATCTTTGTAAAAAGAAGGCAGGAAGTGCCTTGATTTTGTTTTTGTTTTGTCACTGTAATGAAATATTTGCCCAAAGGAAATACCTGAAAAGAAAATAGAAAATAGATTAGTATGATTTTGTTTGTTCGATGTAATTATTACATTATTATATGTACGTATCTTTATTGTTTGCTAGTTGTAGTTATTTACACAGAGAATTTATTTACACAAAGAATTAATTACACAGAGAACTATATTTATACATAAAGAGATATTTACACAAGAGTTATATTTATATTTATATAAATGTTTTGTTACTTGTCAATATGTGTTCTTTTGTTGTTCTGATAGAGTTGTTTTCGCAACTGGCTGCCAAGAGGGTAGCCTCTGGTAACTTCGAATCCTTGGGAGATTCCTTCTTCCTGGGATGGATGAGAGTCCGAGCCTGCTACGGTACTTGAAACAGAAAACAAAGTTGGTTAGTAGTAATACTAAATAAGGTGTCAATTACGTTGAACCGAACGGAATAACTAAACTGAATAGATTAAACTATCTAAGTGAAGTGTAAGGAGCGGCACACCTGACACCAATTTGTAAGGAGCGACTCTTACTTTGTTGTATGGGTGTGCTAAAGGCGTATGCGACAAGCAGAACCTTGTCACGCCGGCTTGGATTTAGGGAGCAAAGTTAAATGAAATTTAATAAAAGAAATCAAGTCAAATTTAAATACTAAATTTAATGAATTAAAATCAAACGAAAACAACAGCAAAAAAAATAAAAGACAAACTAAAATTAATAAATAGAATTAAAGTTAAAATAAATTGGAACAAATAAAGTTAGCTACAAAAATAACTCGAAAACTTTATATTGATTAACAACGAAAGAAATTTTAATCTAGTAATTTTCCTGACTTTACTTGAAAATCATTATAACCAATTTTAATTAAAAACATTAAAACAAAATCTAAGTTCAACAAAAACTTACAATGACCAATTTAATAAAAAGAATAATTCAAAAGAATATCGAATATTACGTACTATCGGCCAAACCTTATTTACTACATGGCGTAAGGGACAGAAAACAAATCCCCCGCACGGTCGCTTTGCCGAGTACGGCCGAAGAATCGAAGACTGGAGGGGCGTACTCATTTTCTCTCGAACCTTTGCTCTAGCCTTGTCGTCTCTTCAACCCTGAAGTGCCGGGCGCCCGATGCCAGCTTAAAGTCGAGCGCGCCTTGGATTCGAACAAAAATACACAATTTCGTTTTTACAATTCAAATAACTGTACCAATGTTATGACGTAGTCGATTTTAAAAATTCATAAAATAGTCAAATATATTCATTAAAATAAAATAATTGAACTTTAATAAGTGAAAAAAATTGTTTCTTAATTTTAAATACGTTTCTGTACTGTATATCTTCGTAAAGTTAAAGAATTTAGTTAAAATTCGATGTAAAAATCGTCTCTTAATTTCCATTAGTAATATTTTTTTTCTAATCTCATTTAAAATGGCATTTTAACCGTTTAATATTATAGAAAGTCTCAATAATTTCAAGCCATTTACGACCATTAATGCGTTTACGCACCGTTTCTTCACATTTTTTTGCGTATTTTTGACATAAGGCTTTTGCGAATTTTTTTTTCTTGAGTTGATATATTTTTTTTGTAATAAGTCTTAAAATTTTACAATAATTTCTCACCTTCATCGTAAATGGGTAAACAATAAACTTTTTATTTTTTGTACACTTTAGTAATGTTAAAAAATTTATTACCTTATTCACATAAGGTAATATAAAATTTCTGTTGAAACTACCTGTAAACTGAATTTTATAGATTGTTATTTATGAGCATGATAATATTCCATATTATAATGAAAAACCATTTGATTTTGAGTATATAATTCATTTATTTACAAAGAAAATTTTATTAATAATAAAACATTTTATTATATATATATATTTTTTTTTTTTTGCGCAGAGGAGGCGAAAATGCCTTACGCACCCCGGCCTACTGATGGCGCCTATAGTTCGTGGGTCGGAAAAATCGTATTTCGGCCGGGAGTGTGGGACTACAATTAATTAGCCCCTGCTACCCACTAAATACCCCCCTCTCTTCTCCCGGACCACCCGGATTTCTGCGGAAGTCGTTATATCCAGGATTCAATTGCAAGAAAAAAAATATTGATGGTTACTATTAATTTTATTAAGGTTGTCTTAACTTACCGGCTTTGGAAGGGGCTCTTCATCCCGCGGGATGAAGAGTTTTATCTTTTTCGTCTTGAGGACCACAGCCAGGTATGCGCTTATTGTTTCTCACTTGATATTGTCGGTCAGCATTGAAAAAATTAAAAAGATTTCATCAAATATTAAGAACAGTTTAATAATAAAAATTATACCTACTTAATAATGAATAAAATTTGTTATGTCAAAATTTAATAATGGGTGTATAACCTGTTATTATTTTGACATTCTTCTAATCGGGATGTCATTGAGCCGACCAATCGCTGACATAAATCCCCGCCACGAAGACTATCCCATTTCCGCATAACGTATTCTTCTAAAATATAATTATATATATAAAACGTTACAATAATAATAAATAAATATTAAAAAACAAAAAGTATTAAAAATATATTAAAAATAGTTTATTGTAATTATTATTGTAACGTTTACTTTTGATTGAAAATTATTATTTGTCAAAATTTAACGAAATTCCTTAATTAAATCATTCATAATAAAATACAACAAAATATTTATTTTAATCCAATTCTGGGAAACATCCCCGTCTCTTAAAAGTCTCGCGGTAAGATTTTACAAAGGGTTTGCGATGGTCATAAAAAATGAGATAACGCAATTACCTAAGTAGTATAGAAACGCCGATTCTAGATAGGAAGTTGCTCCACAGCTCCACATCCGCTCCACATGACGTCATCAACCCAATGTAAAAGGATAGGGAAGGGTACCAACCTATGGCTGTGGAGAAAACAAAAATAGGTTGGTATTGGAAAAGTAACTAGATCTGGTGACTTTTAAAAAAAGTAACGCGCCACCTAGTGGCTGGTAGTGGAACTAAACCACTACCAACCAGGTAGACTGCTACTTTTTTAAAAAGTCACCAGATCTTGTTACCAACCTATTTTTTCCCTCAAGCGTTTGGTTGGCACCCCTCCCTATCCTTTTACATCGGGCGGATGACGTCACGGAGGAGCGGAGGAGCAACAACTTCCTGTCTAGAATCGGCGTTTCTGAAAGATGGCGCGTTGAACGCATAAAGGCGCGCCTCACAACTCTTGAATGCGCGTGCGCAGGAACTTGGGAATATTCCGGAAAATAATAATAACACAATTTAATTCCCCCCCCCCCCCCAATCAACCCAATAAAAGTATTAATAAACATTTTTATAATAATAAACATTACATAATAAATAGTTACAAAAAAATAATAAAAACCTTAATGTTATGGTACTTTTTTTACAAATTCAATTATATGAGCGGGCTTCGGTTTACCACCATCCTTTATTATTATACACGATACATTGATCTTGTAACTCCAAAAAATTTCTTGATCGGTAGGTAAAAAAGAAACGTTGAGAAGCAAGCCCGCTTCTAACTCCACCACAACGGAAGGTGACGACCATGCGCAGCTCGTAAGACGTTTTCCATTAACAATAAATATGGTAAAAGGGGTAAATCCAACTCAACTTCGAATAAATTTTTTCTTTGGTTTAAACTCACAAAGACTGAAAAAAAAAAACACAGAGACGACTATGAGACATTGCGCGCGGTTTACGTTTGACGGGTAAATCCAACTCAACTTCGAATAAATTTTTTCTTTGGTTTAAACTCACAGAGACCGAAAAAAAGAAAAACACAGAGACGACTACGAGACATTGCGCGCGGTTTACGTTTGACACGTTCGGTTTCTAAAGTAAAACTGATTATGAGTTACGCGATACAATGCTTTCCTCGCCGGGGCGGAAGTGTCAACTTACGACAATCGGCGCGGCGCATCACCAAGTAAAGTGCAATGCACCTCGCCGGCGGGAGTGTCAAGTTACAATCAATGCTGAGCAATGGAATAATTGACCTAAATGAAATGCTATACATATATATAATTAATATTAAGAAAGTAAAAAAAAATAATACAAATTATAAAACTTTTTAATGCGTTTTCATTAACAAAAATGATGTAAGTGAAAAAAAAATACATTTAAATAAAAGAAGGAAAAGGTTTCGGCGGCTCAGTGGTGATGTAAATTAACGAACTATATAATACAGACTTATTTAATTTAATTTAATTTTACGCGAATTGAACCGATAGCTGCAAGGTGAAATATAAATACTTTAAAGACAATAAACCACTGAACCACCGAAACCTTTTCAATTTAATATTAAAAGCCTAGCAGTTGAACGAAAATACAAACAAAAAAGATGCGTGTTTAAGAAATATATAAAACTTACTTATTTAATTGAATTTAAGCGGATTGAATTGATGGCTGTAAGGTGAAATAGAAACAACAAAATGATGTGTTTAAGAAATACATTTGTTATTATTTAATTTTTAAGAATATATAATTTTTATAATACAATTACATTTATATTAATACAGATGAACATCAGGGTCATCGGTCGGAAAGTTTTTACGTTTCAAGCTTCTTGACGAAATCCAATAAATATACAGGGTGTGTTTTACCAATGTCTTTTGCACCCTTATAAATTATAGACATTTTGCTAAGTTCCATAATTTCTTCGTCGGTAATATCTTCTGCGATGCGTCTTGGTAAATAAATTACGAATCCAGCCTCCAGTTCAAGTACCACGGACGGCCAAGAACACTTTTTAAGCCGTTTCGCACACTTAATCGGGTATGGAGTGTCTGTTTGAAGCGCAGAAATTGATTTTTTCGGTGGGAAATTGCACTGACCCAATTGACTTAGACGAGACATGATTTGTTTCGTAGATTAATAATAATAAAACGTAACCTGTTAGCTTGGAAATAGCTGTCATACTAAATAAATTATTTAGAACATGTAATTATATGTATGAAAATAATGGGGGTGGGGAAATGTGTAATAGAAGTTTCTAGAAGGATGATGCAATTCGCACGTCAGGTGTTATTGTTATCTAAAATGCAAATCAAGCAGTTTTTGTGTAATAGAAGTTTCTAGAAGGATGATGCAATTCGCACGCAGGTGTTATTGTTATCTAAAATGCAAATTAAGCAGTTTTTATTATTAAATCACCAAAGTTATGTAAAGTTCATTGAACCTCACCAACACTTGTTTCAACATGTTTAAACTTGTTTAAATTAAAATAAATATAATTTTTTAACGCAAGTATTCGTCAACATTCTTAATAGTAGTAAGTTTAAACTCATGAAATCATATCAATATATTCCATTAAGTAATAATTTATTTCAGATAAATTTTGCAAGCAAAATTCTCGAATTAATTTTAACTTATCCTTCGAAAATTGAGTGTTCATAATAAAATCAATGTAATCATTAAAATGCAAATTGTCTAATACTTTTAATTTGTATGAAATTAAAAATTCCTTAGATAAAATGTCTTGAACTTCCATCAAGGTTAATATAATCGGAATAAAAAAATTATTTTCAGGGTCCATATCTTCATATGTGATGCACACACAATTCTCAACGTCTGCAGTAACTCTAAGAATTCCATCCGCTAACGGTATAATTTGGTCAGAAAAGTTCATTTTAAAACGAATGATTTTAAATACATTAATCAATTGTTCCCAATCTTCACGTAGAAAAGAGAGTATATGTGATTTCGATTCTACATCATTCCAAGATTTAAAAATCAATTTCACACATGTTATAAAACCTCTCGCCACACTAATACCAACTTTTATGTTAAATCTATCGATCGAATATAAGGTTTCACCAATAAATTTATTTTCTTTCTCTATATCATCACGAAACTTCTTCCATTGTTTATTAATTGATACCCAGTAAGGGCTTTCAGAAATTTCACACCCAGTGTTAACATCCATATTTCATCAAATTTAGTTGTAAACTGAATACATTAATTTTTTAATTATATGATATATCTCACACCCAAACCCTTTCCCAATAAATTTTACAACTATTATAATAATAAAACTACAATCAATTTTTTATTTAAAAATTATTATATTTACAACTTAAATACAAGTAACATTATTGTGATTATATAAAAATTTTTGTAAAATTAATACATTGTTTTGTGAACATACTGCTGGAGAGCCGGTGTGGAACCAACATTGATTGTTGGATGAATTTAATTTAGTCTCATCCTCTTCCGCAAATTCTAACGCAATATCCGTTAGTATTGAATTGCTTTTACGTGTTTTCAAAAACTGCTTCTTTTGATTTCCCTTAACAAATATTTGATCGTAGGAGGAAATTAAGGTATCAATTACATTTAGACCTTCTGATTGATTTATCCACCCATCGCTATATAGCAACCTGTGATGGTTGCGTTCCAAATATCTCACTGATCTTCGATCTCGAACGTTTAACTGTTGGAATGGTATACTAGCTTTTAAGTGTAAATGTATTATGTAGTCGGTGGTGATATCCACAAGAGTAAATTCTTTAACTTCGAATTTAGAATTGACGTAAAACCCCTGAACGTCTACAACCGCGATTTTGAACTTCATATTGTAAACTAACATATGACCTCATGTGTAATTTAATTTATAATTACAGATACCTCCCCACTCAAAGGTTTGTATGTATACATGGATTCTTGGAGTAGTATACAGTATGCTTTTGTATCAGGCGGAAAATCTTTACCGCTTTGAATTTCGATACGCACCTCACATGATGCGGATGGGGCGGCTTCTTCATCGTTATTCTTAGTGGTATCCACCACGAATAAAGGTCTTTTTTTAAAGCTTGCGAAATCCATAATCGGTTGTTTTCGAGATGTTTCCCAAATATATGGTTGAAATTCGGTATACATTTTATAGAGTTCAAGATAATTTTCTTTCGCAAACTCCAAATTCATCGACTCGAATGGATAGCAGTATGAGTTTAGATATACTTTAAGATCTATAATGTTCAAGTGATCGAAAAGTGTACAATCTGAATTCGGCTGATCCTTTCGATTGGTTTGGAATGCAACTATAACGTATTGAGGTCTACCTCTGTTAGTTGTTGACGTGACCGACCAAATCTCTTTATTTCCCTTTCTCATTGAAGGTAGCTCATAAAAAGACCACTTCCGAAACGGTACGGGAATGTTTGCGTTTTTATTTAAACCATCTAACAGCTTCATCTTTATAGATGGGCTTGGGTACACATGTTTCGCCAACAATGTAACCGTTTTTACAGTAAACTCTGCGGTGCTAGAATCGGCTTTTGATGTAGATTTATAACAATTGGAGTCAGTACGACTTCTAACAAATCTAAATTTGAAGCGACCTCTCATAACGTGATTATAGTCCCTAAATAATCCGAAAATATGACTTAATGGGATTTGAAACGTGAAATCCTTGTTCGCACTAACTGTAGGCAAATTTCCTTCGGGTGGCCATTTTAAACCAGCTATTTCTAAAGATTTGCATTCCACTTCGTTTTGTTGAAGTAGGGTTCGAATCAATGATGTTAAACCGGGTTCACGTACCCGTTCGATTTCAGTACCGTTATGCTCAAATGCGATATACTCAAATAGATATGTTGGTAAGTTGTGCGTTAGCTGGATAGTATCAGTTGGATCGTTTAATTTTTCTTTGTAATCTCCCTCAATACGTATATAACTTTCGAAGAACGAAAATAAAACATCTTCTTGGTTTAGTTCAATGGTGAATATATCGTTATTTTGAAAAGAATTTGTGGAAGGATGGTAACTATGCACTTCTTCTCTAGCGATCGAATTATCCACGATGGGTTCGCGGTATATATTTAACTTTTGTGTAGACATGATAACCCAACTGCTCGAGAAAACGTCTGTTGTCCGCTCGCAATGAAGTCTTTCTTTTAACTGATCTAGATGTTCTCTTTCCACCTGAGTTATAATGTTTTCTTTTGATAGATGAACGCTGTTGAGGATCGGTGGCTTTTAATTGGAACAACAGCCCCATTATGAAGTTCGTTTTAATTCTAATCTAATAACAATTTCTTCTCCACGAAAGTTTACCAATTTACCACGCTGATCAGGTAATCTTAGTGTAATGTTCGATATCGGACGATCGGTGTCCACTGGCAAATAAATGGGGTTCCTTGGCTCTATATTTATACTGAAACCAGGATCCACAGTTGGAGCGAATTCATATAGCGTGTGAGATAATTTGTTATTGTAATACGAGCCGGAAATTATATTACATTCCACTCGAACGGATGTCACACGTATTATATTTACCGGAAGATCTGATTTATGCTTTATCGATACATCTAGTTTACGATTGGAAAACCCCAATATAGAAGCTATCGTATTTGGTTGAGAGAAATCTATCTCAAAATAATCGCTTTTTATTTCACACTGCAAGGTGTTATTGTTAGCCTTGAGTGAAAAAAATTTTTCAGGATCATCAACCGTATTCAATCCGATACGACGTAAAATCTCTTTTTGTAAAAATTTCTCAATGTCCGTTATTTCATATGCACCAGTAGGAATTTTGATTTCCTGTGGTAATGCCCCCTCGTCTATAGTTGATTGTCGGCTTTTATTAATGGGCAATTTTTCGGTAAAGTAAAATTTATCGTTTACTCCTTGTTCAATGTTTGGTATACTGTTATACGTATAGAATCCAATAAGAGCAAGCGAGTAACTCGAGTTAGGGTCTAATTTTATAGGCGGATAATAGTCTTCGGAGATTTCGCTTTTTGTACTGACCAGTGTGAACGTCTGTGACATTTTCACTCAAATGAGTTATTTCTTATGTTAAGTAGGAAATTTATACATAATTGACCGCAGTTATACGGGTTATCCTTTTGAAAATTATCGTGGTTATACACAATTTGACATTTTTTAAAGTATTTTAAAAGTTCTTTAGGTGGTTTTAGATCTCCATAACTGTCGAAATATAACACCCTATTGCCAATTTTTTTATAGGCTACCCAATGGGTTCCGCTACCTCGGTGATCATCTAAATTTACAACAGCTGACTCATAATATTTAGGACCTTCTTTAGGCAATCCATTTCGCATATACACTCCGCGAAAATTTGGAATTTTAAGTGTTTTAGCGTATTTTATTATATCGAGATTTGTTAGAGGTCTATTAGGTAGCCTAGTTACAAGTTTTTTTGTTGCTTTTTACTTAAATATAAACCCAATCCTTTTTTATATTTTTTAATATAAAGTCCACTTCCGGTTTCGCCAATCGCGATAGCTTCCATCGCCTTATTGTGTCGTTCAGCTTCTTTCAACTTCTCTTTAGCCTCTTGACCACTCTTCACCGCGCGATACACACCAGCCGCGCTGCCTGATAACGCTCCGAGAGCTGATAGTCCGGCAAATATGGCTGGTAATATCGGTAGTATACCACCACTTGTAATAGGTAACGGGATTGTACGCGGAATTTTAACTTTTTTCTTTCCACCCGCGGATTTAACAGCTATACGAGCACTTTTCAAAGCTAATCTAGCCGCTTCCCGTAAATTATCTGTTGTTTTGGGTAAATCTTTAGCGATTTGCTTTACCAACACGCTTTTAAATGCTATCGGTTTATTTTTTTTATCTTTTAATCTTTTAATTATTTTTTGTCCCTTATGACCCATTCCCAATTTTCGTTTCACTTTCATAGCGTTTGTAACTAACCAAGCTGATGCTTTTTCCCCCAATGTCGAATCTTTCGCTTTCACTCTCCCCCAAGCGTTTTCCTCCAAACGTCTATCGGCCATGCGACGTTGTTCTAAAGAATTATTGTCCGAATACGCTATATCGTGTTCTCTACAAGCCCGATCTAATGGATTTATTCCTTTATCGCCTCTAGCCAAACGTTTCTTCAATTTTGTTCCTGGTCCACAAAATTGATAGCCTGGAACGTGTAACTCAACGGGTAGTTTATTGATAAGTGTATTAAGTATTCCGCTTCCCCCCGCCGTCGCAGATGTACTATCTCGAGTAAACAGCATACTCAACTGATGCGGTTTACGCTTTCACATCCCTTATATACCCGCACATGAAGATTAAAACTCATTTTAGTTTTATAATGCGTGTAGTGCAACACCCATCTCTCACAATGTCATTAACCGATCTCGATCGGTTAACGATGATGAAACCGATAACCAGTCGTAGGCATGGCGATCTCATACCGAACAGTATACGAGCAATAGTATGCGGTCCGAGCGGATGTGGGAAAACCAACTTGATGTTAAATCTCATTTTCGATAAAAATGGTTTAAATTTTGAAAATATTTATATATACTCAAAATCCTTACATCAACCGAAATATGAATTTTTAGAAATGATTATGAAACAGTTACCCGAAATAGGACTTTATAGATTCATCGATAATGATGCCGTTATAGATCCGTCTGAAGCTAAACAAAACTCAATTTTCATATTTGACGATGTAGCATGCGATAAACAGGATAAGATTCGATCATTTTTCTGTATGGGACGACATAATAATATTGATTCGTTCTACCTTACGCAAACCTATACGCGGATACCTAAACACCTAATACGAGACAATGCAAACGTCTTAATTCTATTCAAACAAGATGAGGTTAATTTAAAACATGTGTATGATGAACACGTTAACACCGACATGAAGTTTGATGTTTTCAAGGACGCTTGTAAACGGTGTTGGAATGATGATAAATATAACCCTATGATTATTATGAAAGATTTTGAAGTAAAGGGTGGAAGGTATCGTATAGGAATGGATAAATTTATTTACCCGGACTAAATTATTGCATTGTTATCTGGTATTTGTGAGAGTAAGCATGTCACATAACGATGAAATGACTAAGCGTTCCATACGTGAGAGGGATAAAGCTATAATTAACATAACAAATACTATTAAGAAAAAATATTTAGCGCTTAAACTCGGTCGAGAAAACGATGACCGTCTTATCGCTAAACTACATCAGCCTTTAAGCGATTCATTAAAAGATATGACTAATAAATTAAGTGAAGTGAAACCTTCTTCTTCTGTACATTACCATCACCACTATCAACCTACTGATGATGTCGGTGTTGACGTTAAAACGAAATTTGATGAAACCGATTTTAAAACTCCGGCATTTAGGAAAAAATTAACTTTTCCTGAAAGTGATGATGAATTTAAAACGCCGCCGGATGCAAAACAAAAATTGAAGGCGGAGGATTTACCTATAGAAAATCTACCGAATCAAATTCGGGATTTATATTATACGTTTGGTAAAAGAGGAGAAATTGATGAGAGAATGGGTATACGTTATGATCCTGATGAAAACGATTGGATGATTGGATCGAAGACTGTCCAGTTTAAACCTTCTCATATTGTTCTCGGAGGCGAAAAACGCATACAAGCCTCTACGGGGTTATATGAACTTATACAGTTAAAACGACCTACGAACTATACCGAAGAGGATCTACAACGTTACAAATCTGTTCTAGCGTATACGGGTGCGCATAAGCGAAATTTTACGGGTCCTATAGTTGGAAATAAATCGTACAAGTATACTAAAATTATTAAACCTTTATTTACATTTAATAAGTCGGGGGATGGATTAATACACGGACGACATCTTGAAGTGAACTCGAAAATCGTTGAGTATAAATATTGGGATGATGTTAACGAATTGGTAGATCGATTGAAATTGTTGTACGCTTCACATGCGGCAGGAAACAATTCCCATATTAATGAAATCACATCCATTATAGAAGAACTGAAGGAGAGCGGCGTTATATAATAATAATAATAATAATAATAATAATAATTTATGCGTACCAATGAACGGTGGATCAAGCGTGAGTGGTGTGAGCATTGATAAGTTTGGTCGTACATTACGTTCTGCGCGGAATAAAGTATTGAATGATGAGAATTTAACTACATCTCAACGCCATATTGGATTCCCTTTAACCGTAGATGGAGATTATGATATCCAGGGGCGTAAACTATCTAACGTTCAACAACCGACGGATGAAAATGATTGTGCGATAAAAATTTATGTAGACGAAATATGTGAAACATTGAAAGCTACAATCTTAAACGAAATTAAGGTCATAATAGCGGACGTTCAAAGAATTATTGGAGATCATAGTAAACGTATACATCAGGTGTCAACAAAAATTGATATTAAAAACTCTACACTCTTACGCGACATTAAAAAAATTAACGCGGAAATCCTATTAAATGGTCAGCAAATTACAACTCTAACAAAATCATTCAACACTAATTTAAATGCATTTGATATACTCACAACAAATCTACGAAATGGGATACAGGGTGTTGCAGATCGTCTACTTGATATGGAAAGCACTATAAATTCACGACTAGATATATTGGAGAAAAAAAAGTTGGACCTAATCCATGAGCGTAAGAATGCAGGTATCGAAAGCGAAACAAACTATAGTTGAAGAACTTCATCGTCCCGCTAGACGTTTATTTCCTAGACGCAGAACTATATTGAAGGGGATCGATGATTTATGGCAAGCTGATCTTATTGAAATGATTGAATTTGGTAAAATCAATGTTGGACATAAATACATCTTAGTGGTTATCGATTGTTTTTCAAAGTATCTCTGGATGCGGCCGTTAAAAAATAAATCCTCAACAGATGTAATACACGCGTTACGTTCAATTCTCTCTGAAGGTCGTGTACCTAAAAATCTACAAACTGATCAGGGAAAGGAATTTTACAATACACACTTCAAAAAGTTGATGATGGAATTTAAAATTAATCATTATTCAACGTATAGCGTAATGAAGGCTGCAATAGCTGAACGCGTAATTAGAACCATAAAACAAAAGTTGTATAAAATGTTTAGTCTTTACGGAAATCATAAATGGTTACACTTATTGGATGCTATTACAACTCAATATAATAATTCAAAGCATTCAACCACGAAAATGAAACCATCTCAAATAAATTCGAAATCTGTAGAAAATAAACTTCTCAATACGGTGTACAATCATATTAAAATTGCCGGTAAGGGAAACTTTAATGTTGGAGATGTAGTTCGCATTAGCAAGCATAAGCATGTCTTCGATAAGGGATATTTACCCAACTGGACCACTGAGTTATTTAAAATAGTTAAAACACAAATTACGAATCCAATTTCTTATTTATTAGAAGATATGAGTGGACAACCTATTAAAGGAGCTTTTTATGAATTCGAACTTCAAAGATCCAAACAACCTGATGTGTATCTTGTTGAAAAAGTGTTAAACAGAAGAAAGAATCAAGTGTTCGTTAAGTGGTTAGGATTCGATTCATCCCATAACAGTTGGATACCGAAAGACAATATCGTTTAGGTTTAAATGTTTTTTTCTAAGTAAAACGTATATTTACTTTACATTATTGTCAACTTAAATATTAATAAATCCTATTATTTATTTAAAAACTTTTAATTTATTACATCCTTATAATTAATTAGCGTTTTAAATTTCTATTTATCCGTATTTCATTTACACCAATAATTCTATTGCTCAGCATTATTGTAACCACAATGTAATTTAACACTTCCACTGACGTGGTGCATTGAACTTTACTGAACCTCGACGATTTAATAAAAACTGCTTAGTTTGCATTTTTATCTAATATAAATACCTATTATTTCTAGAAACTTTTTACTTCACAGTCATCTGTGGTACTCGCAACATCAGCAGTTTTAATAAGCGGTTGCTCTCGTTAAAGTTTATATTTGACACTGTCAATTTCAAATCTCTTTAAAGATGTTCGCGTGCCATAAGTGTCAAAAGTCGTTCACTGCCAAAAGGAACCTCGATCGGCACACGCGACTTTCGCATACTAATAACGTTAAGAACGAGTGTTCTTTATGCGATAAATCTTTTTCGAGATTCGATAGTTTTCAAAGACATAAAAGATTAGTGCATGGTTTAGAAGTTGGTCCTCAGCGTCAAGCGCCACCTCCAGCAATGGCAAATTATTCGAAAGTGAAATCCACCATCGATGTACCACCATCTACATCATCGGCGGTGAGGTCAATTTTGCAACCTTCTAAACGTCTTCCTCAATCGCTATCGGGTGATAATGGTTTAGAAGTTGGTCCTCAACGCCAAGCGCCACCTCCTGCAATGGCAAATTGTTCGAAAGCGAAACCCACCATCGATGTACCACCATCTACATCATCGACGTCGGCGGTAAGGTCAATTTTGCAACCTTCTAAACCTTCCTCAACCGCTATCAGGTGATAATAGATCAAAGCTATGCGATTTGTGTGGAATTTCTTTCACAAATCATATGGCTTTGGAGTCACATCTCAGGATGAATCATACGATAGAGGTTGAGAAAGGTGTTGAGAAGATTGCAACTTGTTACAAAGATCGAGTTGCGTCTTATAAAATATCCGGAGATCGTGATGATGATGATGATGATATCTCCACATATCTTGCGCGTTCCCGAAATACTGTCGGAAATATTATCACATCTTACATGAACCTGAACGGCTCGGTGAAGGTGCAACTCGAGCTTTTATCCATTTTTATTAAAACAACAATTAATGAAAATGGAGATGAGACCGTTACCGCGTCCGAAAAGAATTTTAATACCAAATTCGAAGTAATTACACAATTCGCCGATTTTATTGAAACTTATGATGAGATGGTGGCAAGTATTAACCATCAAGCTGAAGAGTTTCAGGAGAGGGGGTCCGGTTGGGCCTTCTTCTCTATTTCATACCTTCTTCTAAACATCAACAAATTCCAACCTATACCCGGCTCGTCGTACATCCCGCTTCCTGAATCAATCGCTACCAAGAAAGCGTGCATCAACATCAAAAACTACGATGACAACGCTTGTTTAGCTTGGAGTCTCGTATCTCATCTGCGACCGGTTGAAAGTAATAGAAACTTAACATCATCGTACCCGCACTTTTCAACCGTATTAAATTTAAAAGATATAAACTTTCCCGTGCATTTAAAAGACATTCCTAAAATTGAACAATTAAATAATTTAAGTATAAATATTTATGAACTAGTTAAATCATCCAAAGAATACGTGGTGGAAGGGCCAATTTATTTTACAAAAAATCGACGGGATACCCATATAAATTCACTTTATTTATATGAAAATGGACACGGACATTACGTTTTAATTGTAAATCTATCACGTTTGATTTCTAAACAAGTATACAACCACGGTCATTCTGTACACCTTTGCGATGGTTGTTTAACACGCTTTTCCACACAAAAGTTGTTAAACGATCATCAACTGCATGATTGTAATCATATTAAAACCATTTTACCATCGAAAAATGTGCGCTCAAGGCCAAACTTTCTAGGTTCGTATACGCCTGAAAATATTTTACAATTTAATAATTATAAAAATACTCAAAACGTTCCCTTTGTTATATATGCGGATTTTGAATCGATTTTAAAGCCGGTAGAGTTTTGCGAACCTAGTACTTCAACATCTTTTACCGAAGCGGTAGATATACACATGCCGTATAGCTTTGCTTATTATATCGTTTCAACATCCGATGTTAAATATTATAAATTCGAAACGTATACGGGCCTCGATTGTGGTAAAGTTTTTGTTTCAAAATTAATCGAGGACGTTAAATTTATTTACAACGAATATTTAAAATGTATTAAACCAATGCTACCTCTAACCGCTGAAGAGGAATTGAAATTTAATTCGGCTTCGTTATGCCATATTTGTAAGTCACCGTTTGATGGTTTTAATCAGAATAAGGTTCACGACCATTGTCATATTACCGGCAGATTTAGAGGTGCCGCACATTCAACGTGTAACCTTAATTTCAAACTCCCTAATTTCATTCCGATATTTCTTCACAATTTTAGCGGGTATGATTCACACTTATTCGTAAAGGAATTAGCTGATATCGATTCGGAGGGTGGTATCGATGTTTTACCCAACAACAAGGAAAAATACATTAGCTTTAGTAAAAACGTTTTAGTTGATCGCGTTAAAAAACAGCACAAAGATGATTTTGAAAACGTGTACATGAAAATGCGCTTTGTAGATTCATTTAGGTTCATGGCATCCTCTCTCGATTCGCTCGCCAGCAATCTTGTGGACGATGACTTTATCCACGTTAAAAAATTTTTCATACGTCACGAACAGTTTAAATTGTTAACAAGAAAGGGTATTTTTCCTTATCAGTATATTGATTCTATTGATAGATTGGGTGAAACATCATTACCCTCTAAAGATGCTTTTATGAATAAGCTGAGCTTCGATGGTATAAGTGAAGATGAATACAATCATGCGCAAACCGTTTGGCGTACATTCGGGTGTCAAAATTTACGTGAGTATTCAGATCTATATCTAAAGACCGATGTACTTTTACTTGCAGACATCTTTGAAAAGTTTCGAGAGGTTTGTTTTAGTACTTATGGGTTAGACCCTGCCCATTATTATACAGCGCCAGGTTTATCTTGGGATGCTATGCTTAAGTTCACGCAGATCAAACTCGAACTTTTAACAGATATAGATCAGGTACATTTCATTAAAAAGGGAATTCGCGGGGGCATCTCGTTTTGCGGTCATCGTCACGCTAAGGGAAATAATAAATATATGGCCGATGGTACTTTCAACACCGATTTACCTTCAAATTATTTAATGTATTGGGATGCAAATAACCTCTATGGATGGGCAATGTCTCAATATATGCCCGTTAATGAGTTTGTTTGGTTGGATGCGGCCCAAATTGGAAGTTTCGAATTTAGAAACGTATCCGATACCTCAGATTACAGGTATATATTGGACGTTGATATTGAATATCCGCGCGAATTACACGATTTGCATAACGATCTACCATTTCTAGCCGAAAATATATGCCCGCCAAACTCTAAAAGCGTAAGCGATAAAAGACTTATTCCAAATTTATTTAATAAGAAAAATTATGTAATTCATTATAGAAATTTAAACCATGCCGTCGCTCACGGTCTTATAGTTAGAAAAATTAATCGTATTTTATCTTTTAAACAATCAGCTTGGCTTAAACCTTACATCGACGTTAACACACATTTACGTCAAACTGCTAAGAATAGTTTTGAAAAGGACTTTTTTAAATTAATGAATAATGCGGTTTTCGGTAAAACTATGGAAAATGTAGATAAAAGGGTCGATGTGAGGTTAGTGACAAGTTGGGAAGATATACGTAAGAGAACGGGTAGACCAAAATTAGGGGCACGTAGTCTAATTGCTAAATTAAATTTTAAAAATATAAAAATTTTTACGGAAACATTTTCGGCTATTCAAATGGAACATCTGCATGTGGTTTACGATAAACCCTTATATGTAGGGTTTGCAGTTTTGGAAATTTCTAAATTACTTATGTACCAATTTTATTATGATTTTTTGAAACCTAAATTTGGTTCTGAAATTCAATTGTGCTACATGGATACCGACAGCTTCACTGTGTCCATTACCACAGATGATGTGTATGCATTCGTAAAAGATAATTTAGAACGCTTCGATACGTCAAATTATCTTCCGGATAATGAGTTTAGCATCCCACTACAAAATAAAGCGGTATTGGGGTTGATGAAAGATGAAAATTCAGGTAGAATCATGTCAGAATTTATTGGTTTACGTTCTAAATTGTACGCTAATAGGGTCTGTTCCGGCCGTATCACTAAAAAGGCTAAAGGTGTAAAGAAGGCTGTGGTTAAACGCAAAATTACCTTTGAACATTATTTGGAATGTTTAACGTCAAAAAGAGATATTTACATGAAACAATACTTGTTCAGAAGTCAAAAGCATAGCATATATACCATGCTACAAAATAAATTGGCTCTTTCATCACGTGATTCGAAACGTTATATTAATGATGATGGGGTGAGTACATTAGCGTGGGGTCACTATCGTATCAACACTCCATTATCATAAATAGTTTATATTTTTTAGTTGTAAGTTAAATTCTGCTGTTATTTAGTTGACTTTTAAAAAATTATGTTTAATTGTAAATTTAAATCATATGTGCCTCAGTTACCTTTTAAAAATCGAAGTGTTCACATCGTGGTCATAATGTCTTGGACTGACTTTCGGCTTAAACTGAAGCAGTGTTTAAATACCGATTTCCCAGAAGAAATTACCCAGCTCGATTTGGTACTTGTAGACATACGAGACATCGATGGTGATAAAATAAATGATTCGCAATTTGTACAATTTTGTGAATTTGAAAATAACATATGGAGGGTTTATCGCAAGGGTGATATTCTGTATGTTGGTAGTGATGAAGACTTTGAAGATCATCGAAAATTTAAAGATTTCCTAAAAGTTAACGGATACTTTCCTGATAATGAATCAGCTAAATTAATTATTGACGACCATATTAATGTTAATGATTTTGAATATATTAACGATTGTTATTACAATTATAACTATTGGCATGTGTATCGTAATGCAAATACTATATTTGTTAATTTTACCGATTGTTAAATTTTGTATATATTTAATTGTGTATAAACTTTCAAGATTGTATTTTAAAATGTTTCAATATATTTAAATTGGGTTAATTGGGAAAATTAAATTGTATTATTTAAACCATTTCCTTCTTTTATTTAAATGTATTTTTTTTTCACTTACATCATTTTTGTTAATGAAAACGCATTAAAAAATTTTATAATTTGTATTATTTTTTTTTACTTTCTTAATATTAATTATATATATGTATAGCATTTCATTTAGGTCAATTATTCCATTGCTCAGCATTGATTGTAACTTGACACTCCCGCCGGCGAGGTGCATTGCACTTTACTTGGTGATGCGCCGCGCCGATTGTCGTAAGTTGACACTTCCGCCCCGGCGAGGAAAGCATTGTATCGCGTAACTCATAATCAGTTTTACTTTAGAAACCGAACGTGTCAAACGTAAACCGCGCGCAATGTCTCGTAGTCGTCTCTGTGTTTTTCTTTTTTTCGGTCTCTGTGAGTTTAAACCAAAGAAAAAATTTATTCGAAGTTGAGTTGGATTTACCCGTCAAACGTAAACCGCGCGCAATGTCTCATAGTCGTCTCTGTGTTTTTTTTTTTCAGTCTTTGTGAGTTTAAACCAAAGAAAAAATTTATTCGAAGTTGAGTTGGATTTACCCCTTTTACCATATTTATTGTTAATGGAAAACGTCTTACGAGCTGCGCATGGTCGTCACCTTCCGTTGTGGTGGAGTTAGAAGCGGGCTTGCTTCTCAACGTTTCTTTTTTACCTACCGATCAAGAAATTTTTTGGAGTTACAAGATCAATGTATCGTGTATAATAATAAAGGATGGTGGTAAACCGAAGCCCGCTCATATAATTGAATTTGTAAAAAAAGTACCATAACATTAAGGTTTTTATTATTTTTTTGTAACTATTTATTATGTAATGTTTATTATTATAAAAATGTTTATTAATACTTTTATTGGGTTGATTGGGGGGGGAATTAAATTGTGTTAAATTGTGTTATTATTATTTTCCGGAATATTCCCAAGTTCCTGCGCACGCGCATTCAAGAGTTGTGAGGCGCGCCTTTATGCGTTCAACGCGCCATCTTTCAGAAACGCCGATTCTAGACAGGAAGTTGTTGCTCCTCCGCTCCTCCGTGACGTCATCCGCCCGATGTAAAAGGATAGGGAGGGGTGCCAACCAAACGCTTGAGGGAAAAAATAGGTTGGTAACAAGATCTGGTGACTTTTTAAAAAAGTAGCAGTCTACCTGGTTGGTAGTGGTTTAGTTCCACTACCAGCCACTAGGTGGCGCGTTACTTTTTTTAAAAGTCACCAGATCTAGTTACTTTTCCAATACCAACCTATTTTTGTTTTCTCCACAGCCATAGGTTGGTACCCTTCCCTATCCTTTTACATTGGGTTGATGACGTCATGTGGAGCGGATGTGGAGCTGTGGAGCAACTTCCTATCTAGAATCGGCGTTTCTATACTACTTAGGTAATTGCGTTATCTCATTTTTTATGACCATCGCAAACCCTTTGTAAAATCTTACCGCGAGACTTTTAAGAGACGGGGATGTTTCCCAGAATTGGATTAAAATAAATATTTTGTTGTATTTTATTATGAATGATTTAATTAAGGAATTTCGTTAAATTTTGACAAATAATAATTTTCAATCAAAAGTAAACGTTACAATAATAATTACAATAAACTATTTTTAATATATTTTTAATACTTTTTGTTTTTTAATATTTATTTATTATTATTGTAACGTTTTATATATATAATTATATTTTAGAAGAATACGTTATGCGGAAATGGGATAGTCTTCGTGGCGGGGATTTATGTCAGCGATTGGTCGGCTCAATGACATCCCGATTAGAAGAATGTCAAAATAATAACAGGTTATACACCCATTATTAAATTTTGACATAACAAATTTTATTCATTATTAAGTAGGTATAATTTTTATTATTAAACTGTTCTTAATATTTGATGAAATCTTTTTAATTTTTTCAATGCTGACCGACAATATCAAGTGAGAAACAATAAGCGCATACCTGGCTGTGGTCCTCAAGACGAAAAAGATAAAACTCTTCATCCCGCGGGATGAAGAGCCCCTTCCAAAGCCGGTAAGTTAAGACAACCTTAATAAAATTAATAGTAACCATCAATATTTTTTTTCTTGCAATTGAATCCTGGATATAACGACTTCCGCAGAAATCCGGGTGGTCCGGGAGAAGAGAGGGGGGTATTTAGTGGGTAGCAGGGGCTAATTAATTGTAGTCCCACACTCCCGGCCGAAATACGATTTTTCCGACCCACGAACTATAGGCGCCATCAGTAGGCCGGGGTGCGTAAGGCATTTTCGCCTCCTCTGCGCAAAAAAAAAAAAAATGTATATATATATAATAAAATGTTTTATTATTAATAAAATTTTCTTTGTAAATAAATGAATTATATACTCAAAATCAAATGGTTTTTCATTATAATATGGAATATTATCATGCTCATAAATAACAATCTATAAAATTCAGTTTACAGGTAGTTTCAACAGAAATTTTATATTACCTTATGTGAATAAGGTAATAAATTTTTTAACATTACTAAAGTGTACAAAAAATAAAAAGTTTATTGTTTACCCATTTACGATGAAGATGAGAAATTATTGTAAAATTTTAAGACTTATTACAAAAAAAATATATCAACTCAAGAAAAAAAAATTCGCAAAAGCCTTATGTCAAAAATACGCAAAAAAATGTGAAGAAACGGTGCGTAAACGCATTAATGGTCGTAAATGGCTTGAAATTATTGAGACTTTCTATAATATTAAACGGTTAAAATGCCATTTTAAATGAGATTAGAAAAAAAATATTACTAATGGAAATTAAGAGACGATTTTTACATAGAATTTTAACTAAATTCTTTAACTTTACGAAGATATACAGTACAGAAACGTATTTAAAATTAAGAAACAATTTTTTTCACTTATTAAAGTTCAATTATTTTATTTTAATGAATATATTTGACTATTTTATGAATTTTTAAAATCGACTACGTCATAACATTGGTACAGTTATTTGAATTGTAAAAACGAAATTGTGTATTTTTGTTCGAATCCAAGGCGCGCTCGACTTTAAGCTGGCATCGGGCGCCCGGCACTTCAGGGTTGAAGAGACGACAAGGCTAGAGCAAAGGTTCGAGAGAAAATGAGTACGCCCCTCCAGTTTTCGATTCTTCGGCAGTACTCGGCAAAGCGACCGTGCGGGGGATTTGTTTTCTGTCCCTTACGCCATGTAGTAAATAAGGTTTGGCCGATAGTACGTTCATACCAAATCAGAAAAAGCCAAAGCAATTAGTTACAATCTTTACAAGTTAATATGTAAAATAAAACATTAACGACTTACCAAGGGTCAAAGCGATAATATTGAGAGGAGTAACTCGTTAAAAAGTGTAACACTTTAATTTTAATCCGATCGAATAAAAGTTAATTAATAATTATTTATTAAATAACTTACATCAAACTTAAGAATTACCGGAGTCTTACTCGGACTTTCCACTAAGACTCTTAACCGAAACCGAATAGGGTGTTTCGCCGAAGAAATTCATTTAAATCCAAACCGAACTGACTCAAAAGGCGCTCCTCCTCAATATTTAAACCTTTACCCTCTCGACGCTCTTTCCTCTAGGAAAGTCCTTATTCGCCAACACATGGCTCAACCAATTAGAAATTGCAATATCAGCAATTAAACAAAAGAGAGGGAAGGAAAACAGAAGGAAAACGTTTTTCCCCTGGACGTTCTTAACTCTAAGAATAATCTTATTGGCCAACGCATGGTTTAACCAATCGAACAATTACAACTATAACAATTAGAGAAAAGAAAAGAAAGGGAAGGATGAGTCGAGCAACGATTCCCTCCTTTCGAGAGTGAATGAACATATCAATAATTAATTAATAAAATCTGAACAGATCTGCGGATCGCTACAGAAGGTCCGGTACTGGGCTGCGACGTACGATGTGGATGGTGCTGTCCTTGGGCGGCATCTGAAAAACATTTTGTCTCATGACAAATTTGTAACGTGTTAACTATAAGATCTTGCTTCGTTAATTTCTTAGTGATGTTTTGTTAGTTGATTGTTTGTTTTCAACAGGTGTGTTGTTCTATGAGGTTTTACATTTTTTTTTTAAGGACTTGACGTTTTGACTGATGATGAAGTAATACTTCGAACTCGGTTTCAATAAATATTTAAATAGCAAGTACAAGAAGTATTTTAATTTTTTCTAATTAATCACCATTTTAAATTTATCTAAGAGCTTGCAACATGGATTCAAATAAGATGAAACAGAAAAGATTAATAAATTATAAAGTGGCGGAAATACAAATGTAAATATGTGATAATTTGATTTCATGTTTAGTGTGGGGAAGGATATACGGTGGGGTGAATGTACGGCGAGAGGCGTGAGGGCGCACGGCCGCTGCGATTCCGCTAAAGTCCCGCCAACAAGTGGAAAGACTTGAAAGCGGGATGGGCCGTGAGAGGCCGTAAAGGTACGACGGCCACTTACGGAAGGAGTATAAGCGCCCCCCTGAAGTGTCGGGCCGTTGTGAAACCGGCAATGGTCCGGCATGGTCCACGAGAGGTCGTAAAGACACGTATGATGATGAATGAGGGGAGGAAAGTGTCTGTGTACGGGATAGTAGGATGACCCCACCTCCACGCGTTTAGGGATGGTAACCCCGTGAAAGATCAATGCTCTGGATCGGGGGCAAAGTGGGTCGAGAGAAAGGAAGGAGAAAATGACGGCAAAGGGCGAAGCCTATATGCCGTATGAAAGGGAACTGTATGTGTGTGTGTGTGTGTGTAGGCCTAAGACTTTCACGTAGTTGATTTCGCTATTTTTCAAAGAGATTGGTGATTGTAAATCAGAAGTGGACACCGTGGAAAGAATCTCTGGTGCATTACTGGCCCACTTCCGAAGATCAAAACCTCCATATCTCATAACCGTGATTAAATCTTGTTGTAAGTTTAGCAATTCTTCTATGGATTGAGCACCGATATCAGTGACGATATCATCCACATAAATGTTCTTTTTTAGAACTTCATTAACATTGGGAAATTCGTTGGCATAGATTATATCAAGTTCTTGGATGGTTCTCAGAGCTAAAAACGGAGCCGAGGCTACTCCATAGGTAACCATGTTTAGCTGATATGTTTGTATCTGCTCTTCGGGAGAAAAACGCCATAAAATGCGCTGAAACTTGCAATGTTCAGGTGAGACAAGTATCGGGCGATACATTTGCTTAATATCGCACATAAAAACGAATTTATAACATCGAAAATTCGGTAATATGTGAACGATGTCTTGTTGTAATTTTGATCCGATGAACAGCAAATCATTTAATGATATTCCTGTGGAAGAGTCAGCAGAGGCGTCAAAAACCACTCTCAATTTAGTGGAGGAACTTTCTGGTTTCAAAACGCAATGGTGTGGAATATAATACGATGTTTGAGTATGAATTTGGTTTGGTGGAACCGGTGTCATGTGCCCGGAAAGCAGGTAATCTCTCATAAATTCTGTGTAACCTGAATTTAAAACAGGTGATTTTAACAGACGAGCTTCTAATGACATGAATCGTTTGAGCGCATTTTGATATCAAGTTCCAAGAAATTTTACGTCCATGCGAAATGACAAAGAAACCATAAATCTACCAGTTTCAGTGCGGCAATATGTTTTTTGAAAGTAATCTTCACATAATTGCTCGTCCCTATTTACTGATGATGTTTCAGGAATGGTTTCTAATTCCCAAAATTTTTGGAGTGATTGATCTAATGACAAATCAACCGTAGACAAACAAGTTGAGAGATCAGCAGCCAAAGACAGCTATAGGATCATCAGTACCTCCCATCACGCGATCACCAGTTAGTATCTGTGGAACTAATTCAGCTCCAAGTAAAAGATCAACTTCTTTAGCGTCGGAATACTGAGCATCATGGAAATTTAAGTTCTTTAGGTGACGATGCGATTTAATGATAACATCAGAAAACGGTTGCTTCGAACAAATGTTAGGAGTTATTACTGCTCGGAACTCAAAAGATGGATTGCTCACATGGTATGGTTGCACCAAACAATCAACTGATGCCTTGTTGCAGACCGATTTCATTGAATTCAATCCGCTAATCTCCAATGAAGTGTTACGACGAAACAGACGAAGCCGTTTGGATAATCTTTCAGTGATGAAGTTAGTCATAGTTCCAGAATCTATGAGCGCACGCACGGCTTGAATGTTTCCATAATGGTCTTTAATTTTTATAACGGCAATTGGTAAGATAACTGAAGTTTCTTTGATTTTAGATTCCTTTATTAAGTGTTGATCTTTGAAGATGCAGCAAAGTGTGATGATTTTGTTGGCAATGGAAACATCGACGCTGAGATGGGCATTTATGAGTGTGATGTTGACAGCTCAGACAATTACGGCAGAGATTATGTTCCCTCGCAAAGGTGAGTCTTTCTGTAGCAGATTTGCCTTTAAATGTTGGACAACGATAAATAAAATGCAATTCTGAACAAATCAAGCATTTATCAACCTTTAGATTTTGTTCAACTTTCAGGTTAATCATCGGTTTGAGCTTTCAATTGACAGGAGATTTTTCATTCGATGTCCACTTTACCGAGTCCAAAGCTTTGGCTTGGTTTTCTAGAAAATCGACAAGTTGTTGGTAGCATGGCAATTCTACATTACTCTGCTCTATTTCAAATTGCGTTTTGATAGTATCATTTAATTTTTGTAGAAGAATATTGAACAAAAGAAAGTCCCAGGTATCCACTGGAAATCCCAACACATGACAGCCTTCGACATTTTCTTTAAAAGTGTTTACCAGGAGCCGTAAGTATTTAGGAGATGTTTCACTGCAATGCTTCATTGTCATTAACTCATTGTAATAGATGGTAGCTAGATGTCTTTTATTCTGGTATCTTCCTTTTAAAGTATTATAAGCAATAACATAATTGCTGTTTGTTACGGGCAACGATTTCAAAAGATTCAGAGGTTCATCTTTTAATGAAGTCAACAAATATTGAAACTTGGCAACGTCGGACAAAGATTCGTTCTCATGAACCATCGTTCTAAACAAGTCAAAGAACATTGGTCAATTCTTATAGTTGCCATCGAAGATAGGAATGGTAATTTTGTTGAGTTTCGGAGAAGACATTGGAAGAGGTGCTGAAGTAGTTGGTTTATTTTTGAATATGAGTGATTTGATGGAGAAGTAGGCAGTATCAGCCTGCTTGCGCACCTCATCATGCTGGGAAAAATCATCGGAAATCAACCCAATAATTTGATTATGTACATCTTGAAACTGATCGAATGTACGGTCAAGAATTTCTACTCGGGCGGAAAATATGCACTGATCGTCTTCGGTGACAAGTTTTTGACCGCAGGTAAGAGTTTCATTCAAACGATTCAGATGACCAGTTTGCTTCAATAACAATTATTGTATTTTTTCAGCTGTAGCTGTCATGATAGGACGGATTTGAAATTATAAAAAATAACAAATAAATCGAAGATTGAAAATCCTTTAAACTGTGATGAAATGTGGACAAGGCCAATAATGAAATAAAACGATGATTTAAGGTATGTAAAACAAAAATAAATAGTTGAGTATAGGCTAAACTTATATAAATTTGACTAATTTAGGATGGACTAAGCCGTAAGAAAATAAAAGAATTGTGGATAGACTAAGCTAAGCAAATGAAAATACGTGTTGGCGTAGGAAAATCCCAGCAACATAATAATGAAAAAGACTGGTTCAAATTTAAACGTGGTTTATGAAATAGCAAAATCAATTGTGAATCGATTTGTAATAGGATAAGGCTCTTGTAAAATTCAATAAAAATCAAATCTCACCTCATAACTATCTTTAATTAGTCTTTCTCTTCTCTTCCCTCCCCGTCACAATGAATTTAATATAAATGTATTGGCGTAAATGGATATAGGCGAACTGAGGCCGTTCTGTTTGAAGTACAAAACCCGAGTGTGTCTTGAACTTTACATCTTATTAACCCGTATAAAATGTGTACCATCTATTGGTACATTTTTAAATCACTCATAATAAATTACAAAACATAACTTGGGCGCCCCTCAAGAGAGGGCGATTGATCGTGCCCGAACAATACGTATGGACTAAGCCGAAATAAGGAAATCAACGCCCGCTGGCCAAAGACACACCTCGAGGACCTGAAGGATCCGGCTCGAAGGACCAAATGTTCGCGCGACAAATGTCGGGAATAGATGTAGGTGTGATTCAAAAGAAAAATAGGAAAATTCTTACTTGAATTGGATTTGGAAATTGGCTTCTTCAGAAGATCGAGTAAAAAACGTCGTTTTAATAACGAATAGAAAAAATGGCTGTTGTTTTTAAAAACAAATGAATAAATCAACAAAATGTCATAGCAACAAAGGCTGCTAAATGGGTTGCCTAAACAAATAGTTAGCGGTTTACCTTCACATAATATTTGGCAAAAATATATAATGTACATCCTTTTGTGTGATATGATTAGTTTCTTTAATATTCCAATTGTTAAAAAAAATATTATTGGTGTTTAGTTTTAGTGCCCAAATAGATAAAAATTTCTTTAAATAGGTTTCAGATTTCTAAATTAAATAGGTAAATGATTAAGGTTTCATCAAAAAATTAAGGTAAATGTTTTAAATTTAGTATTCACTATACCTAATATAAAATGGCAATCATTTTCTACAATTGGAAAAATCAATTCATGTTTTATGGTTGTCAGTTTATCTAACACAGAGTTTGTTATTTCTGCCCCGGAAAATAAATACGTTGCCAATTCGCAGGAGAATATTTGATAATTTGTTTTTTCATTAAAAATATCATCGTCAAGTTCTATTACGTTTTTGGGATTTATGTTATCAATAATTTTATCATCCTGTTTTAAATGTCGTCCCGAAAAATGTGTATCTATTTTCTTTGTTCTTTTCCTCCAATTTTCTTTGCAATGTATTTCATTGTCTAGCATTTTCTTCCTCCCTTTCGTTGTTAAAGTAGTTTTATTTATGTTTAGCCGATATTCTTTATATAAAGATAAACTTATAAAACGAGAACATTTTATATTTTTTTCACCATTTAAAACATTTATTTTTAAATTACCAAAATAATTCTCCACTGCAGCCTTACTGACTCGCTATTGTAATGGCGACATAATTGCCGTCCACAGGGGACAGTATGGGATATATTTTTTCAGAATAAGATTCGCCAAATTTACATTATGATATTTATTAGTTTCTTCGTCTTCAGTTGGTATGACAATATTTTTTATAATGGCAGAAAATGTTTTGAAAAATGGACTGGAGTTGTATAAAGCAATGGGACGTTTATTGACAATAGTTTCAATATGATTAAAATGTTCGAAAGAATTAGAGTGAAGTGGATGTTTTCTACAAATGCTTACTAGATCCTTAAGCGCCAGTTGTACACGCTTACAATAAATTTTACAATTTAAAATAATCCACAGATTAATAAACCACATTTCAATTTCTAACAGTGCGCTAAAATTTACAGCAGACGCTATGACTTCTTTAAAAAACATATGTTGTTCTTTATTGTTGACTATTAAATCAATATCTTTAGATATCATTTTCATAAAACGACTACAGCACAAATGTTAGCAAAAATTAAAATTAAAATCGCTCAAAAATTTAAAAATTGTATGTGAATTATGCCTAGCCGCATACTGAAAAATATCGTTTTACATCGCTCAAAGTAATAATGGCAGTATAAAAAATATACGCGTTTTTGATAAAGATATATTTCTTATTATATTTCCGGTGGCGTCAAAATGTAGAAGTAAGTTTGATTATTTTTTGTATTCACTAGCCACTAGAAGTTGTTCGATGATAAACAGTTCCACCTTAAATGGCAAAGATATTTCCTTAATATAATTTGTTCGCTCTTTGTACATTTGTACATTTTTTTAATTATTCGGTCTAGACCTTTGACATAACTTGTTGCACTATCTGTATGGTAGAAATTTAATGAAGTACTTTGTACTGTTACAACACGATCGTTTAATTGTATTGAAATACAAAACTTTTTACATTCTTTGTGAATGCATTTACAATATATTTTAATATATGATTTTAAATAATTAACATAACATACGGTTAACTCACACGTATTGTTACCAACCGTGTTTAATGTAAGTAGGATAATACAGAGATTTTAATTTCTTTCCAAACATTTTCTGGTATTGCAAAATAACCTTCTTTGACTGTATATTTACTTGTAATAGGAATGGGTACTGAAGAATTTTGTGAATTTTTTTGGTAAAATTTCTTTTATTTCCGACTTATCTTCTATCAATAATGATTTTAAACAATCAGGCACAGACAGGTTTTTAAAGGAATCTGTTAAGTTGAGAGTCTCGCCCTCAAATGAAGATAATTGATCAGAAACATCGTTGTTAGGTAAAATATTTTTTACAGATTCATTTTCTATGTCTAGTAACTTAAAATCGTCAGGGGTTGTCAAACTATTCAATGAATTACTTAAGTGGATGCCCTTTTCTACTATTGAAAACGACTGATTCACAACCTTCATTACATTAAGACTTGAATTTTTTTTACTGCTTTTGTCATACCATTTGTGCTACTCATAATAGACAACTTACTTGTTATAAATGTAGATATATCCAATCTCCATTGTCTATAGAAACGAAATCTATTTTTCACTATATTTTCTACTTTGAAATATTGGCATAAAAGTCACCATAAATGGAATACTTACGTTTATAGTTTTGTGATTTTAGTGAACTTAAACTACGTAATATATCCAAAATATCCGCGGTTTCAACATTTTTATTTTCTGTTTTGCATCCCTCCTAAAAATATTCTCTTAAATAAACTGTTTCTTTTCAAAACTCGCTCAATTACACTGGGATACAAATAAATATTTTTATCAGCAAGATATTTAGATATTTTTGAAAAGAGAGGATTCTGTTTTTACAGTATTACCAATTCCTCATATGAAAGTGATGGCATCACCATTTTTATGTAGGAAGCTAAATCTTGACAAGTTAGTGCATCCATTTTTTGTGCCATTTTAGGAAAGTTAATAATAAATTCTTAAAAACTATTGGAAAATAATAAAATAATGTCAACTCAATATTAAAAAAGCAATACCTACAATGAATAAGAACGAAAAAGAAAACGAAAATAAATGAAATAAAATAAAGAAATATATTTAAAAATAGTAAATCAACAACAGTTATTGATTAAACGCGATAATGAGATCTGAAGAAATACCAATATATGAACGTAAAACACAACCAAAGCACTCAAATAAAACAGATAAATAAAAAATAACCAATAAAAATCACACCCTCGCAAATGTCAGCTGATATACCGAAAGCAATAATAGCATTAATCGAAATAACAAAATCAAATTAAAAATGGACACATCCAAAATTTACCCACTGTAAACAATACAATTCGACTGGTTCGAACAACTTCAATGCGTCAACTTATGTGAGTTCTCGACTGGTTCTCAACCACTATGACCTAGTAAACACGAAAACAGACGAAACGGTTATTCCCCGTGAGATCGTATGTATCAGTTTGTTGCCGCTGTATCACAAAAATATATACTATACCTATACTCAACTTATCCCACCCAATTTTCCTAACTTTAATTTTGAAAAGTGAATTTTATCGCGGTACCTCGACCAGCTCAATGGAGAAGGGGTGATTCATTTATACAGCGCCACGCCATTGAATAAACCACGATAACACAATAATGGCGAAAAGAAGATATTGCCACGAAAAGTTTTAACACCGATATAAAACAATATTTTATCGAGCATTATTGTAAGACAATCGATGGTATATAATTAGATAATGCTTTATCAACGTCGCGAGGGAACGACGACCTGCTCGATAGCGGGGGGCGCCTCGGAAGAATACCAGTGATTGTCCGGGAGTTGGGAGTAAGAAGCGGTTAAGTTCGGTGGAATAAAAAGATTTAAAAGTTATTTGTGATACCGTTTTTGATTTCCAATCCGAATATCTTCCCGACGTCCGGAATACTAAGCCCCAGTACGAAACACGGTAAGTACCTTAACTATTATATTCAGATTAGAAGGGTTAGCTAGCGTTGGTACCTCCGCAATAAGAATTCAAGCGAGTAGCTAGGAGCACTACCCCCCTGAACCAAGGCCGAAACGTGACAATATTAAAAATTCAAAATTTTCAGTTATACAGGATGAGACAAACACAACAGTAAATAATTGAAATTCAAGAATAGCAAACAAAATAATACGAAATATATTGGAGGAAAAAAAAAATATATATAAAAGTTTGTAATACACAAACCAAAATAATAAATGAAAATTAAAATTAAATATAAAAAAACTGATGATTGAAATTGGAAAATGTGAATATGAAAATTAAATTATTCCAAATCAGAAAGCCAAAGCAAAAAAAAAATATATAAATTTCCGTATTCGTCTGATAAAATTAAATTTAATTTAGAACGAATTTTTATGAATCGAAAAGAAAAAAAAAATTCCAATTAAAATTTTACAAAAGAAGATAATCAAGAGATTAATGAATTTAATAATAATAAAAAAAAATGAAACAAAGATAATTTAAATTAAATTTCCAAAATAGTAAATTGTTTCTTGAATGTTTTATAACAAAACTTAACGTCTGACCTTTTCCCTAAATAAGATTACCATAAAGAATCTCCAGATGACCATCCAGGAAGAACTTAAGGTAGGATATTTCTGATAACGCCTTCTTCCTTCAGGATACTTATTTTGGGGATTTTTAGGCGACTGAATGACCTCGTGATTTTATTCCCCACGAGGTGGATGAAGAAAATTTTCTTAAAATGCTCCCTCCAAAAGCCTAACCAATTAAAATTAATTAAGAAAAGAATCCAATAGTTTTAAGATAGTTTTAAGTATAGTTTTAAGATAGTTTTTAAGTTTTTTTTTATATTTTTTTTTTTTTAATAGCATGAAAGGTTTTGAATGAAATCTAAAGTATGAATGAATGAATGAATGAAAATTAGGATAAGAAAATTAATTTTAACGTACTATCGGCCAAACCTTATTTACTACATGGCGTAAGGGACAGAAAACAAATCCCCCGCACGGTCGCTTTGCCGAGTACGGCCGAAGAATCGAAGACTGGAGGGGCGTACTCATTTTCTCTCGAACCTTTGCTCTAGCCTTGTCGTCTCTTCAACCCTGAAGTGCCGGGCGCCCGATGCCAGCTTAAAGTCGAGCGCGCCTTGGATTCGAACAAAAATACACAATTTCGTTTTTACAATTCAAATAACTGTACCAATGTTATGACGTAGTCGATTTTAAAAATTCATAAAATAGTCAAATATATTCATTAAAATAAAATAATTGAACTTTAATAAGTGAAAAAAATTGTTTCTTAATTTTAAATACGTTTCTGTACTGTATATCTTCGTAAAGTTAAAGAATTTAGTTAAAATTCGATGTAAAAATCGTCTCTTAATTTCCATTAGTAATATCTTTTTTCTAATCTCATTTAAAATGGCATTTTAACCGTTTAATATTATAGAAAGTCTCAATAATTTCAAGCCATTTACGACCATTAATGCGTTTACGCACCGTTTCTGCACATTTTTTTGCGTATTTTTGACATAAGGCTTTTGCGAATTTTTTTTTCTTGAGTTGATATATTTTTTTTGTAATAAGTCTTAAAATTTTACAATAATTTCTCACCTTCATCGCAAATGGGTAAACAATAAACTTTTTATTTTTTGTACACTTTAGTAATGTTAAAAAATTTATTACCTTATTCACATAAGGTAATATAAAATTTCTGTTGAAACTACCTGTAAACTGAATTTTATAGATTGTTATTTATGAGCATGATAATATTCCATATTATAATGAAAAACCATTTGATTTTGAGTATATAATTCATTTAGTTACAAAGAAAATTTTATTAATAATAAAACATTTTATTATATATATATTTTTTTTTTTTTGCGCAGAGGAGGCGAAAATGCCTTACGCACCCCGGCCTACTGATGGCGCCTATAGTTCGTGGGTCGGAAAAATCGTATTTCGGCCGGGAGTGTGGGACTACAATTAATTAGCCCCTGCTACCCACTAAATACCCCCCTCTCTTCTCCCGGACCACCCGGATTTCTGCGGAAGTCGTTATATCCAGGATTCAATTGCAAGAAAAAAAATATTGATGGTTACTATTAATTTTATTAAGGTTGTCTTAACTTACCGGCTTTGGAAGGGGCTCTTCATCCCGCGGGATGAAGAGTTTTATCTTTTTCGTCTTGAAGACCACAGCCAGGCATGCGCTTATTGTTTCTCACTTGATATTGTCGGTCAGCATTGAAAAAATTAAAAAGATTTCATCAAATATTAAGAACAGTTTAATAATAAAAATTATACCTACTTAATAATGAATAAAATTTGTTATGTCAAAATTTAATAATGGGTGTATAACCTGTTATTATTTTGACATTCTTCTAATCGGGATGTCATTGAGCCGACCAATCGCTGACATAAATCCCCGCCACGAAGACTATCCCATTTCCGCATAACGTATTCTTCTAAAATATAATTATATATATAAAACGTTACAATAATAATAAATAAATATTAAAAAACAAAAAGTATTAAAAATATATTAAAAATAGTTTATTGTAATTATTATTGTAACGTTTACTTTTGATTGAAAATTATTATTTGTCAAAATTTAACGAAATTCCTTAATTAAATCATTCATAATAAAATACAACAAAATATTTATTTTAATCCAATTCTGGGAAACATCCCCGTCTCTTTAAATGTCTCGCGGTAAGATTTTACAAAGGGTTTGCGATGGTCATAAAAAATGAGATAACGCAATTACCTAGAATTTTAATTTTTTGATGGTATTTATTCTTTTAAGTTTCGTTTGGACATCACTTTGCTTTTGGCGATCGTGAGCGGTTGTTGATAGTGTTTTGCTATTTTTTGCTGAGCGTTTTCTTCTTTATATTTGATTTTGATAGTCTTACGACTGCGTTATTTTTATATTAAGATAGTATTAATTTATTGTTATTTTTCGTAGCGGTTTCTTGTTTTTTTTTGCTTTTGATAGTGTTAATTCATCAAATTTACAACCAAGTGAATTTGTCGGTAAGATTGAATAATTTTGAATATTATGATTATATAGTAAGCTTAATTCCGATTTTATCATCTACCAATTATAATTATTTTGACAATGTAAATACACAATAGTTTAACTTTTAATAAAATAATTTTGTGCTTTTGATCTGCCCATCAATTTTGTTTTTAGAAGGCAATAAAATCTATGTGGATTTGAAGTAAAATTTGCCCGATTTTTAATGAAACTTGGGTGTATTTTAAGGAGCTCTATAATAATCAATCTTACCGACAAATTCACTTGGTTACAAATTTGATGAATGGGTATTCCGGCCTCGGTCAGAGCACATATTCGCAGTCTTTGCGCAAAACTACTTTCCGGTTGACCTAACACCTTCATCGTGAATACTTAACACTAAATTATCACTACCTTAATACTCTAATTTAACACTATCAAAAGCAAAAAAAAACAAGAAACCGCTACGAAAAATAACAATAAATTAATACTATCTTAATATAAAAATAACGCAGTCGTAAGACTATCAAAATCAAATATAACGAAGAAAACGCTCAGCAAAACACTATCAACAACCGCTCACGATCGCCAAAAGCAAAGTGATGTCCAAACGAAACTTAAAAGAATAAATACCATCAAAAAATTAAAATTCTAGGTAATTGCGTTATCTCATTTTTTATGACCATCGCAAACCCTTTGTAAAATCTTACCGCGAGACATTTAAAGAGACGGGGATGTTTCCCAGAATTGGATTAAAATAAATATTTTGTTGTATTTTATTATGAATGTAATCGGTGAAAATAATACAGAATGTATTTCTGAAGATTAAATTTATTTAAAAATTTTTTGTTCTCAACGACCGGTTTCGATTATTCTATAATCGTCTTCAGGTTGTTCGCTACGAATTAAAACATGTATTGAAAATCTAAAGGAACATAATTAATTAATTAACAAGTATTTACCGTCAAAAGGGAATTCAATTCTTGAAGAAAACTTGGAGGCATGTCAATTCTATTTATTACACAGAAAATTCTTAGAGGTTATGTCGTGTTCACTTGTCAAAAATCACACAAAATAAACGTTAAAACTCATCAAAATTTAACGTTTATTTTGTGTGATTTTTGACAAGTGAACACGACATAACCTCTAAGAATTTTCTGTGTAATAAATAGAATTGACATGCCTCCAAGTTTTCTTCAAGAATTGAATTCCCTTTTCACGGTAAATACTTGTTAATTAATTAATTATGTTCCTTTAGATTTTCAATACATGTTTTAATTCGTAGCGAACAACCTGAAGACGATTATAGAATAATCGAAACCGGTCGTTGAGAACAAAAAATTTTTAAATAAATTTAATCTTCAGAAATACATTCTGTATTATTTTCACCGATTACTATAATTCACCTGAAGACAATGGAGAAATTCATTAATTTATTATTATGAATGATTTAATTAAGGAATTTCGTTAAATTTTGACAAATAATAATTTTCAATCAAAAGTAAACGTTACAATAATAATTACAATAAACTATTTTTAATATATTTTTAATACTTTTTTTTTTAATATTTATTTATTATTATTGTAACGTTTTATATATATATAATTATATTTTAGAAGAATACGTTATGCGGAAATGGGATAGTCTTCGTGGCGGGGATTTATGTCAGCGATTGGTCGGCTCAATGACATCCCGATTAGAAGAATGTCAAAATAATAACAGGTTATACACCCATTATTAAATTTTGACATAACAAATTTTATTCATTATTAAGTAGGTATAATTTTTATTATTAAACTGTTCTTAATATTTGATGAAATCTTTTTAATTTTTTCAATGCTGACCGACAATATCAAGTGAGAAACAATAAGCGCATACCTGGCTGTGGTCCTCAAGACGAAAAAGATAAAACTCTTCATTCCGCGGGATGAAGAGCCCCTTCCAAAGCCGGTAAGTTAAGACAACCTTAATAAAATTAATAGTAACCATCAATATTTTTTTTCTTGCAATTGAATCCTGGATATAACGACTTCCGCAGAAATCCGGGTGGTCCGGGAGAAGGGAGGGGGTATTTAGTGGGTAGCAGGGGCTAATTAATTGTAGTCCCACACTCCCGGCCGAAATATGATTTTTCCGACCCACGAAGTATAGGCGCCATCAGTAGGCCGGGGTGCGTAAGGCATTTTCGCCTCCTCTGCGCAAAAAAAAAAAAAATATATATATATAATAAAATGTTTTATTATTAATAAAATTTTCTTTGTAAATAAATGAATTATATACTCAATATCAAATGGTTTTTCATTATAATATGGAATATTATCATGCTCATAAATAACAATCTATAAAATTCAGTTTACAGGTAGTTTCAACAGAAATTTTATATTACCTTATGTGAATAAGGTAATAAATTTTTTAACATTACTAAAGTGTACAAAAAATAAAAAGTTTATTATTTACCCATTTACGATGAAGGTGAGAAATTATTGTAAAATTTTAAGACTTATTACAAAAAAAATATATTAACTCAAGAAAAAAAAATTCGCAAAAGCCTTATGTCAAAAATACGCAAAAAAATGTGAAGAAACGGTGCGTAAACGCATTAATGGTCGTAAATGGCTTGAAATTATTGAGACTTTCTATAATATTAAACGGTTAAAATGCCATTTTAAATGAGATTAGAAAAAAAATATTACTAATGGAAATTAAGAGACGATTTTTACATCGAATTTTAACTAAATTCTTTAACTTTACGAAGATATACAGTATAGAAACGTATTTAAAATTAAGAAACAATTTTTTTCACTTATTAAAGTTCAATTATTTTATTTTAATGAATATATTTGACTATTTTATGAATTTTTAAAATCGACTACGTCATAACATTGGTACAGTTATTTGAATTGTAAAAACGAAATTGTGTATTTTTGATCGAATCCAAGGCGCGCTCGACTTTAAGCTGGCATCGGGCGCCCGGCACTTCAGGGTTGAAGAGACGACAAGGCTAGAGCAAAGGTTCGAGAGAAAATGAGTACGCCCCTCCAGTCTTCGATTCTTCGGCCGTACTCGGCAAAGCGACCGTGCGGGGGATTTGTTTTCTGTCCCTTACGCCATGTAGTAAATAAGGTTTGGCCGATAGTACCTCGTGGATGTTCTGAGGCTATCAAACAATTTTTTTCTTTGCAGTACAACTAAATCCAGAATAAACTTCTGTTACCAAAATCACAAACGATCAATTATGATTTAATATTATAACATGCGTGATTCTCCCAAAAATTATGGATTAATAATCTCGACTAAACTTCTCAAAACTCAAATTTTCAAAATGTCGACGACTAATTTTTTTCACGATGTTACACGTTATACCGCTGAATGACGAAAGAGAGTTAAATTTTGTCGTGTTTTCGTTTTATAACTTTAAAAAACTCATATTACCAAAAAAGTGGTACATTATATTTTTCCCTAAAATCTCCTTCTATTTTTGTTCTTTATTCTGATATTACTTAAAAAAAAGTTTTAACTAAGTTAACCGAATTCCTATTTTATTCCCAATTGATCCTCAAAAAAAAATTCTTTAAAATTTGAACAATTAAATTCCTAAATTAATCAACCCCATCTACCTTTTAAAATCTTAAAAATGTTTAGAAAATAAGAAGGAAAGGTGGTAAAGGAAAGTTCTTCCTAGATGGCTCTGTAGAAAAAACAAAACAAATCCCGAAACAAAAGTTTGCCATTCTTGAACGTCAACCAAACAAAACGTAACAAGTTGTTAGTCGGTAAACTTTGAACCAGGTTCAAATCCTTATTATAAGCTACTAATAAATTTAATAGATGGCGCATTTACCTACTATTTTATAAAATAATATATTATAATTATGGCAGTATGTTTGCATATATTACAATTAAATGAAAAAAAAAAAAATTAATAATATTAATATATAAATTAATTATAACAAAAATTAATATATAAATTTATAATATTATATAATCTACTGAGAGCTCACCCCTGCGGTCCCTATGCAAGTGAAAATTGTTAACGGATATTTGATTCTAATGTAGTCTAGAAGATTTGTGTAAAGTTTGGTTCGGATCTTCGAACCAATAAGGGCGGTAGAGCAAATTATAATCTACTGCGGGGTAGTTCATCCCCGCGGACCATTTGCAAGTGGAATTTCTTTCGATAAATATATTTCTTTCATGTCTAGAAGGCGTATATAAAGTTAGGTTCGCATCTTCGAACCAATAAGGGAGCTGGAGCCAGTTATTTTAATTAAAATTGCTGATTGTACCTTGATATTAGTGACAAATATATTTTAATTTTGTCTAATTACTTTTAATATACTGTTATTAAAAGTAATTAACTTCTTAAGTTGATAATGTAATGTTTTTTTGTTCGAAAAAATTGAGACTCCGTCTATGGGCGTTGGGGTATCATCGGAAATTTTTACTGCTGTCTTCACACCGGTTATTGAAATCGGATTCCTATTGCTCTGCATTCGAATGCTACCTGTTTTTCTATTAATGAAAGTGACACTTTTAGTATTAAAATTACTTTAAAAGACCCCCTGTTTTAAATGAAATTTAACAAAGTGTTTAGAAAAGATGTATTTTTTATTTAAAAAAATATATTGTTATTTTAAAGTAATGCTATGACCATCAACGAATCAGATAAATTCATTCGAACAATGGTTGTTTACATTACATACAACGACGACAGAAATAATAATAATTTATGTATTAGGGACATAATGAAGGGGTTTGCGGCATGAGGGTAAAGAAAACCCCGGCGCGTAGTAGAGGGTTTTTCTTTACGCTTTAAATTACCATGGAAACTGTGGAACTTTAATGTTAATGCTAATTACAAAACTAAATTTAATTTATTATTAATTATGAAGAAATATAGAAACGACGAAGAGAGTAAGAGCGAACTCAGAACTGTATATTTTTATAAGAAAAATGAAACAACTTGTAATTTTGACAGTTTCATGTCTGTAAAGTGCCCATTTTCAAAGAATGATAAAAACGATAACAGTTCGGATTACCCTCAAGAAGTTCTGAAATTCTGTAGTGAAATAAAAAACACCTACGATTTTACTTAGCAGAACAATAAATAAAACTCTTAGAGGGGCTTTTTATTTCACTACAGAACTCTAGAACTCTTTAGGGACAATTGAAGCTGCAACAAGCAGAACTGCAGGTAATCGTTGTTAACATTTTTAAAAATGGGGGCTAACGTCACAGGCGTCATAGTTTCGTTGTATCTCAATGCCATTAATGACATTCTTTGTTAAAGTGGATTCGGTGTTCATCGTAAGTATTAATTCAATAAATCTCATAGAAACGATGAAAATTCTTTATTTAGATTTGTTTCAGTGCACTGAAACAGCACTGAAACATATCTAAATAAAGAATTTTCATCGTTTCTATGAGATTTATTGAATTAATGACATTGTCATGTAAATTCACAATACAAGTACTTTTAATCTATTTTTTGAACAAAATAAAATGAAACGTTGTATATGCCACTTTCATAGTCGTCCTATGCAAACCCCTTGATTATGCTTTTAAGTTACTTATGTTACTATTAAAAAAACAGGCTTCTTAAGATTAATTTTAATGATAGATGAGCAACTTTTTTTTCATTTTAATTATGCAACTTTTTTTACTAATTGCTTTGTTTTTATGAAAAAATGTGTTAATGAAAATTGTTAGGCATTTTCTTAACTTAACTTAACAACGAACGAAATAAGAAGACTCATGAAAAGTCAGATCAGAAAAAGAAATTAACAACCATTACAGAAAACTAGATAAAAATAATATTCTCGCTTACAATTCATTCCAAAATCTCAATCAACGATTGCATTACATACAAATAGAAAGTTTTATCATAGAACGACATATAATTCAGGAAGAGATTTTGAAAAACGAATGGAAGAAAAAGGAAAAGATGCTTGAGGAACTACGAAAAAAGAAAAAACCCAACCAAAAGCAACCATCAAAACAGAGAAATGGAACTAATTACCATACAGTCCATGGAAAGTTTACCAACATTTCAAATATACAATTTAATGAAGTGGAGAATTAGAAACCGCAATTAGAAGATATCCACAGGAAGGAAACATTACGAAAGACCTGAAACAGATATTAACCAAAGAAGAGTCCAGAAAAGAGAGAAAAAGAATGAATAACGAGAGGGAAAGATCGAGAGGAGAGGAGATGAAGACTATAAGACGTAAGCATAAAACGAAACCTGAAAGAAAATAAGGTAATTTGTATAAAAGCATACAAAAATGTAGGGATGGTTTTCATTAATGAAATAGATTATATTAAGAAAACAGACTTTTTTCTAAGAGAGAAGAACTTTCAAAAATCCACAAAAATAACAAATAAAGAATATCATACATCGGTAAAAACAATAGTTAAAGAAACAAAACCTACTCTCATTAAATTCTATAATAAAAATCTCTATGGAATAATCCCCATGAACCCTAAAATTCCGATACTTTACTCTTTACCTAAATTACATAAACCGAACTGTCCAATCAGACCTATCATATGTTCAATAGACTTCAGCACTTATAATATTTCCAAATTCTTAGTTTATTTCTTCAAATATTTCATTGAATTTCATCCTGCACATTCTATTAAAAATCGTAACGAATTAATATCACAATTGATAAACATAGAACTACCTGAGCATTACACAATTCTCTCTTTCGACATAGTTAATCTATACACAAATGTACCTACAAAAGAAACTTTAATAATTATAAAGGAATTTCTGAAAAATAATATCATTGATCAACAAGATGTCAATAATATATATAAACTGTTTGACATCTGTCTTAAACAAAATTTCTGTTTATTTAATGAATGCCTATATACATACCAAGAAGGCTATGGATTCTCCACTTAGTGATTTAATTTGCGAAATTTTTTTGAACAATTTGGAGAATCAATTTATTATAAGTTCACTTAGTCCTTTTCATGAACATATTCTCCAAGATACTTCTACCAAGATAATTGATCAGATTCATAATTATATTAATCGATTACACCCCAAAATTAACTTTACAATGGAATTAGAAAACGATAACCAAATTAATTTCCTAGACTTGAATCTGAGAAAAGAAAATAAATCCATATTTTACAATATATACAGAAAGCCTACCCAAACTATAGCCTATTATACTTTATGATTCTCACCACAGTATCAATCATAAATGCGCAGCTTTCAACGCTTTATACTATAGAGCCTTTAATTCAAACCTTGATGCTACCTGAAAAAAGAACTTAAAATCATTGAGCAAATTGCTATAAACAACAAATATATTATAAATTTCATTGAAAGGATTCTTGACGAAATAAAAATCAGATTTTTCACAACACAAAACACAACATTGACAACCCAAAACACACCTAAGAAACAAAACTATAGAGCCATCACGTTCCAGGGTAACATAACTAATAGAATAAAAACAAAACTTAAAGAATATGACATTAACTTGACTTTTAAGAATAAAAATACGATTTATAAACTTTTATGTAATGCTAAAGGAGGCCACCTATGTCGGAGAGACAGGGAGACCCCTAAGAGCTAGAATTAAAGAGTACAAAAATAAAGAAAAATCAAACTTTGGAAGACATCTCATCTTCAATAAACAACACGAATTTGATGAAGACAAGAATTCAAAAATAATTCATCATCTCAATAAGGGAGATCTCATGGACATTATGGAAATCTATGAAATTAATAAATTCAAGCAGAATCATCCCGAGATTAAATGTCTCAATAATCAAACGCAAGCCACACAGATTCCATTATACCTTAGTTTGAAACAACCGTTTACACCACCTCCGAAAAAACCACCTAATATTAATAAAATCTAAAACATTTTCTAAAACATCCACCTCGGAACTTCCAAATTTCCTATATAATTTCCTGTATAAGATAATGGTTAAACTTTGCAGCTTTTGAGTTCCTTGACCTCCCCCTTCCCTCCCTTACATCTTACTCATGTTCCCCCTTTTTTTCCTTTTTTCACTGGTGTCCGTTGCTGCGGCTTTCTTTGACATTTCCCTTCTCCCTGTTACCTAATTATCCACCCATTTATTTTCAAGCTTGATTTGCAGTAGTAAATACTAATAATTTTTTTCCATATTTAGTCTTGATTTTTATAATTTGAATTTGTCAATAAGTACCAACTTAAGTTTTATATAGATTTTTCCACCAGATACATTTTACTCCTTGACCTCACTTTCTTGTTTTAGCGACAACACCTTTTATACTTTTCAATCGTTTTTTAATCGTTTCCTTTTGATTGTTAGTTTGACTAGTTAAATGTAATTTACTATGTTTTATTTTCAACTGATGTTAACCTGTTTTTGATTTGACGTAAGTTTTACTTGGATGATTTTTGTTTTGTTTGATTTATTCAATTGAAATACCTCTAGAAACTAAAAAGAATTTTGTAACATTGATGTGATTTAATTTTGTATTTTAAGGATTCTCCTGATGATGCAGTTAATTTTCTCTTAAAAACTGCGAAACCGGTAGAGAAAATATAAATTAATACGTTCATAAGTGCACAACATTTGTTTCATTACTCCGGACGTAAAGAAAACACCCACTCTCTATTTTCTTAATTACCGGAGTAGTAAGTGCAATTGACAACAATAGGGTTAATATAATTAATATTTAATGAGTTTAAAAAACATTTTGTAATAGACTCTCTTAAAGTTAATAATTCTCTACTTTCTTGTGAAAAACGTCGCACTGTAACACTAGTTGTCTAATTAGGTTTCTTGTACAGCTATTTGTACATATCAGTGTTACACAGCACATTAGTAAAAGTTTAAGGAATTTGTTACTAACCATTATGTCGCTCAAAGACCGCCAATTTTTTTTAATGGTTAAAAAACTTACGGAAAATTCAATGCAAAAATGAAAAAAAGGGTAATGACTGTTTGTAAGTAAAAGAACAGACATAATTGTAAGCCAAATCAATCTAAAAATATAATTTTTTTAGGAAAAAATTGAGCTTGGTTCGAAAATTTTTGGTCGAATTTTCCGTAAAATTTACGCTCTTTTTTTATTGTTCAGGCTTATTTAGATGGTTTCCCATATCGATTTTTAGTTGACAAAATGATTATTTATTTATTTACAATTTATGGGTACAGAAACTGGACAAACCCAAATGATCTGTACCACAAAAAAAAATTACAATAAAAAAAGAAAACGTGTACCAAGGAAAAATGTATAAACCAAAAAATAAAAATTATCAAAATTAAGGCGAGCAATAAAAATAAAATTAAACATGAAATGAAACTTAAACTAAAAACATCGGAAATTCAAATATTAATATATTTGAATACAAAAAAAGATAAAATAATAATAATACAAAAAGCAAAAAAACCAAAAAGTAAAGTAAAATAAAACAACGCCCAACAGTAATTAGGCATTGTTTCATTTAACAGTAACGGCGAAATTAAACATTACACAAAAAAATGAATGCTGACACAAATCAATATCGAGCTTATCAGTCGAGCCATTCGCAACATAGGAGAGTTTCGAAAAGCATTGGTGTGCGGAATAGGCGTACAGAACAAGAAATTAAAGCGGAGAAGACGGGGAGGTACATGAATATTGACCGAATTCAAAAGAACTGTGGAATCACACATATTGTGTAAAACCTTGTAGAAGAGCAATACGTCGTTACACAGGCGACGCTGTCGAAGAGGCATTAACCGAAAAGATCTGCAAGACGAATGATAATTAATATAAGGTAGATTTTTTCAATTCGGTCAATATAAATAAGGTATTGGGGATTCCAAACTACAGTGCAAAAATTAAAAATACTGTAAACATATGCGAAATATAAATTTTTAGTCGCGTCAACGCTTACAAAGGAAGAGGTGGATCTCATAATGAAACCGAGCATACGCCAAGCCTTATTAACAGTAGTGTCAATGTGCTGTGCGTAGAGAAGCTTGGAATCGAGAGTCACTCCAAGGTCTCTAATAAAAGAAACACGTGTTAAGTTTTCGCCAGCGATGTTGTAATCGTAATGAACAGTATTCTTCCTTCTCGAACAAGAAATAACATTACATTTAGACAGACAGTGGTTTTTAGTGCAAAAGTAAAAAATCCTGAGAAGGTCAGTCTGCAGTCTAGAGCAGTCCATCGGAGAGAAGATATACAAATAAAGCTTGAGATCATCTGCGTACATTAGACATTCACAATGCTTCACAACCTTGAAAATATCGTTAACATAAAGATTAAATAGCAAGGGTCCTTGGTGGCTACCTTGAGGGACACTCGAGGGAACTGACATAGGGTCAGAGCTATATCCGTTAACAGACACAATCTGGCTCCTATCTCGCAAATATGAATCAAACCAGCGGAACAACCCACCATGAACACCATAACCATGAAGTTTTGATAAAAGAAGGCTGTGGTCCACACGATCAAAAGATTTGCTAAAATCGGTGTAAACAGAATCAACTTGACAATATTGGTCAAATGATGTTAAAATATAATTTGTGTATTCAAGCAGGTTGCTCTCCACTGACCGATTCGCAAAAAAACCATGTTGTCTGGGATCGATTTTGGATTTAAGGCTAAAGAAGAGTCTGGTATAAACCAGATTCTCCAAAACCTTACTAAACACAGACAATATAGATATTGGGCGATAGTTAGATATAAGGTTACGACTACCGGATTTGAAAACGGGCAAAATATATGCACGTTTCCAAAAGGCAGGAAACGTACCTTCATTTACAGATTTGTTAAATAAGATGTAAAGTGGTAGAGAAAGAGATTCAAAACATGATTTTATTAGGATAGGAGGAATACCATCAGTGCCTGGACCCTTATTTATGTTTAAAGCAATAAGTGCTTCCTCAACCTCAGGCCGCTCAAAGTGCATCGGACCCAAACATGTAGTATTATTAAGGTCAGCATTAACAGAGTGAAGTGAATTAATTGAATTAACAGAGGGAGGGACATACACCGAAGAGAAATATGTTGCGGATAGCGAGCAGACACCCTTACCGTCCCCGGCAACAGCCCCATTTAATGTCATAGGTGTAGGAATCCGCACCTTTCTTGTTTTTAATATAAGACCAAAAGTATTTAGGAGTAGCTTTAATACTGCTCTCGACACCACCAACATACTTCCCATAGTCGCGCCGAATGAGAAACCTGGAACGCCCTCGCAATAATGAAAAAGTTAAATAATCTATTAGTTTTCCATACCGTTTCCACTTAACATGAGCCCTTCGCTTTTCTCTGATCACTCTGATAGTATCTCGCGAAAACCACAACGGAAAACCATTAGTGAATTTGCGCTTGATCAGAGTAAATTCTTGAATGGCAAAATTTAAATGGTAATAAAAGAAATCAATAGCAGTTAATAGTAGACAGGTACGAATCAATGTCAGAAAAATTAGCACGTCTGAAGTTATATATTATAGTAAGAAATGCCAAGTTTCTACCATTATAATAATAATAATAATAATAATAATATTCCTTTATTACCCAACAGGCATAGCCCAAAAAAGGATAACAATATATATTACATAATGTAATAATACAATAATATGTATCTGTATGTGAGAAAAAAAAAACAAGAATTACAAAAAATTCAAGAAATTAACAATTGACCGAATTATAAAGAAAATAAAAATAAAAACTAAATAAGTGAATTTACATGTATAAGTGAATTTGCATGCAGGTGATCACTGATTGTCTGGAATCCCGTTGCCCACTTTACAGAGGGTGTATGTTGGCGCCCGTCTCATAATGTTTGTCCTAGCATAAGGAATGACGAATACGCAGCTACATCTTGAGTTACTCCTTGGAACAACAAACCCTAGTCGCTCAAGAATGAAAGGGCAATCGATGTTATATTCGATAAGCCTTTGTAGAAACCTTTCATAAAACGCGTTTCTTCTGTCCATCAAGGAAATCATATTGTGTCGTGCAAGCAAATCATTTTGTGGTATACCTCGCTCAGGGTAAATTCCATCAGATTTGTAAGAAAGAAATTTTAAGAATCTACGATGGACTCGATCAAGGCTTAAGAACTCACATGCATATAAGGGACTCCAAATCAGGCAAGCGTATTCTAACTTACTCAGAACGTAAGCACAATACAAGGTCTTTAATAAGCTGACACTTGTGAAATATTTAGACATACGCATCACAAAACCTAGGGACCTAAAGGCCTCCGAACACACATTATTGATATGTTTTTTAAAATTAAGACTTGCATCAAACAGGACCCCCAAATCCCACTCCTCAACACGACTTAAAATGCTGCCGGCAATATTGTAAGGATATATGCATGGTGACGAGCATCGGCTATAAGTAAATACACAACATTTATCTATATTAAGGTTAAGTTTGTAGGTCTTACACCATTGCACTATTGTGTTTAAGTTGTGCTGCAGCTTATCTGCATCTGCCATCGATGAGACTTCGGCATAGATCTTGATATCATCAGCATATCCCAACATCCGACAATCAATTTTTAGAAGTAAGTCATTTATGAAAAGAATAAATAATAGAGGGCTCAAATTTGATCCCTGTGGAACCCCTGAGGTAAGAGTGAACTCATTAGAAAAATATCCATTGTAAGCAACATAACATTTTCTATGTTGCAAATAAGAGGCCAGAAGTTGAATTGCTGAAGGAACAAATCCGAAAGAGCTCAATTTATACAAGAGAATTCTATGGTCAATCAGATCACAGGCTTTGGATAGATCAGTGTATACAACATCCACCTGCCCACGTCTATCCAAGGTGCTACAGATAAACTCGGAAATCGTAGCCAAGTTGGTAACTGTAGAGCGACCGGAAACAAAACCATGCTGGGAAGCTGACACAAAGGGGCACGTGCTGGTGTACATAAAAGAATATAATAACTTTTCAAATAGTTTAGCAAAATTGGAAATTATCGAAATTGGTCTATAGTTTGAGAGGGACGTACGATCATCCTTTTTATAAACAGGCACAATTCTTGATCGTTTCCATCTTTCAGGAAATTCACAGGACGTAATGGACAAGTTAATAATAAATTTAAGAGGGCAAGCAAATATATAACGGCAATCTCTGACCATAAAACTTGGCAACAAATCATCTCCAGCAGTATGCTTATTAGAAAACGTTGCCATTAATTTAATTAGCTCCTCTTCTGTAGTGGGATGAAAAGAGTATGGCAACGGATTGAAATTAGATTCAGTGAAAGTTCGGTCAGTAGATACAGTGTGAACAGCAGAAAACATGTCAGCAAAAGCATTTACAATATCTTGACGATCAGCAAGAACATTGCTCTCACTATCAATCAGATTACAGGGTATTCTTATGGTACGTTTCTTAGCTCGGAGAAAATTCCATATACTGGACGGATCAGTCTTGATGGTATTTTGTATGTTGTTAAGATACTTAATGTAACTGTCGTTTATTTCATTTTTTAACAACCTCCTTAGTCGCTTAAATTCATTATAAAATACAATTTTTTTTTGTTTTGATCCATTTTTTGTGATAGAATTTTTGGATATTAATATGTCTCTTTATTTCCGGCGAAAACCACGGTGGGTAAGAACTATCAGATTTGGTTTTAACAGGGACGTGTGTATTAATTACGGAGTAAATGGCATCATAGAAGGCATCCAAAGTCTCATTGACATCGGTGTGGGAAAGCAAAAAGGACCAATCATACTTAAAGAAGTGATCATATAATGCAGGGTAATTTGCTCGATGGAAGTCATAGCGTAAATTATCAGAAGATGGGAACCGCTGTTAATTAGTAGGTGTAGAGTAGTAAACTTCCACTTCAAGACTGGGATGATAAGAATCTTCTGGTACAACTGGATTGTCAGATCTTATTATGTGAAAATTCAGGTCAGCATTAGAGATCAACAAATCCAACATTCTGCCATCTTCATTCTTAACGTTATTGTACTGTTTGGCATTAAGAACACTTAAAAAATCAATAAAAGCCCTGGTTTTAATTGAATGTTGACTAGTAGGTAAGATTAAATCGGGGAGATTGAAATCTCCAACCAATACAAAGAAATGGTTAATTATAATAGCCTAAAGAGCAGTAGTAAATGTCTCCATATCATCAGAAGATATATCGGGAGGAATGTAGACTAGTATGATTAAAATAGACTTGTTATTAATAAGACACCTACAGATTACTAAATCTATCATAGGTACTGTTGCACGAAGATGACTAGTATCGATAATGTCAAATGGTATGGTATGTTTTAGTGCAAGCAAAACCCCACCGCCCCTCCCACGATTAATCATTGCAAAATCCCTATCCTTACGAATAACATTATAATAATTAGTAAAAAGTTCGTTGTTATAAATTGATTGATTCTACCATGACTCCGCAATCAATACCACATCAGCAGAAACATTAATAACGTTGTTATAGAAAATGTGGGTTTTTGAATTCAAGCCTCTAACGTTTTGGTAATAAAAAGAGAAGGAACTATTTTGCCTGTTGGGTGTTATCAGTTTTCCGAATTGCCTTGAATAATAGAAGGAATGCCATTCCGGTATTTAATCTTTAAGTTAGTCTCGCCACCCGCAATACGAGTATCCAACTGCGCTTTTACGGCCTTAAACACAGAAATCTGCTTCGGCGTACGATCAGGTGAGGCAGATAAGTGGGAGTAACGAGTATTCTTTTTTATTTCTCGGAATTTGCGTATTACAGCAAATACATTATCAGAGGAGGACAGTCGGACCTTAATTGGACGTGCAATAGATTGTTTTGTGTTATCATATTTACCTATTCTAATCGATATTAATTGTTCAACCACCACATTAGCCTCCTGAAGTACGTTTTTTACTAAGACGTTGTCACGTTGTATTTGATCAGCCTTAGATGTACCATCCTCAACACTACCATATACTATAATACTTTGTGAGCGTTTATTCCTCTCATAGATTTCATTTATTATTTCTTCAGTAACAAATATGTCAGTAGAATCTGCAGCAATTGAAGCATTAGGTAGTTTTTCATATTTACCCTTCAACTCCCGAACCTCATCCCTCAATTCATTTATTAACGTAATTAGTTTCGGAATTTGACGCACTCCCTGTTCACATTCCATGCAAATGTACTTAATCCTACGTCTAGTATTTGGACGCAATGCAAAGCACTTCAATTCAGTTTCAGATAATTCAGAACAAACAATATGAATAACTCTGCAGCACCCATCACATTTAATAAATTTATCTGCTTTCTCGTTAATTAATAAGTTGCATTTAATACAAGACATATCAACCCCGTATATCAACTCCACGCCAAGAGAGTCGGTTCCGGTCGACCCGTCGAAAACCGGTCCCCTGTCCGTTCCTCGCAATTTATATTATTTAACTGCCGATATTTAACAGATTTAGCTTTCTTTCCACTTTCCCCAACTAATCACACTGCATAAACACTAGAACAATCTCACTACTTCGTTTTAATGGAATTATTACTCGAGATTTCCCAAATTATTATGGTTTTATCTCGGAGCAAAACATTCACACGTGATACGTATTTCGACTCGATTATAAAGTCTCTAAAGTTTTCATTATGAAGTTTAATTAAATATACAATTAAGCGAATGCATAATTAGAAACAAAGACAGAAAATTCGAGCTTCATAACCAATTCTAAAAGAAGTAATTATTGAGTGCAAGTTATACGTACTTTCAATTAACCTGTACAGTTCTTCAAATTCCGTGTTTTGAAGCTTGATTTCAATGTTCACTCCGCGTGCGCTAAACCAGATAAAATCACAAATGATATTTCCAATATCAAATCGTGCGTCGTCGAAGTATTCGATAGTATCTGTTTCGTTTAATTCGAAACGTTGTTTAACTGTAATTTAAAATACTTGTTATAATAGTACTGGTAAATTTAGTAAATTTAAAAAAGTTAACAATATTGGATCAACATTGCAACACTTGAAAGTTTAGCAAGATTGCTTCCGAAAACAATATTTTAGTACACTGTTACATTACATTACATTACATTACATTACATAGAATACATATCGGGTAGGCGGACCAACCAACCTTGCACCGCGACCCTAAGGATCTATTGTACCCCGATAGATATCGTTATCAAATTTCACCGTGCAGTCCAATGCTCGATAGAGAGTCCAATGCTAGTACACTGTTATCGATAGAACAATTGAATCGATTGAAATGTTACCTTTCCGAATCTTTCCATTAGCGAGTAGATGCCTTAAATGAGTAAAATCAACACCTAAACGTAATGGCGTCCGGTAAGAGCGCCAAACAGTACTGGCGTGCAACATGTGGCGCGACTTTTAGGCATTGGGAACAATTATAATAGAGTTACATGCAAATTTTACGGTGTTGCAGCTTTCATTATTGAATATATTATGAATTAAACGAATAATAGTCATTTATACTAACAAATTATAGCTAAATATAATATATGTACTTACCGGATATATCAATTAATTCCTAAGACAATTCTTCACCACTTATCTTTACCCATTTCTTTCGCCCGCCGTATTTTACGCGTACAAACTAATCGTACATTTTGATAATTATTATAATGCCACTGCTATAAATGGTACAATAAATTATATCGCGGTTTGACGTTATGCGTGTTTGCACCCTTCGATAAACTCCATAGCCGATTGAATAAACCAAGTTCGTTCGTTTTCGTTTGCCACCGGCAACGCCGACAGTGCAACAACGCTAGAGGTGCAGCGAATGAGAGAGATAGATTTATGGCACATACATGAGAAAGAGATAGCATACTTTTTCTTTAAATCCCATGGCAAATCACGTGATTACAACTACTACCTAACGGAGTGAATACTATTTTAAATTTAGTTAAATTACACCGAATTATTTGTATTCTAATATGAACTAACACACGGAGTTAAAAAGTGTAGAATTACACCCATATGGAGTAAGTATATTAACTCCGTATTTTTAACATCTTTAAAAAGATGAATTTCACTCTAAAAAGAGTTACAAGTTACTACAATTTAGTTAAATCTATCACTTTTTCGTGGTAATATTTCACATTATACCGAAAGAGTTAAATCTCTACGTAAAATTTTTAACAGTGTGGATCTTGCCATAGAAATAGAGTCACAGCTACTGAATGTTAACATCAAACAAATATTTCTTGAAAATAACAACATTATAAATAACATTAATGATAAACAAAACGAAGTGTACAAATTCCACTCGATTGATAAAGACCTCAAGCTCCTTAAACAAAAACTTAATAATAACGAAATTATCGTCACGATGGGTGATAAAAACGCAGGATATGTAATAATGAACAAAAACACCTACATAGAAGAAAATACAGAGAAAATAACATTACCACTATAACTAAAAACCCCACTAATAATTATAACAATAGATTAAAGAAATGTATCAAAGACCATCAACATGAATTACATACCTTTAACATAAATATATACAACTCCATAGTTATAAATCCTCTAATACCAACTCTCAAAAGCCTGATTAAATTACATAAAGAAGATAAAAGTATTAGACCCAACATTGCCAACTACACCCTCTAGTAAAATAGCCAAAACAATACAAAGTTTTCTATACAAGACATTACAAAATCAATTTTCATATAACATAAAAAATTCATCACAACTTATAGAAAAGTTGAAAAAGATACATATCACTGATTGTTCGCTCCGCTTATATTATTAGTGCGCATGTGCGACATTCGCCCCCGCTCAGTGTGAGTTTCACCCGCTTGGTCCGCATGCGCACCCTTAACGCACTCCGCTTTTAATTTAATACGTATTACGACTCAGTTCAGTTAACCCGCATTTTGAATACTACGCATCCGCTTCGCATCCGCCAAAAATTCAGTTTAGTTCTCTACCGCATCGCTACGCCGCTTCAGAAGGTAATTAATCAATTATCATTTGTTTTATTTAAATTTTTATTTTTAATTAAGAATTATATTTTTTTATTACAATCATCTTGTTTTTTTTTTATTATTGCTAATTTTTGAAACCAGCACCTCCGCTGTTATTGTCGCCTATAATTAGAGCGCACACTGATAAACACAGAATAATTTCACTAGACATAAATACACCCATAAATACCTCACTTCAAATCATCAAACAACACTTAATAAATAACCTTCACATTTTAAACTTGAGCATTATAGAAATTAATTCATTCATCGCCCTACTTGGAGTCGTATGTGAACAGAATTTTTTCCTTTTTAACGAACAATACTACCATATGAAACAAGGAAATGATACCTATTTCAGGTTTCATTTCGGAGCAATTTACAATTTATAGTAGAAATAGAAAAACAAAATAGCCTTAACTTCTTGGATCTCACAATTACTAAAAATCTTAAGGATAATACTCTTAACTTTAACATATTACTACCACCGAAGCTGTAATACCTAAAAGTTCTTTTAACTGCAAATAGCAATAAGAAGCTGCCTTCAGATTCATGTTCAATACGCTTTTTAACACACCTCTTAACGATAATAATCATAATACAGAACTAAAAACCATAATAAAAATAGGTCTTAACAACAATTACAGCGTCTATGATATTCAACAAATTTATAATAAAACTCATAATTCTTACATTAATAAATTAATATATCCACATTTTACTTCACCAATTAAATATATCTGTCCCATACATGCCCTCCCTTGAATTTAAATTTAAACATAATCTACAAAAATTTAACACTATTCCTGCGTTTTCATCAGGCTTAAAAATTTGCAAACTTATTAACAATACCAAACATAGATTTGGAATCGAACAATCGAGTGGAGTTTAAACATAGATCAAACCGGCAGAAATCTAAAAATAAGATTCAGAGAACACACAACTAAAGACTCATCTGCCGTTTTTAAACATACATATTTCAACAGACGATCATAAAATTTCATTTCAAAATGTCAAACTTTTAAAAAATCAAGGGAGTTATATAAGGAATATTACATTTATGACGGTAAACTAAGGGACGGACATTTAATCATGAATGATAATACAGAGATAAATAATTATAGACAATTTATTAAATTCATTTAAATTTATATTTTTTATGTTTCACGTATCTCACCCCTCCAATTTCTTACTTTCAAGTTCATTCTTCTTCTTCACCTCAGTCGTTCTTAGCGCTTCACGCTAGAATCACCTTTTACCTTTTTTAAATTTAACTTGTACATTTTTGTCGAATTTTTCATCTTTTTTTTACGTTTTTGTTTAATTTTACTTTATATTCTACTATGATAATTGGTCAAACCAAAATGCTTATTCCTCATATACTTTCATCTACTTTTTATTTCAGTTTACAGTTTGAATAAACTTAACCCAATTTTATAACCAACACGTGCGTTTCACGATTCAAACATTTGTTAAATTGTATCCAAAGCTAATGTGGCGAAGTTAATCCCAAATCATCTAATATACAGTTCGATAACGTTCTCTCCTAATCTGTGGCACTCTCATTGACGGTAAATATCTTTCTTATTTTACAAAAAAAAAGAAAATTTACAAAATGGCTCATGTTTTTTACTAATAGTAATAATTTCTCTCCTTCACTTTTTATAGTCGTGCTTGATAAAGGCTGGATTGTCAGCTGAAACATTGTTGCACCGAATTACTCTGTCTTAATAAAATTAAACATTAACAATAAATCATACATTTCCAAATCATTTTCAAAAGACAGAAATTGATAAGCAGATTGATAAAATGTTAAATGACGGTGGTCTATTTGGTCTTCTCCAATTTTGATAGTGATAGATTTCCGTTAGCAAATATTTCAGAAATTTTAGATTCATTGTCTGGTGCATTTTACTTTTCTCACCTAGACTTATCACAAGGTTATTATCAAGTGGAATTAGATGTGGAAAGGAGAAATTGTACAGCTTTTACGACACGTAAAGTACAGTTTCGAATGACAAGACTACCGATGGGTTTAACAACCAGCCGTAGCTCTTTTTCAAGAGTAATACCCGTAGCAATGTCAGGTTTGAACTTTGAATCCTGTTTTATATAATTAGAAGACTTGATTGTTTTGGTAAAGATTTGCAAAACCATAACGAAAATTTAATTAAAGTTCTACAGAGACTAAGAGAAACCAACTTAAAATTAAATCCATTAAAATATTCATTTTTAAAAAAAGAAATATTGTACTTAGGTCATAAAATTTCAAGGTACCAAAAATATTAAATGATTGCGACATTAAAATCTCGATTATTGACAATGTAAAACGAATAGAAGAGTGTAAAGAAACTCGACAGTTGATACTTAATGATTTCCATTTACTGCCTACAGGAGGACACGCAGGTGTAAATCGAATGTATGCAAACATCAAGAAGTGTTTGCATACACTACTTTTGATATACTACTTTTGGCAAAATTTAAAAAGCGATGTGGAAAATTTTGTGCGGAAGTATGTTGATTATCAGAGGTATAAACATTCGCGATCGCACATAGAACCTCAGACCATCACCACTCGTGCCTCGTCGGCTTTTCAAAAAATTTATTTAGATATCATGGGCCCCATTAATCAGGATGATGATGATAACAGATACATATTAACTATACAGTGTGAATTAACAAAATTTATAGAAGCATATCCAATTAAAAATAAAGAATCAGAAACAGTAGCAAAAGATTTTGTACATAATTTTGTGCTAAGATTAGATATACCACAAGAGGTGGTAACAGATCAAGGTACAGAATTCTTACCTCAATTATTCCGAGCAACTTCAAAATTATTAAGTATTAAACAACTTAATTCAACTGCATATCGTCATCAAACTTTGGGATCACTGGAAAATTCTCACAAACATTTAGGCTCCTATTTACGCATGCAAATTTCAAAATTTCCAGAAACGTGGAGCTCATGGGTACAATTTCGGTGTTTCGCATATAACGATAGTGTTCATACTGAAACGAAATACACTTCATACGAGTTAGTTTTTGGGAAAAATGTAGCTTACCCAACAATATATTGCATGATGGTTGTGCATGTAAATGACATTAAATCGGTCCAAAAATATACACGTTAAAAGGAATCCTTCTTCATCAATTTCCCTACATCTTGTGGCATAGCATAGAGGTCACTGCAACCGTCCGGCAAACCGGAGACCTGGGTTCGATTCCCGTCGCTGCTAATGTTTCCTTTCTATTATTCCTCTCTTTAACGTGTTAATGGTAAAATCCTTCCTTCCGGTTGTTTGTTTATTGATATTAAGAGTTCAAATGTTGATTTTAAGTTTAATGATAAGGTACTGTTAAGAAATAAAAGCGGCAATAAATTAGAACCATTACAGAACCTTATAAGGTAATTAGTGATAAGGCGACGAACGTTACGTTAAAAATAGATAATAAGTTAATGGAAGTACATAAAAATAAAGTTAAGCGTTATTATATGTAAAATGAAAATAAAAAAAAAAATTAATTGTGCCACTTCAATTTTTTTTTAAGGGGAAAGGTGCAAAGGAAGCACATTAATATTTTACAAAACAATTAATAAATGTGGTAATGTGATGACTTGTGCTTATTGGAAAATTATTATTACAAATTGTGAAACTAGATATTAAGTAGTCATTAATTATTGTTAAATCAACATGTAAGAGTCGTACCAATTAATAAAATATAATAATTATTATTCTTTGAGTTTCATATAAAATATTTTCTTTGTTCATAACTTTAATTCCTCGTTCTTTAATAATTCTAATTTCTTCTGTCATCTTTTTATAATGGTCTTTCCCTTCGGTTTGAACTTGACTAAAATTTATTTTCCCTTCAAGAGCTATCCCAAAATTTTTCACCTTGTCAATCTTATCGATATTCGTCTTAATTTGGTCCTCAATCAATTCAATTTCTCTGTCTATCTGTCGTTGTTTGTTATTAGTTTCAATAACTTGGTCATTTATAATTGTAATCTTCTCGTTTCCTTCTTCTAAAATGATTTTGCATTTCTCTTCTACTCTCTTCTCTACATATAAAGGTAATTTTTGTTTCATTTCAATCTTGTTTTCTTCTAATTTTTGTTCTAAATTTAGTTTCATTTCAATCTTGTTTTCTTCTAAATTTTGTTTCATTTCCAGTATATTTTCTTATACTTTTTTTTCATTTCTTTATTAATGTCCATTAACATTTGCTTAATCATGTCCATCATGTTTGTCTGTCCCGTTTTTTTCTCTTCATTCCCAAAACTCGTAGTAGCTATTATCCTAGTTTCTTTCTCACCACTTTCTTTTTCTACTAAAGTTTTAGTTCTTATTTTTCTCTCAGACATTTTATTTGTTTTGTTGGTGTTATTACAGAAATTCCGTTGGACCATATTAGAAAAAGTTATAAACAATGTCGAAAGAGGGCTGATTATGTATTAGTGTTGGTGGTGGTATCATTGAATAAGCTTTTATGTTAATTTAGTTTAGATCGAAAATGTTTTGTTAATCTTATGATTTAAAAACCTGCATTTTGCTTTTATAACCTAAATTAATAAAATTCGGCATATCGCTATAATTTAACATAAAATAATAATAATAATATGCCTTTATTGAAAACCAACAAGGTACAACTTAACAATACAACATAATAGAAAATAAAATTTAATGTGTGTTTTCAAGGGACGAAGTTCAGACTGTTCTTACGAACGTCTACTCTTCCACTTAATACCTATTTCGAGAGAGCTAAATACAAATAAAAAATCACTAATAAACCAAAAAAAAGAAAAGCAGCAATAACCATAACAATAACAAGAACAAGGACAGAGCAAAGCGGAAGCACATTAGCACAAATCAGTGAAAAGTTGACGTTTAAAATATCGTTTAAATAAATTGAAAGATCTAGTACTAGTGATAATGGGTGTATTATTACAAGTCTTTACAATCAAATAGGAGAAAGACCTTCGGGAAGCATGTCTCGGAATTGTTAAAACGTCTTTCCGTCATATATTCACATTGTGAACATCTGTTCTATATGATAGTTTCTCAGCCAGATAAGGCGGACACTTATAGTTAATTACCTTGCAGTACAATGAAGCAAAGTGCAACTCACGTCTTTGTTGCATATTTAACCAACCGCTGTCCATCAACGTATGTGATATATGATCATATTTCCTTTTGCTATGGATCACGCTTAAACAACAATTTTGAAGTTTCTGTATCCGGCAGGCAGTCACCCTTGTAGGATTAGGAGCATACACCAGTAATTCATGCGACTCAGGACTAGGTATCACAAAGACGTGTTCTTAATTGTTTATTCAGCACATGCCTATTCCCATAAATCAATCGCAATGCAGTATACGCCCCCCGCAAACAGTATACCATGTTGCTCAAATCTCAACCTATGATCAATTATCACACCCAAGTTTTTTATAGTATCGGTTACAGGAACAGCCACGCCACCCACTAATACTGCATTAGATATTTTGCTTTTTAAGGAATTTCTACAATTTTTTGAGCAAAACAGTCCCAACAACGAATTTTGAGGGTTAAGATTCAAATTATGCTCTATCATTAAGTTGTTCGCACGCCTTTTCCACATCCAATGGGGGAAAATGCAAGTACAATTGCATGTCATCCGCGTATAAGTGTATTTTACAATGTTTTAAAACAGTGTGAATATCAGCAGTATACAGAGCAAATAAGAGGGGACCCTAGACCGAGCCTTGTGGTACACCCTACGATATTTTCAATATCGATGACAAAGAACCATCAAAGCGTACACGCTGCGATCTACCATGCAAATAAGAAGCAACCAACTGAATAGCAGAATTTGAAAATCCAAAATAACGAAGTTTATTAATTACTAATTTGTGATTTATTGTATCGAACGGCTTTTAAAAATCCAGAGCCTACAGCATTGTAGCCAGTTCGCCACTCTGAGCCGCGAATATATTGTCAGTGACCTCCAACAGGGCTGTAGAACAACTATAACCCGGCCTAAACCCAGACTGGTGACTGGGTAATACGTTATTAATATTACAATGGCGACAAATTTGCTTAGCTAACACTTGTTCCAAAATTTTTGACATTGTTGACAAAAGACTGATAGGCCTGAAATCCGATATTGTCATTGGAGGTAATTTCTTTAGTAAAGGTATCACAGTGGATTGCTTCCAAATCCCAGGGAAAACCAACTGACGTATAGAAGAATTAACAATATGTGTAAGATATGGTAATAAAAATGGTAAACAAAATTTAATAACGTCGATATTAATATGATCACAACCATTATGGAGTTAATTATTCCTAAAATAGTTTCTTCAGTCACATATGAAAAGATCATTTCTGAACAATCGCTTCTAAAAACAGAAGTACCATAAAAATTCAGCAGCTCAGCGTCACACTGATTGGCCACAGTCACACCGCCAACAAAATAATCATTGAAGTCATCTGCAGTTACGCTAATGGACACAGGTTCACTATTGTGCTTATTGTCAATTTTTAAGCTCCAAAGTTTCCGCCAAAGCGTTCTTGAGTCATCTCGTGAGAAAGCATTTGCATAATACACCCTCTTTTCAGTCCTTATGGCATTTGTAGTTATGTTTCGTAATATTTTGTATGATGTCCAATCAGTTGTATTTTTAATTCTTTTAAATTTATGAAAGGCATCGCCTTCTCTCAGAGCCATCATTGATTTTACATTATCTGTCAACCATGGAGTTGCCGGTTTGGTGAAACGTTTAGTCAGCATGGGTGCATGCAAATCTACCAAAGTCAGGATACTATCATTCAAGTAATTTAGTTTATCATTTACATCAGACAAATAGTAAATATTTCTCCAAGGTATTGATTTTAAATCCGAATAAAATTGCTGATAATTAATATTTTTGAGGTCTGGATATGTACGGTAAACTGCAGGCTTTTTACCAGTATCGTGTATAATTTGACATGATATCAATTCATGATCTGAAATATGAGGGACATGCAAAGTGCCTACATTCTTAATGAGATCATTGTTCGAAACTAACAAAAGATCAAGAAGTGTCTGCGATGTGCAGGTAATTCTGATGGGCTCATCAATTAATTGATACAACCCAACAGATGCTAGGAATGACTCAAGCAGCACCGATGATCCTGACTGAGAATTCAACAGATCAACATTTACATCCCCAACACACAACGTACAATCCGACGACGTCATGCATTCCGAGATTGAGTTCTCACAGTTATCCACAAAATTTGGTAGATTATCACCTGGGGGCCTGTAAACCAGTCCAACCCTCAAGACCTGATTTTTTACTTTTATCCTTACCCAGATTTGCTCTACGGAATTGTCCGTTTCAATAATATTAAAAGGTATATCTGCCCTAATATAGATACCCTCGCCACCCCCGCGACCAACACGGTCCCTTCTCATAAGATCAAACCCTGGAATTCTTACAGCATTATCCGTAATTTCACTCTTTAGCCAAGTTTCAGATACCGCTAGTACGTCATAATCATGAGCATTAATTAAGTCAAATAATAAACTAAATTTAGGTATGAGTGATCTCACATTTAAATGTGCAATTTTTAATATTTTAGTTTTACTGCAAATTTATTCGTGCGTGTGCCCCCGCAACACCCGCCCCTGCCATTCACCAGAATCACCAGTGCTAAATACTATTACTTACTATAAGGTAATTGCTTTTAGCTCTTAAGATCGGAAATGTAATAACAATAACAACGGCAAAAAAAATACAATAATAAAATAACAAAATAATAGTAATTATAATCAATAAATATAACAATTGTCAATTTGGTATTTTATTTGGTTATTTGGTACTTTGAGGACATTTGACATAAAACTTGGTTATATTTCGTTTTATGACATCCAGACTTTAATTGCAAAAGATGGAATTTGAATTCAAAAATGTATCGTCAATTATACCTTACGGGGACACAATCCGCGGACACACTGTATTTATTTTGTCTGCTTTTTTTGTTTGCCTGCCCCACGTTGGGCGCCAAAAATTGTGATGATCGTTTATTTTTTATCAAAATACAATTTTTTTAATTTATAATAGAATATTTCGGGTTGCAGGTTCAAACAGAAATTGCTTAATTCAAAAAGTCCGTCTTATCACTTTTTTATGTTTTTTTACTATTATCTTTTTATTTATTTATTTATTTTTTTTATTAACGCCATCTCTTAACACTAAAGTGAAGCTGTGATATTATAATATTTTACTTGAATTTGTTTATTTGCAAAACGTCCTTAATAAAATGCCATTTAATATCAATGTGTTTTGATTTTCTTGTATTTTCATGATTATTGATCATGGCCACTGCGCTTTGATTGTCCACATACAGTACTGGTTCACCATCTTTGTTTCCGAAGTCTTTAACCAGCCCACTTATACATATACAGAATTTCCGTACAACACATTGCAGCTGCCACATATTCAGATTCGGCTGTTGATAATGTAACCGTTTGCTGTTTCTTGACCATGACCATGATACCAAATTTCCATGGTAGTATATTACCATACTATGTTATGTTCATATAACATCTTTATTAATTAACAGTGCACATAAATATTGTTAGTTAAACTAACATTATTGAACAGAAAAATTCCGACAAGACCATGGGACATATTGTCATCTGATTTATGATATAAAAGTGTAAATGTGAATATAAAAGTAACATTTTCTTTGTCTTGGTAGATTTTTATTCAAACTGGATAGAGGTAATTGAAATTAACAATAAAAGTATTGAACAAATACTGGAATATTTAACATACATAACATCATTCTTTGGCGTAAATATGTGGATGACACTTTAATAATATGGAATGATGATAGTCTAAATTTGGTTGAGGATTTCCACTCATACATTAATAACTTACACAGCAACATTAATTTTACAATAGAAATAGAGCAGCAGAAAACAAAAATAAAGAATTAAACATAATAAAATTAATTGGCACAAATAACGGCTTCACACCCATAAATAGATAAAATATTAAAAATTCCACAGCTCTTCAACCAATTAATTCCAAAGATGAAATTTATAGATCCTGGAAAAGTAGCACACATCATTAAACATGTTTGTAAGAATCACGGTATTAAATTATCCTACAAAAATTAAATTAAGTAATTAATTTATTTAATTCTAAAAGTAAGAATTCTTATTAACGCTAAATATAAAATAAATATATTAGACAAGAATGGGGTTTATAAATTGACCTGTGATACTTGCGGAGCCTACTACATAGGTAAAACCGGTCGCCCATTAAAGAATAGAATAAAAGAACACCTCCGAAGAGAAGAGTCAAATTTTGGTACACATCTTTTAACTCATAATCATGATTTTTATATAGACAAAAATGTCAAATTGCTACACTCTCAAAATAAAGGCCATAAATTAAATTTACTAGAAAATTATGAGATAGACAGGTTTAGGAATAATGTAAACGATGTAGAATGTCTCAATGACTAGGTATTTAACTCAAAGATCCCAATATACAAATTCTTATCTAACCCATTTCCCCAAGATACCGAGGACTCATCTGTTTAGCCACACAGATGTTTCGCAGATCTTGGGGTCCCAGTGACTAATTTCCTTTCCTCCCCCCCCCCTTATATTTTTCTATGTTCTATATTTTTAACCTAACAACTAAGTTTGTCGTATTTATTGTTTTTTCTTTGGAATTTGATTATTATTTATTCATTTTGTAAATTTAAATTTAAGATTCTTTGACCATTTAATTTTTATTCCAATGTACAGGGTCAGCGAAACTCGACGCCCCACCTCTTTTATGGGAAACAGGTAAAATTTTCAAAAAAAAAAAATGGAGACCATTTTAAATAGTATCTTCTCAGCTTTAAGAAACATCAGGCGTTACAAATTTTGGACGACGACGCTAGGCGTCGCGACGTACACAAATTTATTTTTTCAACGAACACATATTTTTTTCTGTTTAGAAATAGGATGCCTATATAATTCTTAGCAATATTGAATAAAAACGTTTTTTTATATCTCTAATAGTTTTTAATATAGAGCGGGATATATAAATTAATATTGACGAGTGTTATCCTGATATATCTTCTATCATAGGTAGCCATGGATTAATAATTTACTAATATAAAATAATAATATAATAGATCAGGAAGTTGGTTTACAAAACATTTTAATAAACTGAATAGTAACAAAATAACAACGAAATAAATGTATAGAACAATTTGTTGAGACAATCATAAAATTTTTAAAACTTAAAACAATAAATTTTGATTTTAATAAATTAAAACAACAGAAACATAATATGTTGCACGTACAAAGTGTGCTCAAGTTGACCACCATTCGCCGTCAAACCGGCTTGTCACTTCATTATGAGTAACTTTTCTAAGAGTATCGTATTACAGGCATCACGAATTTTTTGTTTAAGATGTTCAACGTTGTTTGTGGGAGTACTATATACAATATTCTTGATTGTGCCCCATAAAAAGAAGTCCATGCACTGGACCAGATCTTCCTATCCATCTCTCAGGATATACGCGGTTCATATATTGCGTAACAATTGCAGAATTGTGATAGAGCGCTCCATCTATTTGAAACTATACATTTTCCTGCATGAGAGATATATCTACCAATAAATCGGGCACTTCATTTTCTAAGAAATGGAGACAGATTGGTGCATTAAAATTGTAATCGAAAAAATATGGACCCACTAAATATCGATCGATTATGCCGCACCATACATTAATTCCCAAGTGGCCTTGATTTTCGACTTCATTAATCTCATTAAGATTTTCAGTGGCCCAGTATCTTTCATTCTGCCTATTTGGAAGTCCATTACTTACAAATCGTTTCTCATCAGTCCATAAAATGTAATTATATATCCTTCTATTGTAGTTTTCCAATATGGCCATATCCGCTAAAAAATCTATGCGTTTATAACGATATATTTAACCCAATAACCCTGGACACATAGTAAGATGAGCGACAATTTTTAATTGCGCAAGAAATAGGCATCTAAAATTATAAATGTATGTCATTTTTTAATAAATAGTTATAAAGCAAAAGAACCAATAATAAGACAAATAATAATTAATTACTCCCGCGGGGGAGCTGGACCCCCACCGGGCGCGTCCCCAGGTGGCGGATAGGGGAACGCTCGCTTCGGCGAGTATCGGATTAACCCGACGCGGACCAACCAGCCTGGCTTCTATAGTCGGTTTTTTTGCCAGGACCGGCACGGCACCGGCTTGTTACGTCTCTTGTTCTTCGTCTTCTTTTTCGTTTTTATGTGATTGGCACGTATTTTGGAAACCCTGGGAGTGCTGACGAAGCCTCCGGTGTCTCGGCCGCGGGTGGAGGAGGCTGATGTGAGCTTGCTCTGCCGAGGGGGGACTGGGTACGTGTCAGAGGCCAGCCACTTCGGGCCCTGATCAGGTAGTGTAGAATGGATGCGGAGGTCGGAATCCGCATTGCCCCGAACGAGTATCGATTCGTCCGTGTTTATCCGGAATCGATAAAATGAGGGTTGGGCCCCGGGGAAGGTTTTCTTAACCGAGGGTATACCCGTTCCCAACCATTCTCAGCCCGTTCCTTTCTACACGAAGCGCTGGTGAACCCAACAGAATGGAAAACTCAACGAGAAAACACATTCAAGAGGCGCCCGCCTCTAAAAAAACGGGCAACTTGACGAACTCGGAAAAGGAGGTCACTCCCCGGTTCCTTGTCGTCAAGGCTTTGAACGGTTTGTCGTTCGACAAACTTAGCCCGTTCGTATTACAGAAGCAACTGTACGGATTGTTTGGAGAATTTAAGTCAATTAAGAAAACCAGGAAAGGCTTGTTGGTTGAAACCGCGTCTGCGGTACAAGCCAAACGAGTTCTAGTCACTAAGCGAATAGGAAACATAGATGTGAAGGTTAACCCGCATAGAGCCTTAAATACCTCGAAAGGCATTGTGTACTGTCCCGATTTGTTGAACTGCTCCTTGGAAGAAATCCAGGCGGAATTGAAGCCCCAAGGGGTAATTGACGTGAGGAGGATCAAGTCCAAGAGAGAGGGTGTTCTCAGCGACACCCCCAATCACATACTCACGTTCAACAGCCCTATTCTGCCGAAAAAGGTGAAAGCGGCGTATTACTCATTGGATGTCAGGCTTTACATACCTGCTCCAATGAGATGTTTTAAATGTCAGCGTTACACATCTCTCCGATGTGAGGCCGAACAAATATGTGTGTGTGGGAAGGCTATCCACGAGGGGCGACCTTGCGAGGACCCCTCGTTTGCGTTAATTGCGGCGGACCACGTTCGGCTCGGTCCAGATCCTGTCCCGTCTTCAAAACAGAATCGGCGATTCAGGAAATGAAGACGAAGGATAAATTATCCTATCTTGAGGCAAAGCGACGGCTACAACAAACGACGGTACGCACACCCACTCAGGGTGTGTCGTATTCGTCTGCAACCGCTTCCTTGCCCAAGTACGATAGCCTGATCAAAGATTTAATACCCGCTATTGTAGCGGCCATCAAGCCGGTAATTAAATCGGAAGTAAAGGCGAAGGCTCAACCCTCGACCAGCACTTCCGGAAATCTAGGCGTGTTTAAAATTCCTCTGCCGGTAGATCTCACCGACAACGTAGAAACCTCAAGTCAGTTCTCCCATACGGAGACTGACGACTTGTCGGAAAACTCTACCGACAATACTCGTAAGAAGAAGAGGGGATGGCAGAAGGGAAGGCCACGTAACGTGGTAACGCCCCCTAACGAAATCGTAGGTGGTGGCACACAGCCACCGCCTAGACAACCCCCAGGCGGGTCCATGGCGATGAAAGCGTCGCCGACGCTGCCGCGGCGAGCGTCCGTAGGAGGTCTTCCGTCAGCTTCTCCCGCAAAAGAAAGTTGATTATTTTAATATAGATAGTATTTACATAAATGTCTGTTTTTGTCTTTTATTTATTTATTATAGAGCATTTATTTATCTATATGTTTGTCCGTCCGTTTACACTTTTATTTTATTTATTTATCATAGAGCTTTTATTTACATACCTGTTTGTCCGTCCGTTTAAATTTCTATTTTATTTATTTATTATAGAGTTTTATTTATTTTCCTGTTTGTCCGTCTTTTTACATTTTATTTTACCTATTTATTAGTATAGCTTTATTTATACACTTATTTATTTACATATTTATTCTCATAGTTTATTTACACTTGTTTGTTATTTATTTGTTTATACGTCTCAGTCATCTGGTTCAAAGTTAAATCAAATCCTTTAAAATTCGATAAATCCACTACCAACATCATTCAGTGGAACTGTAACGGATTGGTTCGACATTATTGCGAACTAAAGTCCCTAATGAACCAGTTTGACCCTTTGTGTGTTTGTCTTCAAGAAACCCACTTAGTACCGGAACAGAGCTATAATCTCAAACGCTACGAAACTTTCCGCGTCGACTGTCCCCGTAACCTCCGGGCGAAAGGGGGCGTGGCGCTACTAGTCAAGAGACCGCACGTGGCGATCCCGGTTGCCATCACCAGCAACCTACAGATCGTTGCGGTCCGTCTGCGGAGTCCATTTCAGGTCACAGTTTGTTGTATTTACCTGCCAAATCCTGAATATACTTTAAACGACTTACGTAGCCTTATAGCTCAGCTTCCCCGTCCCTTTCTGCTTCTGGGCGATTTCAACGCCCACAGTCCCATGTGGGGCTGTAATCGACGAGACGCCCAGGGGAGCAGTATCGAAACGCTCCTGGAGGACGATGGACTTGTTCTCTTGAATTCCGGCGATCCCACACACTTGGCTGCCAGGTCGGGCGCTTTAACGGCTGTCGATTTGTCCATCGCTTCTCCGTCGATAGCTCCAAGATTATCCTCGAGCACGGCGGAGCATCTATCCTTCAGCGACCACGTTCCCATAATAGTATCGATTCCTAGTCAAACCGAAAACCACGAAACACCGAGAAAGTGGATTCTCGAGAAGGCGGACTGGACGCGATTCGCGCTCCGGCTCCGGAAACCGACCTTCAACGGTGACGTGGAACACGACGCGGCCGCGTTCACGTGCGCCATTCAAAGGGCCGCGGAGGAATCGATACCGCGCAGTAGCGGACGTGTGAGGACGGGCTCCGTTCCCTGGTGGAACCCCGAAATCGAAGCAGCCGTTAAAGCAAAGAAAACCGCATATAACCGCTTTAAGAATCTATCCACACCTGAGCGTCTGCTAGAATTTAAAAAAGCGAGGGCCAAAGCGAGACGTCTGATGCTCGCTGCCAAACGGGACAGTTGGAAAAATGTTGTCTCTTCCCTGACCGGCAAAACCTCCCCCGTCGAGTTGTGGAGAAAGATCGGTGCCATCAAGGGGGCCGGATACTACGGCCCCGTATCAGAAATTCTCGAGGGCGATCACTCTCTGATCAACAGAGAGGACATCGCCGAGGCTCTGGGTCGGCACTTTGAGTGTACGAGCTCCTCCCAGAATTATGATGGCGTTTTCCGGCAAAATAAAACAAATAGAGAGTCGGCCCCGCTAAAATTCACGAGTGAGGGTGAGTTATCCTATAACTTACCTTTCACGATGACTGAACTTCGAGAGTCCTTGAAGTCCGCAAAACCCTCAGCCGCCGGTCATGACGATGTTCGTTATGAGCTCGTCAAGCACCTTCCCGACGAATGGTTCAGAATACTTCTGGAACTGTACAATAACGTGTGGTCCTCCGGTACGTTTCCGCCGTCTTTAAAACGTCCCTGATCGTACCGATCCTGAAACAGGGCAAGGACCCGACGTCGGCGAACAGCTACAGACCGATCAGTCTTACGTGCTGTTTGAGTAAGCTGTTCGAAAAAATGATCAATTTCAGATTAATGTGGGTGCTAGAAAGTAAGCGACTCCTCGCCGACCATCAGTTTGGTTTCAGGTAGGGTCGCTCTACAACTGATAACCTGGTCCTCCTGGAGCGCGCCGTTCAGGACGCTTTCTTCAAGCGGGAGCATGTGGTTGCCGTTTTCTTTGATATAGAAAAAGCGTACGATATGACTTGGAGATACGGCATTCTCGAGCAACTCCACGAGTGGGGTTTTCGTGGAAGACTCCCCGTGGCCGTATCCTCGTTCCTGGAAAACAGAAATTTTCGAGTTCGTGTAGGAAATTGTCTGTCGGAACGTAGAATACTCGAAAACGGTATACCGCATTGCTCAACCCTGAGCGTAACCCTATTCCTGATAGCCATGAATTCCATTACTTCCGGTCTGGATGCCGACGTCGGCAGATGCCTTTACGTCGACGACTTGGTTTTTTACGGGGGAAGTAACATGACTGAAATGGAGTATACGCTACAAACGGCAATCGATAGAGTTAACGACAACGCTAGGTCCAGAGGTTTTAAAATTTCAAAAGAAAAAACGAAATGTATGCATTTTTGCAGATTGCGCCGCGAGCATGCCGATCCTAGACTACGAATAATGGATTCGCCAATCGAATGTGTCCAGTCGATGCGCTTCCTTGGCGTAATACTGGATAAAGGGCTGCGATGGACGCATCATGTGGAAGATGTTTTAACTCGCGGTAAGAAGGCGCTGAATACCATTCGAATGGTGGCGGGCACTCGGTGGGGAGCGGACTCGTCCGTGCTGTTGAGGCTTCATCACGCTCTCGTGCTGCCGATCCTCGATTACGGGACGGTAGTGTACGCGTCGGCGAGACAATCCCTGCTTAAAAAACTCGATCCGATCCACAACCTGGGACTGAGGTACGCCATCGGGGCCTTTCCCACAACCCCCACAAGCAGTCTATACTGCGAGTGTGGCGTACCGTCCCTGTGGAAAAGGAGGGAGAAGGCGCTATTGTCATATGCCTCGAAAGTGAGCGCGCGACCGCACCATCCGGTTCGCGGGTGTATCTTCGAGCTGGGGCTGCGGTACGACCTTAGACCGACCATTACCCGACCGTGTGCAGTGCGTTTGGCCGACTTGCAACGCGAGATAGATTGGACATTGCCCGCGATAAGATCTGTAGAGGCTGGGGGCCCGAGCCCTGGATCGAAGACACCGAGAACGTCCCGACGGTCGATCCCGAGACGCCCGCTCCTGAATTGAAAACTGTTTTGAATCACAGCGAATGCTGAGGAAGGTGGCAACAGGAGTGGGACGATGTAGGCAACCGGAGTTTTCGCGCGGTGAAGCCTGAGGTAGAGGGCTGGAGATTCCCCATCTCGCTGTCCCGGGAGGACCAGGTTCTATACCATTTAAGTTGCCGTTGAATGTCAGAAGTCTTCCGTTTCTTACTATGAAACGTAAACTGACACATTTCTTGGTTTCGAATGCGTTTTACTCCGTCGATGAATTTTTAAAATGTAATATTGATATTTCTTAGTAGTAAATGTGAACCTGTAAATTGAACTGACGAGTGTAAGAGAACTATCTTATGGCACAATAAAGATTATGATTATGATTATGATTATGATTATGGGCTCCGTCTGGGACATACGGCCCTGATCTCCTCTCACCTTCTAAAGGGAGAGGAGCAACCTCGATGCGACGAGTGTGACGAGTCTCTGACCGTCACGTGATAGAAATGTGAGTCACGTCTAAATACCATGATGGCCTTAATGACCTTAGATGTCGATGGGCCTATATATAAAAAAAAAAAAATTAATTACTATAAGTTATTTTATAAATTTTCTCATAACGTCGAATTCCCTATACTATCAGGGATCTGTAAAATTCACATAAAGTTTTTTTAGCTTCATACGCATTTAAAAAATGCCACAAATCACATCCTTTTTGTTTATTCACTAATTGTGATAAATAAAAAAATAATAACAATTAATAATATAGTAATACTTTGCATTCACTTTTTGGCATTAATTAATTAAAATTTTATAATAAATAAAAGAGATATACATGTTAAGGCTTTTACAATAATAAATTAACCCTCCGCATACGAGGTGAATTAATCTCACATGCCATACTAGGTGGGGTATGACATATCCCGGAAATAAAATACTATTTCTATAAAATTTTACATAGAACACGATCTCGTGCGTCTTTTTTCTTTTTCAATTTTTTCAGTTTTCAAGGATAATAACGCATACATACCTAATATACATATAAACACTAATAATAAATTGTCTTGTAAAATAAATTAACGTAGGACTAAATCACTACAACAAAATAAACACAAAAATAATGTCGTTCAATAGCGGTTTTTATATGAACCGACAGTGGTTCACTCGGTGCAGCTTTGCGGCTTTCTCTCACATCTTTATTCGAAGTTAAATACATAGGATTGTTGTTAACATATTTCTGTACAAAATGATGTATTTTTTGTTGTAAAATAGTTAGAATGTTAATCATAAAAAAATTACTAAACTCTGCCATAAAAACCACTTCGTATAATACGGTTTATGTGAAAATTGTACACTTAAACGGGAGAACAAAGGTGTCATTTTTTGCACATATATTATAGGAATAGATTTCACGCTAATACAAGCGCAGAAAAGTTGTCATTATCGCGGACAGCTGCACCAAGTGAAAATGTGCGATTTCCTCAATATACTTAAGCTTTACTAGATTGTGTAAAGGAATCTACCTAAAATCGGTAAATTAAGACTTTTTAAAACTTTGGCAATCGTCTCAGAGAGGGTACTTCTTAAAATTATTACACTATGCTGAAAATATACTTTTACGAAATAAATGTACTGTAGTCTCACGGTCACAGACTTTCTGAGAAGCCCAGGAGACGGACGTTCGGAAGCAAGAGGACGGGGTTTATTTCTCGATATTCCCCGCCTCTTACAGATAACGAACAATAGATTTTTTGCTGTTCTCAATCTGTTTATTTATCTTTTGCCCAAGGAGTCCGTTTGAATTGAATATATGATTTCTATTTGATGATGAAATGTACATTTTTCTCTTCTCACATGAAGTCCGTCTTCTTTGTAACGTCGTAACACTTCTTTGACCTTCATCTGTAGATCTTCATCTGACTTTCCAACACATAATATGTCGTCGTAATAAGGTAACACTCCGTCTATTCCAGCCAAACGTGTGTCAATAAATCTCTGAAAGATCTGTGGGGCCACAGAAACTCCAAATTGCAATCGGTTACATTTGAACGCTCCTCTGTGAGTAATAATGGTTTGTGCTTCGGCGGCTTCATCGTCCACAGTCAGTTGCAAATATGCTTGGGCCATATCAATTTTTGCAAATACCTTGCCACCTGCTAACGTTGCTAGAATGCTTTGAACGGATGGTACTGGGTACGTGTCGGTACGTAAAGCTTTGTTTAATGCCACACGATAATCGCAGCACAACCTAATTTCTCCGTTACTTTTTATGACACTTACGACTGGTGTTCCCCACCTTGGGTGTTCTATTGGCTCTATTATTCCTTCACGTAATAATCTGTTTAACTCATCATCGATTTTCCCTTTTAACGCGAAAGGTATCTTGTGCACTTTCATCATTATCGGTTTTACGTTTGGATCAATATCGAATGATACTGGCCTACCTCGGTATGTTCCTACCTTTTCCTCAAATACTTCTGGATATTCGTGGGCGTACTTTGGTGTATTGCTAACTATGCAGTTGTCTATTCCTGTTACGGAAATTCCCAATGAATCGAACCAATTTCTACCCACTAGATTGGATCGATTGTTTTTTAGAATAATGATTGGTAAGTAAATTCATATTTTTGTTTTTATAATCTACGGAGATCGTGCATTCTCCCAATGTATCAACTACTTTATCTTGATAATCCTTCAAAATTACCTTCGGTGGACTTAACTCTGGTAGTTTGTCTCCGAAAATGTCATGAAAAGTTTTCTTACCAATAATGTTTGCCCCTGCTCCTGAGTCTACTTCCATTGGCAAGCAGTAACCGTTGATTTTGACATCAATCATTACCTTGTCAGGAATTCGGTTGCAATTAATTTTGTTTATAGGTGTTCTGTACCCTTGTTCTTCTTCCTCCTCCTCTTCTGTGTTGTCTATCGTCTTCGTTTTTGCTTGTCTTCTGTTCTTGGTTCCCGTTCGTTTCTTTTTTAAAAAACAAGCCTTTTCTATGTGTCCTTGCTTCTTGCAGTATCTGCATTCCACATTCTTGAAAGCACATCCGTCCGGACTATGGTTTCCTTCACGTCGAAAACATTTTTGTTTACGCGCGCGACTGTCTTATTTTTTATTTGTGTTTTTGTTTGTGTTCATTGCACGGACTTCACTACAGTTATTTCCCCCTGTACCCGGTGTAGTTTCCCGGAGTAACGTCTGTCCTTTCATGTCCAACGCGTTCGCGAACGTAAGATCTTTCTCGGCTAATAAACGTCTTTGTAGTCCCTCATCCGAAACACCGCAAACTAGCCTGTCACGTAACATCATGTCTAGAGTGGTACCGAATCCACAATTTTCCGGTGCTTTTTCCGGTGCTAGAAACGAGCGTAAAATGTCGTAGGTCGCGGAGCCAAAAACACTGTATGTTTTTTCTTGTTGTCCACAATCCCGTTTGCCGCCAAGAAATGCCCGATTCTTCGTAGGCATCCCAACTAGCCGGATCATTTACGTTGAACGACTCTATTTTCCCTAGAATCGCCATTGTCATTCACTTTTAACCCTCGTCGCCAAAATGTTGTGTTCGTCAGTGAGAGGGTCCCACATAGAACAATGACGTTTAGTTTAACAACTTTAACACATTTATTATTACTACACAAATCGTTACATCTAATTTACTTTGTATTACATTTGCTGTTAACCTTGAGCGAGCGTTACAATGCAGCGGAACCTATTCTTTTAATTAATTTCGTATTAATTTTTTTGATTACTGCATTGTAATTTCTTGTATTGTCATGTCTAATCTCGCCGTATCATCCTTGTCTAGAAAGAAGTGGTCCTGTAAACGAATACATATTTTCAATAAAAACAACACTTTTAACAAGCTTTTAAGGAATGGTCTTAAAAGCTTGTTAAAAGTGTTGTTTTTATTGAAAATATGTATATTTTTAGATTATTTTTGTTATATTTGCTGTTACTATCAATAAAAAAAGCAGTTCACTTTTAAATTTGTGTTTTTTTTCTTATTTTATAAATGAAAAAAAAATAATAACGGACTTAACCAGTTCAAATTTCGCGCCTAGTTGTGCCATGCAAAAGTGGGGGTAAAATGTGTTGCTCTGATTTTAACATGTAGTTGGCGCTTCTTCTATATATCTGTTCTGTGCTGGCACAGAATAACCAGAAAGGACAAAACCGGCGGTGCTTTTGAAGTTTCACCAGCTATTTTATTTGACCTTCGGCCATATTGTTGGCGTGTAGGCGCCAATTTGAAAAGTAACGTACTCTGTTTTAGGAGAGTGTCCACTAAAATGATTTTGAAATTTAATTTTACTAAATTTGTATTGAAGATATAATTACGGTTATTTTTATGAAAATTTAATACAATATATAAAATTCATTTAATACAGTATATCGTTAATTAAAAAAAAATATGTAGATTATTTAAAAATGTTTATTTTATAAATTATTAACAATTTTAAATTTTGCACTTGGTCCATTTACAGGTGTTTTTTTTCATATTCCGATTGTGATACTTTAAGGTATAAAATAATCTTAATCTAATAAACAAGCTTAATAAAAACTTTGTAGGAAAATTTTAACAATCAAAATGGTGCTCTATTGTTTTTAAATTTTCTAAAAATTGACTACCCACTCCTCTTTTGTGTAGTATAGTCGGATAGCCGTCGTAAAATACCTGTTCTAATTTAAAAATATAATTTAAAAATAAATTATTTGGTGCAATCAGATTGCCATAAATATTTTCAGAAGAAAAACTCTTTAAATGTGTAAATAATTTGTCAACACCTAAATTTTCTTCTTTGAACATAGCGGCACATGTTTCGCAGCTATGCACTGCCAATATCTTTTTGGCAAGGTAGCCACAAACATAAGTAAAGCCATTTTGGGCCGGTAATTCTTGGGTTCGGTAATCTGGGTCAACCGACACCAAATTACCATCTATATTTGGTGTCTCCAGAATTGATGCTGGTTCCTGAGCTATTTCGCGCATATTTATTTCTTTTATCTTTATTAAGAATGTAGCGAAATCATTACTACAATTTTCATTTCCAGTGTGAAAATAACGTTGGCAAAACAATTTTCGAAAACTTCTTTCAAATTGAATGGGCGTGGGGTTCACAGAATTTCCTCCCTGGAACCGTATTTGCCCAAAGAAATTTTCCAGACAGTCCTGGTTAATAAATTAAATTAAATTTATTGTATTAAATACATTTATTTATTATTTATATAATAATTATATTAAATTGTGGTATCGTTGAAGGGTTTTAGGTTTTTTGAATAAAAGAGTTTCTTCCCAACTACATGTTAATGTATTTTATCCAAAGGTTCGTACAATTCTGATGATTACAAAAGCGTAATCAATATTAAAGTATTACAGCAATAATGCTTACCACGGTAATACAGTTCAACGGACGATAACCTGATACTTATTAATTAAGTTGCTGAGCCTACATTTTATAGTTAAACGTTTTGTAATTTACTTAAACAATAATGAATTTGGATACACTACATCTCCCTGGAGAAGGAAAAAAAATTTTAAACATTTTACAATTTTTTTTTTTTTATACTAACTTAAATGCTAAATTCCTATTGTTACCCTAAAACTTAACATAAACCCTTTATTTTTATTTTTCTATTTTAAAATACAGGTAAACGTCGTTTTGCGCCGGTTCGATTTACGCCGATTCACAATTACGCCGGTTGACGCCGGCGTGGGATTTTTACAGACTGGTATAAAAATTATTTTTGCCCTATTGTGCTTAAATTTTGTGACCGAAATAACCTTCCAAAGAAAGCAATCCTCCTATTAGACAATGCCCCAGGACATCAGCAAAATCTTGACACCTTAGACACGGAATTGGACGTCAAGGTAATTTACATGCCCCCTAACACAACCTCCGTTTTATAACACATGGATCAGGGGTAATCTCTACCTTTAAAGCGTATTATTTGCACATAACATTAAAAGCAATGATTAAGGCGATAGGTACTAATTCCAATGGGACCGTCAAAGATTATTGGCGATCATACAGACATTTTAAAAGGAATAAATAATCTAAAGTCTGTTTGGGACGAAGTGACAAACAATTGTTTAAACGGCGTTTGACGTAAACTTTTGCTGGGATTTATACAAGGTGCAAGTGTAGAAGTGGTAAATAACATTAACATAAACGAGGACATCAGGCTTACACGCAAATGTGGATTCGAAGACGTAACAACTGAAGATGACCGAACTGTTAGACGTGCATGACCAACCACTCTCAAATCAAGAATTAGAAAAGTTGATCGAGGCATATGATCGCCCTCAATCAGAAAATCCCGAAGAAGAAGAGGAGGATGAGAAAGAAAATCCTAAAAACGGATGATCTAACTCGTATCCTTTCCTCTATAGAAAGATTAACAGGTGAGCTCTCTGAGATAGATGGGGATTACAATCGAAGCGCAAATGTTAAAAGAAGTGTCACAGCTGCCGTTCGACCTTATGCAAATGAAATTGGAATATATATAGAATATATATTAAATAAACATGTTAGATTGTTCTTAGAATTTTGACATGGAACCTAACCTTATATCGTCCATTATATTTGTGTTCATTTTACGCCCATTTTGTTTACGCCGGTGTCTCTCGGAACGGAACCCCGGCGTAAAACGACGTTTACCTGTACACAACTTTACTTAGAACTAAAATATAATTTTTAAGTGCTTTGGTAATAATGTTTTATTCTGTCCTTATGTACTATAATCACTTTACTGTTTTTTTCTAACACAACGTTTGAAAATTTATCTTCTTTTACTTCATAAGGTCCTTTATATAAACAATCCATTTTATCACCACTTTCATTTTTAATTAACACTTGATCACCTTTCTTATAATTAATTGGTTTACACTGCTTATCATAATGTTCTTTACGTTTTGCTTTCGACTGAATTAAATTATTTTTCGCGTCTGACCATGCATTTTGCAATCGGTATTTTAATTCTAAAGGATAATCACTAAAATTATATAAAGGTTCAATGGTTTCTAGAATAGATGAAGGCAATTTGCAAGTTTTTCCAAATACGAGTTCATGAGGTGTGTATTTTGTTTCAGTATGAACTGTATTATTGTAAGAGAAACACCAAAATGAAACCCATGAACTCCACGAGTTTACGTTTTTACTTATCTGCATTCTCAAATAGCTACCTAGACTTTTGTGCGAATTTTCTAGAGCACCTAACGTCTGATGATGATATGCTGTAGCATTCAAGTGAGTGATTCCTAAAATTTTACAAGTTTCTTTAAAAGTTTCTGATAGAAATTCAGTACCCTGATCCGTTACTATTTCTGATGGTATCCCATATCTTAGAATAAAATTTTGGACGAATGCTTTAGAAACTGTTATAGCTTCTTTATTTTCAATTGGATATGCTTCAACGTATTTACTTAAATCGCACTGCAATGTTAATATATAACGTTTATTTTCTTCATCTACTTCTAGTGGTCCTACTAAATCTAGAAATACTTTCTCAAAAGCATGGGTAGCTGTTGTCGTAATTGTTAATGGATGTTTTTTACAATTCGGGTATTTATAACGTTGACAATCATCGCAACGTTTAATGAAATTTTCAACGTCTTTTTGCATTCCTGGCCATGCGTAACATTTTTTTATATTATTGTATGTCCGGTTTATGCCCGCATGTAGGAAGCATATGATAGTCGTTAATGATAAGTTGTCTAGTTTCTAAATCGTACACTTTGTTTACTTTTTACAACTGTTATCTTTATACCTAATCTTTTTATCATCTCATGAGATAGTTTTAATAGTTCTTTTAATAGATTTTCTCGCGCGCTGTCTTTTATAATTACTAACTCTTCTATTTTTTCCTGCATGCATATTTTCTTTAAATCCCCCAGCGATGTACCTAATGTCAACGCTGATCGGGTATTATCAATCATAAAAAGAGTTTTTAACTGTTTTACATAAATAAAGTCTTTAAATTTTACGTATTCTTTTCCTTTTATTATTTTATTAATTTGATTAATGTTTAATAACTTTAATTCAGTGGAATTCTCAGGACATTTTAACATTTCTACAATACCAGGGTGGCCAATCCTTTCTTGTAAGTGATTGCTAATTTTATCCTTAAGATCACTGGTGAGTTTCTTTTGTTGAGCTCTAGTTATAACATTTACCTTTACTGCGTTATCTGTCATACTTTTAAGTTGATCTAAAGAAATTTCTATGCGGGACAAAGCATCTGCTGCCACGTTATTTTTTCCTACTATATATTGAATATCGAAATCATATTCTTCTAAAACTAATCTGAATTTCGTTAATCTACTGGAAGGATTAGTCATACTAAACAAATAAACAAGTGGTCTATGGTCAGTAAATATTTGGAATTTCCTTCTGAATAGATGTTTTACCGCAAATACAATTGCTGTTAGTTCTTTTTCGATTGTACTGTAATTTTTCTCGGATTTATTAAGGCTACGACTACAATACGCTACAGGTCTGTCATCACCATTACAAAGAATAGCACCAACAGCATAACCTGAAGCATCTGTTTTTAAAATAAAAGTGTTATCCTTGGAAAAATTTGGATATTGTAGTATAGGTGGACAGATAAGGGTGGCTTTTAATTTATCAAATGCGTCTTGACACGCGCTATCCCATTTAAAGATTACACCTTTACGTGTTAAATGATTCAAAGGTGCAGCTATATGAGCAAAATCTTTAATGAAACGTCTATAGTAGTTTACGAATGCGACGAATCTTTTTGTTTCATTAGCATGTTTGGGAAAGGGATAATGTTTTATTACTTCGACTTTTGACTGATCCGGTGAAATTCCTTCAGCGGATATGTTATGACCTAAATAAACAATATCTTTTTTAAGAAATTCACATTTATTTGGGTTAAGCTTTAAATTAACCTCTCTTAACCTTTGAAGTACTTTTACAAGATTTTTATTATGATTTAGTAATGTATTTCCAAAAACAATCAGATCATCAAGATAAACAAAACATATGTCATATGTTAAACCTGACATTGCAATAGTCATTGCACGACTAAAACCGCTAGGACTAACTTTAAGTCCCATTGGTAATCTCGTCATCTGAAATTGACCTCTATCTGTACTAAAAGCTGTATACGGTCTGCTAGCTTGATCCAATTCTACTTGGTAGTACCCCTGTGATAAATCAACATGAGAAAAGTACATTGCACCTGATAAAGAATCTATTATTTCTAAGACAAAAGGCAATGGATATTTATCATCTTCAATCTTTTTGTTTAATAATCGGTAGTCTATAACTACACACCATTTCTTGTTACCATTTTTATCTTCCTTTTTTGGAACAATGAGCAAAGGTGCTGACCATTCTGATCGAGTTTCCTCAATGATACCGTCTTCTAGCATTTTATTGACCTGTTTATGAATTTCATCTTTTTGGGCATGAGGGAGGCGATATGGTTTTACGTAAGATGGAATTACTGAGTTTTGCAAATATAACTTTTGTTTGTAAACATTAGTAACACCCAAAGTATCATGTTTTAAATGAAAAACATCGGAATATTTTGCACACACTCTTTGTAATGTTAGTTTTTCTTCCGCATTTAAATGATCCATTCTTATTAAATCTAGCAAAGTATCTGCCCTATTCACTATTGAAGCTTTATTAGTTTGAATGTTGCATATATTATAATTCTCTAGAGTTTCAACTTTTGGAACAAAAATTTTTTTTAATTTAATGTTTTGATCGTTAGTGTTTAGTATTTTAACTGGTATTTTATTATCGTTATTGACCTTAACTACAGTATTTGCAACAAAAACACCATCACCTATTTCCTCGTTCAGTACAACTAAATCTCCTTTTAAGTTAACTGGAAAATACTTAATTGTTTCGCATCGAGTTGGTAAAATTGTGTATACTGACGCATCTGAGTTAATGGGTACAGAAACTTTAACATTGTCAATCCAAAGAGATAGTAAAAATGTTTCGTAATTTATTGTGGCAAAATATTTGAAAAAGAAATCTGATCCTAATATTCCCTGAAATTGACAATTTGGATTATTAATTACTATAAACTGATGTGTTATACATTTTTCGTTATAAATTTGTAAAAGGATATCTGCTGATCCAAGCGAAGTTACTGAACCGCTAATGCCTTTAACCTCAAGTTTATTTAATGGATTTATTACATGATCGTCATTTAAAAATTCTTGAAAAGATATGCTGACAGAAGCTCCCGTGTCAATTAAAAATGAAAAACATTTATTATTACTCCTAAAATTTACATAATTTAACCCGTTTAAATTGTAACTTACTACTATTTCATCTTTATTATTTACGAAAAAATTTTTCTAAATTATTGTCAGATTGATTTTGAATGTCATTAAAATTTTGGTTGTTATTAGAGTTTTTCTGAGCAGTTTCGGAATAGTACACATGTCCTCTTGCAGAGCCTCTTACCTATAGAGGCTAGGTCGACGATTATTTCCACGAAAGCTATTTGATGGTCTGAAATTATTCCTTGAATTTTGATATCCGCGATACTGATTACTATTTGTATATTGCTGAGAAAAACTTTGAAGGGGGTTTCTATATCGCTGATTTCTACCTTTATATCTACCTCTAGAACCGAAGTGAGCTCTCGCATGAAAAGTTGATGGATTTCTCAGGGGTGGTTCTTCATCTAAAGCACCACAGATCGCGTCATTTAATTTAGTATAATTTCGAGATTTTATGATAGTAAAATCACGCAAAAAATCACACGCAAAAGCATTTATCGCTATTTTTTCGTTAACTCCGCTTAATGTAGTTAATGTCTCGGCGTTATCATCCGCTTGTGAAATAGTGAGATTCACAAATAATTCTTCGACACTTTTGCCGAACTCTTCAACTGTTCTAGAACCTTGTTTTGCATTATTCAACTTTACAGAAAGCACAGCTGCCGAATGTTTGGTTAAAAAGTGTTTTTCTAAATCTTTAACTAAATCATTATTACTATTATAATTACTATTCATTCGCAACTTAGCACTTTGTGAAAGTTTTGTCTTTAGTACATATTTAGTTAATAATTGTTTACCTGCATCATTCAACAATTCATCGTATAATTTAATTGAGTTGATAAGCTGTTTGGTGGTATCTTCCGTACCATCCATAGATGGAAGCAAAGAACCTGCCGTTTTTAAGTCAAATGAACTCATTTTTGTTTCGTCTTTTACAGTTACATCAGAACCTAACTCTATATTATCGGATAAAGATTCGATTGCTTTACGTCTACTTTCTAAAACCTCATTACAACTATTGAAATATTTTTTAATTGCTTTGCAAAAGTCTTTTATTTCTGTAACTCTATCACTATCATATTTCCCTAGCTTAAATTTTTCTTTTAGATCTTTAAATTCAACTTCTAAGCTTTCTAATTTAATTACCTTACGATTAATCACTGAAATATCCTTACGCCTCTCTTCATTCTCCTTGGTTAGGTTTCTCTGTATTACACGCAGCTCTTCAAGAAGATGCCGAAAACTCGTCACAATCACTTCCGACATTCAATAGACATAATCGCGCACATCTCTTGCTTGGTGTGGAAAATTTAATTTATAAGTCTTGGCTTCGGCTAAGATGACGCTTCAATCTTCCTTCCATAGCCCTTTCTCTCACTCTTACCAAATATATCACCGCTCCACAGCAGCAGCACGTAAATATTAAAACAACACCAATAAATGCGATTATACCGAAAATTTCGGATATATGACCCGTTGAAACATCAGATGTTTGACCACCACTATTTCCGGATTGAGCTATAATTATCTCTCTTTAACTTCCTTGGATTGTTGCTTTCCCATATTTTCTTTCTTCTTTTTTTTTTTTCTTATTATTTATTTATTTTCTCTTTTTTTTACGCTGTTCTGTGTTTCACAATGAACACAACTGGCAGGATCGCCATGTGGTATCGTTGAAGGGTTTTAGGTTTTTTGAATAAAGGAGTTTCTTCCCAACTACATGTTAATGTATTTTACCCAAAGGTTCGTACAATTCTGATGATTACAAAAGCGTAATCAATATTAAAGTCTTACAGCAATAATGCTTACCACGGTAATACAGTTCAACGGACGATAACCTGATACTTATTAATTAAGTTGCTGAGCCTACATTTTATAGTTAAACGTTTTGTAATTTACTTAAACAATAATGAATTTGGATACACTACACTGGTCGTCATGAAGTCATGATTATTTTCTTTTAATATAGTCCATAATTTTTGGATACCTTTGATGGTTACTGCCCAAGCCTTTAAACATTTTATTGATTTTGTTACATCATGTCCTTTTCCATTAATAACCTTTAAATTTTTAATAATATCAAACATTTCATTTAAGAAGTCGTCTTCGCCAGAATATTTTTTTGAATTTAATACATCAAATAGCTTATTGAATTTTTCAATAAACTCTATTGTTCCAATACATTCTGATGGGAGCGCTTTTAAAGATAAATAAACTTCCAACCCACTCGCCACCGTATGGCTAATTACTTGGGCTGCTAATTTTACCTTCATTTTTTGCAAGTTAGTTGGGTTGATGTGTGCAGGAGTCAATTTTGGTGCCATTCTGTTTCTTTATTGAACATCCATGTTATAAAAACTTGAAATAAACTCCCAAGATGTTTTCTTATCATTAAACACAAATGATGTTTAATTAAATTATTTCTGGTAGCTTTTAACAAGTGAGGAGTATCAAAAATAAAAGGAATTCTGTCTCCATTTAACAAAATCCATTAGGTCTCTGGTGTTATTTTAAAATATTGTGTAGTTGCATAAAATTACTTCCCATATCTGTTATCACACATCGTACTCGGAGTCCAATATTTTTTAATTTTTGAATACATTGCTCAATCTCTTCTTTCAATGTTGGTGCTGTACATGTTTTAATAAAAAAATAACCAAGAGGTAATTTCCAATTATTTGTAAGCCCTCTAATCATAAAAACATTTGCATTTCGTGCTGAAATGTACTCTCTTTTATAGTCTCCTATATCTACGAGACCAACAACTTCGTCTCTTCCAATGTGATAAAACAGGTTCTCTTTTAGGGCCATTTCATCTATACAGAGGATGCAATCCTTGTCTAAATATCCCATAGAAGAAACTTTAATTTCCAATGCCTTATACAGTTGTATGTTGTTGAGGCCAGGGACAAATTTTAAATTTTCAGTAAACCTTCTTAAGATCCTTGTTGAAGGCAAATAAAATAAAGTCTGTAAAAATTTATAAGACCGTGGCCCCAAAAAATATAATTGCATACTGAACTCTTTGTATGCAGTAGTATATCTTCTTTTTGATGATGTTATGTTGCACAACCTCGCCTGAATTTTTATAAAACTTGCCAAATTGTTGGGAAAAAAACGATCACAATAATTGTCGAAATCTTGTAGAGTGCATGTTTTGTTAGTAATACTTGCATTCATAAGTAATCTTCTCACCTTGACATTTTCAGATCGTAAGTTTTTTACAGATTCTCTTAATTTTCTTTTCCGTGGTGTTCCCGAAGACAGTGACATGTTTGTTTGAGTAAAAGTTTCTACAAAAATTTTAAAAAAATTACACTAAATCAACAAATCAAAGATAATTTAAAAACTACAATATGGTAAAATCATTGTCTTGCATGCTTCAAATACATTTTGTAAGTTCATAAAATCATAATACCTGATTTTGTAGTGCTGGGTGTGGACCTAGCGGATGAAGCTGGACGGCTTTCTATTTATATAGAACCACAAAAACAATTAATAATAGAGAGAGTTAAATAAGAAATTTTAATAGATTACCTGTTGATTCTGAATGCACATCCACAAATAACGGGCTGCATTGAAAATCTAAAAATTAGCAATTATAGTAGAAGGAAATTTTGTATGCTTATAATTATATATTATATAATTATAATAATAACAGAAATATTAATTATTAAACTTACCTAATAAATCAGTATTATGATTTTGGGTATCACCACATTCAACTCCAGATGGTCCCGGTTCTACAAGAAAAAAACCTTTATATTTATTGTTAGTGTTCAAATACTTTCATTTAGACCTGAGAAAGAGTCTGTTTTTGGTGAACTAATCACTTTTGATGTAGAAGGAGCAAGTAATACTTAAATAAAAATTTATAAATACAATTACCAGATAATATCACAATCTTTCCTTCGGGTTTTTGGCTTGTTTCCTTGTATTGTATAATTTCGGTGGGAATTGCAATGGGTAACAACCTTTTTTTATATGGGTCACTGAACATGTTATTATTAAAATGTAATGCACAAACTCTTTAATTATTGTATAATGAATGTACAGATTTGTCTTCCAAATCTAAACGATTGCATGCCTTCGGCCACTGCTTTGCTCAAAAACAATTACATAAATATAATTTAAATTGTAAATATTACTACTAAATTTTCTTTACCTTTCTAGATCTTTTGGTATGCGAAACATACTTATCTTTGTGCCAACAGTACTGGTTACAACCACGTACCACACAATAACAGCCACATTTCACACTCATTTTATATTAATAAAAACTAATTAAAATAATAACTACTAAAAAACTATTATTAAAAAATAGTAAAACTAAACTATGCTAAAAGATAAGATAAACTAATACTACTTTAAAATATAAGCAAAAATAGAATAATACACTAAATAAGTATTAACTAAACAACTATAACTCAAAGAAAAACTTTCGCTATCAAAACAATCTCAACAAACGCACGTGGTAACACAGATGTAAATAAACGCCAACAATATGGCGTCCATAAAAATGGACGCCATATCCAAGGTCTCTTTGTCCTTTCTGGTTATTCTGTGGTACTGGTTGGCGCGCTCGAAACGTAGCGAGCACGTATTCTTTTGGTCATGCGCATACATGACAATAATCATGAAAGTGCTCTATTGTATTTAAGTTGTTGTTATTATTCCATACAACCAATATGTCATCAACATACCTACGCCATAAAATAATGTTTTTGTTGTTGGTGTTGTCGTTGTTTAAGATTTTATGTTCTAAATCATTCAAAAATATTGTGGCTGTAGATGTTGTGTTCTTGTTTGTTTCTCTTTAATCTTATGTTTGATCTTACGCAAAGTCTGTATTTCCTCAGTTGTGGTTATAGATGTTGTGTTCTTGTTTGTTTCTCTTTAATCTTATGTTTGATCTTACACAACGTCTGTATTTCCTCAGTTGTGGTTGTAGATGTTGTGTTCTTGTTTGTTTCTCTTTAATCTTATGTTAGATCTTACGCAAAGTCTGTATTTCCTCAGTTGTGGTTGTAGATGTTGTGTTCTTGTTTGTTTCTCTTTAATCTTATGTTTGATCTTACGCAAAGTCTGCATTTCCTCAGTTGTGGTTGTAGATGTTGTGTTCTTGTTTGTTTCTCTTTAATCTTATGTTTGATCTTACGCAAAGTCTGTATTTCCTCAGCTGTGACCATGAATATGTTTATATTATCCGTTTTTTTATGGAGAATATAGAGAAAGTCGTGAACAGTAAGTGGAGTCTTCATCAGTAAATATTTAATAGAACAAGGATTTTGGTAATTTTGTGGATTATACAGATAAACACAAATCAAAAATTTTATGTAAAACGCGTTATTATAAACGCGTTATCATAAACGCGTACTGCAATGAAAAATAGTGATTTATAACAAATATTGATAACAAATTTACTGATCAATTTACATAATTCAAATTTAGACAATTCTACAAAATAATAGACAAAATTAATTTATTAATAGATACTTGGGAGTAGAGATATTCAAAAACAGAAACACCAAAAAGGTCCCTATTCTTTCAATGTGATGTTATAGGAACAAAAATTTTAATAGAGCAGGATCAAGAAATGGCTGAATCTTTACTTTTATTATTATATCAAGGGTGTTTTGTTTCTAATGACTAAACTCCTAGTATGGCGTGTATCAAAATAAAAAATTTTCAATTTTTCTTTCATTTTCTCGTTCCAAAAAATTAGGATCTTTAGAAATCTAAAAAGAATTAATGTATCTTTATACCATTTCTATCTCGATACAACGTTGTACCCATACTACAAAATAACACTAATTGCGACGTCTTCCGGTTTATAAATACTTTTTAAAAACGCTTCTTTTTAGCGGTGTATTTAATGGGCGACATATCAGGTATTACTACATCAATTCATCTAAACCGTAATTTTCATTAGCTGCTTGCACTGCTACTATACGTCTCTGTCGGAAAACTTTACATTTAGAAACGTGCCCAGACTTTTTATTCGTAGTACCTTTGAGTAAATAATTTTTTTGATGAATTAGATAATTTTTTAGGATACTTTTAATTATAATTACGAAGGCTTTCACGACCGGTGTTAATTAAATTAAAACTAGGATTAATACTAGCACTATCAGTACAACTAACACTAGACGTAGAAGACCTCGGCTTTATTCAGTCTTTTGTGTGAACCGTTTTCATTGAGTAATCTAAGTTGCCTATCTATAACTTATTTAAATAAACTAAACTAAACTCATTACATCTTCTTTTTTTTTTACTTTACATTATAATCTAATACAAAATCATTATATCTATCTGGAACCTTTTTTGTTCGAACTGGACGAACAGAGTTTTCAATCTGAACATTGTTTGTGTCATGGTCCACTTCATTTTTCAAATCAATCTCTTCATCCTCTTCTTTATTCTTTATACATAATGTGAAATATTATGGTTTCTTTCTTGATCAGGTTTTATATAAGATCTCTTGTTATAATGTGGTTTAATAAATTGAATATTGCTAATTATGTATTTACCATCACTTCTTTTAATTTTATATGTTCTTTCCCTAACTTTACCTATAACTTCACCTCTTTGCCATACACTTTTAGGTGTTTCTTGGTATCTAATTATTTCATCATTTTGGTAGTTTTTTATAACTTTTTTATACGCATTATTATTATAATATTTTGCACTTTTTCTTTATCCTGTTTCAAATTTGAATTATAGATAGTTCTGTTTATTGTTTTTGGTTGTAATTTATTTTTCTTTATAGGTAAGTTTTCTTTTAGGTTTTTACTCATTAAAATTTGAGCTGGAGTATAACAGTGTAATACTGGTGTATTTCTTAGTGCTAACAAAACTAAATAAAAATCATTTGAGGTGTAACCACATCAAGTACTGTTGTTTTAGGGCAAGTCAGGGTTTGATTTTAAACAACCGGGACCAACTAAATTAAGTTTATTATGTATTATTTCTACTTCAATGTGTTAGAACGTTTTACAACCATGTTACAACTATTATTAACCATTGAACTGCTTAACTTGTTCTTGTACGACTGAAGATATAGTTTCAAAAACAAAAGTTATGCAACCGTACTTACATTATGTAAGCATTACATGTTGACTATTTAATACTATTTTTCGTTTAACTATTTAACAAGTACAATCTTTAATTACCTTATTTGTTTTTGTTGTGTTATAATTTCTCTGTTATTCTTTTTTGTTTACTGATCTTGTGGTTTCGGATCCATCTGTTTTTGTCAAACGTCGGTTCGTGTATTTTCCCTTTCTCATCTCCTCGATACAATCATTTTCTTCTGTTATGCAACCGTACTTACATTATGTAAGCATTACATGTTGCCCATTTAATACTATTTTTCGTTTAACTATTTAACATTCGCCCGTAAACGAAAAATAAACAATAACAAAGTCCTAAATTATACCTACAATATTTTTCCTAAACTTAGTGAATTTAACCCTTTCAAGGGGTTTTGTGAACATATCACTAATGTTCTCTTCACTGTTACAAAACTGTAGTACAATTTTCTTATCCGTTACTTCGTCTGCTTATTACGCCACTTTTAATTAAACTAATAGCAGTTTTATTATTCATGTTTAACATGGCTACATACTCCGCCTCCGTAGTTGATAAAGCAACTATTGGTTGCTTTCTTGCTACCCAACTTATTGGTCCATCGTTTAACATTATCACGAATCCGGTCGTGCTCTTTCTTGTGTCTGTATGTACAATTCGCGTAATCCGCATCACAATACGCACTTAATTTTAAATTTTTAAGTTCCGTGTTTAATCGATATTTAATACCAATGTTTTTATGAGTATTCAAATATTTTAAAATTCTTTTCACATTGATTACGTCACTGTTTGTTACTTTATTTATGAAACGACTTACAAAGTTTACCGCGAAGCTAATGTTCGGTCGTGTTTTCTTTGCCAAATACAACAAACTACCCACCGCCTCTTGATAAGGAAAGTTTTTAATTATTGTTTTATCACTTCTTTTAAAGTCACTTATAGTTAATGGTATATGAGTCTCTTTTGATTCATTCATTTTAAATTTTTCGGTTATTTTTTCAATTAGTTTAATTTGTTGTAGTTTTAATTCATTATTTTTTATTTTTATGTTTTGTCCTAGGAAATTATTTGGATTTACCCATGATTTTGTGATGAAGTTTTTATTTAATTTATTAATTACGTATTTTATGTGTTCTTTATTATTTGATATGATGAGGCCGTCATCTACATAAATAGCCATAATTAATGCTCTGTCACTGTTTTTAAATATACACTGTTCTGACTTTCATTGTTGCAACTCAATTTCTTGTAGTACTTTTGTGAATGTTTCATTCCATTTCATAGGTGCCTGTCTTAAGCCATATAAAGTTTTTTCAGTTTACATACTTTTCCATCTGCATTGCTCTATCCGTGTGGTATATGCATGTACACGTCTTCATCCAGTTTTCCATATGAGAATGCCGTTCTTATATCAAATTTTACTATATAACTGGATTGTGCTGCTGCTAGCGGAAATAATGTTCTTGTAGCACTTGAACTTATTACTTCAAACTTTAATGATCATTAAATTCCTGTTCAAATCCTCTTACTACCAATCGAGCCTTAAATGTTCCATTTTCTTTTATTTTGAATATCTATTTATTGGATAGTATCTTTTGGTCGTCTTTTACCTTGTCTTTATCCACTAGTTCCCAGACATCGTTCTCTTTCTATGAACGTTTTTCCTCTTTTATCGCTTTCATCCATTCATCTTTGTCTTCGTCTTTTAATGCTTCTTTGTAAGTTAAATATACATAATCCTTCAATCTTTCCGGTTTCTTCTTTGTTCTTTGTTTTCTTCCATTTGTTTCCTTTATTTCTACTTCCTCTTCATCATCTCCCTTATCTTCATTATTTTCTTGTCTTTCTTCATTTTTCTGACATTCTTGATCTCTCTTATCTTCATTATTTTCTTGTCTTTCTTCATTTTCTTCTTCCGTGTCATCAACCAGTATTTTAATTTTTTTATTTTCGAATATTGCATCTCTCGAGATAATTATTCTTTGTTTTTTCTCATCAAAAAACCTATGTCCATTGCTTGCATATCCTACAAATATCATTCTTTCACTTCTTTCATTTAATTTTTTAAGATAACCAAGCTTCTTTACATGAGCATAAGTACCAAATATCTGTAGATTTTTTAAGTTTGGTTTCTTTCCATTCCACATTTCGTATGGAGTGCATCCTGTGGTCGTTGTTGGTGTTCTATTCATTAAATAAACACTAGCTCGTATAGCTTCACCCCAAAATCTTTTTCCTAATCCCGAATCATATATCAAAGCTCTTGCCTTTTCCATTATTGTTCTATTTGCTCGCTCAGCTTTTCCATTTAATTGTGGAGTATATGGTATAGTATAGTCTAATGCTGTTCCTCTTTTTTTGCACCAGTTTTGCAATTCATTATTGGTGTACTCTTTTCTATTATCGCACCCGATTTTTTTAACTTTTGCTTCTAATTTTGTTTCGACTTTTTTGACGTATTCTTGTATTATTTCAGGCACTTCACTTTTGTTATTTATGATGTATACTTCAATGTGAAGTCAAAATATTTCTTTCCATCCCATGTTTCCGGGTCAATTGGTCCACATTTTTTGGTCCACAGACAACAAATTCTTTTCCAATTCCGATACATATATGCATCTTTCAGGTTACAATTTCCTGGTTCAATTTCTCCTATTGCTTCTGTTTTTATCGTTTGATCCTTTTTTGCTGTCCCTATATTTTCAATTAATTTTTCAGTCTTGATCAAAATCTCCTTGTCATTTGTCATGTGGGTTGAGGGACCCGAATCCAGTATCCATTCTGATTTTTTATTTAAGTTTTGCAGCCAGGAAACTTACCTTGTCTTCAACTTTAACTTTATTTTTTTCATCTTTATTCCTGAAAAAACATTGTTTTTCAGAATGATTATTTTTCTTGCATCCTTGTTTGTTTTTGCAATTTTTTGCGATGTGCCCCTTTTTCCACATTTGAAGCATGTTATGTCGTTTGGTTTATTGTGTCTATTAGTTCTTTTTTGTTCACCTTTAAATGCCACCTGTTCCGTTGTGTTTTCACTTTTCATTCTCAACTCTTCGTTAAGCAATCTTCCAGTTAGTTTTTCAAAAGATTTATCTTTCTCTGAAACCGACTCCTAACCACTTCTAAAATATTTATACGTATTTGGTACTATCGATAATAACTTTGTTATTTTCATTTCGTCTGTTATTTCTTGTTTTAATCCCCTTAGTTTGTGGGTTATATTTTCAAGTTCTGCTATGTTCGACCCCATATCAACTTCCTTTTTAAATTGTAATTGGTAAAAATCTTGTAGTAGTCTGTAGTTCACATCTTCTGTATCTCTTTGATACATTCCCGACAATTTTTCGATCATTTCATTTGCCGTCTTACTGTTTAGCACATACATCATCGGTTGTTTTTCAATTGTTGTTATTATTATTTTTTGAGCAGTAGCATCCTTCTGCACCCAATATAATTTTTTTTTTTGATTTCTTTTGGACATTTATTTATTCCATAAGCTATCTCATACCCTTGGCCTTAAAAAAGATTCCAATTTGAAAGCTCCACACTTCATAGTTCTCCGCTCCTTTCAATGTGTCAATACTTGCATATTCGTTAGTTTGACTCATTTTTATTATTTATTTTATTTTAATTTTTAATTTTTGTTTTTAACTTTTTCGTTTATATTTATAAATAAATTAAAATGTCTTACCGAATTTTTTATCCTAAGTTTTGAGTTTGTTTTTATTCACTTGCTTTTAACCGTCAACGATTTCTTCCATTGTTTCGATGAGACAACAATGGCGACCGCGTTTTGGCGTCGTTTTTATGAAACTTTCCTTTTTATTTTTTATTCCCTGGCTTTTCTCACTTTTCTTCGTTGCGTGGGCCCATAACCTGTTGTTTTAGGGCAAGTCAGGGTTTGATTTTAAACAACCGGGACCAACTAAATTAAGTTTATTATGTATTATTTCTACTTCAACGTGTTAGAACGTTTTACAACCATGTTACAACTATTATAACCATTGAACTACTTAACTTGTTCTTGTACGACTGAAGATATAGTTTCAAACACAGAATATAACAGAAAGGACAAAGAGATCTTCCCGCTAAAACGCATTTTTATACGCAGGTGCGGCACCGTCATATTTGTGATAGTTAGTCGTCTACTCGTCTGTCCCCACGGTCCCCACTCCCACTCTGCGTTTGTTCACCACGTGCGATAGGTGTGAGAGAGTTTACGTTTGTTTGCGATTCTTATCATTTGTGTTAATAGTTTTGTTTCTTTAGTTTTATTATTGTTAGGTGTAGCGTAGTTTATTTATAGTGTTTTTACTTTATTAATTCTTATATTTTAAAATAGTAGTAGTTTTTTCAGCGTAGTTTAGTTTTTCACAGTCTAATTTAGTTAGTTAATGTATTTTTAATTTTTTTTTATTAGTATAGTATTGTATTTAATATAAAATGAGTGTGAGAGCTGGTTTTTACGTGTAGTACATGATTGCAATACTCGTAGTGGTCATACAAACATAAGCATGTTTCGAATACCAAAAAATCAAGAAAGGTAAACAAAATGTGATATCAACATTTTCTTATAATTTAATACCTAATATAATTTTTTTAGAGCAAGTCAGTGGCTGAAAGCTTGCGACCGATTAGATTTGCAAGACAAATTCTTAGAACAATTGTACAATTGCTATAGAGTTTGTGCCTTGCATTTTAAAAATAACATGTACAGTGATCCATACAAAAAAAGGTTGTTACCCACTGCAGTTCCTACTGAATTTACAGAGAAAACAAGCCAAAATCCTAAGGAGAAGATTGTGATATTATCTGGTAATTGTACTAATAAATTTTTATTTCAGCATATTGTTTAATGGATATTTTACTTTAGATTCTTTACTTGTTCCTTCAACATCGAAAGAGATTATTTCACCCAAGCTGGACTCTTTCGCAGGTATAAATGAAAGTAATTTCACACAAAAGCATTTTAAACAAAAACCTTTTGTTTTTCTTAAAGCTGGAGCCTCTGAAATGCCATGTACCTTTTTCTCAGATATAAATGTAAGTTGGGTTAGCCATTTTATTTTGATTTGTTTTAATTGTTAATTGATTGCTCCATGAATATATTGCAATTGATTTAATTGAAAATTAAAATTTAATCATACTATACAACTGAAAAGCAATAAAATATTATTTATGTGAATAAAAACTTTGCTTTTCAGAAGGGTGGAATTTTCTTTATTTTCGGCTCAACCGGTTTCGACTATTCTTTTTTAGTCATCTTCAGGAAAAAAGAATAGTCGAAACCGGTTGAGCCGAAAATAAAGAAAATCCACCCTTCTGAAAAGCAAAGTTTTTATTCACATCAATATTCTAACAAGATGGGAAGTAATAATATTAATGAATAAAATATTACTTGTATTTTAAACAATTGTTTTTGTAGAACTGGGACGACCATCTGGAGGTCAATGTGAGGAATCTCAAAGTACAGATAAACAACATAATACTGAATTATCCTCAGGTAAATTTTTAGAATAAATATGTCCCTTGTGCTGCATACAAAATTTTTCTTACTAATTAAAATGAAAATTTTTAGATTTCACATTCAGCCCTTTGTTTGTTGAAGTGGATTCAGTATCAACAGGTAATCTATTAAAATATATCTTAAGAAAAAGTTTTCTTTAGCCTCTTAATCCTTTTTATTGTATTGTATTAAAAACTCCTTTTTCATTATGGACTTATTAAAATTATATTAATTGTTTTTTTGGTTCTATTTGAATAGGAACCACTCCAACTTCATCCGCTATGTCAACTCCCAGCACTATAAAATCAGGTATGTGTAGATATTGTTAGAAATGAAACATTCGTACGTTATGGCGATTAACACCGATTACGGGTGTTTCTGGCCGAAGGCATAGCTGTATATATACAGTATATCTCTGGATCGAGTTACAAAGAGGAACCAAACATGTTAGAAAAATCAGTAATAAGAATTTATTTCCTCTTTGTAACTCAATCCATACTCGATTCGGAGACCGTATAGTATAAATACATATAATAAATATAAAATCAGTTTTAATTAACATTTTGTTATTATCTCTTTAGAATCATTTACACAAACAAATATGTCACTATCATCGAGCACGCCAAGGAAGAGAAAATTGAGACAATCAATAAAAAATTTACGATCAGAAAATTTAAAAGTGAGAAGATTACTTACAAATACAATTAGTAACAACGAACCCATTTTGAAAGATTTTGACAATTGCTGTGATAAATTTTTGCCCAACGATTTGGCCAAGTTTGTTAAAATACAAGCAAGACTGTGCAATATTACTTCAACAAAAAGAAGGTATAACACAGTGTTGTATAGGCAACCAAATATACTTAACGGTTTTTAGAATAAGTAGATATAGGTTATGTAGAGTTTAAGAAAAAGGTTTCGATGTAAGAACGCGTTATTGTAGTAATTAAAAAAGTAAAATAAAAAGACATAATAAACGATTGTTGATGTCTTATTCCAAAAATAGAACATGGTGACAGCGGTGTAAAGTAATATTATTGTTAATCGACGGCAGTAAAAAAGTATAAAACGGTCGAAGAAAAATAAAAAGAAAAAATGGAAAAGGGCGGAGTACTAATGAAGCATGAAGGAAATGTTGCAAAAAATTGGGAGAATTATAAAACAAGATTTGAAAACTGGCTCGTGGCATTTATGGATGAAGATACGAAAGAAAAGAAGAAAATAGCACTTTTATTACACGGAATGGGAGTGTTTGATGTTTACGAATGAATCTTTATTTTATAACGTATTTTTGTACATATACATTAGATCTTACATAGATGTCAGTATGGTTGCATAACTGCCTACTACAATATAACAACACCCTTCTTAAGATAAATAAATACAACTGTTCATAAACTTATTAACTTAAAATAAAATACCTATAAATAAAGTACATTACCTAAATTTTAATTTTCCTTATACTTATTAACTATCTTTCTACCATGCCTAGTTGTATAATAATTGAAATTCTCAATAATATTTTTTTCTTTTATTTTAGAGGTTTTGGGTTTAATTTTGTCAGAATTATTTATAACAACATCTCTTTCATTTTCGGAGTTTGGTTCATTCTCGGTCTCTCTATATTCTGATTCATCACCTTCCTTCAATTTATTCATCCTCTCACTTTCTTCTTGTTCATACCTTATTGTTTCATTTTCTTCTTTTTGATTGTTAACATCTTCTTGGTCTGTTTCGTTCATTATCATGTTATCATTTTTCCGTGGAAATATATGTTTCATATTTCTTCTATATCTGTTTCCATTGTCATCTTCGATAATATACGATCTTGGTTCTTTGGTTTTATTCACAATTTTTCCTTTAACCAGTATATCATCCATTTTTCTTCTAAACATCACTTTTTGTCCATTCTTGTAACTATTTTCCTCCTTTACTGTCCTTTTATCATATGTCTTTTTATAATCTTGCTTGTGTTTTTCTAAATTTTTTATGTCTTGTTTGAGTGTAATTTTTGGTTCAAGAAATTTAATCTGTGTTGGAACATTTGATCTTAGTTGTCTATTCAATAAAATTTGAGCTGGTGAATTCAATTTATTTCGTGAAGTATTCCTCATATTGAGCAGTGCTAAGTATGGATCTTGATTTGAGTCTTTACATTTTTTGAACATGTTTTTGATAGCTTTAACAGCACTCTCAGCCATTCCATTCGATTGCGGATAGTGTGGGCTTGATATTATATGTTCAAAATTCCATGTATTAGCGAAATCTTTAAATTCCTTACAATCAAAATATCTTGCTCCGTCTGTATAGATTTTTATTGGTATTCCAAATCTCGCAAAAATAGATTTTATTTTGTTAATAACAGTGACACTCTGCAAATTTGTTAGTTGTGTGGTTTCTATAAAATTTGAAAGATAATCAACAACTACTATAAAAATTTTACTGTTATAGTCAAAAACATCAATTCCAACTTCTTGCCATGGAAGTTTTGGTGTGTCTCTTAATATGAGTTTAGAATTTTGTTTATTCTTTTGATATTTGTTACAGGTCTCACAGTTATGAACATATTCCTCGATTTGTTTATTAATTCCTAGCCAGTAAAGTGTATTTTTTGCACGATTTTTCATTCTTTCTTTACTAGGATGTCCACTATGGAGCTTTTCTAACATTGTTTTCTTAAGACTGTCTGGTATTAAAATACAATCATCCTTGAAAATTAAATTTTTATAAACGGTCAGTGTTTGTTTAATGTCACAGTAGGATTTTAATTCATCTGGTAAATCAGTTCTATATCTTGGAAATCCTTCAATTATTATTTTTCTTAATAAAACATATTTGGCGTCTTTTTCGCCTTCTTCATATATCAATCTCCAATTTGCTTCAGTTACAGGTAAACCTTGAAGCAATAAATTTACTTGCAATTCAACCGGTTCCTCTAATTGTATTTCATTGTCATGTCCATTTTTGTTCACATCCCTCGATAAAGTATCAGCTAAGTAAAGATATTTTCCCGGAACATGAATCATGTTGAATTTATACGGTTGTAATTTTAGCATTAGTCGTTGCAAACGTGATGTTAATTTAAATAATGGTTTGTTACTTATTGGTACTAATGGTTTATGATCCGTTTCTATTGTAATTTCTTGTCCATAGATATATTGTTTAAATTTTTCGCAGCCAAAAACTACCGCTAACAGTTCTTTCTCTATCTGCGCGTATCTTTGCTGTGCATCATTTAAGGCTTTTGACGCAAATGCAATAGGTCTTCCATTTTGAATAATACAAGCACCTAAACCTTTTGAACTTGCATCGACTGATAATACAATTTTTTCATTTGGATCAAATAATTTTAACTGTGGTGAATTTATTATTTTATCTTTCAAAGCATTAAAATCGTTTTCTAAATGTTTATTCCATTGAAAAACTACACCGTCTTTCAACAATTCACGCATATTTGCTGTCAATTCCGCATAGTTGGGAATAAATTTGTTCATATAATTAAAAAATCCTAAAATTCTTTGTAATGATTTTTTGTCTGTTGGTGTTTTTAGTTGTTTAACCGATTTTACTTTTCCATTATCAGGCTTAATTCCATTTTTATTAAATGTATGACCTAAAAATGTTATTTCTTCGGCTTTCAGAATACATTTTTTCTTATTGAATTTAATTTTTTGATTTTCTGCTCTTTCTAAAACCTGTTCTATTCTTTTATCAAGCTCATCCCAATTTTTTGCATAAACCAAAATATCATCTTGGAAAATTATAACACCTTCTATTTTTTCAAAAATTTGTGATATTATTCGACGGAATATTTCACTAGCGCAGTTCAAACCAAACGGCATTCTTAAAAATTTATAACGTCCATACGGTGTTTGAAAAGTACAAATGTTAGCGCTTTCTTCGTCTAAAGGTAACATCCAGTATCCCGAGTTAGCGTCTAATTTAGCAAAACATTTTGAACCGTTTAATTTAGAAGCAATTTCTTCTATTGTAGGAAAGAGATAGTGTGATCTTTTGAGCGCTTTATTTAGTTGTTGTGGATCCAAGCAGATCCTTAATTTACCACTAGGTTTCTTTACGATTACAATATTATGTACCCATTCAGTTGGAATTTCTACAGGACTAATTATTTTTAATTCAACTAATTTATTTAGCTCTGTTTTTAATTGTTGTTGCAAAGAAAAAGGTATTCTTCTAAATGGAGCTATTTTAGGTTTTATACTACTATCCAACGTTAAATGAATTTTTGTATCGATACATCCTATTTCCTCACTTATTACATTTTTAAATTTATTATTAACTTCATTAACTCTTTTTATTATATTTAATTTTACACATGCATTGAGCCCTAATATGTTGTTAAATTTTTCCGTTATATAAAATTTTATTTTATATTTTTTACCTTTATAATAACAATTTATAATAGTAGTTCCTATAATTGGTATTTTTTCTTTAGTATATGTTGTAATACAATCATCAGTTTTATTTATTGTTTTATAATCTATATTCAACGCATTAAAAATAAAATTTGAAAGCAAATTACAGTCTGCTCCCGTGTCAACTTTTAAATTTACATTTATATTATTTATTTCTAAATTTACGTACCACGATCTTTTTACATCATTTACTGATAGCTTATTGATCGAGTCCACCACATAGTCGCTATCGTCACCCTCTTTAGAATCCACTTCATTTATTCTTCTTTGTTTTCTTTCATTTCTTTTTCCTTGGTCATTTATTATTTTATTTCCATCTCGTTGCTGAGTCCCTTGTTGTGTCGTGTTTTTCTTGTACCGTCCATTCGATTTACATGCTTTTGCGAAATGTCCAACCTTTTCGCACTTGGAACATGTTTTTCCGTAAGCTGGGCAATTTCCAAATTGATGATTTTTCAAGCATTTTCCACAAACTTTATTTCTTCTAACGATTTCTATATCTTTTGCTTCTCTTTCCATGTTTTTTGTTTGCTTCGATGCCAATTCTCTAACTCTACACAACTCTAGAGCTTTTTCTATGTTTAAATTAGACATTTTCAACAAGTTTTCCCTGGCCTCGGCATCCTTTATACCACTCACGAATATATCTTTTACTAGTTCGTCTTTAAGTGTACCAAACTTGCATGTTGAACTTAATGTTTTTAATATAGTTATATACTCCTCATAGCTTTCATTTTCTTTTTGTTTACGATTAAAGAAAACGTGTCTTTCGTAAGTTACATTTAATTTTGGTTTAAAATATTCATCGAATTTCTTTTTTATGTTTTCCAACGTCCTATCATTATCTTCTAATTCGAATGTTTCATATATATCCATTCCCTTTTCTCCTAATCCATGTAAAAATAATGCTACTTTCCTTTTTTCTTTTATATCCTCTTCGCCGAATGCTATCAACGAATTGTCGAAGCTTCTTTTAAACTTTTCCCAATTATTCGACACATTACCCTCGTAGTTCATTTGTATTAGTTTCTTCTCCATTGTGTATACTGTTTTTCTAGTTGTATTACTATATTTTATAATCTAATTGCGCACGTTTTTTACTATTTTCCGTTTTATCGCTTTTTTCCCGCTGTCACCATGTTTGATGTTTACGAATGAATCTTTATTTTATAACGTATTTTTGTACATATACATTAGATCTTACATAGATGTCAGTATGGTTGCATAACTGCCTACTACAATATAACAGGGAGAACAAGGTATGGAAATTTATAAAACATTTGAAATAAATACAGAGTCAAAATTAAACGAAGTAATAAAAAAGTTTGATAATTATTTTAAACCAAAAATAAATATTACATACGAGAGATATATATTTTTTAACAGAAAACAAAAAGAGAATGAGAGTTTTGAACAATACGTAACGATTTTGAAAAATTTGGCTAATACGTGCGAATTCGGAACATTGAGAGACGAATTAATTAAAGATATTTTTGTAAGCGGAATAATTGATAGCGAAATAAAATCGACATTACTAAAAACAGCTGATTTAAACATAGAGAAAGCATTAGAAGTCTGTAGAACAAATATAGTAGCGGAAAAGCAAGCGATGAACATAAAAGGTGAAGAATTAGAAGTAGAAGCATTACGACAATGGTTAAAAAAGTGTGGAAAATGCGATAGAAATCATAAATATGGACAGTGTCCAGCATACGATAAAGAATGTGTGATATGTGGAAAATTAGGACATTTTGGGCGTGTATGTAGACGAAATCAAAAAGGTGAAAATCAACAAAAAGAAAAATTCAGGCAAGATAGAAGATACAATCAAACAGAGAACAAAATGGATGAAACTAAACGAAGATATATGTCGAAACAATCAAGCAAGAAAAAAGTTAATGAAATGGATACATACGAAGATGGAGAAGATTCCGAATCAAGTGATTACACGATAGGAATGGTAAATAATTTAGGTATAAATTCTATAAAAAAGTCGTGGTATACTGAATTAATAATAAATAAGGTAAAAATAAAATTAAAAATAGACACGGGTGCTGATTGTAATTTGTTATCAATAAGTGATTATAAAAAAATAAATTTTCAGAGTACGTTAGAGAAAACAAACGATAAAATAACTACCTATACAAACGGTAAAGTGCCAATAGTAGGTATAATTAAAACAAATTGTGTTTATAAAAATAAAGAATATAAATTAAAATTCTATGTAACGGATGCGCCAAATAATATTTTAGGGTTAAATTCATGTATCAAGTTAAACTTGTTAAAAAAGATAGATAATGTAAATGCAGAATTTAAAGATGTAATTAGTAACAAAATAGGTTGTATGAATCACAAAATTCATTTGACAGTTGATAAAAATGTAAAACCAAAAATAGCTGCTTTTAGACGAGTTCCATTTGCATTACGTGATGATTTAAAAGTAGAATTAGATAGGTTAGTAAAAAATGAAATTATAGAACCAATTAACGAACCAACTGAGTGGGTTAGTAATTTAGTTATTGTTAAAAAGCCAAGCGGTAAAATGCGAATATGTCTAGATCCGCAATATTTAAATAAAGCATTAAAAAGATCTCATTACCCGTTTCCGACAATAGAGGAAATATCATCAAAAATATCAGGTTCAAAATGCTTTACAAAATTAGATGCAAATAGCGGTTACTGGATGTTAAAGTTAGACGAAGAAAGTTCAAAATTATGTACTTTTCAAACGCCATTCGGTCGATAAAAATTTTTAAGAATGCCTTTTGGATTAAATTGCGCAGGCGAAATCTTTCATAGCATTATTTCACAAACTTTTTAAAAAATAAATGGTGTTATTACATTCCAGGACGACATTTTAATACATGCAAAAAATTATAAAGATTTAGAAGAAAAAACTAATAAAGTACTAGAAATTGCAAATAAAATTAAATTAAATTCAACAAAGATAAATGTATTTTCAAAACAAACGAAATAACTTTTTTGGGGCACAAATTTAGCGAAAGTGGGATGAAGCCAGATGAGGAAAAAGTAGGAGCAATTATTAATTTAAAAACACCTAAAGACAAAAAATCGTTGCAAAGAATATTAGGATTGTTTAATTATTTAAATAAATTCATACCAAATCATTCTAAATTAACGGCTAACATGCGCGAATTGTTAAAAAATGATATAGTATTTAAATGGAACGACAATTTACAAAAAGATTTTAATGAACTAAAAAAATGTGTAACAGAAGCTCCACAATTAAAATTGTTTAATGTAAATGAAAAAATAACCTTATCGGTAGACGCGACCTCAAAGGGTTTAGGTGCAGCATTATTTCAAAACGGTAGGCCAATAGCATTCGCATCAAAAGCTCTTACAGAAACGCAACAACGCTACGCACAAATAGAGAAAGAATTACTGGCGATTGTTTTTGGTTGCGAAAAATTTAAGGAATATATTTTTAATCAGGAAATAATTATAGAAACGGATCACAAACCGCTTTTAGCTATTTGTAATAAACCATTGCATAAGTTAACAACAAGAATCCAAAGAATGATGTTTAGATTACAACCATATATTTTTAAGTTGAAACATGTACCAGGTAAACAATTGTATGTAGCAGATTCTCTGTCAAGAGACGTAAAACACAATGAAATAAACAATGACATAGATTTAGAAAAAGCAATAGAATTACAAGTTAATTTATTGATTGAGTCCCTACAAATAACACAAAATAATTTCGAATTAATAAGCGAAAAGGGAAATAACGATGAAGACTATAGCTTATTAAAACAATATATAAGAAAGGGTTTTCCAAAATATAGAGTAGATATTAAAGACACATTAAAACCTTTTTATGACATAAAAAGTTCATTAACTGTAATAAATAATTTAATATTCATAGAAGATAGAATTGTGGTACCAAACAAATTAAAATTGACAATGTTAAATAAATTGCACACGGGACATCCGGGTATAAACCGAATGAAAAATCGCGCAATAAAGTCACTATATTGGACAAATATTAACAAAGATATAGAAAAATTTGTAAAAAATTGCGATACATGTAATAAATTCAGGGACAATAAACAAAAATCAAAACTAAAATTAAGACCTGTACCGAATTTACCGTGGCAAGAGGTTGCAATAGATTTATTTGAACACAATAACAATAATTTTATAGTAATAGTAGACTGCTTATCAAATTTCATAGAAACCGGAAAAGTAAACAATTTAAAAAGTAATACGATAATAAAAAAGATAAAAGAAGTATTTGCTCGTTATGGAATACCATTAAAAGTTTTTACTGATGGTGCCAAATATTTTAACTGTGACGAATTTAAAAAATTCGAAAAAGATTGGGAATTTAAACATATCATGTCAAGCCCACATTACCCACAGTCGAACGGTTTAGCCGAAAGCGCCGTGAAGACAATCAAAAAATTATTTAAAAAATGCCTACATTCTAAAACCGACCCGTACTTAGCATTGTTACATTTACGAAACACACCTAGAGATAAAATAAACGCTCCAGCACAAATTCTGTTTTCAAGAAATTTAAGAACCAATTTACCAACAAAATTCGAATCACTAGAACCAAAAGTAACACTTCAAGAAGATATAAAGGTAATTAGGAACGAAAGAGAAAGATACAAAAAAGACTATGACAAAAACGCAAAGAAATATGAGGAAACATTTAACGTTAATGAGGAGATATGGTTTAAGAAGAAACCACAAGACACCTGGAAAAAGGGAAAAATAATAGAAAAATCACAAGAACTAAGGTCATACATAGTAGAAGAGGAAAATCAAGGAAACATATATAGAAGGAACGAAAGACACATACATAGAGGAGGAAAGAAGGAGGAAGAAGAAACGGAAACTCAAACTGATGACGAAGAAATTAAGAAAGAAGAAAAGAAGGAAAACAACATAAATGAAGAAGAATCGAAATCTGAAAATAAAATTTCAAACAAAACACCATCCAAGAAAGAAAAACTAAAAGAAGGACAAATTTTAAGAAACATGAACAATTACAAAACAAGGACCGGTAGAAATATAAAAAACAAATTTAATTTGAATTAATTTTATTTGTTAAAAATCGAATAAATTTTTAATTTAAAAGAAGGGAGATGTTGTATAGGCAACCAAATATACTTAACGGTTTTTAGAATAAGTAGATATAGGTTATGTAGAGTTTAAGAAAAAGGTTTCGATGTAAGAACGCGTTATTGTAGTAATTAAAAAAGTAAAATAAAAAGACATAATAAACGATTGTTGATGTCTTATTCCAAAAATAGAACACACAGCATACAAAGAATTCAGTATGCAGTTATATTTTTTGGGTCCTAGTTCTTATAGATTTCTACAAACGTTATTCTATTTGCCTTCAACAAGGACTTTAAGAAGGTTGACAGAAAATTTAAAATTTTTGCCGGGGCTCAACAACATGCATTTGTACAAGGCATTGCAAATAAAAGTCTCTGGTATGGGTCATTTGGATAAGGATTGCATCCTATGCATTGACGAAATGGCTCTAAAAGAAAATTTCTTCTATCACATTGGAAGGGATGAAGTAGTCGGGGTTGTAGACAGAGGAGATAATAAAAGAGAGTACATTGTAGCTCGATCTGCTAATGTGTTTATGATTAGAGGGCTGATTAATAATAGGAAGCTACCACTTGGTTATTTTTTTACAACAACACTTACAGCAGCAACCCTAAAGGAAGAAATCGAGGAATGCATCAAAAAATTAAAACATATTGGTCTCCATATAAGATGTGTCGTTACAGATATGGGAAGCAATTTTATTCAACTCCATAATCTTTTAAATATATCGCCCGAGACGGCGTGGATGTTTAATGGGGACGCCATTCCGTTCATTTTCGATACTCCTCATTTGCTGAAAGCAACAAGGAACAATTTAATAAAACACGATTTTCATTTTAATAATAAAAAAACATTATGGAAATATATCGAAAAATTTTATGAAATGGATGTCCAACAGAGAAATCGATTGGCACCCATATTAACAGCAGCACATATCAACCCGACCAACTTCCAAAAAATGAAAGTTAAATTGGCAGCCCAAATTATTAGTAATACAGCAAGTAGCTTAGAAGTGTACGTCTCTTTGAAAGCGCTCCCATCAGAGTGAATTATTAGATATTCTTAACTCAAAGAAGTATTCTGGCGATGACGAGCATCTAAAGGAAATGTTACATTTCATTAAAAATTTAAAAGTAATCAATAACAAAGGAAATGACGTTACAACATCAATAAAATGTTTAAAAGCATGGACAATAACAATTAGTGGTATCAAAACATTATGGAACACATTAACCCTTAACTGGTCCGGTGTAGTCCAGCAGACTACGCGATTGAAATACTTGTTTCTCAGCGGTTATTAAAAGCGTGTACAAACCTGTCCTTCCGCCTAATCTCCCACCTCTCTGAGCATCATTAGTATACAAATTTGTACCGTGATTGTAACATCGGCTTAAAAGTTATAACGGGTAAGATATCTATAATAGTCTCTCAGACTACGTCGGTCCATTTGTGTAACTTTTTTGTTAGTGGTAGATTTACCGAAATATGGCCGGGTCTTCAAAACGAGTGGTTTGTGACGATCCTGATTTTGATAAAGCTCTTTTAAAATGGTACGAAAATACTATAGACAGCGGCGACAGCGACATAGATAACGTATCGGAAGACAACCTAATTGAATTAGAGCACGATAGCGATTCAGAACTGTCTGCTAGCGAGGACTTCGTAGATGAAAGTGTAAATATTGTAGATAATGAGAACAAGAAGTATTTATATGGCAAAAATCGGTATAGATGGTGTACGTCGGAAGTTTTGCCTTCATCTCGGACCCGAAAGCATAATATTATAACAAAAATTCCGATTCTAAAATCAAAAGCACGTAACCTCGGTGATGCTGCGAATCCATTGCCAATCTGGAATTTGCTTTTCGATAACAAAATGTTTCAACATATTCTACAGCACACCAACCAAAAACTAAGTTCAATTCGTGAGAGATATTCTATACAATCCAGACATCATGTAACAGACACAGATATCACTGAGCTGAAGGCATTTTTAGGGCTTCTAGTATATACGGCGATATTCAATTCGAGTCATGAAAATATAGACCGTATATTCGCAACGGACGGAAGTGGAAGAGAAATATTTAGAGCAGTCATGAGTAAGAAGAGATTTGCTGTTCTTTTGACGGCTATACGATTCGACAATTCTCAGGACAGGGAAGAGCGGAAGAAGAACGATCCGGCTGCAGTAATTTCATTTATTTTCAACACATTTGTAGAAAATTGTCAAAATGTTTATGGACTTGGACAGTCTGTTACAATAGATGAAATGCTTCCAAGGAAGCTGCCGCTTCATAGTGTACATACCTAATAAACCGGCAAAGTACGGCCTCAAAATACAGTGCCTTACCGACGCACGAAACAGTTATCTATATAACGCATACATCTATACGGGAAAAGATTCTGATAGTTTTGGCCTCTGTAGTGGAATAAATAAAATTAGAATTAGAAATTAATTAGAAATAAGTGTAAATTATAAAAAAATAGCATAAGTAGCATTAAATAAAAGACGATGAACTGTGCGGCTCGTGGAGTAAGCATTTTTGGTCGTTGACCGATTGCCTAATTGATGAGCACGCACAATGAATCGTTCGAATAGTGTAATAATTAATATTGCAAGGAGTATTATTTTAGCTATCAATAAAGTTAGTTGTTAAGCAAATTATTTTATGGTTTTTAATGAAACAAAATTAAATATCCTATATGAAACCCCAAAAGGGACCAAGTTATTACATGGCGATCCTGCCAGCCGTTTGAAAGAAACTCGAAAATTTATGAAAACGTAATTATGGGAACCAATCAATCTAAGGAAGAGAAAGAAATCATAATATCGCAAGCTGGAAACAGTGGTGGAACTACAGCAACTACTGGAACAATTTTTACATTATGGGAAGTTGGTATGGCATTTCTGGTTTTCGTTGTAATCTGCGCATTGGGATACATCATATGGAAAAAGTGTAATAGAAATATGAAAAGAAAAATCCGACGAGAAGTTGCGAGAAGTCATGAACTCCTTTCGCTCAATATCGGAAGTGCCCGGTGTGACGATAAATAAAATGTGATTTATAGTGTGAGTAAAAAACTTCATAATATTATGACAATCATAGAAGAATTACAATTATTGCTGGTAGAAATTAAATCATTTAAAACTAATATTTTAAAGGATAATAAAGAAAGAAGGAAAAATTTAGAATCCACTCAAAAACGTTTGAATGAATTAAATAAATTTAGAGTTAGGTTAGAATCATTAAATATAGAATTAAAGAGGGATACATCAAATGTTGATAAAATTGAAGACATTTAATATTATAGTTCAGGGATAGATAATATAGTTCTAGAAATTCAGGGTATTTTAGATGATAGGTTAACTATAAATAGTGAAGCTTTAGAAATAAGTATGGGGGAAACTTTTGATCTAAAAACAGCAGGTAGTTTACTTCCATTAATGGATGGAAAAGAGGAAACTACAAAACAATTAATAGATTCAATTGAATTATATTCTGAATTGTTAAATGCAGATGGTAAAAAACTTTTAATTAATTATGTTTTAAAAACCAGACTATCTGGCAATGCTAAAGTAAGGTTAAATAAAAAGTATGATACCGTTGAAACGCTTGTAAGAGATATAAGAGAAAATTTTACAACTCGAAAATCTGCCACTACTCTGTCCAATCAACTCCATAATTCCCGGCAACAGAGTAAAACAGTTGATGATTTTGGTAGGGATATTGAACAGTTACTTACTGATTTAACTTTGGCACAAGCGGGTGATGATGAAAATTTACTAAGTTCGTTACGCATTGTTAATGAAAAACTCGCGATAAATTCGTTTTGTAACGGGTTGAAAAGTCATGACTTAAGAACAATCCTTAAAGCACGAAATTGTAAAACCCTAAAAGACGCAATTAACGTTGCATTAGATGAGGAAATAAATAAACCCTCGTCATCTACTGTTTTTCAAATGAATGGTAGAGGTAATCAAATCAGAAGAACAAATTTTCGGAATTCTAGACCATTTAACGGGTATAACCGAAACAATCGAGGAAATAATAATTTTGTTCCTCATAACAATAATCGCGGATTTAATAATTTCAATAGCCACAATAACAACCGAGGTAATTATGCTGAATTTAGAAGTAACGATCGTGGTAGTCAGAGAGGATCATATCGCAGTCGCGGTAACTTTCGAGGTCATAGAGGAATCTCAGGTTCTTTTCGTAGAAATCATGCGTATTTTGTAGAATCTGACGCGATGGGAATTCCTGAGGTTACCAATAAAAATACAGCCAATGACATAAACGAACAGCGGTTTTTTCGTGAATAACTCTACAGATGAAGTAATATGTAGTATGAATGGTATGAATTATGTGCGAATGAGATACGGTACGGATGATCTATTATTTCTTTTGGATACGGGTGCAACATTAAGTGTAATTTTTTCAAAATTTTTACACAAAAATGAAATAATTGATACCACTAAACAAATAGATATAAGAGGAATTGCAGGTTCAGTAAAGTCAATGGGTTTAGTAAACATTCCTTTAAACATTTATTATTATAATATTACTCATTAATTTGTTGTTATGAATGATTTTGATTGTGGTGTGAATGGCATCATAGGATCGGATTTTTTTGAAAAATATCGTGCAACCATAGATTACGAAAAATTTTCATTTTCATTTTGGATTAATTCTTGTAAAATTATGATCAACTTAGAGTCTAAAATTGACAGTTTTGTAACTATACCACCACGTTGCGAAGTTATAAAGTTTTTCTCGACAGATTCTTCTGGAGACTGTGTGATTTTGCCAAGTGAGATATCTGAAGGTGTCTTCACTGCAGGAATCATTGTTCGACCAGATTTGAATAAGGTCCCAGTTAGAATTTTAAATACTAACGATAGGGAAGTTAAAATTAAAAATTTTAGACCTTCAAATGTATGTTTATCAAAATTCGAATTGCTAAATTTTGAAAACACTAATATAAATTTAAATAGAGTAAATAAACTTTTAGATTTACTTGATGTAAAACATTTAAACAAAGAAGAGGTAGACGCAATTCATAAAATCTGTGCTAAGTATGCAGATGTTTTCTTATTAAAAGATGATCCTTTGAGTGTTACGAATATTATTAAAGAAACTATTAAATTAAAAAAAGACGCACATCCAGTTTATGTCAAACCTTATCGGTTACCTCAAGCGCAAAAAACCGAAATCGACTCTCAAATAAATAAATTGTTAAATGACGGAATAATTGAAGAAACAAAGTCAAGTTGGTCCTCACCATTGCTAATAGTTCCTAAGAAAAATGATAGTCAGGGAAACAAACAATGGCGAATTGTTATCGACTATAGGTTGTTAAATAAAAATATTGAGGATGACAGATTTCCGTTACCTAACATTACTGACATTTTTGACTCCTTATCAGGCGCGTTATATTTTACCCATTTAGATCTTTCTCAAGGATATTACCAAGTAGAATTGGAACCATCCAGTCGAAATTGTACAGCTTTCACTACCAACAAAGGCCAGTTTCAAATGACTAGGCTACCAATGGGATTAAAAACAAGCCCTAGTTCATTTTCACGGGTTATGACCATTGCGATGTCAGGTTTAAACTATGATTCATGTTTTGTTTATATGGATGATCTTATAGTGTTCGGAAATAGTTTACAAAATCATAACAAAAATTTAATAAAAGTACTCAATAGGCTTAGAACAGTAAATTTAAAATTAAATCCAGTCAAATGTCAATTTTTAGAAAAAAAAATGTTATATTTAGGTCATATTATTTCTGCAGACGGAATTTCACCAGATCCTGCTAAAATAAATGCAATAAAAAATTACCCAATACCGAAAAATGCCGACGAATGTAAGCGTTTTGTAGCATTCGTAAACTATTATCGTAGGTTCATTGAAAATTTTGCTGAAATCGCATATCCGTTGAATAAATTATGCCGGAAGTCTGTACAGTTTCGATGGGATGACACTTGCCAAAAATCGTTTGAAATTCTAAAAAATTCTGTAATAAACCCACCGGTTTTACAATATCCTAATTTTTCAGAGAGTAATAGGTTTATTCTTAGAACTGATGCTTCTGGTTATGCAATTGGCGCAGTACTCTCAAATTCTGATGATAAGCCTGTTGCATATGCTAGTAGGTCATTGAATAAAGCAGAAATTAATTATCCAGTCATTGAGAAAGAACTTTTGGCAATTGTGTGGTCCGTAAAGCACTTTAGACCATATTTGTACGGTAGAAAATTTGAAATATTTACCGATCATAAACCATTGATATATTTGTTCAGCATGAAAAATCCTTCTTCGAGAGTGACTAAATTTAGGTTAGTGTTAGAGGAATTTGATTTTTCTGTGCACTATATAAAGGGAAAAGAGAATTCCGTAGCGGACGCGTTATCAAGAATTACTCTTGACTCTACAGATCTAAAAAATATGTCACACGATGTTTTTGTAACGATACGTGCACAGCAAAAATTAAGAAACTCTGAATCTGTGGTAAGCTCTGGCAATGATACTGATAAATGGACTGGCCATCCAGGAATTGTTGAATTGCTAAAGCGGCCAATAGGTTCAGTCGAATTAAGAAATTTGAACAATAATGAATTAGTGAACTATGAATTTGAGTGTGGATATAATTAATTATAATGAAATTTTATATGATAAAAGGCATCAAATAATTTATATAAATTTAAGTTGTCGATCAATTTCAGCCCTAGACGCAAAGTTGAGACACTTAGAAGCTATATGCATTAATAATGAAATTTCACAGCTGTGTATATTTAAATGTAAAGAAAATGATAATTTAATTGCCAATTTAGCGAAATATTCATAAATAATCAAAAAGTTACGCGTAAAATTTAACATAATAAATAAAGGAACTTACATTGAGTGTAAAGAAACACGTCAATTAATTTTAAATGAATTTCATATTTTACCTACGGGAGGTCACGCTGGTATCAATCGTATGTTTAACAATATTAAGCGATACTACTGTTGGAATAAGTTAAAACATGATGTAACGAGATTCGTAAATAAATGTGATGAGTGTCAACGGTACAAACACTCGAGATCTCATAAAGAACCGTTAACACTCACCACCACCGCATCGTCAGCCTTTGAAAAAATTTTCTTAGATTTGGTAGGTCCTTTGAATCAAGATAATGAAGATAACAGGTACATTTTAACCGTTCAATGTGAACTTACTAAATTCGTAGGAGCATATCCTATTAAAAGCAAAGAAGCCGAAACTGTAGCAAAATCTTTTGTTCAAAATTTCATATTACAGTACGGTATTCCACAGGAAATTGTTACGGATCAAGGTACTGAGTTTTTAGCAAGTGTTTTTAAAGAATCAGCAAAGGTTTTAGGTATAAAACAATTACATTCATGTGCTTATCATCATGAAACTTTGGGATCTTTGGAAAACACACATAAAAGCTTAGGCGCATATTTGCGAATTCAAACTTCCAAATTTCAAGATACTTGGAGTGCATGGGTACCGTTTTGGGCATTTGCTTTTAATAACACCGTGCATTCAGAAACAAAATACACACCGTTTGAATTAGTATTTGGAAAAACATGTAAATTGCCAACTAGTTTGCTTAATAACAATCAGCCAGTATATAATTTTGACGATTATAACCATGAATTGAGATTTAGATTGAAATCTGCATTAGACAATGCTAGGACGAATTTAATTGAATCTAAAAATAAGAGAAAATGTAGGTTAGATAAAAATTGTAAGGAAATTAACTTTAAGTTTAATGATAAAGTATTATTAAAAAGCGAAACTAACAATAAACAAGAAGCTATTTATAAGGGTCCATACAAAGTAATTAAAGATGAATCCCCTAACATAATTATAAAAATTAACAATAAATTAGTAACTGTTCATAAAAACAGAGTGAAAAAATACAGTGCATAAAAAAGAGACTGTTACGTGTAGTGTTATGTAAATTTAATTATAATAGATTATAGAATTTAAGATTTAATTGTTATAGAAATGTAGTGGAATAAATAAATTTAACATGAAAATTTAAAACATTAAGATGTTTAAATTTTCTTTAACAATAAGGGAGATGTAGTGGAATAAATAAAATTAGAATTAGAAATTAATTAGAAATAAGTGTAAATTATAAAAAATAGCATAAGTAGCATTAAATAAAAGACGATGAACTGTGCGGCTCGTGGAGTAAGCATTTTTGGTCGTTGACCGATTGCCTAATTGATGAGCACGCACAATGAATCGTTCGAATAGTGTAATAATTAATATTGCAAGGAGTATTATTTTAGCTATCAATAAAGTTAGTTGTTAAGCAAATTATTTTATGGTTTTTAATGAAACAAAATTAAATATCCTATATGAAACCCCAAAAGGGACCAAGTTATTACACCTCAATGGTGAAGAGAAGTGGTTACTAAAGCCTACTCAAGCTGTGTTACGTTTAGCGAAACCAATCTTTAACAGCAATCGTAATATTACAGCTGACAATTGGTATTCTTCCATACAAGTAGTTGATCTGTTATGGAAAAATAATTTGACATACGTCGGTACACTAAAAAAAAATAAGGCCGAAATACCACAATCTTTTCAACCCAATAAGAAAAGAGCAGCTAACTCAACATTGTATGGATTCAGGAAAGAATGCACGTTGATTTCATATGTTGGTAAAATTGGAAAAGCCACGATACTAATATCGTCCATGCATAACAGACGATTTGATGATCCATTAGTACAAAAGCCCGAAATAGTTTCCTACTACAATGAAAATAAAGGCGGAGTAGATTCTCTGGACGAAAAATGTTCGAAAAGCACCTCAAGTCGTCGCACTCGAAGATGGCCTTTAGCAATTTTTTTTCGCCTACTAGACATTTCTGTGATCAATTCATATATCTTACACCAATGTTATAGAGATAATCCGACCATTAAAGAAAAAAGTATTTTTGGAATGCAGCTAGCCAAGCAATTGGTAGAGGATCACATGAGATGGCGTTTAACGATGTCGGTTATCCCACGCGAACTACGCAGTACTATTGGTAGAATACTTGGAGTCCCAGGTGCAGAAGAACCCAAGACATATGATCTGATTCTAGAAAAACGTAAAATTTGCTACTTGTGTCCTTCAAAGAAACATAGAATGACAAAATACTTGTGTCTTGCTTGCAAAAAGCCGGTTTGTCTACAATATACAAAACCAGTCTGCAATGACTGCGCTGAAAAATAAAAAATTTTGGCCCTTGCTGGAATATGATATTTTTGTCAAATTTATTTATCCTTTATTTTTTAGTTTGTCTAATACCTAACATAACTAATAATATAAACGAAAGTTTGTTAAGGTTTTATAATAATTAAGTACTTACTATAAAACTAGATTTAATTAACTTTTCGGAAAAAATTATAATGTAGGTAAACTCGTTTTATATATTGCTTTAGTTCAGTTTATTTCTATGCATACAAGTTTCCTAATATCTATAGCATCCAGTAATGAACAAAATATTGAGTTTATTTGCACATTTGCAGTCTTATTGACCTATTAAGTTAAGTAGTCCTGGAGACTACGCCTGACTGTTAGTGCGACAAATGAGTCACCGGACCAGTTAAGGGTTAAGAAAAAACAATCATGAATACATAACAACAAGATACGTAAACCAAGATTGCCTAGAAAACTTTTTTGGGCAAATCAGGACGCAGGGCGGAAATTGTTTGAACCCAACACCCATCCAATTCGAAAGAAGCTTTCGAAAGTTGTTTTGTCAGAGATATTTTCATACCTTCAATGAGAATTGCAGCGATGATTTTGCCACATTTTTAGTAAAAATAAAGGAAATAAATATGGCCGAAATCATCGAGGAAGTGCCAGTGACATTAGAAACAAAAAATGTTGTTAACACTCTGGTTTCGTAGACACGGACTACCGAAACCAGGAGCTACCGGCCCAAAATGGGTTTACGTACGTCTGTGGATACCTGGCCAAAAAGGTATTGGCTGTGCACAATAATTGTGATACTTGTGCTATTATGTTTAATGAAGAAAATTTTGAAGCAAGCAAATTATTTATGCACTTTAAAAGTTTTTCTTCTGTCAGTGTGTACGGAAATTTAATATCAGCAACTGATTTATTTTTAAATTACATTTTTAAATTAGAAGAATCATTTTATGATTTATACCCGAATGTAATATATAAGAGAGGGGTAGGTCGGCAATTTTTACAATACTTACAAACAATAGAACATAATTTTATATGTACAAATTTTCCATCAAAATATTTGTTAAGTTTATTTATTAGGTTAAGAAGATTATTTTATACTCTAAAATTCCATAATAGAAATATTAAAAAAAATTTTGTAAATACTCCTAATATTTAATTTAAAATTGTAAATAATATGTAAATAAATTAAATATTTTTATATGATCTACAGTTTATTTAATATCCACTATAAAAAATCTAGCATATTAATACGTTTAAAATTGATATTGTTACTTAACAATACTAATACTTATGAAATAAATTTTATGTATTTCAGTATTTCTACATTTTTATAACAATTAACGTAATTATATGTTCTTGATAGAAATTTAGTAACGACGGTATTTTCCTACAGATTGGACACTAGATCATAAAAAGAGTATTTTAAATTTTAAAATTGCCGCCGTAACTATCACCAATATGGTGAAGGTTAAATAAAATGAACAGTAAAACATCAAAGACGCCGCCGGTTTTCTCCTTTCTGTATATCTGTGGTTTCAAAAACAAAAGTTATGCAACCGTACTTACATTATGTAAGCATTACATGTTGACTATCTGTTGACTAGTACAATCTTTAATTACCTTATTTGTTTTTATTGTGTTATAATTCCTCTGTTCTTCTTTTTTGTTTACTGATCTTGTGGATTCGGATCCATCTGTCTCGAACCGACGTTTTGTCAAACGTCGGTTCGTGTATTTTCCCTTTCTCATCTCCTCGATACAATCATTTTCTTCCGTTCCATTCATCTCTTTTAGTTGGTTTCTTGAATTTTCCGTTAGAATGCAAATTTCAATAGCCTTATCCAAGTTGAAATCATCTTTTTGTAATAATTTTTCCCTTGTTGAATCATCTTTGATACCAACAATCAACATTAATTTAACCATTTCTTCTTTTATATCCCCAAATTCACATTGATTTCCTTGATTTTTTAAATTAGTTGCATATTCATCTATTGTAGCCATCTCCTGTCTTGACGTTATGAATTTGTAACGTTCATAGGTTAGGTTTTTCTTAGGTACGAAATAACTTTTAAATTTTTGTTTTAATACTTCGATCTTGTTTTCTTCTTTTTTGTTAAATGTGAAAGTATTATAAATCTATCGCTTCATGACCCATAAGATGAAGTAACTGCGCACATTGTACCTTTTCTTTCTTTTTTCCTATTTCCGCCGCTATCGTGTAGATTTCATAAATCTGTTTCCACCTTTTCCAATTTATTGCTAAATTTCCATTGAAATCCATTATCTGTATTGGCTTATTTGTATCCATTTTTCTTTATTCTTCTTTTATTTGTTAATTTCTACTGCGCCATGTTATATTATGTTAAAGAAACAACGCTTGAGCATGAACTGGCTTTATTCAGTCTTTTGTGTGAATCGTTTTCATTGAGTAATCTAAGTTGCCTAACTATAACTTATTTAAATAAACTAAACTAAATTCATTACAATTCAATATATACTTTTTCATACCTTCGTTAGTTAAATGCTGGGCAGCTCCAGAATCCAAAATAAACTCCTCCAAATTAATCAATTTATCTTCATTCTTCACTAACAAATTTGCCAATAAGGGTGGGGTCTCCTTATATTAAAATACTGATTTAAAAGTTTTCTACATAATAGTTTATTCAACTACATACGTCGACTGTCTTACATATTCTATCTGTTATTACTTAATACTAACTGACATACTCCCACTACATGCCATTATTGCCATTGCTACAAAACATATTTATCTTTCCGTTGACATTGATTCAAAAATAATATTATGGCCCATAAACATAACATAACATTAAAAGTTGAATAGAGAATGGCGAGGACAACGCATATAGAATTCGTTTTTGCTATAAACACATGCAAAATTATACGGTAAAATTAAGTTTTTTTTGTTATTTCTTATTCATAAAACTGAAAACTAAACAAAAACAAACATAAAAAACATGGAGTAACATAGAATATAAATTTAAGGTTACAATAAAATTATGCTGATGGCCCATCCATTACAGAACCATCGTACGGAATAAATGTATATCATCAAGTTGATTTGTAACAAGTTATATAGCACACTGTCTTTGGTGAAGCTCAACATATTATTATTAAGTGAAAAACATGTTTAATAAAAACATGTTAAAACTATGTTTACAAACAATATTCTACCTCAAAAGGACATTCACATTACTTGTGATATCACCAAAGACTGCAATAAATATGCCACCACATCAAATTACCTTCCAAGATAATGAAAAACCAATCTTAACACATAAATTTAATGTTGAGGATAATCCTGATCGCTTAATGTTTAAGTCTATTTCTTCGTGTATGTGCCATAAAGAATTCTGCGATCGCAACTCTAGAGAATGATATCAATTTAGAAAATGTATCACTAAATGGTATTAAGAATACTGATGTTCATACAATTAAGTCTAACTGTTCAAGTAAACCACAAGATAAGAACATAAATTTATATTGTTCAGTCTGCAATTTTATCTCAAACATCTCTCTCTGGTTTAATGGTTCATTCTAAAATGGTTCATTACGATGTTAATCCCTTTAAATGCACCTCTTGCGATGAAGAATATCCAACTTATATTCAGTTACGAAAACATTTAGAGGAGCACCTTGAATCAAATAATAAAATTTATTGCCGACGATGTTCAAATTCAATTACTATTGAAGAGGTTATGTTTCATCAAAATTTATGTAAAAAGTATCTATTGTATGCGTGTATACAATGTTAGCATTTCTTTTCTTAACGACGCCACAAAATCCTTTGATAGAGCCCACCATAGATGGAACTCCATCTGTACAAGTTCCTACGTAGCAGTTCCACGACAAGTTTAATTCTTCTAAATATGAATTGATGCTGTACATATATATACATATATCTTATTATGTTGTTATTATCATTTCTTTCCATTTCAGAATCATCCTCAGGAATATCTATAGTATGAAAACGAAAAAGTCTGAATCAACTATAAATTTGAACAAAATCAAAAATTCTAATAAACACATGTTATCTTATATTTTAGGTTAGGTTGTAGGAAATAACAATCTTATAATAAAATGAACTTACGTCACACTGAATAAACAACCCTGGTATCAATTTTAACGTTCCAATTTCATTAGCGTGTTAGAAATAACATAAATAATATTAAAAAATTAAAAAACTTAACTTCAACAAATTAAAACACGACCCGACAATGACAAAATGGTAGACGGAAATACAAATTTTAAGGTTATGTAAACGTCGTGAAGTTTGCAAAATGTCACTTTAAAATATTACAAAATAATGACAAATGTTAAATATAAACGGATGTGGTAAAAAGTAGGGGAGAAAGGGATTGATGAAAGATTTTGGTAGCTAAAGGATTTATATATATCTTGACCTGTTGTGCGTTCAGTCAGTTCTCTGCAGCATAAAAACTGATTTATTTCATGTTTGTCGATGAAACGTGTTACAGTCCAATTTATTGTTTTATGTTTCTACGTAATAGATTTGAATTTAACTTATGTTTTTTTAATTTGTATTTATTTCAGCCACGGAGTCTGGAGATCCTTTCCTTTTCTCCAATTCATACAAAATTTATTTTTAATTGAATTGTATGTTAATGTCTATTCTTTAACCAGTTAATAACTAAATTCCAAGGATTAAAGTAAAATATTGCACTTTTACTGGTTTAATAGTGTTAATATATTTAAAAAATTATAGTTTTTATTTTATATGTTTCGCCCGTTCCATGCGGGCATCATCAGAACTACAAAAATTTTTTTTTTATTTTCTCATTAGATCAATCAGAATGAATGTGTATAAAAAATAAATATTTAATTATAAAAAATAAAAGAATCAAAAAACAAACTTAAATAAATACTTACATTGAAACTTATAAGTGAAAATTCAAATATTTTTGTAACAAACTTTTTTTGTTGATAAAAATCATTGATTCTGCGTTATGTGGTAGCTTTAAACTTCTTTGATTCAAACTTCTTTTATTTTTCTTTAGATTCCACACTTTTTAACGTCGCCATTCCTAATTCATCTTTTATCTTCATTTTGTTTATCCATCAGATAGCAAAATGCTTTACTTTCATTTGATTTCCAGTTTACACCTATTATAGCTTCATTGACTGTATTTTTCAAAATATTTTTTGATTTTTTCACTTTTCCTCGTGGTTAGCTCTTTTTTATATAAAAAATGTTTTCCATTATTGAGTGTATCCTGCCTCTAAATTTAAATATTTTCATTATAAGTTTAATCTAAGGCTAATTTAAGTTTTTTTCGTTTAATTGTTAACAATATTTTTTAAACATTTATATTTATATATTTTAACTTGACTTCTAATTTTTATACATCAAAAAAATTATTTTATAATTAATTCATTTTAAAAATGTTTCGAGTTAACATCACTCTAATATATTTACTACCTTCCATGATTGTTATGTTATGGTTTGTACTCATTATAGTTGTCGCTGATGATGGGGTAACCCGAAACTAGTACGACTTTATATAAGTACATCTACATACTTTATACATCTAAATGAGGCTGGTTATAGAAGTCCTCGGTACATTGGGGAATGGATTAGAAAGGGATTTATAAATCGGATTGTTACATTTAGATGTCGCAGATATTGGGTTCCCAGGGGCTAATCCTAACCCTTTCTATTTTTATTTCTTTGTCTGTTTTCCAGTTTTCGTCAAACGCTTGTTTTCGCCTGTTATATAAGAAATTAATTAATAATTACCGTCAATTAAGGAGTAAAACGAAAGTTAACATGTGCACATTACAACGAAACAACATTTCAAACGGATAATGTATAAAATCCTCTACTCAAAAGCGAGTTGCAAAAGATAAAAGCGAAAACAAAAATACTCACAAATTATTTTATTAAGAGGACACGTGCGTGGGTCCTTGAGAACTTGAAAAGTTTGGCGTTTTCTAAAGAAGATTTATGGTTGTTATTCTTTAAATGTTTAAAGAAGGTGGAAGACTCTTTGATAAAGTGTTCTTTGATTCTGGTTTTAAGGCTTCTACCAGTTTGGCCCATGTAAAAATGTTCACATTCGTTACATCTTAATTCGTAAACTCCATTAAGTTCTAACTGGTTAAGTTTGTGTTTGTTATTAGTAATTAACTGACCTAGTTTGTTATTGGAAAAAAAAAATTTTAAAATCTTAAAAAATTATAAACTTATCTCTTTCGACATCAAAAACCTCTATACTAACATACCAATCAATTCCACCATTTCAATAATCAAAGAACATTTAATTCGCAATAGTAAAGAACTTGCACTCAACATCAATAAAATAAACTGCTTTTCTAAATTATTAGAAATTACATGTAAACAAAACTTCTTCTTATTTGATGATAAATTCTTTTACATGAAAGACGGACTGCTCATGGGTTTGCCTATTTCTGAAATACTCGCTGACATATATGTTAATCATTTCGAAAAAGAATTTTTCTCAAAAAAACGTGAACCTTTTACTGGTGGTATAAAATTCTACTGCAGATATGTTGACGACATCTTTGTGATTTATGACGGTAACCCTGCTTTGTTACATGGTTAGAGTAACCTCCTTAACAATCTATGCGATTTAAAGTTTACTAATGAACTTGAAAAAGATGGACAATTAAACTTTTTAGACTTGAATATCAACAAAAATGTAGATAAAGAGTCTCTCGATTTTAACATTTTTAGAAAAAATACGTTCACCGCAGCATCTTACCATCTGATTCATATAACTGTGCACAACATAAAATGGCCAGTTTTAGATTTGCATTCCATCGACTCTGTAATACTCCGTTAAACAAACCAAATTACATTTCAGAACTCAAAAACATCATAAAAATAGGCCTTAATAACAGATTTAAACTTAAAGACATACAGAAGATTTATAATAGTGTTCACAACAATAACATTAATAAACTTGTTTATGCAACCCAAATATCACTCGCGAAGGGGTAAAATGTTTTGTCAAGTGCGCACGATGTCGTGAGACATGAGAAAATTCAACTGTAGACCGATTTTTTTTTTTTTTTTTGAACCCGGTTTTTATCGGCTGTATTCATTTGGTCCTTCGACCCGGATATATATTTATTTTTCAAATTTTTCTCAATTCTTCTTTAAGAATTTGTTCCCCCTGGAACTTTAATTGAATATTTTTTACTTTTCTTATTTTCTAAAATTACGTTTCTCATATTTTGGAGAGGGTTTCTTTAATTTTCGGCGTGGCCATCTGGCACAACATGGTCAACAATTTTTCTTGTTCCGTCACATGTGCGACGTTACATGCAACCTTATTGTTCTCTTGAACTTAAAATTTCCTTACAACTTTGCAAATTTTTCCGCAATTCTTCTTTAAGAATTTGTTCCCCTTGGAACTTTAATTAAATATTTATTTTCTAAATTTTTTCGCAATTCTTCTTTAAGAATTTGTTCCTCTTGGAACTTTAATTAAATATTTTATTTTCAAAATTTTTTTCTTCAGTTCTCCATTGAGAATTTATTCCCCTTGGAATTTTCTTTTCCGTATTTTCTCATTGGGACATTGTCGCTTTAAAACCGATCCATGAAGAAACATCTAAATCGTTCCGTCTTCTCATACCTAGATACCTTTAAAGAAAATGTACAGGGCTTCCGAACTCTGGGTTTTCCAGTTGACCAATGGAATTTTCTTTTATTTAACATATTACTTCAGAAGTTAAATACATCATGTAAAATTAAATTCGAGTCAGAACATACCACTTTCGATATTCCGATGTTTGAACAATTATTGCATTTTTTGGAACAACAATCTAAGGCTCTAGATTCTGTATCATTCACTTCGTCGGAGAAGCGCTCAATAAATCGATCGAAATTGTCGACATCTACTATGGCTCGTGAAAAAGCAATTGATTTAAAGGTGGATGATTCGAAATCGGCCGTCAAATGTCCGATATGCTCAGAATCACATCAGGTCTACCGATGTGCTCAATTTCATGTTAAATCGCCAGCTGAAAGATTAGTGATAGCAGGAGATAACAATTTGTGTCGAAATTGTTTAAGCAAAGGTCATACCACTTACAATTGCTTTTCAAATCACTGTTGTCATTCATGCAAGCAACGCCATCATACATTACTTCATTTTGGACCTAAACAGCCAATTCCTTCTACTCATGTGGGTACAACATTAGATATAAATAATCATTCAAAACCAGAAAATCGTCGAGTTATCTTACATCGCCTTTATTCATATTTATGATCAATTTGGTCAACTTCATTTGGCACGTGCATTGATTGACTCTGGAAGCACGTCAAATTTTATTACCACCAAGCTACTGCAACGACTTCGTTTGCCACGACAAAATAATTCTTCGTTAGAAATACAGGGTTTAAACTCGATGACGTCCATCTGTAACAAAGAAAGTGTTAATTGCATCATTCAACCTTGCCATTCAGGAAACTTATCGTTTAATCTGAAAGCTATTGTTACATCTTCAATATGTTCCGCTCAACCTTCATTATCTTCTATTATACAATCCTACGATTATCTTAAATGCCTCCAATTCCATCCCGAACATCATTACCGAAAAAGTGGATATATTATTGGGAGAATTGGTACATCAATTGTTTACTGGTGGTCGTGTCTGTGGTGGTCAGGACGATCCTGTGGCTGTGTATTCAGTGTTCGGGTGGATAGTGATGGGAAAATCCAAATTATTACCATCCACGTCTTTATCAACATCTATCTTAACAATTGATGACTCATTACATTTATCAATGCAACGCTTTTGGGAATTGGAATCTACTTCTGAAATCAAGATGATGTCAATTGAAGAGGCAAAATGTGAAACTCATTACAAAAATAATTATCGTCGTGATATTAATGGCAGATTTATTGTATCATTCCCGTTTAGAACCAAAGAACCTATTCTTGGAAATTCATATGATATTGCTCTGAAACGATTTAAATTATTGGAGAAACGTTTGTTGAGAGATGATATACTTCACAAGAAATACGTCGAATTCATGAGGGATCATTTGCATTCATTAACGTAATTGCAAAAGATATAAAATTATTAAACGGAAAGTCTATCTTAAGTCACACTCTTCGTTTCGACATCTTTGAGCGGACTGAGGATGCGTAATTGAAACAAGTTGTAGGTTAAGGATAGTTGAACGTTAAGAAAGCGGGAAAATATGAAATGCAGTTCTTGAAATGAACCTGACTATTTAAAATAAAAATGGATATGATAACATTTTTAGAAAAAAATCTCTGGTTGTTAAAGTCGGAAATGTCGTTGAGTAGGTTTTCTTCATTATCCTTTTTATATTTGTTTATGAAATATTCCTCATAGAGAATGACATCAAGAACGCTGGGATGATGTTAAGTTTTCTAATATTTTTGTTAAGTTTGTTCAAGTTATGGCTATAAGTTAATGTTAAGTATTGTTTTTTGGTTTGGAAATTTGGGTAAACTAATTTTCTAATATTATTATTATGTATACTGTTAATATCTTGCAAAAAGGTGATGTTATAGCCGTTATTAATTCCTATTTTTATTATATTGTTAAGTTCTGTTTGAAAGTTATTTTTATTAAGGGGGTGTTGTAGTTAATCTGTTGAACAAAAAATTAAATGCAGCTTTTTTATGAGCAGTACAATTGTAAGAGTTCTCGGGGATGATACAATCAGTATTTGTTGGTTTCCTGTAAATGTCGAAATTGATAAAACCATCCTTGTAATTCTTTATGAGAGTAAGATCCACAAAATTTATACGGTTATTGTTTTCCTTTTCCATGGTGAATTCTAGATTATTGATGGTGTTGAAAACGTTGAACAAAGCTTTAAGCTTAGCCGGATTCCCCGTGTAAATAATAATAATGTCATCAACATACCTTTCATAGAATTTAATATCTTTAGTGAAAATGGAGTATTTGTATGAGACCAATTTATTTTCTAGATTATTAACAAAAACATCGGCGATGATACCCGAAATCGGAGAACCCATAGGCAAGCCATTAGTCATAGTGAAAAATTTATTGTTAGAAAGGAAAAAATTTTGTTTACATATGAATCTGATGATGGAGCAAAGGTCTTTTATGTTCTCATTCTCAACACCATCAAAATCATTCATGTGACGTTTAAGGTGTTTCTCAATAATTTTCAAGGACTTATCTATAGGCACGTTAGTGTATAGGTTTTTTTTAATGTCTATGTTGATGATATTGTCACCGGTGCAACATCAATCAAAGATATACTTACATTAAAGGAAGATCTAATTGCTATTCTACGGAAAGGGGGGTTTGAGCTCGGCAAGTGGACAAGTAATTGTTCACACCTTTTGGAAACCATATTTCAAACAGATTTGCAATCATTACTGTCTTTAGACTATGAAGACTCAATTACTGTTAAAATTCTGGGATCACATTGGTGTGTAATCACGGACAACTTTAAATATCAATATTTACCTCGTTCAAATCATTCGACAAAACATAGTATTCTTTCAGATATTGCTCGGATTTATGATCCATTGGGATTTTTAGCACCACGTACATTCAAAGCTAAGCATTTTATTCAACAACTTTGGCAAGTTCATTGTGATTGGGATGATATTCCACCTCATCACGTGGTAACACAATGGGAAAACTTTAAGCAACAATTAACTTTATTATCAAATCTCGAAATACCTCGCTTCATGTCATCTAGTGATTATAAAACTTGTGAGCTTCACCTCTTTTGTGACGCCTCTGAGGTGGGATATGCTACTGCAGCTTACTTACGTTATCAAAATCAAGATGAACTCATTAAAACTTATTTCATCGGTGGAAAGTCCCGCATTGCCCCATTGAAAACTATTTCTATACCCAGATTGGAATTATGCGGAGCTATTGATTTCCTATTAATCATTAAAAACACCATAGCGTCTGTAATTACAATCGATTCCATAACCGCTTGGTCGGATTCTCAGGTTGTATTATCCTGGATCAAATCCTCTCCTCATAAATGGAAGGTATTTGTTGCTAACCGCGTAACACACATTCAAAACATATTACCAACTTCATCTTGGAAATATGTTCCGTCATCGCAGAATCCAGCAGACTGTGCTTCTCGTGGTCTGTATCCAAATCAACTTTTAAATGCTAATATTTAGTGGAACGGTCCTGAATGGCTTTCCCAACAATACAATAATTGGCCAAACCAACAACTTAACAAATCTGATAAAGAGGTTAATAAAGAGAAACGAGCAATAATAAATTGTACCACAGATGTATCTACCAATATACTAGACGAATTGCTAAACAAATTTTCTCAAATTTATTATCGGCAGCTCGCTCCGTTCATGGATAGAGATGGGTTGCTCAGGGTGGATGGTCGATTACGTTGTGCTGAAATACCATTCGAGCATAAACATCAATTATTATTACCGAAAAATTGTCCATTAACACAACTAATAATTGAAGAAACACATCATAAATTTATACATCCTGGTCTTCGAACTTTATCATCATTAACTGGTGTGAAGTTATCCATAAATCCCAGCCATAAACTAATAACTCCGTAACCAATACGATTTGGGTTACCAAATTCACACACAGGTCACTGTTACCCTGAAAAACAGCTTACATCCCCACTTGGTAAAAAAAATTTTTTTCAACCCCCACCCCCGAAAAAGGGATGTTTTCGCCCTGATGGGCACCTCCGAATTAAACCAAATTCTACCACATAATAGAACACAGTTCTATTATGTGGTAGAATTTGAACCCCTAACGGTTTTCGAGAAAAAAATCATTCTTATAAACCGCGGATATGAAAAAGATATAGAAATATCCATCTTCACCACAAAGTGGCCAGAGTTTGTAACCATATCGTATTGGCTTACCCTTTATGAACTTTTAGTAAGTTGTGAGTGGTGATCGTAATATCTTACAATCATTTCATTTATGGACACATTTTCTTAAGAAATACTAAAATTTTGAAAACTTACATTTACTATGTCTAACAACGGTAGTAGTATAGAAACGCCGATTCTAGATAGGAATTTGCACCTCCTCACCTCCGTGACGTCATCAACCCAATGTAAAAGGATAGGGAAGGGTACCAGCCTAAGGTTGAGGTGGAAAAAAATAGGTTGGTATTGGAAAAGTAACTAGATCTAGTGACTTTTTTAAAAAAGTAACGCGCCACCTAGTGGTTGGTAGTGGAACTAAACCACTACCAACCAGGTACACTGTTACTTTTTTTTTAAAAGTCATCAGGTCTAGCTACCAACCTATTTTTTCCCCCAAGCCTTTGGTTGACACCCCTCCTCCCTATCCTTTTACATTGGACGAATGACATCACGGAGGTGCGGAGGTGCAACAACTTCCTGTCTAGAATCGGCGTTTCTGAAAGATGGCGCGTTGAACGCATAAAGGTGCGCCTCACAACTCTTGAATGTGCGTGCGCAGGAACTTGGGAATATTCCGGAAAATAATAATAACACATTTTAACACCGATAACACCCTTAGCGAGCAGGGTTTTACAACTTGTTTAAATTAAAATAAATATAATTTTTTAACGCAAGTATTCGTCAACATTCTTAATAGTAGTAAGTTTAAACTCATGAAATCATATCAATATATTCCATTAAGTAATAATTTATTTCAGATAAATTTTACAAGCAGAATTCTCGAATTAATTTTAACTTATCCTTCGAAAATTTAGTGTTCATAATAAAATCAATGTAATCATTAAAACGCAAATTGTCTAATACTTTTCATTTGTATGAAATTAAAAATTCCTTAGATAAAATTTCTTGAACTTCCATCAAGGTCAATATAATCGGAATAAAATAATTATTTTCAGGGTCCATATCTTCATATGTGATGCACACACAATTCTCAACGTCTGATTTCAAGGCGGACATTGCTAAATGCATGTTTAACGTGCAAGTTCTTGCAACGGCGGGACTTGTTATATCCTATAACATCCAGGTATTTCGGTACCGCGATGATTTATTTTAAATGATTAATCTATTAAGGGGGTATGCCACCTTTGAAATGAAAAAAATCGATTTTTTTTTTTTTATTTATTTATTTATTTTATTTATTTATTTCATGTGGGTACAGAAACAGGTCGAACCCAATAATACTGTACCACAAACAACCAATTGTATACAAATAAAATAGAATTACAGTTCACAATACTAATAATAATGAATTAACATTAATGGTACAAAAGTGATTCAAAAGGAAAAAAAATAAAACAAAGTTTAGGTGATATAAATATATCATATATCAAATATCAAATGAACGCTCGAGGCAACACACCAACTGCAGCAAAGATCAGTTTTTTAAATGCATAGAACGAATGCTGAAACAGATCTATGTTAACACGATTCGCCGATCTTGCCATTCTCAATAAATAATAATAATAATAATAATAATAATTCACTTTATTGCCCAACAAAGATCAATTACAGGACAATATTACAAGAAAAAGAAAATAAGAAATAACACATGCCATAAAACAAATATAATTCACATAAACACTCTTACACTATTATTGATTGTTAGTTAGTTTACACATCCTCTGCACCGGGGAGTTGGCTAAAACATTGGATCTGCAATTCCTCAAATAAAACTGATTTGTACTACGTGTTGCACGCGTAGGCACCGCGAAAATGATCCGCGACAACAACCAACCACAATCCAATTCACCTTGCACTAACTTCTGCAAAAACTTGATGCACTGGTCATCTCTTCTTACGTCTAGTGCAGAAAAACTGTGACGCCGCAGCAGGGATGCGTAATCCATTCCACGATCCCGGTATGATCCGTCCAGGCGTAGAGACAAATATTTGAGAAATCTCCTCTGAATTCTCTCCAATATAAGTCTATGACACACATAATGTGGCGACCAAATTACAGAGCCATATTCCAATTTGGACAATACAAAGGTCGAAAATAGGGTCTTGTACACACCGATATCAGAAAAAGCACGCGAGGTGCGCAAAACGAAACCAAGCATCCTCGCAGCAGAAGATGCAATATTTTCGATGTGAGGTACAAAAGACAATTTGCGGTCAAAAGTTACTCCCAGATCCTTGATTGTAGATAATTTCTCAAGAAGAACACCTTCTATATAATAAGAAGATGGAAGAGGAGACAGCTTGCGTGTAAAACTAACTGCACCGCACTTATTGGCATTAATCTTTAGCTGATAACGGTTACACCATTCCACCAAGACGTCCAAATCCGACTGAAGACTGACAACATCACGGTCCGCAAAAATAGGTCGGAATAGTTTCAGATCATCCACATAAGCTAGTACGCTTGATGAAAATTTGTCTAGAAGGTCATTCAAGAAGATAACAAATAGTAGGGGGTCTAGATTTGAGCCCTGAGGAACACCAGACCTAGCCGTAAACTCCATAGACGCATAACCGTTGTAGTACACATAATTTATACGACCCGATAGGTAAGAGGCAAATAGTTTCATAAACTTAGGAGATAAGCCAAAAGCACTAAGTTTATACAAGAGGACGTCATGATGAATCATGTCGAATGCTTTAGAAAAATCAGTGTATACCACATTTACCTGACCGCCCCTATCCAAAGATTCACAAATTACCTCAGTAACCACCGCGAGGTTGGTAATGGTCGAACGACGCTTGATAAACCCATGCTAATATGGTGACACAAATGACTGAACCTGTGGATAAATCATCTTGTAAATAATCTGTTCAAATACCTTAGCGAAATTGGACAATAACGATATTGGTCGATAATCAGTAATGTTGGTACGTTCGCCATGCTTGAATACAGGAACAATGCGTGAGCGCTTCCAAAGTTTAGGAAACGAGCAAGTGCTTAAGGATAGGTTAATTATTAAATGAAGCGGAACTGCAAAAACTGCACAGCAATCACGAATGAAAAATGCAGGAAGATCATCATCACCAGCAGTAAATTTATTAGGTAACCTTTTTAGGAAATGAAGAACCTCTTCTTCGGTGACATCGGTAACAAATACTGGAGGATACGTAGAGTGTACATCAACCATGTTATAAGCAGAGACACCAGAATATACTCCAGAGAATTGATCTGCAAAAGCATTAACTATTTTTTCAGGATCAGTGTAGGTGGACTTATCACGCATCATTTTTCCAGGAAGTCGAGAGGTCGTTGTTTTCTGTCTTATATAATTCCAAAAGTTACGGGGATCAGAACTAAGCGATTGTTCAGCACTAATAGTAAAAGAAGTATACGCATCAGAGATTTTCTGTTTAGTCAAACATCTCAGTCTTTTATATTCCGCTGAATAGAAAGCACTATTGCTTCTCCTCCACTTCCTCCTATAATACTCTTTCAACTTTAATAGCCGCTTAATTTCTGGGGTGTACCAAATGGGGTATGAGGATCCCCGACTCAATCTCTTAGGAACAAATAAATCCAAAATCTCATACAACTTTTTATAAAAAGCTCGCAAAGCATCATCCGCATTAACCTCCACATTTAGAAAAGACCAATCCGTGTAAAGTAGTTTATCATACATGCCAGGAAAGTTGGCTCTTCGAAAATTATATCGACCACCCAAAGACGGAAAGTTCGGCAAACCATCATTTGCCGTCAGTAAATTCATTGTAATATCTAAGGCAGGATGGTACTGATCCTCGTAGACGAAGGGACAATCATCATGAACAAGATCAAACTGATGGTCAGTATTTGTCAGAACCAAATCCAATAGACGATTGTCACAGTTCAGTACATGATTGAGTTGGCGAAGGTCCAGAAAATCACAAAAGTTACGAAATAACTCCGTTTTTCCACATTTGGTTGACATACCAGGCGCCTTAATATATTCAGGCAAATTAAAATCACCAAGGATAAGGACAGGATAATTCAAAACTTTATGTTCTAGGGCGTCCAAGAAACATAGTAAATCAGGTTGCGGATTATCAGGAGGTATGTACAACACCACGATATATAAGGTCACAGACCATAAAGAGCACTTGCAAATCAACACATCGACAAGTGGTACTAAAGCCTGAATGTCTATAGAGTCAACCAGCTCAACATCATGATGACTAGCTACAGCAAGCAGAACTCCACCACCTCTGTTATGTCCAACCAAATCAAACTTACGGTCAGCTCGTAAAACTCTGTACTTATCCACGAATAATTCATTAGATCCAAGATCCGAATTTAAATTAGTTTCCGATAGAGCAATCAAATCATAGGTACAATCAGAACAATTAACATAAAATTCACGCGTTTTGTACGAAGACCATTAACATTTTGATAGTATACATTAACAGATTGATGAATAAAGGAGAGTTTTGACAGGCATTGGTTCTAGGAGTAGGTGTCATAAAAAGAAAATAAAAGCGAAGTAATCTCGGAGGAACGTGAACACATATAGAACCAACAAGCATTGGAGAATCACACTTGTTGTTCAAAAGTTTGTAAAAATATAATATATCCCCACAAAAGCGACGCTGGTTGAGGGTTAACATACGAAAAGAAGTGCAAGTTGATTCGTAATCAATGTATTGAATGGAAAATTTAAAACAAAGGTGTTTGAGGAATTTAGATTGAATACGCTCAATTCTAGATTTATACGAGAGATACTGAGGATTCCAAACGACGCTGCAGAAGTTAAGTGTGCTGTAAACATAGGCAAAATAGAGATTTCTAATTGCAGCAATGTTTGAAAAAGCTACCGTTGATCTCATAATAAATCCTAACATACGCCAGGCTTTGAAGACAACAGTATCGATATGTTAACATAAATATTAAACAGTAAAGGACCCAGATGGCTACCCTGCGGAACACCAGAAGGAACCGACACAGGATTAGAGAAAAAACCATTAACCGAAACAATCTGGCATCTCTCCTTCAGATAGGAAGCAAGCCATTGCAAAAGATTTCCCTGAACACCAAACTTCTTTAGTTTGAACAGAAGTAAGTTGTGATCCACCCGGTCGAAAGCTTTACTAAAATCCGTATAAACTGAATCAACCTGACAAGAATCATCCAGAGTAGATAAGATGTACTGGGTATATTCAAGCAAGTTACTCTCCACCGAGCGACCAGCAAAAAAACCATGTTGTCTAGAATTGATTTTAGACTTAAGGGCAAAGAATAGACGTGCATGAACTACTTTCTCAAACACTTTACTAAATGCTGGCAAAATAGATATGGGGCGGTAATCGGATATAGCACCACGGTCCCCAGATTTAAAAATGGGAAGAACAAAAGCCCGCTTCCACAATAAAGGAAAGACACCCATTATCAATGATGCATTAAATAAAATGGTTAAAGGAAGGGACAGAGAGTGTGAACATTCCTTGATTAAAATTGATGGAATACCATCAGTACCTATACTGTCTGTAACCCTATGCCCATCAGGGCCTCCTCAACCTCAATTCTGTCAAACTGCATCCGACTCAAAGGAAGGGTATCCATTTCTATACAATCTACATTCTGCTGGATTGGAGCAGGATCAACAAAAACAGAAGAAAAGAAATCAGCAAACAATGAGCATACTCCGACACCATCGCCGACAACAGTTCCATTCCATGACATCGTAGAAGGAATGACATCCGCACGCATCTTAGACTTAGTAAAAGCCCAAAACACCTTTGGATCAGATTGCATATTACTTTCAGCTCTTCTAACATACTCCATGTAATTGTGATGGATTAGATACTTTGCACGACTCCTTAGAATTGAAAAAGTAAGGTAGTCAAGTCGGTTTCTAAAACGCTTCCATCTACAGTGCGCCCTCCTTTTCTCTCGAATTACTTTAATGGTACTGTATGAAAACGAACTGGGAAAACCCTTCATAGCTTTGCGTTTTAAAGGGACAAATTCGCGAATAGCAGTATTAACATAGTTATAAAAAATTTGAACAGCGTCATTGATATCACGACCAGCGAGCTCTGATTCCCAGTCAATTCCATTAAAGTACTCATTCAATTCAGGAAACCGGGCTTTTCTAAAACAAAAAGCATCACCATGATGTATAGATAATGAACGAGTAAATGAAATTGAGCAGGAAAACTTTAGAGTGGAGTGTGCACTGTCCTCAGGAAGCAATGGATCACTACAAAGAGATAATTGATGTACATCGGCAGAATTCGTAATAACAAGATCAAGTGTGTTTACATAAGAATTTTTATGATAATTTAGTTGGTTAAGTCCGCAAAGGGAAAGAACATCCAGAAATTCATTGGAGCGGGCGCTGACGGATCCGGAAGCAGTGGCGAAACCGGAATCCAGGTCAAGTGACCAGTTTAATTCAGGCAAATTAAAGTCTCCACAAATTATAAAACGATCATTAGGTTTACTTTCGATAATTAATGTTAATTGATTTAAAAAATTATTTAGGGAAGTAATATCGTGAGGGGGAATATAAACGCAACAAATATGAACCGTCGTCCATCCCGAGCGCAACGTTACACCGACAGCGTCAACACCAGTGAACCAGGCGGACTGAAGAATTGCAGGAAGATACGCTGCAACTCCAATAAGAACTCCCCCACCGCGCAAACTGTTGTCGGCGACGTTCGGGCGATCGCATCTAAAAACATTAAAGGACGAAGGAAACCCTTCAGACGAATAAATACCGGGATGTAGCCACGTTTCAGTGAGGCACACGACATCAAAATCCGCATTCAAGAGGTTATTATGCAAAGATTGCAGTTTGGTGCGAAGACCCTGAACGTTCTGATAATAAAAAGATAAAGCCATTGTACTAATAATATCATCGAGAAAAAAATATACAGTAAAAAGCAGAAAAATTAAAGTTTATCAACATCGGTGACTTTCCTAATTAGTATAGGGCGCGCTGTTTCATTCTTACGGACGTAAACTCTACAATCACGCGTCCAGACAAACTTGTAGCCCTTCTCTCTGGCAGCCTTCCTTACGTTACTTAACAAAAACTTATTCGCAGGCGTCAGATGTTCGTTGATGAAACAACGTACAGAGACACCATCAATAGACAGGCCAGGTGGCGAACCCGGAGGACCAGAACGCTTCTTTAGCTTTGCAGCAGCCAGAAAGTTATCTCTGGTGAGACGACTACAAAACCTGACCACAATACCCTTAGGATTCGTTCCACGATTTTGATTTTGATTTCCAGGACCGTGCGGGACACGATGAGCTGCGTCCACATCCGTTGAAGACACAGGAACCCCAATAAAATCACCCATGGTTTTCAACACCATCAAAAGGTCTTCATTATCTTTTTCCGGAACGCCTTGTAGTTCTAAGTTATTTCTTCGGGAGTATTGTTCCAGGTCACCAACACGACCAGACAAATCATCTACTTGTTTGCGCAGCGACATATTTTCGGCATTCAGCTTATCTATAATCTTCAATTGATCCTGAAAGCGTTTCACAGTCGCCTCAAAATCTGTTACCCGCTGACTACAAAATTGTACCGACTCATCCAATTCATCATATCGTGAAGTCATTCTCTGCATTTCTGTTCGCATTTCTCCAATCATCTCGCAAACAGTCTCAAGGGTGACAGAAGAAACATGATCGGCAGGAGTACCAGGAGGGGCACCAAAGGAATGAGATAGGCGTCGCGACGCCACTGGCGGCGGCGATCTGCAAGTGGAACACCTCCATGATGCGCCAGCGACCGATAAGGCAACCGCAGACTCTCTGGCGATATCTACGCATTTGGCATGAAACCACGCCCGACAAGCGTCACACTGAACTCCAGGGGTGTCTCTCCCCACCAGTTGACTAAACCTCCCACAAAATTTCTTCTTCACTGGCATAACGACCGGTTTTATCGAGAAACAAGATTTACCGAAAATGAAGGCGAAAACCTTAAAAACTTTACACCCGTTTTAACGAAAACTCTCAAATCAGAGAAGATAACCACTAAATCACCGCAAATGTATACCAACTCACTAACGTATTTGTATACTCGCGAATCAAAACTACGCCGTCAAACGCTATAAATCATCCAAAAAAGACGGAGCACGAGAACAAACGTGTATTGAATCGCGAACTTCGAACTGCTGTTTTTGCTTGAAAGTGTTCTTTATACTGTTTAGAATGAGAATCCATTGACAGAAAACATTTGCTGAATGTTTTTCTGCCTAAAAAATTGATTTTTGTAACACACCTCACCGGAAATTCTAAGATTTCTGTAACCACTTTTTGTTTCATTTTTTATCCATTGTATATGCAGGTATTTTGACCTTGTTGTATAAAAAAGTTAAAAAAAACATAAAATATCATTTTTCAAAAACGCTATTGAAGGAAAAATGGAAGTGGACTCCGTCGTAGGGATGTTTCAACGATCCGAAGAAAAACATAATTTGAAGTACTCTTTTTACGTAGGAGATGGAGACAGCAAAACCTTCAAAGGTATTATGGACGCTCAGCCCTATGACAGTGTAATAGAAACTAAAAAAGAATGCGTCGACCACGTTCAGAAACGAATGGGCACACGGTTACGAAATATAAAAAGAAACACCCGCGGATTAGGAGGCAAAGGAAAATTAACAGGAAAATTAATTGATGAACTTTCTTTATATTATGGATTGGCTATTCGCAGAAATTGCGATTCCGTGAAGGACATGAAAAAAGAGATCTGGGCTACTTTGTATCAAAAAATTTCAACAGATGAAACTCCAAAGCATGACAATTGTCCAGTTGGTGCTGACTCGTGGTGTTCCTGGAAAAAAGCGTACGCTTTGTCAGAAATCGATAAGTACACTCACAAGCCAGCAATCGGCAATGATGTTTTCAACGCAGTGAAACCTGCGTACGAAGAACTATCAAGTGAAGATCTTTTGACAAGATGTTTAGGGGGATATACGCAAAACAGCAATGAAAGTTACAACGCCGCGTTATGGTCTATCGCACCAAAAACTATTCATAGTGGCAAGAAAGTGGTTGACATTGCGTCTGATATAGCTGCTTGCAATTTTAATACCAGTCTTACAAGCATTATGGAAATAGTGCAAGCACTGAAATTAACAATTGGAAAATCGTGCTTCGACTTTTGTCATGAAACGGATTTAAATCGCATTGCTCGCGTTGAGCGCTCCATGACTGCTGAGGCTAAAGAAGCTCGTAGAAGCCTACTGTCAGACAGAAAAGCTGCAGAAGATGAAAAGAAGCTTCAGGAAGGACAGCTGTATGGTGCAGGAATCGCTGATAAAAAATATACAATTTTTTACATTCGAAAACTTTAAACGCGTTTGTCTGGAAACTACATTTTTCAAATCTGTGCACACGATAACTTCCACATTTTCAACGGATTTTCAAGATTTTTTTTTCAAAAGTTTGTATTATCTTATTCTAGGTAAGTACGTAGCCGTTTTTCGATATGTCTCAGATTCTCTGTTTTACAACCATTTTTATGTAAGTCTCGATTGGCACACGCGACATTCGCATACTAATAACGTTAGGAACAAGTGTTCTTTGTGCGATAAATCTTTTTCGAGATTCGATAATTTTCAAAGACATAAAAGATTAGTGCATGGTTTAGAAGTTGGTCCTCAGCGTCAAGCGCCACCTCCAGCAATGGCAAATTATTCTAAAGTGAAACCCGCCATCGATGTACCACCATCTACATCATCGGCGGTGAGGTCAATTTTGCAACCTTCTAAACGTCTTCCTCAACCGCTGTCGGGTGATAATGGTTTAGAAGTTGGTCCTCAGCGTCAAGCGCCACCTCCAGCAATGGCAAATTGTTCGAAAGCGAAACCCACCATCGATGTACTACCATCTATATCATCGACGCCGGCGGTAAGGTCAATTTTGCAACCTTCTAAACATCTTCCTCAACCGCTACCGGGTGATAATAGATCAAACCTATGCGATTTGTGTGGAATTTCTTTCACGAATCATATGGCTTTGGAGTCACATCTCAGGATGAATCATGCGATAGAGGTTGAGAAAGGTGTTGAGAAGATTGCAGCTTGTTACAAAGATCAAGTTGCGTTTTATAAAATATCTGGAGATCGTGATGATGATGATGATATCTCCACATATCTTGCGCGTTCCCGAAGTACTGTCGGAAATATTGTCACACCTTACATCACCGACCCTGAACGGCTCGGTGAAGGTGCAACTCTGAAATGTGCGCGTTGTTGATGTAAAAACCGTTAACGGTTGTTTGCAGCGCCCCGTGGCGAAAATTTGTATTTTACCAATCGATTAAATTATCGACTTACTTGTGTTTCGTCTCTCATTGTTTTTGTTAATTCATTATATTAACATTTTTTGATCCTTCGTATTTGATTGTTGTAAAAAAATATACATTATTGTTAATATTTTTTGGTTGGTGGGATGTTTATGCAAACCCAAATATCACTAGCGAAGGGGTAAAATATTTTGTCAAGTACGCACGACATCGTGCACACTTTTCATAGAAAAAATTCAACTGTCGACCGATAATCACGTTTACCACCAACCGAAAATTAAATTCATTTTGTGTCGTAACGAAGAGGGTTAGATTAGGATTTGTTAATTAGGATTAGGTAATTATACACCTTTTTTAGTTTTCAAACTTGTTTTTATTTCAAAGAAAATTATTTGAAACCAGCACCTTTTTTTTGAACCCGGTTTTTATCGGCTGTATTCAAAACTGCTATATCCTCATTACAAAACACCACCTAAATACATTTCAATTCCATGTAATCCTGGATTACAGTTACATTTAAGAAAAATCCTTCCAAACACAATCTCACACCAGCTTTTACCTCCAATAACAAACTAGGTCAGTGAATTACTAATAACAAGCATAAATTTAACCAGTTAGAACTTAATGGAGTTTACGAATTAAGATGTAATGAATGTAAACATTTTTACATAGGCCAAACTGGTAGAAGCCTTAAAACCAGAATCAAAGGACACTTTACCAAAGAGTCTTCCCCCGTCTTTAAGCATTTAAAGAATAACAACCATAAATCTTCTTTAGAAAACGCCAAACTTCTCAAGAAAATTAAAAAATCCAGAGAACTGGACCTCTACGAGTAATATTTTATACATATTAATAATAAAAATGATAATGATTTGCTATTAAATGACATAACAGAATTCAACAACCTTCTTCACCTTCTCAACCTTCTTCTTCCAAATGAATTATCAAGGGTTGTATATTGCTACCATACATACCATCCATCATCCACATTTCTTCTTCCTTTTTCTTTACATGTTCAATCGACTTCGTCCAATCTTCTGTACTGACGTGGGTTAATGCCTCATGGAACAATTTCAAAACATCTGAAATTTTAAAAGTATTATTAGCGCGAGCAGCATATCCTTTTATTTGAGCCCATATGAGCTCTATTGGGTTTAACTCACAGTGATACGGAGGCAATAGCAAAACGAAGCATGAACTATTTTTTACTAATTCATCTACTACATACGAAGTTGACGTTGCGTTTTCTTTAACAAGACGTACTAGATCACTTTTCAAGGTGTTTTCTTCGTACGAAACATTCTTCTTCTTCAACCAATCTTGTATTGTTGCGTTTTTGTCCGATGTCGTTGGGCGCTTATCCAGTTTCCTGCTGTGATATGGGGCATTGTCCATTACAATTACCGCATTCTCCTTGAACTTCGCAAATATGCTGACAAACCATTCTTCAAAATGCGTTGAATTCATTTCAATCGTGATAATCTCCAGATTTTTTCGATCGGAAGACCAACTGTCCATCTTCAACAAATCCCTCTTCACTTCCGATATAGACGATAATTAGCCGTTTTCCTTTCCCGGGTGGACTCCTTAAACCTGTGGACGAACCATCTACAAAAGCTTGTCTGGCCGAATTAACTGACATATCTGTCCGAACCTTACCCACAGTGTGTCCTGCGTTAATCCAAGTTTCGTCCATGTTATATATCGGTCTTCCTTCTTGTCGAAAGTCGCGTATTTGTTGAAGGTAATGTCGCCGCCAAGAAATAATTTCATCTTTCTCCACCATTATTGCATTTTTCCCCTTTTAACATACCTATAAGAAATGTATTAGATTTTTATTTACTGCAGATTTTAAAACACTTACCTAAAATTCATTGCATGCAATAGCGTACTTAAAGAGGTTCTTTTAACAAAAATGCATTTTAAGAGTCGGCAAATCTTCGTTACTTTCAATATCTGCTACGAATTTCTGTGGTGTCGAATTTACCGTTGGACATATGTTCCTAAAAAAGTAAGAATGAATTATTCTAGGAATAATACCTTTTTGGTCCTCACAAATTTCAAACACGTTTCAAAAACGGTTCTTTTCGATGACGTTCCGACTTGATCTTAATAAAGACAAATATTCAATATGGCTTGATTTTCCTTGCTGACCATTGTGTTGTAATTTGGAATAAAGATATACTAACGTGCACTTAAACAATGGACTTTATTTATTACTAATTGCGCCTTGACCGGTTTCGCCCTTTTAAGGCACCTTCCGAAGTATGTATTCTTAAAAAATAAACTACATGTCTGGTTATAATTAAAAACTTACGTCAAATTATCGAATATTTGAAAACTTGTTGAGTTGTTTCGTAGAAAACATTGTTACATTCCAAAAATGTATGTATGTTTTATTTGTTTAATGTTTGTGACTTGTCTTATCTTAGAGTATTTTGAGTTGCATAAATTCCTATTTTTTTAAATTTTTATTTACATTTTATCACTTAAGTATAACTGTGGGAAAAGTGATTTTCTTTTACGGATTATCCGGATTTAAGCGTATTTCTTATTATTTTCTACATTTTACTCTGGTCTAAAACCTCGACCACCTGAGGAATTTTCTAAGGTTTCCTTTATTAATTCTTACACCCTTTCACTTTCATCCTTCACCTTTCAACCATTCAGCCACCCATTCATTCATCTCAACTATCCTAGAACTACAAAAAAAAATCCTACAACTATTCTTCAATTTTTTTATTTCTTTGGTTTCTTTATACAGGTTTTTATTACGGAGAGCAATTTTCAATAACTTTTATTCCTGGGGGAAAATATTTTGATCCGAAATCTCTTCGGGAACCTTACCCTTCTAGTACGGACTTCTTTCCGAGACGACTTTCTTGTTGAAAATTAGTAACATCTACCTCATTGGGACGATCCGACCAAATATCTTTTTTTTCCTGAAGAAAAATCAACTTGGTATCATCTGCGTAACTCCAATGGACTAAAGAAAGGTCACATAAAACCAACTTTATTCACGGGAAGAATCTTCGAGTATTTTCTTTGATCTTTAATGTTTAAAGTAGCGATAGGTAAGAGAATGTTGTGTTTATCCTCCTCAATAGAATATTGATTTTCATTGTAGGACGTTCCAACATGAATACTAGGTGTGCTTGAAGGTTTAAGGTGTAATAAAGTATGGTGATGCTGTTTGCATGTGTGACATTGATGTGTAGATTTACATTGATGTGTTGTATGCCTTTTACTTAAACTAAAATGACATCGAAATAAATGACATCGATAAATAGGATGATTTTCTTTGTATAAAAGACATTGGAAATTGACAGAATTGGAAGATCCTTGTTCAATTTTTAAATTTACATATTTATTGCTTATATTTTTTTTGAACGGCTCTGGGAAGTTTTATCATTTGATGTTAAAGGTACTGTCTCTAAAGCTTTTGCATTCTTTTCTAGAACCGCAATTAGTTGCTTATATGTCGGGATCTCAAATTCCGAATGTTCGGCTTCAAAAGTAGCTTTAATAAAAGAATTAATTTTCTGAAGTAACAAGTTAAATAATAGAAAATCCCATTGATCTACGGGAAAGCCCAATGTACGAAAACCTTCTACATTTTCTTGAAAGATATCTATAAGGGAACGAAAACTCTTAGGAGAATCCTCCTTCAGAGGTTTTAGATTAGTGACTTCCTTGAAGTAAAGCGTCGCCAAATGGCGTTTGTTCTGATAACGTCCCTTTAATGTATTATAGGCGATATTATAATTGGCTTCCGTTACCGGAAATCCTTTCAACAGATTAAAGGCTTCTCCAGTTAACGATGTGAGTAGATACTGATATTTTGCAATAGGAGATAGTGACTGGTTTTCATGTACCATGGTTCTGAATAGATCGAAAAACGTGTGCCAATTTTTATAATTTCCATCAAAAATTGGAATTTGAAGTTTAGTCAATTTGTATTTACTGGGGAGAGAACATTTGCTGATGTAGCTGGTTCTGATAATTGGTGAAGTAAGGCTTTAATTTCATAATATTCTAAATCCACTTGTTTACGAATGGCATCTTGAGCGTTGAACTTGGCTTCATTACAGAGACCAATGATTGAATTGTGTGCCGTTTGAAAATTACCGTAAATCGTGGAAACATCGCTTGCTCTTTCAGAAAAAATTTGATTTTGCATAGGATTAACAGGATTGGAAGGTAAGGCATGTCCGAATGCGAGTGTTTCAGAAATTTGATTAATAAAAGTAGTACGTTTTAGGATTAATTTCGCAAGTTTGTCAGCCATGATTAAACCCAAATAGACAAATTTCAAAAAAAAAATGAAACAAATGAAATAAGAAACTAAAAGAGGATGCTTCTGTTACGGGGGATGGATTGCGCCGAAGAAGAAACAACAGTTGTTGAATAAAACGAAATAATTTATTTACAAAATATGTACAAAAAAAAACCCTCAAATTTTTTTTAAGACGAAAGGGGTCGTCTTCGAATTGGCGGTTGAAGTGCTGGCTTGTTGTCGCTGTTATCGTTGTCGCTGTTGTTGTCGCTTCGGAGTTCGGTTGGAATTGCCCGCTGATGGAAACCCGGCCGCCTTAAATAGGCGCCCTTGGGTAAAACCCTATCAACCGGGCGTTGTGGTTGGTTGGCGACCGTCCGATCCGTAGGTAGGGTTGACGACCAATGGCCAAGCAGATCGAACGGCGCTCAATTCGTACTTGGTGACACTTCCAAAGGGAAGAGAGAAATCGAAAAAAAAAAGAAATAAAAATAAATTCCACTATGAATGAATCCAGTGAGTGAAAATCGTAAAGAAAAAATATAAATGATTAAAAAAGGGTCGCCATTAATTTCGCTATAGAAACGAAAAAAGAGGAAAATAAATTAAATTCGTTCAAAAAAACTAAAAGAAAAGTGAAAATTCTTGGAAAAGGTAAAATAACGCAAATGTATTTTTGAAAAATGATGAAGAATCGCGTATTCGGATTCTTAAAATAGCGTAAGTATCCGAAAATATTTTCGAAAATGACTAAAATTAGCCGTAACCTGTTTTTTAGGTACCAGATGTGCACTAAGATAGGTTTTGGTGAATCGAAGACAGTGAAGAAACGTGGTTTTGAAAATGACGAATGACACCAGATGGTGAAAAATGGATTCCATCCCGTAAAATAAAAATTTGGATGAAAATGTGGGCGAAAATCTGAACCAAAGAGACCAAATTCCGGATGGATCCGCCTCGAAGGACCAATAATGAACGCGCGGCAATAAGCCGGGCTCTAAAGAAGGGTACTGATTGCAATAATGATGATCGTAAAAAAAGACCAAATAAATATAATTTTAATAATTCTTACTCTATTGTGATTTCCCACCCACCATACAGAATATAAATGTGATATTTTAGATTTATAGCACTAGCCGTGTATTATAAAATCGCGTGAATCAAACTTATGAGCGTTACAGAACGAATGATTGATACGGAATAATTTTTAATCTTGCGGACCCAGTCGAAATACGGAGTGCATTAACAAGGCGTAAAATAATATGGGTTGCCGCGTTAACACTAACTAAAACTCATATTCGAGAACGTACTGACGATTTCGGCAAATTATACCAAGAAGTATACACGCGAATCAAATCAGCATCACAGCGAGCTGGTGATCACTATAATTTGCGACATCGAGTAGTGAACTACGAACCGGGAACTATAGTTTGAAGACGGAATTTTGCGTTATCGGATTCGGTAAAGGGAATTACGGCGAAAATGTTAACAAAATACATAGGGCCTTATCGAGTTCGAAAGAAATTGTCCCTAGACAGTTATATTTTAGAGAATATGGAGGGAAATGAAATGCAGGGTCACTGGCATGTTTCTCATTTAAAACCCAAAAACATACAGTAGTTAGTTAAAATAAAAAAAAAATATATATATTCACTTATCACGGCTTATTCTAATAGATCTTAAAGAGTATTGAGTATTGTGTAAGACTGTGTTGTGTTCCTTTTCCTTAACCCATCTTAGGATTTCATTAGTAAGAAATTTCCTGGGGAAAATTATTTTAGGGGGAATGAGAGGTGTTGTTACATTCCAAAAATTTATGTATGTTTTATTTGTTTAATGTTTGTGACTTGTCTTATCTTAGAGTATTTTGAGTTGCATAAATTCGTATTTGATTTAATTTTTCTTGTTAATATTTTTTTAAATTTTTATTTACATTTTGTTTATACAATAAATTTTCTTTCAGCAACATTTTCTTGATTTCCCAAAATTTTTCCATTTCTTCCATTTCTTTATTTCTAAAACAACCTACAATTTTCTTATTTTCTTCTTCTCTTTATGAGAGAGTGCTGCGAAATTTTGTTTTCGCGCAGTTGTGGTTTTTTGTATTTCATTTGTCTATAAAAGACTTTTCAAAAATCTTTTCTGTCTCTTTGATCAACGAGATTTCGAGTACGTATATATATTTCATTAATTTACACCACCGACACCTTGTTTTTGGATAACATCCCATATTTTACTTGATGTATTTAAGTAACAGAGCTCCAATCAAAGCTGCTTTTTTATCAAACCACTTTATTTTATGAGGGCTCTTTAAACAAAGAAGAGATTTGTTTAATACCTAATAAATGAGAAACGTGTATCTTGTTGAAAAAGTGTTAAAGAGAATAAAGAATAAGGTGTCTGTTAAGTGGGTAGGATTGGGTTCATCCCATAAGAGTTGGACACCTAAAGACAATCGTTTATTTATTTTAATTTAAAATATTTTATTGAAACACGAAAGACGTTGGTTTGCGATTGTGATAACGTCATAGTTCTTACCTATTACATATTTGTCCAGAAACTTTTGATAAGATGTGTTTTGCGTGGTGCATTGGACGTTACTTAACCTCAGTGATTTAATAAAAACTGTTTAATTTGCAATTTATGTAACAATAATACCTACTATTTCTAGAAACTTTTTTATACGAAGGTAATTTGTAGTTCAGTTAACTTCATAAACTCCACGCATCGACAAATGAATGGCATTGTCTCGTCGTCTCAGTGTTTTGGGCCTCTGTGAATTTAAACCGAAAAAGAATTTATCCGAACTTCAGTTGGATTTACCTCAGCCCATTCTACATGCGAAGCGTCTTTTTTCTCAGCGTTTTTGCCTACCCGGCTCGCTAAGAATATTGCCGATCAACAAATTTTTGAAGTTACAAGATCAATGTTTAGTCTATAAAGGTTTAGTGTAAACCGAAGCCTGCTCATATAATTGAATTTGTAAAAAAGTACCACAAATGTTAAAGTTTATTTGTTTAATCGCGTATAAACTTTTAAGGTGTAATTTTTATTATAATAAATTGGGTTGATTGGGGGAAATTAAATTCTATTATTTCCGATATATTCCTAATTTCCTGCGTGTGCGCGTCGTGAGGCATGTCTTTAAGCGTTCAACGTCTATCTTTCGTCAGGCAAATTAAAATTTAAAAAAAATATATATATAACACAGCGCCATCTATGGTTCATCAGGTAAATTTAAATTTTAAAAATATAACACCGCCATCTATTGCCCATCAGGTAAATTTAAATTTTAAAATTATAACAGCGCCATCTATCGCCCATCAGGTAAATTTAAATTTTAAAAATATAACAGCGCCATCTATTACCCATCAGGTAAACAACCCCTTTTTTAGCAATCAACAACTTATCCATTTAGCGATTTGGGATTCCATGTTCATCGTATTGTTGTTAAGACTTAAACACGAGAGATACAATAAACTTTTCACATCAAGTGTTAAGATTTATTTCAAATTATCAGTTTTAGGGTTTAAAATTAATAGCAGTTAAGTACACAATTTTATTTTTAATTTTGGTTAAGTCGAGAATAACTTTTTGTGTTCCCAAAAAGGTATAAAATAGCCTGTGCGCTCAAAATTTAGAGCCCGTCTTTCGATATTTTTCACGTCATACCAGTCATATACATAATATAGAAAAACTTCGCAAATTTCACAAACTGTTAAATATCTCAATCAACTCCTTATAAACAAGTGTAAAATAAATAAAATAAAGAATAATTTAAAGACAATAAAAGAAGTGTGTTTGAATCAGCGCATTCCAGAAATAATAAGTAACATCAAGCAATCACACACAGAGTTACACCCAAAGTTTTTAAAATCAAGATACCGAAAATATTTAAACACCAACAACTAGATATTGAAATGAAACTTATAAAAAAGAACCTTAGGATACAATACAAGAAACTGTCGGGGGTCGATTCCGTCCTAAAACTAATCCACAGAAAACTTTCATCTATACTGCATTTTCTTGAATATGAGGAACTAACACGTAAGTTTCAAGAAGACACTACCTACAACACCATGCGTTCCAAAAGCAGAAAACAGCAAAAACTCACAAGGTTAAAGACAAAAACTACCACATGTCACAACAAAATAATAATAAAAAAACTGAATTCTGCATGTTTCCACTGCGTTTGGTTGAAGGAGAGGAGTTAGTGAACCGTCTGAGGGAATGGAGTTTCATTCCCAATGAAGGCGATTACAAGTGCCCGAAATGTGAGTGTCCGCTAGTCTTACAACAACAGGCTAGAGCAATTGATGGATATTTATGGCAACGGACGTGTTTCCATTAGGAAACAGAAAAAGCAAAAGTGTGGTACGACTGTATCGTTTCAAACCGATACATTTTTTGCACAGTCTATGTTGAAAATATCCCAAATTTTAGGTTTCATCTTTTTGTGGGTGGAGAAAGCTAATCTTGCACTTATCGCAAAGCTAACCAATATGTCCTTAAGAACTGCGGTCGACTGGGCATCATTCTGTCGACTGAGGTCGTACTGGATAAATACCTGGTGCACCCGGAGATGTTAGGCGGTCCGGACTCTGTCGTCGAGATTGACGAAAGTAAATTTGGCCAGCGAAAATATCACCGTGGACACCGCGTTGAGGGCCAATGGGTTTTTGGCGGATACGAACGTGGAACAGGGCGCGTGTTCATGGAGACCGTAGAGGACAGATCAGCGGATACCCTTCTCCCCATCATCAAAAAATGGATACGGCCAGGTACCACCATAACATCCGATTATTGGAGGGCCTACGATTGTGTGGACATGGAAGGGTACGTGCATTTAAAAGTTAACCATTCGATTAATTTTGTAGACCCCGAAACAGGCGCGCATACTAACGCCATAGAGAGTACGTGGCGACATGCTAAGGGTAGTTTGTCCTCCTCAGGCCGGACGAAGACCCATCTGCCCGGTAATCTTGCGAGATATATGTTTCTTAAATCTTGTGCAGGAAGAGGGGTGCTAAGGCAATCGAATTTTATAAATTAGCTGCATCAATGTACGACCCTACAAAACCAACAGAGCAACGAGATCCGGAGGATGTAGGTGATGAGTATCTGTCCGATAATGATCATCAATAAAATAACTAACATTTGGCAATTTCAAATATTAATATTTGAATTGGACAAATTTTTATTACAGTGCATATATTTAATTTTTGGGTTGCGTCTCCGTTCACTTCCTCGTAGTGCAACCTGGGTAACGCTAAGAACAGAATAGGTACAAAATATTAATTTTATTGATAGATTTGATTTTTTAGCTGCGGGTGGGTCAAATATTGGTGTAGTCTTGTTGAAAAAAAACGTTACATTCGGATCCACCTAATATACTGATTTATTTCCGAATTTTGTCTAGCAATTAGATTTTGAGTTAAGTTAATTAACATTTAAACTAGTACGCAATCCCGAAATGTCGGGTCGGGTTCGAAGCAGGGGTAAAAACTCAAAAGTTGTTAATTCTTTCATTAAATTTGAGAAAATGATTTAATTTTTACTTACTTTATTCGTGTTGTGTGCGCGGATGTGGAAAAATTATTTTCTCGGACCTGTGTTACCAGTACAATTGTGTTAAATACGTCGTAACTAAGATTCGTGACGTCACAAATTGTGACGTCACGTCGAAATTTCAAATTCATTTTTCGGTCATTTTTTCACTTTTCCGCACTTTCTTTTTATTTTTAATGTGTTTTTTAGGCATTTTTACCTTGTTAAAAAAAATCGTCGATTTTTAAGCGACATGTCTATTCTTTAATTTTTCCCATAATTTTCTTAAAATAATTTCAATCGGCTTGAGCATTTAGATATGCTCTAAACAATTATTCAATACACACTTGATTCAAAAACATTCAAGTGTAATTAGCAATCGAAAAAAAAATCGTTTCCATTAGCACCTCGTATTTGCATAAACCGGGCCTCCGAAGCCCGTGTGCTACTAGTTACTATAGAACAAGTTTGAACTTGTTCATTACAGGTTGAGGGTTATTATAATTTGTCAAACACTGCTGCGCGGAATTGTGCGTGTCTGTGCAAGTTAAAACGTGCATTACTGTTGGATGTATAACAGTAGGTGCAGCTGTTTTTCATTCAGTTGGAATAGAAGTTGGATTGAGTGAACTTGTGAGATACATATGATAATGGCGTCAAAAAGGAATGTGAAAAGCGAGAGATTTGGTGACCCCGGTTATGAAGAAATATTGGTGCAGTGGGCAGCTGAATATGATGATCTGCCTTCTGAAGAAAGTGATGTGTCAGAAGCAGAAAATGATGACACAGAAGATAGAAATTTCGAATTGGTTCCTGACGAATATTTTGGATCCAGTTCTGATCATGATGACGATAATTCAGAGGATGATCTTAATGATATTGGTAAGCCTTCAACGAGCGGTTACATTGTTCCAAGTGGTCTGGTATGGAGTTTGGAACCTCCAGCAAAAAATAAAATTCAACCACACAACATTATTCGGCGTGCGCCAGGACTAGCAAGGAAACATATGACTGCAACACCAAAAGAAGCGTTTCAGTTATTTGTAAATCCAGTTATTGTACAAGAAATTGTGAACTGTACTAATTTAGAGGGCAAACGTGTTTATGGAGCAAAAGGAAAACCCTAGAAAGATGTAACCGTTGATGAATTTCTTGCATTGTGTGGTTTACTTATTCATACGGGAGTTGACAGAAGCTGGGATGTTCCTGCGAGAGAATTATTTTGTGATGAATTTACCAATCCTGTATACCGAGCCACAATGTCCATATTTCGCTTTGAAGAAATACGAAGATGCGTCAGATTTGACGACAAGAGAACCCGGAATGCGCGTTTGGAAATCAATAAGTTGGCAATGGTGTCCTACATTTGGGATTTATTCATTCAGCAATGCAAAACCTGCGTCATACCTGATACTAATATAACTATTGATGAACAACTAGTTGGGTTTAGAGGTAGATGCACATTCGTTCAATATATGCCAAGTAAACCGGCAAAATATGGCTTAAAATATTTTGGATGTGTGAATCTACATCTGGTGAATCTATTCTACATCTGGTTATGCTTTGGATGGTTTAGTTTATGTTGGTTGCCAGCGCGGAGAACCTCCATACAAAAACCTAGGGCTTGAAGTAGTACAAACTCTTGTGCGTGGCATTCATAATTCTGGTCGCAATCTCACGACAGACAATTTCTTCACTAGTGTTCCGCTAGCAACTTATCTGTTGGATAAAAATATTACTGTTGTGGGTACACTACGTCAGAACAAGCGTGACATTCCGAAAGAAATGAAGCCTCAAAAGATCGTGTAGTCTACTCTTCATTGTTTTGTTTTCAAAATAACGTATCCATGGTAAGTTGCGCACGTAAAAAGAACAAATGCGTAATTTTACTAAGCACCATGCACTACGACGCATCTATCAATGACGACGCTAAGAGAAAGCCTGAAATCATCTCTCATTATTAAAAAACAAAGGGCGGTGTTGACATCATGGATCAAATGGTGTCGACATACACGTGCAAGAGGCAAATTGAACGATGGCCCATGACATTTTTCTTCAACATCATTGATGTTGCAGCACTCAATGCATATATGTATAGTCTTTACGAAGGAACATCCAAACTACAACATAGGAGTGACTCACAAACGCAGAATGTTTTTGAAAGATTTAGCGAAGGAACTAGTGATACCACATATGCAGAGAAGATCTACTAACCTTAACCTACGGCGTACTGTCCGGGAGTGTATGAGCAGATTTATTGATATATGTGGTCCGCCAGCCGCTCACACAAGTGCAACAATTACGAGAAAAAGATGTTCAGTATGTCCGGCAAGTATTGATCGTAAAAGCACAATGTATTACTTGTAAAAATAATATCTGTAATGAGCATAGTATTAGAATGTGCACTAAATGCTTCTCTAATCCCTAAAACCAATAAACAATAATGTTTTTTTAACAATAATGTTGACTTTCATATTTAACCTCACGTTTGTAACGTACATACGTATAAATAAATAAAGTTTTGCTTCAATAACTTTGTTTCTGTTTTGACTACACGTGATTTTATATAACGGGTCTCAAAAGCCCGGATTATGTAAATGACGATATTTTATTGGTTAAATATCCTAACAGGTTAATCACAAGTTTTCATTACCTGAGGACGCCAGCCCGGTTGAGCTCGCTACTAAAATAGAAGCACAATTATCTTACAACACTAGCATAAGATCTATTTTTCATGACAACCACGATATCATAAAAAATGTTAAGTCCGAGCACGGCAACTCCTTTACACTCCGCTCAATCAGACAAAACCTTAAGTCCTTCAGACAAAAAATTAAAGACAACAAACTTATCATCACCATGGGTGACATGGGTATCCTGCACCAGGATACGTCATTTTAAACGACAATGATTACATAGAAAAAACTGAAAACTTTTTTAAAGAAAACAACATTATTGAAATTAAAAAGAACCTTACTACATATTACAACAACACACTCAGGAAGCACATTAAAGATAATATAGAATGTTTAAAAAAATTTGATATTAACCCATTTAAATCTATTGTAATGAACCCATTTATTCCCACTTTAAAAAGTCTTATCAAATTGCATAAGGTTGAACAACAACAACAACAAGGTGATCAACACACCTGCCAGCATGATTGCCAAAGAACTTCAAATATTCCTTCAGAAAACCTTTTACAATCAGTTTCAATATAACATACAAAATTTACTCCAACTCATAGATAAACTTAAAAACATTCACTTCACTAAAGAACACAAACTAATATCATTCGACATCAAAAATTTATATTCCAACATACCCACAAATATTACAGTAGATATCATCAAACAGTTTCTTTTAAAAAATCCTAACACATTTAACATTAGCTTCATTGAAGTTAACACTTTTATTGATACCCTCAAATTAGTAATAGAACAAAATTTCTTCATATTCTATAAACATTTTTACCAGGCTTGCCCGTGGGCTCACCAATTTCTGGTATCATGGCTGACATTTTTGTTAATCAATTAGAAAAAAAAAACTTCTCCGATAAATACAACCTTTTCACTTCAGACATTTCCTTTTATGGACGTTATGTTGATGACATACTGATTATCTACAAAGGCAACAATGCCAAACTTTTAGCTCTGTTCAACCTTTTCAATAATATCAGCAATCTTCAATTCACTTTAGAAATAGAAAAACAATTTTCACAAAATTTTTTAGATCTTCAAATTTCCAGAAACCTTAACAAAAATAAACTCGATTTTAACATTTACTGTAAACCTACCACCACAGACTCCATAATCTCCAAAAAATCTATTACTTGTCTTCAGCATAAGGAAGCAGTATTTAGATTCTTCTTCAATAGACTCTTTAATGTGCCTCTTGATGATAACAACTACAAACACGAACTCTTGGGAATAATAAAAATAGGTCTTAATAATGGTTATAATTTAAACGACATCCAAGGTTTTTATAATAAAGTACATAACTCTTTAATCGAGTACGGTATTAACCATCCTTGAGCAAGCACGTGTTTCGTTGTGCTCCGCTTTTATGGTAAAAATCGTTGGTCTGTGGTTATTTCTTGGGTTGATTATTTTTGATAGTGGTGTGTTATATGCATTTTAACGCTTGATTTGTTGAAGGTATATTTGTTTTTTCTTCTTGTTGGGTTTCCTTTTATTTTTCGTTAAAAATTTTTGGTATCGGCGTAGACGGCATGGTTCGTGTTCGCCAACCGGTCTGGTTCACATCAAACCAAACACCCGGGGTGGGGTGTTTCACTCTGCGCCGACCTGTCTTCCTTTCTTATTGTTAGTAGTGTTTATCGCGTAGGAGCGACACTATGGACCCCGTTACTATTGTTTCTCAGGGTGCTTTCGTTGCGGAAGGTTCTCCTCGGGACATTGATTTAAACAATTCTACTACTGTTACTACAAACAATTCTTCTGCTTCCAATAGTCAGACGTTTGCTAATGTCACTAAAGCGAAACCCTTCAGCTTTCCTTCGAGAGAGCAGGGTTTACTATTTGACGTTGTTGACGATTTATCCAAGAACGATTACGTTATCAGTTTGGGGGATTTAATTGGTCCTAAGAACATTAGTTTTGCATCAAGAGTTTCTAATAACCGTATCTGCATCTATTTGTCCTCTAAAAAGGCAGTAGAAAATTTTATTACATGTCATGGCGGCATTACAGTTAACGGTAAATTTCTTTCCGCTAGACGAATGGTTTCACCGGCTAAAAGAGTGGTCATATCAAATGTTTCTCCCTCACTACCACACGAAGTAATAGAAAAAGAATTAAAAGCTTTAGGGTTGCAGATGGTATCGTCAATTACTTTTATTGGCGCTGGAATTAATAAGCCAGAATACCGCCACATGTTAAGTTTTCGTAGACAAGTGTATTTGATACTAGAGGATAACACTGCCCTTCCCAGTTCTATGTTAATCGAATATGAGAAAAACACTTTTAGAATATTTTTGGCAACGGACGAAATACGCTGCTTTATTTGTAAAAAGGCGGGCCACATTGCCAATCGATGCACTTCCAAAAGTAATGCTGGCGTTGGTGACATCGGGTTACCGTTGCAGATGTTCACTCTCCTCCCAATGTTGCGTCAGTAAGCGCTACATCAGACAGTGATGTGGTTTCAAATTCAGTTAAAAAAATCACTAGCAGTTCTAATCTTGACGACAATAATGATTTAACTTCCCAACGTGACATTGTCAATATTGTCAACAAGGACACCATTGTCATTGACGATGATTTTGAAATTGTTAAAAAGCGTGGCAGAACTCCTTCATCAGTTGGATCTGAATCCAAAGATGTTGGGAAAACTCCAAATAACCCTACTCCTGTTACGGATTTTGTTAAACCCCGTCCTAAAAAGCGTAAAGAGGAGAATATACCTGACAACGACACTGATTCCGAATGTTTTTCCGAATAATTGAATAAAGGAACTGTTCGCTAATGAAATGTTTATTTCATATTACAACTTCTGTAAATTTATCACTGATTCCAAAGGCAAACAGGACGCAAACGCAGTAGCTCAACTTTATTCTGAAGATATCGATTCTCTGTGTGAGTTGGTAGTTATGGTTATACGTGTTGTTAAAACTAATGCACTTAAAGCTCGTTTAAAACGGCTACTTAAAGAACTACGGTCTAATGGTAGTTCATCTAATGCTGGTTCAAGGTGTGGATCTCAAGATGACTATTCTTCTGATTATTCTACGTATTAATTTTTTTATGCCTCCAATTAAGATTATGCAATGCGCAGTCGGTGCGCTCAAAAAGAGAAACCTTGGAGCAATTAGTTTTTGATTTTGACATTGATGTGGCACTCATTTCTGAAACCTGGTTTAAGCCTGATACGACAGTTAAATTTAAAGGTTACAATATTATTCGAGACGACAGAGCGGATGGTTATGGTGGTGCGGCGATTTTTGTTCGGAAATCTATAAGGTTTAATAACATGAATTGTCAACTAAATGTTCAAAACTTAAATGTTTGTGGAATTCAATTAGCTGATTTAGACATTTTCATTTGCTCGGTTTATCGGCAAGATGGAGCTAATATGCAATGCGATGATTACCATAAACTGTTCTCTATTTCTGCTCCCCTCTTGATAGGCGATGACTTTAATGCACACCATACTTTGTTTGGCTTTTCTAATAATCATGCTGGTAATGTGCTTTTGAAGTCTATAGATTACCACGAACTTCTACACTGTAATGACGGATCTCCTACCCGTATAACTAAGCCCGGGGAGGGTGCCTCTGCTGTCGACGTCACCATTTTATCTAGCGACATAGCTCACAAAGTAACGTGGGAGGTTTTGGAGGACTCCTTTACTTCTGATCACTTTCCTATTTTTATTCAGTATCACTCTTCCGTTTCTTTATCTCAAACAATATATCCTAAGAACAAATGGAAAATTATACCGGAAAAGTGAAATGATTTTATAGGAACTATCATAGAAAATTTTGATTCTACAAAAATTCATCTTCCTCTTCAAGATCGTTATTCTTATTATTTCGGCTGATGACCGAAGCTGCCAATTCTGTTCTTGCATGCAGGCGACCATACAGAAGAACATCCAAAACGTCACCGCCTTGGTGGGATGAGGAGTGCACTAAAGTTATTAAAGAGAGGAAAACTGTAATTAAAGTGTACAAACAGCACCTCATCCTGGATAATTATGTTAAGGTGCACGCGACTATGGCCTACGTCAAACGATTTCTGAAGGCGAAGAAACGGAATAAATGGAAAAATTATTACAGTAGTTTAAATAGAAGCACACCTGCAAAAGAAGTATGGGATAATATTCGAAGATTTTCTGGGTTGCCTGGCAGTAGATCTTTTCTTATTAGTGAGGATAAGCTGCAAGATTTTCTGAATTCATTGACTCCCTCCTTTGTGTGCAATAACCTTCCGCTTAGTACTGATCCATACCTCCCCCTACATTTCATGATGACTCCTTTTACCTCCCACGAGCTACAAAATACTTTTTCTTTTCGCAAATCTACAGCGCCTGGTATTGATTATATCACCTACGATCTTATAGAACGTCTTCCTCTGGATGTGAAACATTTTTTATTGAGCGTTTATAATGAGATGTGGGCTACAGGTAATTATGTCAAGGAATTCAAAAGTATTGTAGTTGTGCCCATCCCAAAGAACGGCTCGTCTTGTGGGGCAGATTCTGTTCGGCCTATTTCACTACTGTCGTGTTTTTTGAAAACATACGAGCGATTAATAAAAGCGCACCTTGTCAATTGATCCTGCCTTGTCAACAATATGGCTTCAGAAAATCGTTTAGTTCGCGGTAGCGGATTTTGTTACCGAGGTTCAACTTGCTTATTCAAAAAATCAATATTGCGGCAGTTTATTTCTTGATTTGAAAAGCGCATACAATTCGGGAAACCTGGACTTATTGGAGCAAAAGATGAACTCTGTGGGACTTCCAGCTAAAGTGGCACGTAGTATTGTAAACATCTTTCGCGATCGAGATATTTATGTCCGAGATCACAGAGGTAATTTTATCGGTCCGATTCTTTTCAATATTTATTCCATCGATTTTCATGAGAGCCTGGGGAGTACATCCAAAATCATTCAATAATGCTGACGATTTTTGCCTTGTATCATCTAAAAACACTTTAGAAGATCTCAATCACAATCTTACAAACACAGTCAGTATTCTAAAGAGGTGGATAGAGGATAACGGGATGACTCTTGCAGCCAATAAGTCCGCAATCTTGTACTTTTCTCGACACAGAAATATCCCTTTAGGTAACATAAGGCTAGATGATATCATTTTTCCCATTGGGAATTGTATAAGATATTTAGGGTTTATGATAGATAACAAATTAACATGGCGGAGACATATCGATTACATTATCGGGAAATGTGAGAAAACTATAAACATATTCCGTATTTTTGTGAAAATAAAGTGGAGCGCAGATTTTCAGACGGCACATAATTTCTATAAAAGTTGCATTAGGTCGCATTTGGACTTTGGATGTACTGTATACGCTAGCGCGAGGGTAAATCAGCTTGAGCGCATTCGGGTCATTCAATGCAAAGCGCTTCGGATTTGTTTAGGTGCAATGAAGTCTACTCCTATTGAAACGCTTAACGTTGAAGCTATAGAACCCCCACTTAACTTCAGACGCAATTTATTGTCGACGAAGCAGATGGTTAAACTGTCAGCTTCGAACCATAAAACGTTTAAGGCTAATTAAACTAAGATTAGAACTAAAACTAGAACTAACACTAGAAACTTTCGGGTTTTGCCGTGCGTCTTTTAATAAAAGGTTTGAAGTTTCGGATGCCATGTTGCAACCTTCTTCAGAAACTGGTTCGAAGTGTCACTTCGAACCAGCATCCGAAACGTCAAACCTTTTATTAAAAGACGAAGGACCGAAAGTTTCTAGTGTTAGTTCTAGTTTTAGTTCTAATGTTAGTTTAATTCACACCGGCCGTGAAAGCCTTCGTACTTATATTTAAGGCTAATGTCGCTAAGTTAGCAGTGGAGGTCACGGGTAGGTTCTGGAAAAACAGGCCTACTCCCCCCCTTGTCGCTGCGTTCAGGTTTCTCTCCCCTACCTTACTTTCTGTTTTGAGATGTTCCGTTTTTCCAAGTGCGACCTTTTTTGAGTACTTTGGCTCGCATCAAGTGATTATTCCTCCATATGGGAATGATGTTTGGCAAAATGAAGGATTGTTTGTTGGGACCCTGCAGTTGATAGAGGGTAGTTTGGTTGTTTATACTGATGCTTCCAAATCTGCAAGTGGTGGTGTTGGTTGTGCTTTTTTGATACCTACTATTGATTACTATTCCAGTTTTAAACTTAATCCATCGACTAGTATTTTTGCGGCGGAAGCAACAGCAATTTTGGAGGCCTTAAAGTTTGTAGATAGAAATATACGCCCAAATAATAGCGTTAGTATATGCACCGATTCAAAAAGTGTCCTGCTATCTATAAAACACAGGAAACACTTCTCGAAATACCACCCTGTTATAGTGGAAATTTCGAATAATCTCACTAGGTTGAATGATCAAGGCAATGTGGTAAAACTTTTATGGGTGAAGGCTCACGCTGGTTTTGTCCATAATGAGCGCGTAGATAAGCTAGCTAAGGCGGCCTTTCGGGACGGCAAGCGGGTTGAAAACAAACTTTCTTCTTCTGAGGTCTTATCTATCTGCAGGGAGAAACTTGTAAAGGAGGTGCAGACACTGGAATCAAGCATATCAGCACAGGCAGACGCACTACATTCGAGTTAATCCCCGTATACTTTAGCATCAATGGTATAGTGGGCGTGATGTTTCTAGAAATTTCTTTTCAACTATTGTCAGGCTGAAGTCCGGTCATGGATGTTACCGTGCCCATCTATATAAAATTAATATTTTACAGTCCCCCAATTGTTCGTGCGGGTTTGAGACGGGGGATTTGAATCATATAATTTTCAACTGCGATAAATACGAATCATATCGACCGGAATTCATCAGTTCTTTGCTATCGCACGGTTTCTCCTTGCCACTTGATGTTATTACGATTTTAAGTAGAAATTGTTTTGAGATTTTTAAAATTATTTTTGTTTTCATGAGGAAGTGCCATTATTATTTGATATCTTTTATTATTTAAAATTACTTCTTGTGAATCTTAATTAGTCGTTTTGCACTGTGGCTTATGAGTTGGGATCCCGCAGAGCCATAAAAAAAAAACTCTTTAATCAACAAGATGATCTACCCTCACCTTAAATCATATAAACGTTACATTACTATCCCCTTTGAACCATCTCTCTAATTTAAATTTAAAAATAACCGTGATCAACATAACATAATTCCCGCTTTTACTTCTGGTTTGAAACTTTGACTATTGATAAAACACTAAACACTAAACATAAATTTGAAATTGATGAATCGCGCGAGGTGTATCGGATAGATTGTGGGGACTGTGATAGTTATTACATAGGACAGACCGGTCGCAACCTTAAAACGCTTTTCAGAGAACATCTTACCAAGGACTCATCAGCCATCTACAAACACCTACGACGTCGACGTCGTGTCCGTAGATTTTTTACTGTACATCCGCTGCGCGTACCATTGAAATAAATGTCACAACAAACTTTTATGTCGATGATAAAGATCACGCACTCATAAGGCAGCAAATAGCAAGCGTAGCATGATTGCGCGCAGCGTGTGCACTGTAGCAAATCTGAGGACGCCATATAAGGCAAGTGAGACTACTGATTTAGTTTATACACTCGTTGTTCAGTCGCCACAGCGTTAACACGCGTTTTTGAAGCGCTCTGATTTAAATCGTTGGATTTAGCGGTTAAAGTATTGTTTTTTCGTGAGAAAAGAGTATAAACAGTTATTCCTAGTGTTAAGTTAGTGTTTAGTGAAAAAACAATTATTGGGTGATGTTATTAGTATTTTAGTGTTTTAATCATTAGTATAGACGAAATAAGGTCGATAATCGCTGTCAATCGTCGGGTCAGTGTGGGACGCAAAGAGTCTCTGTGCGAGAAGGATAAAGAGTTTTTCGGCGTGGCGTGATTTTCCGTCAGGTGACGTCAGTTGTTTGCCGCCGGACTTAAAAAAGGTTCGTTCGCCAAATCGTAAAATTTTTCAATTTTTCGAGTTTGGTCGAATAGTTCCAAAGAGGGTTTTCTCGGGGGAGTGAGCAGTTCGGGGTAAGTGGAGTATCCCTACTTATAGGAAATTTCCGCGGGAGAGGAATTGCGGTGAAGTGCCGTGGTTTGCCGCGCGTTGCAGCGCATTGCTGCGCAGTGCCGTGCGGTGTGGCGCGGTGTTGCTCATCGTGGTGGAGCGGGTGTCGACTCGGTCGATTCGGTCGCGGACGACTCGGTGTGCCGCCGTTTGTCGTCCTGTGCGTTCGGGGCCCGTAGGACTTTGATTTGCCGTGATGTGCGGCGGTTTGCCGTCGTGAGCTCGGCGACGGGGAGCGGAATTCTTCACTGTGGACTGTTTGGTGCGCCGCGAGTTGCGGTTTTGTGCACTCGGGGTCGTGGGGCAGTGATTTGCCGTGCTGTGCGGGTGTCGACTCTGTCGATTCGGTTGCGGACGATTCGGTCTGCCGCCGTTTGTTGTCCTGTGCATTCGGGGCCGGTGGGACTTTGGTTTGCCGTGATGTGCGGTGATTTGCCGTCATGAACTCGGCGACGGGGAGCGGAATTCTTCACTGTGGACGGTTTGGTGCGCCGCGAATTGCGGTTTTGTGCACTCGGGGGCAGTGGTTTGCCGTGCGGTGCGGTGGTTTGCCGTGCTGTGCGGTGATTTGCCGTGAACAGCCGTTAAAAGCTCTTTGGATGAGGAAAGTGATTTGCTGCAGGCGTACGCGGACAATCAAATAGTCCTAATAGGTGATGTACTCGTTAAGAAATTGGGAGGAGGTGGGAGGCGGTTTGGGAAACGTGTAGGGCGTGGGCGGAAGAATACAAAGTTCAATATGCAGGGGAGAAGTTAGAGGGTATCTTTTGTTCGAAAAAGAAAATTAGAGGGCCTGTTTTGCGTACATCAAGCAATAGTTAGGATGGGTAACGTGGTGAAATATTTGGGTGTGTTGGTGGATCCGGCACTGCTCTTTATTGAGCATGTACGGTACGTTAGAGGAAGAGTGGCTGGCTGGTATGTTGGGAAGAATGGCGGTGATTACGGGGAAGGAATGGGGAGTGAGAATGGAAATGAGGAAGATGGTAGTGGAGAGAGTCGTGTTGCCGGGTTTATTATACGGCATGGAAATATGGGGAATGAGAGCATTGGATTTAAGAATAGTTAGATGGCTGAATGCGGCAATACGACCCTTTCTCCTTTGGGCGAGTGGGGCGTATAAGACGACGCCGACTGATGCCTTGGGGATAGCATTGGGGATACCCCCGCTACAGCTCATGGCTAAGTATGGGAGAGAGAAATGGATGAATCAGATAAAGGGTGAATGGGAGATGAAATGTAAGGGAAGCGAATGGTGTAGGAGTTTGAGAAGAATGGAAGGGGAGGAGGAAGAATGCGAGAATGGAATAGAAGTATTTACAGATAGAAGTAAAGGAGAGGAAGGTGTCTATGTGGCGTTTGTTGTTAGGAAGAACGGAGAAACTATAGATAAGGGTAAGAGGCGTATCAGCGACCATGCTACAGTTCTGCAGGCAGAGGTGCAGGCAATAAGATTGGGGCTGGAATGGACATGTGGGCAGAATAACGGCAGCTTCTGTATTTATAACGATAACCGTCTCGTAGTTGAGAAGATGTGCGGAGTTGGCATGAGAAGCGTTGAGTTGAATGAGGTGTGGAAGGTGCGTGAGAGGGCTTTGTCGGTAAATACAAATATCTCCTGCAGAATGGCTGTATCTCAACAAATTAGTGTCTATTCTTCACCCATTTGAAGAGGTTGCCAGAAACATGAGTGATAGTAATACTAGCATTCGGTAATTCCACTTATACACATTCTAAAACATACATTAAAACTGGAAGACTATAAACCAGATACCTCTATAACATTTAAGTCCGCAATAGAATGTATAAATCAATTTAGAAACTTCTTTGCAATAGCAACATATTTAGTTACTCGTTACAAATCAAAATTTTTTAATGAAGTGACTAAAGAAAATATTGAGCATGAATTGATGAGTTTGTTAGACAGCTGATGCTCCTGCAAAAAAAGAAACGAGCAAGGTTCGAATCGCCATCAACGGATGTACCTAACAATAATATCCAGTCAATTTTATCAAATATATTGATGAGTAGCGATGATGATGATGATAACACCGCAAAGGATAGCCAATCGGTTGACAAATTCATCATATGGAAGACCTTACTTAATGAGTACAACAAAGAAAAACGTATTCCTGTCAGTGACGATTCCTTGTTATGGTGGAGAGTAAATACAAAATTTCAAACATTGCACTCAATTGCTCACCAATATTTATCGTGTCGTTCCGGGTCAGTGGCAAGTGAGCAACTTTTTAGTGGCGCCGGTCTCATTCATGATCCATTGAGAAAACGATTGAACGGACAGAAAACCGGCAAGCTTTTGTTTATTAAGTACAATTTGCTACTTTTAGAGTCACTTCATTTGATTTAAATTAAATTTAACACTATTAAGATATTTTCCTATTGTTGCGTACCTACGTACGAGTGTTTGTGTAATACCTAATTAATATTTTAAGTATTGATCAAAAAAAACTGATTGCTGTATTATGTTTCTAACATTTTATTAGGATTACTCTTAACAGTTAACTATCACATCTCTCTTGTACTCCGCTTCCTACTCTTGCTCCGACTCCAAATCCGGCTCCGATTCCGACTCCGATAAATCAAATCTAAAAACTCCGATTCCGACTCCGGTTCCGGTAAACTCACCTCCGTAACATCCCTACTCTAAACACAGTAACTTATGGTGTTGCTTCCGCAACATTTTTGGCTCTTAGAACGATTTCAGAGCTTGCTAAGATTTATCATTGTGAATATAATAAAACTTGTGCAGCACTAAACCATAACATTTATGTCGATGATATTGTCACCGGTGCACAATCTTTTAATGAAGTACTTACATTACAAAAAGATTTGATTGCGGTCTTAGAAACAGGTGGATTCGAACTCCGTAAGTGGGCTAGCAATTGTCCCCAGGTACTTGAAGCTGTATCACAAAATAATTTACAACTTTTATTATCACTTTATTATGAAGAATCGACCTGTGTGAAGATACTTGGATTACAATGGGATCCAAATACAGATAACTTCAAATATTCTTATTCATCTCGAACGTCAACTCCTATGAAAAGAGCCATTCTGTCAGACATTGCACGTATTTACGACCCCTTAGGGATCCTAACATCATGTACCATGACAGCAAAGCATTTCCTTCGATGTCTTTGGCAACTTAACTCTAACTGTGATGATATGCCATCTACTTATTTAACAGACAAGTGGGAACTATTTAAACAAAAACTTTCTTCGTTGTCAAGCTTTAATCTACCCCGTATGATGTTATCAAACTCATATAAAACTTGTCAACTTCATTTGTTCTGTGACGCTTCTGAAATTGGATATGCTACAATCGCTTATTTGCGTTGTGAAGAGCTCGATTCATCAATTAAGACTTATTTCATGGGTGGAAAGTGGACAATTTCAATCCCGAGACTTGAATTATGTGGAGCTACACTTGTCGCTGATTTTTTTTTTAGTGATAAAGGATGTTCTTTCGACCAGAATTGTTTTTGAGTCAATCCACAGATAAGGTATATATAGATAGGCATCTCTCATCACAATCCTCGTATTAAGTATTTAGTTAAGGTGCCAGTCGTCATTGGCGCTGATGTTAGGTGCGACGTGCGCTACGAATAGCGGGAATTTTGAATTTTTTTTGCTGTAAAATTATACTTATATAATTGTTTCTATGTCGTATTTGTTGTAAATAACATAGTGTATCGACATTATTTTATAAAAGTTGTATCCTATGAAGCTTGTGCAATACAATTTTTACTGTTAAAATACACTATTTCTTGTACTAGTAATGCATTTTTCACATAAAATAAAAACGTGTAATCTACATTTTTCTAGTGTTCATGCATAAAATAGTAAATTTTAACATTAATTACATTGCACAGATATTATAGGATAAATCTTATATAAAATACAGAGTAATAGCATGATATTTACACAAAATATGACATAGAAACAATTATATATGTATAATAATTATTATTTAATAATTATTATCATTTATTCCTGTTTATTTTGATGAAGAACAATAAAAACACATTTTCTATTTAAGATTTTTATTTCTTTAAATTCTTAATAGCTTCCTTTTTCTTTTTCCATTTGTTACATTTATCTACAGCTAATTCTTTAATACAATCATTAATATTTCTATTGTCTACCCCTTTTAAAATTTTATTTACATTTTTTATCCAACAAAATATATAGAAATGAACAAATTTTTTAATAAATAAATCTTTCAAATTATGTTTTTGACAATTAAAATTAATATTTAAATTTTGTTTTATTAAAGCAATCAACTGAATGCTAATATTGTTATCTACACATTTTTTAGCTAAATTGAGATGCATTATTTCGTTACATATACTGTAAACTTGTATAAATTTCGAATTTGGGCGCAGTAATTTATTTAGTGAATATTCTCTCACAGCAATAAGCTGATGTTCTTCCATATCATGTTCAGAAATAAGTTGTCCTTTGCAATTTTTGCACCCTTTAACAATTCGTATGATACATTTAGCAAAATAACCTGCCATGTAAGAATGGTGTTGAATGACAAGGTCAGAACGGTTGACATTGTAGGTATTTTCGTTAACCTCTTCTTGATCATCCTCTTCCAATATATATTTTTCTTCTCTTCTGTTGTGGTTGGTAAGAAATTCCCTCAGGGAGTTAATAACACCCTCACTTTCATCCAACTCACAGTTAGCCCCCACAGAATGAGAAGAGACAAAATTGTTCACTAATAAAGTTTTGAATGAATTTGTAAAAGCATCAACTGTTGGATTGATATTTCTGACCCCGTGGCTTCGTATGCAAGAAAAGAAATTTTCCACGGGATCTTGGTTTAAATTTCTTACTAAAAGATATTCAAACCCATTCTGTCTCATTTTGCACCAAATATATTTTAAACCCTTCAAGGTTGTAATCCAATTTTTTATTGTAGGGGGCACAGATGTTTGTCCTCCTGGTTTTAAAATACTCACAGAATTTAAGACTTTTATAGCCTCCTCCCAAAAAAACAAATGAGGTGACGAGTTCGTCACTGCACCCTTTAAAGGTTTTCCCTCTTCGGCGTGTAACATACTCCCATTGACGCTGTCGAATAACTTATCCCCAAATAACAAGAAATCTGCAGTGTCTACTGCAGTGTCTGGCAGACAAGTACCTAAAATACAAAAATAAGTTTTAAATTTAATACATAAAAAATGATATAAAGTTATTTAATATATATTTCTTTATCCATATCACCTATTATATTTAATTATTTATATTAAAACAGATTATACTTTGGTGATTGAAAAAAATAAATTTTAATCACCAAAGTATAATCTGTTTTAAAACAATTAAATAAAGTTATTTAAAATGTTAACACAAAACAACACTTGAAATAACATTAAGTTAATGTATGTAATGATTCATTAAAAACTTACCAAACTTGACTAGTCCTCTCATTGTAGATGAAACCCTATGTGAGAACACTTGGGCTGCCAGTTTCACCTTCATTTTTTTCATTTTTTGTTTCACAACATGTGCCTCCGTTAACTTGTACAGCATTCTACTATCATAATCACCATCATCTAATTCGTATAAGTTAACAATGTCCTTCCAGGAAGCTGTTTGACGTCCACTTTTCCATTGAAAGCTAATATTATGTTCTAGTAGGTTATTTCTCAAACCTTTCAGCAAATGGGGGCCATCAAACAATGGGATCACCTCCAGACCATCAACATCAAAACCGAACAATCTGTTTTCTGCTTCTTTTTGAGCAAATTTTCGGTTTGTTTCATCAACTAACATTTTTATGGCTGTACAATTAATACTAAGTTGGTCACAAACAGTCGCAACTACAATTAAACCGATATTACGTAGAGATGTAATAATGGTTTTTAAATTTCGCACTATATTGGGTGCATTCATGCCATTTTCAGAAAAAAATAAGCAATTGGTTGCTTCCATTTCTTCCTCAATCCACGGGCCATAAACACCATCGCATGATCAGCAAACTTTTTTCGTCTACCATCACCGCAATCCTCAAACCCTTCAATGCGACCTGTTTTTTTATTATATGACAAGGATGGTTCTATAGACATCTCATCAAACATTAAACAGCAATACCTATCATGGTGTTCCATCTTAGCCACTGATACCTCAAGTGCTTTGAAAATTGGTTCATTAATGCCTACACTGAATGGAACATTATTTAGTAACGTTAAAAGTGTTTTTCGAGATGGCAACGCGAAAGTTTTTTGTAGGAGGCGATAGCCTTTTGGGCTTTGTTTTAATAGCGACAAAGCAAAAATTTTGTCCTCTATTGTGTAACGCCGTCCTTTACTTCTTTTCCCTTGCATAAGTAATTGCGAATTTATGAAATTAAATGTCGTTCTATTAACTTTGTCAACAAAAGAATCGCTTGAATTCAAAAAATTCTTGGCCTCAAAGAGTCGTCTTCTCACTGTTGCATTTTCCCGCTGTAACCTTCGACTAACAGAAATCATGTTCCGTGCTATGGTATAAAATTTCTTGGCCTTAGGTGTTAAGTTGATACTTCTTGTTGTTAATCCATGACGTAACAAATTAATTCTTCTGTTCAAATCTGTAAGCACAACAGTTTTGTAAATCATTTTAAGTAAGTGATAGAGTATGAACAATTATAATTACCTGTTCGTCTTCTAGGTGTACTAGGAGATTTAACGATAATCTGAGCAGATTCTCTGTGAGGTGAAGAATCTAAAACAATAATTTTAGTTTTTTAATTTAGAAGCTTGAGAATGCTAGTTATTTCTTTAACATTTTCTATGTGGCAAATAAAGAAATTAAATACATTTAGAGCCATCTATGAAAGATAGGTAGAGATAAAAAGCTTTCGTACTTATAGGTAGAGATAAAATATATAGTATGGGAATTGAGAGGAAATATTTTCCCAATGTAATTTCATTTTAATATTCACATTCTTGATATTTTTATATGCACTATGAAAAAGGGCATAAGAGGGATGGCTATACACTTCATGGTGCATATAAAAACATCATGAGTATTTATTTAGGGAATTTGTTATCTATTATCACTACAGAATTTAATTATTAAGAAAAAACGCAAAACTTTGAGATATTGTTGTATTACTTTTGCTCTCGAGAAGTTTTTATAACGTTTACAATGTTTTAGAATCGAATTCAGAAAGAAACTTTTTCGAGTCAAAGTTATTTACAATTATGATGTGTAAACAAGTGTCAAATAAAACTTAACACTATGCCATCTGGCGACACAACGGTGGTGTCGCGCGAAAAATATCGCTTAACGGCCGACGTCACCACATTGGTGTTGCGCGCTACATATGGATCTAAGTGAAGGTGAAAAAAATTTAAACCAGGACATATTCTTGATAAAAAAAATTTTTGAGGCGCATGCACCATTTTGTAGATTTTGTCAAAACTGGTTAAAATAAAAAATGCGTTATAATATAAACCCATTAATAAACGTAAAAGATGTAAAAAAAAGATACATTACATTATTCTACATTTCTAATTTTTATTAATTTTTTTTTTAATATTTTTCTGATGAATAGATACATTTTAATAATAACTCATCTCCCTAAATGGTTTGATAAATTTTGTGTACTGGTTTCACTTCGCAATTAACCAGGACTAATTACCAAAAAAGCAGTACTGTACTGGTAAAACCAGTACGAATGGTCACCTTAATCTAAGTAATCTGAATTTTCTGCCGGCGCCAAGCGAATAAATTTTTGCGAAACGTGCGGACGGCAAAGTGTTAAAATTCAAATACTACTCTTGTTTACCTTTGACGCCACAGTGTAAATCCTGAATGTTACTGCAACTGGCTATTGGGTCTAAAACTTCATGTTCTGTTGAAGGTAGTGTAACAGAGTTCCCTTAAAAAAAAATAATAAGATTTGTTTGTTCAAATAGTTATTTTTCATATATAAGTCATTAGTACCTGGCAAATATAATGTAGGTATTGCCCTTGCCTTTAAATTTGACCTATTTCGATTCATGAAATACTTGTGTTCCATTGAAAAGTGGACATCACAAATCCTTGAAACTCTTCTCCGAGAGATTGAAATATCTTGTCGTCCAATTGCTTGTACCCATAATCTGAACAACTGCAAGAGGTAATGTGGCTTTAAAACATATTTCTAAAGACATAAATACACAGAATGTCCGGAAATTGCATTCATATATTTAAAGGGATGATTCAACATAAAAGTTCATTAAAAAAAGTTCACATAAAGGTATGTACTAAAATGAAAGGAGCAATACAAGCAATGAAAGGATCCTACTATGATTTTTAGTGATAATTTCATACATTTTACTTAATGTTATTTATCTCAGAAACGAGGGGTTCAATGTGGTTATTCATCTTCATCTTCAAAGTGCCCTAGCTCCTTTAGGAATCACTTTAGGACACATCTTTATATGAACTATTCTTCATGGTTTTTATGTAGAATCACCCCTTTAAATATATGAACGCAATTTCCAGACAACATGTATAAACACATTAAACCGCTGTGGAATTACCACAAGCAAATCTCAGGTGGAAAACGTTAATATAAATGTTTTTAAATAATTAAATTAAATTAAAATAACTTAAAATAAAACTCACCTCTGGATCTTGTGGAAAAGAATGAAATGTGACCTTTTTATCGCTGTGAGTGCAGTCAGGAACAACACATTTATATCCTATATTGGATATAAATACTGGTAATTTCAATGATAAAAGTAATAATTTTTAAGTATAGTTCATTTTTTTTTCTATAATACCTGTCAAATTGTTGCAAAGTTGGCAAAATTAACAGAGAGTTTTGTTTTATCATGTTTTGAAATAGATATGTCACACTGATATCTGAGCTTTCGTTATTCAAAAAGAAAAAGTGCATAAAAAATGTTGTGGGGTGTTTATTTGCCATTTATTTACCTAGAAAAGGTATTTTGTTCTACTTAATTACTTTGTAGCACGTTTTTACAATAAATATGTACTTCGTTAAAATCGTATTTATCTGAAAATTTATTAGTATTTTAACCTCATCTATTTAGTTACTGAGAATGTTACTAAAAATCAGGAAAACAACATACATTTTATAAGGATCCTAGATAATACCAGCAGAAACCCTAAAAAATTTACATTGACAGGTATTATAGAAAAAAAACGAACTATATGTATTTTTAATTTTGGTGTAAATATAATATGTAAATTTGAAATAATTAATCGTGTTACGGATATTATTCCTTTTGTGTTTTTGTGTTTAAAAAAAAAAAAGAGAAAACGTAAGGTAACTGCTATTAATTTTTTTTTTTTGATCTATGATGCATCTTTTCAGCAGTATCCTCAATAATGGCAATTCCTATTTTATAAAAATAAATAAACCCGTTCCTCAACTTTCTCCATTCAACCATAGGTGGAAATTTAACAAAATATTAATTACTTTAAACTTTTAATATTGCTCTAAATTTTATTCAACATTTTAGTAACAATTATAAATTTTCATTTTATATAAATATTAAATATAACTTTTGTTAAAAATTTGTTTTGAAACACGCAGTCCAAGAAATGACGTTAAGACCAAGTTTTTGTTAGTAAGGGTATATAAGAAAACCCGGATATGCTTTCATAACATTCGGAATTTTTCGTCAACGTGATAGCATCGATTGTGACAGAATAATTTGTTGATTTCGACATCGTTAAAATTTCTTATAATAAATTTTGAGTCGTGAAGACAAAACGCAAGTTAGCGGATTAATTCACATTACGATAATTTCTTCTGATAATAGTAATTATCATTTTACGGAGTTTTCCGGATTTTGTTTTATCACGAAATAAAAATTTATTCGACGTAAAGCCTCGTGGAAATTGAGGTAAGATTTTCGTCATTCTTGTTAAATAAAATCATTCATTATTTTTTTTTTGCTGAAACTTAATACTAACACATAGAATTTTCATTTTTCAATATAGGCTTTTTTTCTTTCTCCTTTTTTATTCCACCATTTGCTCTGAGAGCAAATTATCATCCTCAAATTTAATCCACCGCCATCCAGAGGAATTAAAAGGGCTGAGGATTCTGAGATCTTTCGATTTGAAGACGGTATCCATTAAGGTCAGATCGATTCATCATTTTTTTTATTATTTCGGCTGCTTCACAACCTATATATATTATAAACTATTTTTTTTGTGTAAAGAAGTTCTGTTTGAGAGACAACACATTTATTAATCTATTATTTTTTTTTTTTTACAATCTTACTCGCTGAACACAAGCTTGTGGTAGAGAAGGTTATTAATAATTTTATAATATTTTTTTACTATACAAACAGGCTTCGTCTAATTAACAAAAATTATATAAATAGAATTTAAAAAAAATAACATTTGTAACAGTAGTAGATAAAAGCCGATTCTAGAACCTCCTCTCAGAACCTCAGGTCAAGGTCAAGGCCAAGGTCACGTTGAGTGACCATGACCTTGACCTTGCCCTGAGGTTCTGGGAGGAGGTTCCAGAATCGGCTATTGCAAAGGGGGTCGTTGACCAGTAACCTTGACCTAAACAATGACCTTTACTTTGAGCTCACCTCAGGTCAAGATCACGTTTAGTGACCATGACCTTGATCAGTAACCTTGACCTGAACAATGACCTTTACTTTGATCTCAACGGAGACCTTGAAGTCAACCTTAATTGTGACCATGACATTGACCGTGTACGTGACCTGAAATGAAGGTTACACGACGTGAGGCCATTGAAAACCCCACTTCGGAGGAGGTATGCTTTAAATAGCAGATAGAAAATCGTGTTCAACAGTATTGAAGTAAGAGTGTTGTGAACATAAAGAAATTGAGGAACTTGTAGCTCCTATTTTAAGCAGTTTACATCGCTTAAATATAATGGCATCGAGAAATCCAATTAAAGTCATCGATATGCAAGGGTTTACTTTATCTTCGGGATTTCGAGTTAAAGAATTGGCTATCGGTGATGGTGAGTCGATTTCCCATTTCATATTTCAACCTGATATAAGTTATGAAAGACTCAATAAGCGAGAATGTCGACAAGTGCGTTGGGAGGAGAATAACTTACACCATTTGCATTACGAGAATGGATATGTACCCTATAATCAACTGAAAGACATTCTGGAACAGCATACATGCGGAGTGGAGGTGGTGTTTGTAAAGGGATCTCAAAAAGAAAAGGTATTGAGAGACCTATTATCATCGGTAAAGCCAGTGATTATTAATTTACAAGATAATATATATTGCCCTTTGCTTTCGTTGAGTCAAAATTCTTGCGCATATCATTATAAATCGGAAAGCAGTTGTGCAATTGAAAATGTTAAATTAATTTTAAAATTTTTAAAATTTAAGATTTTTTTTTATATTGTCAATTCTTAGATTTTTTTTTCTTTATTATAAATCATTACCTTACAGTATTTCAAAATATTTTTTTTCCTTATAATGCCCTGAGAGTGTAGCATTTTTGGCGCCCAACGTTAAAAGTGTTTATCGGTTTTGATTCCTTTCTTGCCAATAATTAGAGTAGCTATTACAAATAAATCAATAAAAATGTTAACACTATCGCCTGATAGATTACTGAAAGACGAACTAATTTTCGAAATAAATAGTAGAGGAGGTCAAGTAGATGACTCTCATAATTGTAAAGAGATGGTTAAAATTTTAAGAGAACTTCTTTTGTTAGAAAAGAGTGGTAAAAGTTTTAGATCTGATTTTGAAGTCAATGAACAGGCAGAAATAAACGTCATAAATAAAAAATTAATTGATATTAAAACCTTATTTGAAACAGATGAAGTCTCACCATCATTTGTGAAAAAACTGGAAACTAAGTTATGTCATTTACTTAATAGACTAGAAAAATTAGAGTCAGCCGATAAAGTAATTTGCGCAGAACGAGGTAAATTATTGACAGAAACAATGTGTTTTGTTACTCGATTACATTCTGTTCAAGAAAATGTTAGTAAAAATAAGACAGAAACAGTCCCTTTAGATTTATCTCTTCAATCTGAAACAATTGCTAGTCCTACTCCTTCAATAGGAAATACTCAAACATCAACTCCTCTTAAAAAATCAGACGATGCTAATATAACAAAAATGCTTGAACAACTTTATTTGAAAGACATGAATGAAATAACAAAGTGGAATTTAAAATTCTCTGGTGAAGATGAATTCACTATTACTGCTTTTTTAGAAAGAATTAATGAATTATGTGCTTCAAGAGGTATAAATAAACTAAACCTGTTTAAAAGCGCAGTTGAACTTTTTGAAGGAAAAGCTTTAATATTTTTTAGATCTATCCGTGATTCAATTTATGATTGGGATACTCTATAACATTTACGCGATGAATTTTTACCACGAGACTATAATGATAAATTATGGAACCAAATTAAAACGCGAACTCAAGGCGAAAACGAATCAATAGGTATCTATGTAGCTATAATGAATAATCTATTTAAAAGGTTGACAATCTCTGTAAGCGAAGAGCTTAAATTACGAATACTTCGTAAAAACATCTTACCATTCTATCAAACACAACTAACCCTAGTTACCATTACAACTGAAAACCAATTAATTGAGTTATGCCGTACTTTGGATTCGACTCGCGAATCAATAGTAAATTTTGTACCACCTACTCTAAATAAAACCACAATAGAGTCAGATTTAGCTTATAATAGGGGAACAAAAAAGATACTTAATACGCTTAGCGTTAATTTTAAAGAAAACATAGACAACGATAGCGATAGATCGAGAGATAGATGTAGAGATAGATCAGAAGATAGATATACAGATAGATCGAGAGATAGATATAGAAATAGATCAGAAGATAGAGATAGATCAGAAGATAGATATAGAAATAGAATAGAACACAGATGTAGAGATAGATCAGGAGATAGATTCGAATACAAATATAGAGATAGATCAGGAGATAGATATAAAGGTAGATCAGAACACAAATATAGATATGAGTCAAGTGATAGAAACGCAAACATGCGAGAAAATAAAAGTAGATACAGGGAATGGTCAGAAAGTAGAAATAGAGATAGGAGCTTAAGTTCTAGTAGAGATAGAAATCATCGATTTGGTAACCCAAATATTCAAAAAGATTCTAACTATCACGAATTTGATAAAGGTAATAGTAAAGAACAAAATCAGTTTCAACGTGATAACTATCAACAATCATATCGTTCATCTTACACATCTCGAACACCCGAAAATAATAACATAACAGACAATAAACCAAATAAGGTCATAACTTGTTACCGCTGTGGTCAACGTAACCACTACGCAAATCATTGTATTCTCAAAAAGTCAAAAAACTAATTTTCAAGAAGTTCCTAGACCGTGAATTTCTTAAAACACCTGAAAAATCGGTCATCAAATTTAATTTAAATAATTTATGTACACAAAAAGAAATCAAAGCATATCATAAATCAAACAAACCAATTCTTGATTATATGTTGTCTCAATCCAATAATAACAATACATGTCCACATGTAAAAATTTCTATTTATGGATATGAAATGAATGGAATGTTAGATTCTGGTGCAAACCAAATTTTCTTAGGTAATACAGGTTATAAAATATTATTGAACTTAGGTATCAAATTAAAACCAATAAAAAATACTACGTGTACTATTGCAAATAATGACGAACTTGAATGCATAGGAATGATGACTATTCCTATTACATTGCAAAACAAAACCCATATCTTTGATATTTATGTAGTGCCAAGTGTACATCATACAATAGTGTTGGGTACAATATTTTGGATAAAAATGGCATTAGTACCAAACCTAAGGTTAGGAGAGTTTTACTTCAATGATGAACAGAAACAAAATCAAAATTTAAATATCAATTTAATTCAAACTAGTGAAGATTTAACATTCGAACAAAAACATGAATTAAATAATGTGGTTAACAATTACTTTAATGAAATAAAAGATATTAATTTAGGATGCACAAATTTAGTAGAACACAAAATTATTTGTAACAGTCAACCAATAAAATCAAGAAATTATCCCGTTAGTAATTATATTCAACAAAAAATTAATGAAGAAATTAACCGTATGCTTGAATTGGGAGTGATTGAAAAAAGTAATTCAGGATGGAATTCTCCTATTTTAATGGTCCCAAAACGAGATGGTAGCTATAGGTTTTGTATTGATTACCGAAAATTAAATAATGTCACTGAGAAAAGCGCATATCCCCTGCCACAAATATCATCAATATTAGATAGGTTAGGTAATGCACGTTATTTAAGTAGTTTAGATATTACATCCGCCTACTGGCAAATTAAAGTAGAGGAAAATAGTAGAAAATTTACTGCTTTTAGTATACCAGGTCGTGGCATGTATCAATTTGTACGAATGCCCTTTGGCTTAACTAATGCACCAGCAACGTTTGAAAGTTTAGTGGATAGAATATTCGGTCCAGAATTAGAACCATTTTTGTTTAAATACCTTGATGATATTATAATAGTAACACCAGATTTTGAGACTCATATTAAAATATTAAAAGAAGTTTTTCGTAGATTGAGGGCTGCAAATTTAACACTAAACAAAGAAAAATGCAAATTTTGTCGAGATGAATTAAAATACGTAGGTTATATTGTAAATAGAGCTGGATTAAATGTAGACCCAGAAAAAGTATCTGCAATTGTAAATATGCCATCACCAAAAACCCCTAAACAAGTACGACGCATAATAGGTATGATTTCATGGTACAGACGATTTTTACCAAACATGTCCTCTATAGTAGCGCCTTTAACATCCTTAACACGTAAAAATGTTAAATTTAAATGGACTACGGAATGCGAAAAAGCATTTAATGATATTAAAAGTGCATTAGTATCGGCACCTATACTCTCTTGTCCAAATTTCAAATATCCTTTTACTTTGCAATGCGATGCTAGTTCTAATGGAATTGGCGCTGTTCTTTTCCAAGAATATAATAATTCACAACATGTTATAGCATACATATCAAGATCATTAACGTATAACGAACAAAAATACACAGTTACAGAACGAGAATGCTTAGCAGTTATTTGGGCATGTGAAAAACTCAGATGTTATATAGAAGGTCCACAAAAGTTTACAGTCATAACCGATCATCACAGCCTCGTTTGGTTACACAACCTTAAAAATCCAAACGGTAGATTAGGACGATGGGTTTTACGTTTGCAGGGTTTTAATTATGAAATTATCCATAGGCCAGGTAAATACAATGTTGTAGCAGACTGCTTATCACGAACTTCATTGGGTAATAATAGAGACAACAATAATGAAAATAACGAACCAAATAAAACACTTAACATAATAGAAATTAACGAAGACGATTATAAACCTGATAAATGGTATTCAAAATTATTTACAAAAATTAATACGAAACCATTAGATTTTCCTAATTGGAGAATTGATGAGAATAACAAATTATATAAACATATACAAGATAATAATTTTAACAGTGAGGTACATAATTGGAAATTAGTTGTACCAAAAGCAGCCAGAAACAAAATTTTAGATAAATATCATAGTCATCCAAAAGCAGGTCATTTAGGAATCCACAAAACATACCATAGAATTCTTGCTAATTATTATTGGCCAAGATTAAAATCAGATTGTTATAGATTTATTAATAGATGTCGTATATGCCAAGAACAAAAACCAGAACAAAGAAAAAAAGCGGGAGAAATGGGTTCAAAGCCAAATATTACTTCTTGTTGGCAATATATTGCAACAGATATTATAGGTCCTCTAGTAACAAGTTCTCAAGGAAATAAATTTATATTAACAATTTGCGATTATTTCAGTAAGTTTACATTATTCTTTCCTATGAGAAATTCAAATACTAAAACAGTACAAAAAATACTAGAAAACAATGTATTTTTAATTTTTGGAGTACCCGAATATCTTAAAACAGATAACGGAGTGCAATTTAAAAGCAAAGATTTTAATAATTTTCTTAAAGAATATGGAGTAAGATTACTTAACAATCCCTTATATCATCCCGAACCAAACTTTTCAGAAAGGTATAATCGTATAATTAAAGTAATGATCTCATCCTACATTACAAACAATCAAAAACTTTGGGATAAATATTTACCGCAATTAGGGTGTGCCTTAAGAACATCTAAATCGGAAGTAACCCAAAACACACCTTATTTTATTAATTTTGGTAATGAAATGATACTAGATGGTAGACAATATGCACATAACAGAGATAAAATTAGCATGGTTGATAGTAATACGACAGAAAATGAGTCCGACGAAAAAACAAATAAACTAAAAATAATTAGAAAATTTGTAAAAACAAAATTAAATGATTCTCATTTAAAAACTAAACATAATTATAATTTACGACATAGACAAGTACAATTTAAATTAGGTGATTATGTCTGGAAAAGAGAATATTCACTATCAGACGCTTCAAAGAATTATTCAGCTAAATTAGGAAAAAAGTTTACAGGTCCATATAAAATTAAAAATAAATTAGGTATAAATACTTATGAATTAGAGGATAGGGATGGTAAATCAAAAGGAAATTGGCATGTGAAGGATTTAAAGCCTGATCATACACTCGATCCTGTAGAAATTAACAGTGCCTTATATAACAAGACAAGTGGGAACTATTTAAACAAAAACTTTCTTCGTTGTCAAGCTTTAATCTACCCCGTATGATGTTATCAAACTCATATAAAACTTGTCAACTTCATTTGTTCTGTGACGCTTCTGAAATTGGATATGCTACAATCGCTTATTTGCGTTGTGAAGAGCTCGATTCATCAATTAAGACTTATTTCATGGGTGGAAAGTGGACAATTTCAATCCCGAGACTTGAATTATGTGGAGCTACACTTGTCGCTGATTTTTTTTTTAGTGATAAAGGATGTTCTTTCGACCAGAATTGTTTTTGAGTCAATCCACAGATAAGGTATATATAGATAGGCATCTCTCATCACAATCCTCGTATTAAGTATTTAGTTAAGGTGCCAGTCGTCATTGGCGCTGATGTTAGGTGCGACGTGCGCTACGAATAGCGGGAATTTTGAATTTTTTTTGCTGTAAAATTATACTTATATAATTGTTTCTATGTCGTATTTGTTGTAAATAACATAGTGTATCGACATTATTTTATAAAAGTTGTATCCTATGAAGCTTGTGCAATACAATTTTTACTGTTAAAATACACTATTTCTTGTACTAGTAATGCATTTTTCACATAAAATAAAAACGTGTAATCTACATTTTTCTAGTGTTCATGCATAAAATAGTAAATTTTAACATTAATTACATTGCACAGATATTATAGGATAAATCTTATATAAAATACAGAGTAATAGCATGATATTTACACAAAATATGACATAGAAACAATTATATATGTATAATAATTATTATTTAATAATTATTATCATTTATTCCTGTTTATTTTGATGAAGAACAATAAAAACACATTTTCTATTTAAGATTTTTATTTCTTTAAATTCTTAATAGCTTCCTTTTTCTTTTTCCATTTGTTACATTTATCTACAGCTAATTCTTTAATACAATCATTAATATTTCTATTGTCTACCCCTTTTAAAATTTTATTTACATTTTTTATCCAACAAAATATATAGAAATGAACAAATTTTTTAATAAATAAATCTTTCAAATTATGTTTTTGACAATTAAAATTAATATTTAAATTTTGTTTTATTAAAGCAATCAACTGAATGCTAATATTGTTATCTACACATTTTTTAGCTAAATTGAGATGCATTATTTCGTTACATATACTGTAAACTTGTATAAATTTCGAATTTGGGCGCAGTAATTTATTTAGTGAATATTCTCTCACAGCAATAAGCTGATGTTCTTCCATATCATGTTCAGAAATAAGTTGTCCTTTGCAATTTTTGCACCCTTTAACAATTCGTATGATACATTTAGCAAAATAACCTGCCATGTAAGAATGGTGTTGAATGACAAGGTCAGAACGGTTGACATTGTAGGTATTTTCGTTAACCTCTTCTTGATCATCCTCTTCCAATATATATTTTTCTTCTCTTCTGTTGTGGTTGGTAAGAAATTCCCTCAGGGAGTTAATAACACCCTCACTTTCATCCAACTCACAGTTAGCCCCCACAGAATGAGAAGAGACAAAATTGTTCACTAATAAAGTTTTGAATGAATTTGTAAAAGCATCAACTGTTGGATTGATATTTCTGACCCCGTGGCTTCGTATGCAAGAAAAGAAATTTTCCACGGGATCTTGGTTTAAATTTCTTACTAAAAGATATTCAAACCCATTCTGTCTCATTTTGCACCAAATATATTTTAAACCCTTCAAGGTTGTAATCCAATTTTTTATTGTAGGGGGCACAGATGTTTGTCCTCCTGGTTTTAAAATACTCACAGAATTTAAGACTTTTATAGCCTCCTCCCAAAAAAACAAATGAGGTGACGAGTTCGTCACTGCACCCTTTAAAGGTTTTCCCTCTTCGGCGTGTAACATACTCCCATTGACGCTGTCGAATAACTTATCCCCAAATAACAAGAAATCTGCAGTGTCTACTGCAGTGTCTGGCAGACAAGTACCTAAAATACAAAAATAAGTTTTAAATTTAATACATAAAAAATGATATAAAGTTATTTAATATATATTTCTTTATCCATATCACCTATTATATTTAATTATTTATATTAAAACAGATTATACTTTGGTGATTGAAAAAAATAAATTTTAATCACCAAAGTATAATCTGTTTTAAAACAATTAAATAAAGTTATTTAAAATGTTAACACAAAACAACACTTGAAATAACATTAAGTTAATGTATGTAATGATTCATTAAAAACTTACCAAACTTGACTAGTCCTCTCATTGTAGATGAAACCCTATGTGAGAACACTTGGGCTGCCAGTTTCACCTTCATTTTTTTCATTTTTTGTTTCACAACATGTGCCTCCGTTAACTTGTACAGCATTCTACTATCATAATCACCATCATCTAATTCGTATAAGTTAACAATGTCCTTCCAGGAAGCTGTTTGACGTCCACTTTTCCATTGAAAGCTAATATTATGTTCTAGTAGGTTATTTCTCAAACCTTTCAGCAAATGGGGGCCATCAAACAATGGGATCACCTCCAGACCATCAACATCAAAACCGAACAATCTGTTTTCTGCTTCTTTTTGAGCAAATTTTCGGTTTGTTTCATCAACTAACATTTTTATGGCTGTACAATTAATACTAAGTTGGTCACAAACAGTCGCAACTACAATTAAACCGATATTACGTAGAGATGTAATAATGGTTTTTAAATTTCGCACTATATTGGGTGCATTCATGCCATTTTCAGAAAAAAATAAGCAATTGGTTGCTTCCATTTCTTCCTCAATCCACGGGCCATAAACACCATCGCATGATCAGCAAACTTTTTTCGTCTACCATCACCGCAATCCTCAAACCCTTCAATGCGACCTGTTTTTTTATTATATGACAAGGATGGTTCTATAGACATCTCATCAAACATTAAACAGCAATACCTATCATGGTGTTCCATCTTAGCCACTGATACCTCAAGTGCTTTGAAAATTGGTTCATTAATGCCTACACTGAATGGAACATTATTTAGTAACGTTAAAAGTGTTTTTCGAGATGGCAACGCGAAAGTTTTTTGTAGGAGGCGATAGCCTTTTGGGCTTTGTTTTAATAGCGACAAAGCAAAAATTTTGTCCTCTATTGTGTAACGCCGTCCTTTACTTCTTTTCCCTTGCATAAGTAATTGCGAATTTATGAAATTAAATGTCGTTCTATTAACTTTGTCAACAAAAGAATCGCTTGAATTCAAAAAATTCTTGGCCTCAAAGAGTCGTCTTCTCACTGTTGCATTTTCCCGCTGTAACCTTCGACTAACAGAAATCATGTTCCGTGCTATGGTATAAAATTTCTTGGCCTTAGGTGTTAAGTTGATACTTCTTGTTGTTAATCCATGACGTAACAAATTAATTCTTCTGTTCAAATCTGTAAGCACAACAGTTTTGTAAATCATTTTAAGTAAGTGATAGAGTATGAACAATTATAATTACCTGTTCGTCTTCTAGGTGTACTAGGAGATTTAACGATAATCTGAGCAGATTCTCTGTGAGGTGAAGAATCTAAAACAATAATTTTAGTTTTTTAATTTAGAAGCTTGAGAATGCTAGTTATTTCTTTAACATTTTCTATGTGGCAAATAAAGAAATTAAATACATTTAGAGCCATCTATGAAAGATAGGTAGAGATAAAAAGCTTTCGTACTTATAGGTAGAGATAAAATATATAGTATGGGAATTGAGAGGAAATATTTTCCCAATGTAATTTCATTTTAATATTCACATTCTTGATATTTTTATATGCACTATGAAAAAGGGCATAAGAGGGATGGCTATACACTTCATGGTGCATATAAAAACATCATGAGTATTTATTTAGGGAATTTGTTATCTATTATCACTACAGAATTTAATTATTAAGAAAAAACGCAAAACTTTGAGATATTGTTGTATTACTTTTGCTCTCGAGAAGTTTTTATAACGTTTACAATGTTTTAGAATCGAATTCAGAAAGAAACTTTTTCGAGTCAAAGTTATTTACAATTATGATGTGTAAACAAGTGTCAAATAAAACTTAACACTATGCCATCTGGCGACACAACGGTGGTGTCGCGCGAAAAATATCGCTTAACGGCCGACGTCACCACATTGGTGTTGCGCGCTACATATGGATCTAAGTGAAGGTGAAAAAAATTTAAACCAGGACATATTCTTGATAAAAAAAATTTTTGAGGCGCATGCACCATTTTGTAGATTTTGTCAAAACTGGTTAAAATAAAAAATGCGTTATAATATAAACCCATTAATAAACGTAAAAGATGTAAAAAAAAGATACATTACATTATTCTACATTTCTAATTTTTATTAATTTTTTTTTTAATATTTTTCTGATGAATAGATACATTTTAATAATAACTCATCTCCCTAAATGGTTTGATAAATTTTGTGTACTGGTTTCACTTCGCAATTAACCAGGACTAATTACCAAAAAAGCAGTACTGTACTGGTAAAACCAGTACGAATGGTCACCTTAATCTAAGTAATCTGAATTTTCTGCCGGCGCCAAGCGAATAAATTTTTGCGAAACGTGCGGACGGCAAAGTGTTAAAATTCAAATACTACTCTTGTTTACCTTTGACGCCACAGTGTAAATCCTGAATGTTACTGCAACTGGCTATTGGGTCTAAAACTTCATGTTCTGTTGAAGGTAGTGTAACAGAGTTCCCTTAAAAAAAAATAATAAGATTTGTTTGTTCAAATAGTTATTTTTCATATATAAGTCATTAGTACCTGGCAAATATAATGTAGGTATTGCCCTTGCCTTTAAATTTGACCTATTTCGATTCATGAAATACTTGTGTTCCATTGAAAAGTGGACATCACAAATCCTTGAAACTCTTCTCCGAGAGATTGAAATATCTTGTCGTCCAATTGCTTGTACCCATAATCTGAACAACTGCAAGAGGTAATGTGGCTTTAAAACATATTTCTAAAGACATAAATACACAGAATGTCCGGAAATTGCATTCATATATTTAAAGGGATGATTCAACATAAAAGTTCATTAAAAAAAGTTCACATAAAGGTATGTACTAAAATGAAAGGAGCAATACAAGCAATGAAAGGATCCTACTATGATTTTTAGTGATAATTTCATACATTTTACTTAATGTTATTTATCTCAGAAACGAGGGGTTCAATGTGGTTATTCATCTTCATCTTCAAAGTGCCCTAGCTCCTTTAGGAATCACTTTAGGACACATCTTTATATGAACTATTCTTCATGGTTTTTATGTAGAATCACCCCTTTAAATATATGAACGCAATTTCCAGACAACATGTATAAACACATTAAACCGCTGTGGAATTACCACAAGCAAATCTCAGGTGGAAAACGTTAATATAAATGTTTTTAAATAATTAAATTAAATTAAAATAACTTAAAATAAAACTCACCTCTGGATCTTGTGGAAAAGAATGAAATGTGACCTTTTTATCGCTGTGAGTGCAGTCAGGAACAACACATTTATATCCTATATTGGATATAAATACTGGTAATTTCAATGATAAAAGTAATAATTTTTAAGTATAGTTCATTTTTTTTTCTATAATACCTGTCAAATTGTTGCAAAGTTGGCAAAATTAACAGAGAGTTTTGTTTTATCATGTTTTGAAATAGATATGTCACACTGATATCTGAGCTTTCGTTATTCAAAAAGAAAAAGTGCATAAAAAATGTTGTGGGGTGTTTATTTGCCATTTATTTACCTAGAAAAGGTATTTTGTTCTACTTAATTACTTTGTAGCACGTTTTTACAATAAATATGTACTTCGTTAAAATCGTATTTATCTGAAAATTTATTAGTATTTTAACCTCATCTATTTAGTTACTGAGAATGTTACTAAAAATCAGGAAAACAACATACATTTTATAAGGATCCTAGATAATACCAGCAGAAACCCTAAAAAATTTACATTGACAGGTATTATAGAAAAAAAACGAACTATATGTATTTTTAATTTTGGTGTAAATATAATATGTAAATTTGAAATAATTAATCGTGTTACGGATATTATTCCTTTTGTGTTTTTGTGTTTAAAAAAAAAAAAGAGAAAACGTAAGGTAACTGCTATTAATTTTTTTTTTTTGATCTATGATGCATCTTTTCAGCAGTATCCTCAATAATGGCAATTCCTATTTTATAAAAATAAATAAACCCGTTCCTCAACTTTCTCCATTCAACCATAGGTGGAAATTTAACAAAATATTAATTACTTTAAACTTTTAATATTGCTCTAAATTTTATTCAACATTTTAGTAACAATTATAAATTTTCATTTTATATAAATATTAAATATAACTTTTGTTAAAAATTTGTTTTGAAACACGCAGTCCAAGAAATGACGTTAAGACCAAGTTTTTGTTAGTAAGGGTATATAAGAAAACCCGGATATGCTTTCATAACATTCGGAATTTTTCGTCAACGTGATAGCATCGATTGTGACAGAATAATTTGTTGATTTCGACATCGTTAAAATTTCTTATAATAAATTTTGAGTCGTGAAGACAAAACGCAAGTTAGCGGATTAATTCACATTACGATAATTTCTTCTGATAATAGTAATTATCATTTTACGGAGTTTTCCGGATTTTGTTTTATCACGAAATAAAAATTTATTCGACGTAAAGCCTCGTGGAAATTGAGGTAAGATTTTCGTCATTCTTGTTAAATAAAATCATTCATTATTTTTTTTTTGCTGAAACTTAATACTAACACATAGAATTTTCATTTTTCAATATAGGCTTTTTTTCTTTCTCCTTTTTTATTCCACCATTTGCTCTGAGAGCAAATTATCATCCTCAAATTTAATCCACCGCCATCCAGAGGAATTAAAAGGGCTGAGGATTCTGAGATCTTTCGATTTGAAGACGGTATCCATTAAGGTCAGATCGATTCATCATTTTTTTTATTATTTCGGCTGCTTCACAACCTATATATATTATAAACTATTTTTTTTGTGTAAAGAAGTTCTGTTTGAGAGACAACACATTTATTAATCTATTATTTTTTTTTTTTACAATCTTACTCGCTGAACACAAGCTTGTGGTAGAGAAGGTTATTAATAATTTTATAATATTTTTTTACTATACAAACAGGCTTCGTCTAATTAACAAAAATTATATAAATAGAATTTAAAAAAAATAACATTTGTAACAGTAGTAGATAAAAGCCGATTCTAGAACCTCCTCTCAGAACCTCAGGTCAAGGTCAAGGCCAAGGTCACGTTGAGTGACCATGACCTTGACCTTGCCCTGAGGTTCTGGGAGGAGGTTCCAGAATCGGCTATTGCAAAGGGGGTCGTTGACCAGTAACCTTGACCTAAACAATGACCTTTACTTTGAGCTCACCTCAGGTCAAGATCACGTTTAGTGACCATGACCTTGATCAGTAACCTTGACCTGAACAATGACCTTTACTTTGATCTCAACGGAGACCTTGAAGTCAACCTTAATTGTGACCATGACATTGACCGTGTACGTGACCTGAAATGAAGGTTACACGACGTGAGGCCATTGAAAACCCCACTTCGGAGGAGGTATGCTTTAAATAGCAGATAGAAAATCGTGTTCAACAGTATTGAAGTAAGAGTGTTGTGAACATAAAGAAATTGAGGAACTTGTAGCTCCTATTTTAAGCAGTTTACATCGCTTAAATATAATGGCATCGAGAAATCCAATTAAAGTCATCGATATGCAAGGGTTTACTTTATCTTCGGGATTTCGAGTTAAAGAATTGGCTATCGGTGATGGTGAGTCGATTTCCCATTTCATATTTCAACCTGATATAAGTTATGAAAGACTCAATAAGCGAGAATGTCGACAAGTGCGTTGGGAGGAGAATAACTTACACCATTTGCATTACGAGAATGGATATGTACCCTATAATCAACTGAAAGACATTCTGGAACAGCATACATGCGGAGTGGAGGTGGTGTTTGTAAAGGGATCTCAAAAAGAAAAGGTATTGAGAGACCTATTATCATCGGTAAAGCCAGTGATTATTAATTTACAAGATAATATATATTGCCCTTTGCTTTCGTTGAGTCAAAATTCTTGCGCATATCATTATAAATCGGAAAGCAGTTGTGCAATTGAAAATGTTAAATTAATTTTAAAATTTTTAAAATTTAAGATTTTTTTTTATATTGTCAATTCTTAGATTTTTTTTTCTTTATTATAAATCATTACCTTACAGTATTTCAAAATATTTTTTTTCCTTATAATGCCCTGAGAGTGTAGCATTTTTGGCGCCCAACGTTAAAAGTGTTTATCGGTTTTGATTCCTTTCTTGCCAATAATTAGAGTAGCTATTACAAATAAATCAATAAAAATGTTAACACTATCGCCTGATAGATTACTGAAAGACGAACTAATTTTCGAAATAAATAGTAGAGGAGGTCAAGTAGATGACTCTCATAATTGTAAAGAGATGGTTAAAATTTTAAGAGAACTTCTTTTGTTAGAAAAGAGTGGTAAAAGTTTTAGATCTGATTTTGAAGTCAATGAACAGGCAGAAATAAACGTCATAAATAAAAAATTAATTGATATTAAAACCTTATTTGAAACAGATGAAGTCTCACCATCATTTGTGAAAAAACTGGAAACTAAGTTATGTCATTTACTTAATAGACTAGAAAAATTAGAGTCAGCCGATAAAGTAATTTGCGCAGAACGAGGTAAATTATTGACAGAAACAATGTGTTTTGTTACTCGATTACATTCTGTTCAAGAAAATGTTAGTAAAAATAAGACAGAAACAGTCCCTTTAGATTTATCTCTTCAATCTGAAACAATTGCTAGTCCTACTCCTTCAATAGGAAATACTCAAACATCAACTCCTCTTAAAAAATCAGACGATGCTAATATAACAAAAATGCTTGAACAACTTTATTTGAAAGACATGAATGAAATAACAAAGTGGAATTTAAAATTCTCTGGTGAAGATGAATTCACTATTACTGCTTTTTTAGAAAGAATTAATGAATTATGTGCTTCAAGAGGTATAAATAAACTAAACCTGTTTAAAAGCGCAGTTGAACTTTTTGAAGGAAAAGCTTTAATATTTTTTAGATCTATCCGTGATTCAATTTATGATTGGGATACTCTATAACATTTACGCGATGAATTTTTACCACGAGACTATAATGATAAATTATGGAACCAAATTAAAACGCGAACTCAAGGCGAAAACGAATCAATAGGTATCTATGTAGCTATAATGAATAATCTATTTAAAAGGTTGACAATCTCTGTAAGCGAAGAGCTTAAATTACGAATACTTCGTAAAAACATCTTACCATTCTATCAAACACAACTAACCCTAGTTACCATTACAACTGAAAACCAATTAATTGAGTTATGCCGTACTTTGGATTCGACTCGCGAATCAATAGTAAATTTTGTACCACCTACTCTAAATAAAACCACAATAGAGTCAGATTTAGCTTATAATAGGGGAACAAAAAAGATACTTAATACGCTTAGCGTTAATTTTAAAGAAAACATAGACAACGATAGCGATAGATCGAGAGATAGATGTAGAGATAGATCAGAAGATAGATATACAGATAGATCGAGAGATAGATATAGAAATAGATCAGAAGATAGATATAGAAATAGAATAGAACACAGATGTAGAGATAGATCAGGAGATAGATTCGAATACAAATATAGAGATAGATCAGGAGATAGATATAAAGGTAGATCAGAACACAAATATAGATATGAGTCAAGTGATAGAAACGCAAACATGCGAGAAAATAAAAGTAGATACAGGGAATGGTCAGAAAGTAGAAATAGAGATAGGAGCTTAAGTTCTAGTAGAGATAGAAATCATCGATTTGGTAACCCAAATATTCAAAAAGATTCTAACTATCACGAATTTGATAAAGGTAATAGTAAAGAACAAAATCAGTTTCAACGTGATAACTATCAACAATCATATCGTTCATCTTACACATCTCGAACACCCGAAAATAATAACATAACAGACAATAAACCAAATAAGGTCATAACTTGTTACCGCTGTGGTCAACGTAACCACTACGCAAATCATTGTATTCTCAAAAAGTCAAAAAACTAATTTTCAAGAAGTTCCTAGACCGTGAATTTCTTAAAACACCTGAAAAATCGGTCATCAAATTTAATTTAAATAATTTATGTACACAAAAAGAAATCAAAGCATATCATAAATCAAACAAACCAATTCTTGATTATATGTTGTCTCAATCCAATAATAACAATACATGTCCACATGTAAAAATTTCTATTTATGGATATGAAATGAATGGAATGTTAGATTCTGGTGCAAACCAAATTTTCTTAGGTAATACAGGTTATAAAATATTATTGAACTTAGGTATCAAATTAAAACCAATAAAAAATACTACGTGTACTATTGCAAATAATGACGAACTTGAATGCATAGGAATGATGACTATTCCTATTACATTGCAAAACAAAACCCATATCTTTGATATTTATGTAGTGCCAAGTGTACATCATACAATAGTGTTGGGTACAATATTTTGGATAAAAATGGCATTAGTACCAAACCTAAGGTTAGGAGAGTTTTACTTCAATGATGAACAGAAACAAAATCAAAATTTAAATATCAATTTAATTCAAACTAGTGAAGATTTAACATTCGAACAAAAACATGAATTAAATAATGTGGTTAACAATTACTTTAATGAAATAAAAGATATTAATTTAGGATGCACAAATTTAGTAGAACACAAAATTATTTGTAACAGTCAACCAATAAAATCAAGAAATTATCCCGTTAGTAATTATATTCAACAAAAAATTAATGAAGAAATTAACCGTATGCTTGAATTGGGAGTGATTGAAAAAAGTAATTCAGGATGGAATTCTCCTATTTTAATGGTCCCAAAACGAGATGGTAGCTATAGGTTTTGTATTGATTACCGAAAATTAAATAATGTCACTGAGAAAAGCGCATATCCCCTGCCACAAATATCATCAATATTAGATAGGTTAGGTAATGCACGTTATTTAAGTAGTTTAGATATTACATCCGCCTACTGGCAAATTAAAGTAGAGGAAAATAGTAGAAAATTTACTGCTTTTAGTATACCAGGTCGTGGCATGTATCAATTTGTACGAATGCCCTTTGGCTTAACTAATGCACCAGCAACGTTTGAAAGTTTAGTGGATAGAATATTCGGTCCAGAATTAGAACCATTTTTGTTTAAATACCTTGATGATATTATAATAGTAACACCAGATTTTGAGACTCATATTAAAATATTAAAAGAAGTTTTTCGTAGATTGAGGGCTGCAAATTTAACACTAAACAAAGAAAAATGCAAATTTTGTCGAGATGAATTAAAATACGTAGGTTATATTGTAAATAGAGCTGGATTAAATGTAGACCCAGAAAAAGTATCTGCAATTGTAAATATGCCATCACCAAAAACCCCTAAACAAGTACGACGCATAATAGGTATGATTTCATGGTACAGACGATTTTTACCAAACATGTCCTCTATAGTAGCGCCTTTAACATCCTTAACACGTAAAAATGTTAAATTTAAATGGACTACGGAATGCGAAAAAGCATTTAATGATATTAAAAGTGCATTAGTATCGGCACCTATACTCTCTTGTCCAAATTTCAAATATCCTTTTACTTTGCAATGCGATGCTAGTTCTAATGGAATTGGCGCTGTTCTTTTCCAAGAATATAATAATTCACAACATGTTATAGCATACATATCAAGATCATTAACGTATAACGAACAAAAATACACAGTTACAGAACGAGAATGCTTAGCAGTTATTTGGGCATGTGAAAAACTCAGATGTTATATAGAAGGTCCACAAAAGTTTACAGTCATAACCGATCATCACAGCCTCGTTTGGTTACACAACCTTAAAAATCCAAACGGTAGATTAGGACGATGGGTTTTACGTTTGCAGGGTTTTAATTATGAAATTATCCATAGGCCAGGTAAATACAATGTTGTAGCAGACTGCTTATCACGAACTTCATTGGGTAATAATAGAGACAACAATAATGAAAATAACGAACCAAATAAAACACTTAACATAATAGAAATTAACGAAGACGATTATAAACCTGATAAATGGTATTCAAAATTATTTACAAAAATTAATACGAAACCATTAGATTTTCCTAATTGGAGAATTGATGAGAATAACAAATTATATAAACATATACAAGATAATAATTTTAACAGTGAGGTACATAATTGGAAATTAGTTGTACCAAAAGCAGCCAGAAACAAAATTTTAGATAAATATCATAGTCATCCAAAAGCAGGTCATTTAGGAATCCACAAAACATACCATAGAATTCTTGCTAATTATTATTGGCCAAGATTAAAATCAGATTGTTATAGATTTATTAATAGATGTCGTATATGCCAAGAACAAAAACCAGAACAAAGAAAAAAAGCGGGAGAAATGGGTTCAAAGCCAAATATTACTTCTTGTTGGCAATATATTGCAACAGATATTATAGGTCCTCTAGTAACAAGTTCTCAAGGAAATAAATTTATATTAACAATTTGCGATTATTTCAGTAAGTTTACATTATTCTTTCCTATGAGAAATTCAAATACTAAAACAGTACAAAAAATACTAGAAAACAATGTATTTTTAATTTTTGGAGTACCCGAATATCTTAAAACAGATAACGGAGTGCAATTTAAAAGCAAAGATTTTAATAATTTTCTTAAAGAATATGGAGTAAGATTACTTAACAATCCCTTATATCATCCCGAACCAAACTTTTCAGAAAGGTATAATCGTATAATTAAAGTAATGATCTCATCCTACATTACAAACAATCAAAAACTTTGGGATAAATATTTACCGCAATTAGGGTGTGCCTTAAGAACATCTAAATCGGAAGTAACCCAAAACACACCTTATTTTATTAATTTTGGTAATGAAATGATACTAGATGGTAGACAATATGCACATAACAGAGATAAAATTAGCATGGTTGATAGTAATACGACAGAAAATGAGTCCGACGAAAAAACAAATAAACTAAAAATAATTAGAAAATTTGTAAAAACAAAATTAAATGATTCTCATTTAAAAACTAAACATAATTATAATTTACGACATAGACAAGTACAATTTAAATTAGGTGATTATGTCTGGAAAAGAGAATATTCACTATCAGACGCTTCAAAGAATTATTCAGCTAAATTAGGAAAAAAGTTTACAGGTCCATATAAAATTAAAAATAAATTAGGTATAAATACTTATGAATTAGAGGATAGGGATGGTAAATCAAAAGGAAATTGGCATGTGAAGGATTTAAAGCCTGATCATACACTCGATCCTGTAGAAATTAACAGTGCCTTATATAACCCTAATTCCAAAATACCAATTTAAAAAAAAAATCCATTGCATGTATTTTTTTTCCGGAAGTAGAGGGAGTGTTACGGATATTATTCCTTTTGTGTTTTTGTGTTTAAAAAAAAAAAAGAGAAAACGTAAGGTAACTGCTATTAATTTTTTTTTTTTTTGATCTATGATGCATCTTTTCAGCAGTATCCTCAATAATGGCAATTCCTATTTTATAAAAATAAATAAACCCGTTCCTCAACTTTCTCCATTCAACCATAGGTGGAAATTTAACAAAATATTAATTACTTTAAACTTTTAATATTGCTCTAAATTTTATTCAACATTTTAGTAACAATTATAAATTTTCATTTTATATAAATATTAAATATAACTTTTGTTAAAAATTTGTTTTGAAACACGCAGTCCAAGAAATGACGTTAAGACCAAGTTTTTGTTAGTAAGGGTATATAAGAAAACCCGGATATGCTTTCATAACATTCTGAATTTTTCGTCAACGTGATAGCATCGATTGTGACAGAATAATTTGTTGATTTCGACATCGTTAAAATTTCTTATAATAAATTTTGAGTCGTGAAGACAAAACGCAAGTTAGCGGATTAATTCACATTACGATAATTTCTTCTGATAATAGTAATTATCATTTTACGGAGTTTTCCGGATTTTGTTTTATCACGAAATAAAAATTTATTCGACGTAAAGCCTCGTGGAAATTGAGGTAAGATTTTCGTCATTCTTGTTAAATAAAATCATTCATTATTTTTTTTTTGCTGAAACTTAATACTAACACAGAATTTTCATTTTTCAATATAGGCTTTTTTTCTTTCTCCTTTTTTATTCCACCATTTGCTCTGAGAGCAAATTATCATCCTCAAATTTAATCCACCGCCATCCAGAGGAATTAAAAGGGCTGAGGATTCTGAGATCTTTCGATTTGAAGACGGTATCCATTAAGGTCAGATCGATTCATCATTTTTTTTATTATTTCGGCTGCTTCACAACCTATATATATTATAAACTATTTTTTTTGTGTAAAGAAGTTCTGTTTGAGAGACAACACATTTATTAATCTATTATTTTTTTTTTTTTACAATCTTACTCGCTGAACACAAGCTTGTGGTAGAGAAGGTTATTAATAATTTTATAATATTTTTTTACTATACAAACAGGCTTCGTCTAATTAACAAAAATTATATAAATAGAATTAAAAAAAAATAACATTTGTAACATTTAAGATTTTTTTTTATATTGTCAATTCTTAGATTTTTTTTTCTTTATTATAAATCATTACCTTACAGTATTTCAAAATATTTTTTTTCCTTATAATGCCCTGAGAGTGTAGCAATCGCTTACCTCGCTAATTGACAATAACAGTAAAAAGCCTTGAAAAAGACTGATAATAATATAATCGTCAGCACAAAAGAAGAAAAGACCAAAAACTCTAAATAAATCACGAAGCGTACTTATCTAGGGTTCAAGAGCAAAAGAAAACAAATATGGCGTACCAAACAAACACTGCCTGTATCACTCACGTGGCGTTACCTTACGCAGGCGCATATCAATCCGAATGTTGGAAGCGCCGACAGCGCCACAGGGGACTGGCACCCTAACTAACTAAAAAGAGTACGTAATATTAAATAAGAGTGAACAGGGCATGAGTCAATCTCTGATTGGTCTGATTCTCAGGTGGTTCAAGAATCAGACCAATCAATGATCACTCATATTCAAGATGTCTTACCAGCAACATCGTAGAAATATGTTCCGTCACATGAAAACCCAGCCGATTGTGCTTCCCGAGATCTTTATCCGGATCAGCATCTTTCTTCCAATCTGTGGTGGAACGGTCCCAGATGGCTCCCTGAAACTTCAACATTATGGCCAATAAATCTAGGTCACATAAAAGAAAGGGACGAGATTAACAAAGAGAAACGATCATTAGTAGTTTGTTCTACTGAAAATAAAGCTCACCCTTCCTTGACAGAGAGGGTTTGCTCAGGATGGGTGGTCGATTACACCATTCGGGAGTGCCATTTGACCAAAAACATCAACTGTTATTACCTAAAAGTTCGCGATTGACTGAACTTGTTATCGAAGAAGCTCATCGTGTTTTTACATCCTGGAAACCGCACACTATCATCAATTTTGGCGCAATAATATTAGATTCTATCTCCAAGGAGAGCTGTCAATAAAGTGTTATCAAGGTGTCTCCGTTGCTTTCGTGTCAGACCGACGTCACAGGTTCCATCTATGGCCGATCTTACTGCATCTTCTGTCTCCGAAATGAAAGCATTCAACGTAGTTGGAATCGACTTTGCCGGTCCGATTTTAACAACAATTTCACAAATTCGAGAAGCTCGGTCTGTCAAATCATATATATATATATATATCTTTGGTTGTTCAGTGACTAAAGCTGTACACCTTGAGCTCGTTTCAGACTTGTCTATGGCGGCCTTTATAGCAGAGATTTTCGGATCAAGGAACCAATTCTGTTGGAGCTAACCATAAACTCAAAGAGATGGCCGAAAGCAGTGGATCATCTTTAAACATCATAATGTTTAAAGATGATCCACTGGCGCTTCAATCCTCCTGGAGCACCGCATTTTAACGGCTTATCAGAAGCTGTTTAGTACAATTTTGTCATTTTCTTGAGCAATGTATAAGAACGTATAAGATGCCTCGCTTACTAGGACAACGTGAGTCAGATTTGTGCAAAAGAGCATCAATTATCGCGCGTTATGAAGCAGGAGTACCCACATTGGATATTGCTGAACGTGTAGGCCTATCGGTAATTAAGAAAAGAAATTATAGTTGCAATACCTAGAGTTGATACAAATTTCACTGGTTTGCAACAAAATCTGCCCAATACAATTTATTATGTACTGACATACCTTATACTATTAATTGTAGTCTAAAAGGGTAAATAAAGGTGATTTGATTTTAATTTGATATATACCTTTTTTTTTGCATAATTATCAGCATAACAACACTTATTAGTTATTACTACATATGTATTACGAAAAACGTCATTATGTAAATTGTATTTTTTGTGATTTACTTAAAAAAAATCCAGAAAATTGTAAACGATACAAAAAAACTTATTTGAGTAAATGTTACTTATAATTAAACTATCTAACAAAGTTCAAAATAAAATTTTAGAATTGCGTAATTTGAGCTTTCAGCTTGAGAAAAAGTAATTTTTTGCAGACTTGTGATTATCTTCATTTTATATTTAACAAAAACATCATGTAACATTATACATTTTTGTTATAAGTAGAGGTTACAAGTAAACCGGTGGCTAAGAAGATTTGAAGAAAACGGAGAATACGGACTTGTGACCAATAGCCGGGTCCTTCACTACTCCTTAATGTGGACCAACAAAGAGAAATCGTCAATTAAGCCACTGACAATCCCTTTACTACTTCGACGTTAATTAAAGAAAATCTGTGATTGGAATGTTCCCGACTAAGTATTCGGGGAGCATTACATAAGGAAGACGTTCATAACCGCGTAACAGCCAAAAAACCCAAAATAACGCCGAAGTTAGTTGCTAGACGTTTACAATTCGCCCGCGAATATTACAATTTCAATTGGGAGCGAGTCGTATTTACCGACAAAAAAATGTTTCCTACGTAATCAGATCATAGAAAACTGCTTTAGCGCCATAACGGAACAAGATTTAATGAAAACCATGTCCAGCCCAATACGAGAAGTGGTCGGATTTCTTTAGGGTTTTGGGGACTATGGTCCGGGGGAATTTGCTGAAATTCAGGGACGATTTAATTCGGCAAAATATATCCATGTGTTACAAGATATATCAATACCTTCTGTAAGGATATTGTACCCAGAAGGTATTATAACCATTGTTGAGGATAATTCACCAGTCTATACCTCAAGGATGGTACAACAATAGTATGAAAATCCCAATGATGTAAGGCGAATACTTTGTCCAGCGCGATCGCCAGATCTAAATCCCATAGAAGATCTATGCGGTTTGGCTGAAAAAAGATTTCAAATGGTAAATGAGGTCTTTGCTGTTCGGAACGGGAACAATCTGCGCAGAAACATAGAAGCCATGTGGGAAAGTGTTCACAGAACGAACATTTGCGAATCGTTAGTGACATCGATGCCTACTAGGCTTCAAATGTGCATCCAAAATAACGGATGTTACACTAAATATTAGTGCTGTGTGGAAAATAACGACTTTTATAACTATTTTAGTGTTGTTACATTATTATTAATCATAATTATAGTGTATTTACATAGTTTATTTTTGTTTCATTTAACGCAAATTTCTGCATTAGTTACCTATTTTATATATTAATTAAATTTACATGTTTATTCATTGATAAAAATTTATTTATCTAAAAAATTTCAGTAAAAATAATAAATAAATAATAATAATTTCTGTTTTATTAAATGAATAACCATTTTTGTTAATATTATCGTTTGTTTCCATTTGTTGTCTTTGTTATTATTATTATTTTTTTGTATTTTGCATGTAATTATATTAACCCTTGAACTTGTTTTGTAAAGATTCGATCTTTATAAAATAATCATTATTATTATTATTACTTCTTTTCTTTATATTTACGGAACTTTTAAAAATAAGATCATAAATCACACTAAAATACGCTTACCTGCCCGGGACCGCCACAAGTTCCTTCTCCGCGAGCTTCGTGTGCGTTTCCGTATAATAGGTACGCATCTCCCGTGAACACGACTGTACAGGGTGGGCAAATTTGGGTGTTATTATAGGCTATCTCAGAAACTATAAGAGATACAAAAAAAGTAGGTGCCATGTCCCGGTCTCTTTTTCCGAGACTAATCCAATCCCGTAAAGACCAAATCTCTATCTTCTTTTGTTTTTAAGTTATAGCCAAAAAGTCAAATTTTAGTGATTTCAAAAAATGCTCGTATTTCATTTATTTTTCAAATTAGAGAAATGGGGTTAATGCATTCTTAAGACACTTTTTTGAGTAGAATATACTGCCGTTGAAAATTTTTTAACATAGCTGATAATTTTTGAGATATAACATAAAGTTGTATTTTTTTAAATACAACCTATACTTTATTATGATGTTACTGAAAAGAGGATATTTTTAGCTTTCCAATGATGTATCGCACGCATGATGTTTCTGCGGAAAATAAGCGTTATTTTTCAATTTTTAAAATATTAAAGATTAAAATTCAAATTTTTAATTATAGTAGGCGAGGAAAACGCTAAATACTACTTAGTTACTATAGCAACGTGAGTTTACTTGTCATTTCATTCATAAATTTTGCGAAACGAGTTTCCCGTTTAAGAAGTTCCGCATTATCTTTAAAGAAAACGATAAAATTAAATATAGAATATATTGGAGTCCGCTTTGAAGATGATACATAAGTCTTCATATCCCCATTCAAACGGTGTTTCAATGGAAAGTCCGCTCCCAGTTTATGATTCCTAATTTTCCTCTATCTCACCCAATTTCAAAAGAAAAGATTGCTGATATCAAAAAACTTCTACATCTTATGTTTGGGGAAAACTGGGAAAATACTACCGAAGATTTCATTCATTGATACCGAACTGTTCTAATCTTACAACCAGTAAGTTGAGTAGAAGAAGATGACAGTTTATGACTCTTTAGTTCCTCAAGTTGTGAATATTTAATTATTCATTAATTAATACATTTCTTGTATTTTTAATAAACAAACTTTAAATGCTAATCATTTTTTATTGGTGAACAAAGTCAGGGATAAGATGCTGAGAAATTTAAATTAACTATTCAAAGTTTTTATTCGTTGGTACAAAACCAACTTATCCTGAATAATGGTACACAACCAACTTTATTCTGTCATATTCGTGCAAAACCATATATTATAGCCACTAGGTAGTATTTACTGTCCGGATCCGCCTACTATAATCAAAATTTTGAACATTAGCGCTTACTATTTTCGAATTGAAAATTAACGCTTATTTTCCGCAGAAACATTATGCGTGCGATACATCATTGGAAAGCTAAAAATATGCTCTTTTCTTTAACATCATAATCGAGTATAGTTTGTATTTAAAAAAACACAACTTTGTGTTATATCTCAAAAATCATCAAGTATATTTAAAACTTTTCAACGGCAGTATATTCCACTTAAAAAAGTGTCTTAAGAACGTATCAACCCCATTCCTATAATTTGAAAAATAAACGAAATATGAGCATTTTTTGAAATCGCGAAAATTTGATTTTTTGGCTATAACTTAAAAACAGAAGAAGATAGAGGTTTGATGTTTGCAGGATTGAATTAGTCTCGAAAAAAGAGACCGGGACATGGCACCTACTTTTTTCGTATCTCTTATAGTTTCTGAGATAGCCTATAATAACACCCAAATTTGCCCACCCTGTACATACTGTACTGCATTCCAATCGGAAGTATTTGCTGTTGACATGAGTGCTAAAACCCGTCTTGAGAGAGGGGTGAAGAACGTACGATTTTTCTCAGACAGTCAAGCCGCTCCCAGGCGCTGCAGGCCGTGAAAACGGTGTCGGCTCTGGTAAATGACTGTAAAAGAACTTTAAACACACTGAGTTGTGATAACAGAATTTCTCTGATCTGGGTCCCAGGTCACTCTAGGGTTGCTGGCAATGAAGCGGCAGAAGAGCCAGCACGAGAGGGCAGCGCTAAAGCGTTTTGTTGGGCTAGAACCAGCAGTTGGTGTATCATTTTCGTTGGTCAAACATAGGATTGGACTGTGGGCTGAAGAGAGACTTCGCCTACTGTGGACCAGTTCTCCTGGAATGAGACATGCTAAGTTGTTTATTAACATCGCCACTGTCAAACCCGGGAATATTTTAGGACTTGCTCGTAGCAGCATTAAAGTTCTAGCAGCTCACTTGGGTCTAGCCGACGATATTGAATGCCGGCTATGTGTGGAGGACGAAGAGACGGTTGAGCATGCTTTATACCACTGCCCTGCTGTTGCCCCACTGTCGTATCAGATTTTTGTTTGGGTCGGAGTTTATCTCCCCAAAGGATCTGAATGACTTTTCACACGAGCAAGGTATTAATGTTCGTTATTGCATTGGAGTGGACGGTGAAATTTGATGACGTTATCTATCAGGGTGCAATAGATCCTTAGGGTAGCAATGCAAGGTTGGTTGGTCCGCCTACCCGATATGTTATTTATGTAGATGTAATTACAGACGTTGAATCTCCAATTTTGCGATTTACGAGGTCAAGGATGTGACAATGGAGCAAACATGCATGGCACACACTGTTCTAACCGCACACTAAACCTTGTAGTGAATAATGCGGCAAAAATATCATTCGAAACTGTTAATTTTTTTTACTCAAAAGGTATACAATTTTTTTCAAGTTCCACTAAATGATGGGCAACACTAATAATAATAATAATTTATTAAACATCTGGGCCACAATAGTGGATATGCGTTGTCAAAACACAAAATAAAATAATAATAACATAAGAAAAATTACAGAGCACACAAAATTCACAATTAACATTTTAATGAAATTAGATTACTAAGGTATCAGAGAGATACTCCCGCTGGCTGTAGTATGCGCCCTTTATCAGAAATATTTTAACTTTACTTTTAAAACTGTTTAGTTCATTTATTTGTTTTAGACTATTCGGAAGCTGATTATATAATTTAACAAAATTATATTGAGGACTTCTTTCATACTTTCAAAAATGTTGGGTTCCAATTTCAATAATAGCACTAAAAAAAAAGAAATCTAAGTTTTTGAACATTTCTTTTAGTATTTTTTATTACTTGTCTTGTAATTTTATGTACCTTTTTTATTATTCCTGTTAGTGTTGTCGTTTTTTTGTTTATTTTTGTTGATTGTTATTTTATTGTTTTTGCATTCTTTTATTAAACCAACTAAAACAAATTAAAAATGTGATTTAGCTAAATCTACACTTGGACATGTTGCATACATATTAGTTATGACAGCTCAGTTCGATTTTCCCTTGTCATTGCCAATTCAGATTATTTATTTATTTTTTTTTTAGTGCTATTATTGAAATCGGAACCTAACATTTTTGCATTTAATACGAAAACGGTGGTTTTTATCAATATTCTCTAAGAGTGATAAAAGTTTATAAACTAAATTTACTATTAGAAACTGTAGAAATAAATGTAGGGTTTTGATAGAATAAAAAAGTTCTGATCAAATAAAGTTTAGGAACAGCCTGTATAGCATTGTTCCCGCGTACCGATCCAACTCAAAAATTGCCTAGTGATTTTACGTGATATTAGTTTACACTATACCAAATTTCAACGCTTTACCATAAATAGTGTTTAAGATATTTAGAAAAATGTGTTAAAATTTCCTAACTTGGATGGCCTGTATCTTTGCAATTTGAGGACTTTTACTAATTTTTTTTTACATGAATCGTCATCATTTTCACTGTAGTACATGTGGTTACATTTGTTCCCCGAGTCACCGAAACACCCTGTATATGTGATGTAAAGGACAAGTTACAGTCAACGTTTAATCCCAGGAATTTTACCGATTCCGATAAAAGAACGGCCAAACACGCAAGATCGGGAAAAACACGACATTTGGGAAAATTTATGCAGACCGTCTTCCTCGAATTGAGAATTATCCTATTTTTCCTACACCAACTTTCGAATTCTTCAATCACTGCCCTGACCCTGCGCGATACGGTTTCGGTGTCAGAAGCAGCAATGGCAACGGATATGTCGTCTGCGTACATTGTCCAGTGAACTTACCTGTCAATGTGCTTGGGTAGGTCATTAATAAATAATAAAATGTAATAATAATAATAAGAAAGTCATAAATGAAATGACGCAGTCGAGTATCGGACCACGGATCCCTAATCTGAACAGTTTGTGTCCAACAAACTCCGGAGATAAGGAGTCGAAGGCACGGGTCAAATAGAAAAATAAGCCAAAGACGAAGTTACCCCTATCTATAGTCGTGCCGTTGAATTTGTGCAATGATAAATCGGTAAGTAAATTTCTCATATCGTCGGTCACCCTGTCCGGATTCGTCAAAGTAAGTTCATTTGGTTTGAAGTGATTTTGTGCCTATTAAATATTAGTCTTTATTAAGATCAAGCCGGCACGTCATCGAAAAGAACCGTAACACTATTATGGATACTCCGAAGAGAAAACGTGGTAAGTTATGTATAGAAGAAAAAGTAAGAATTTTAAACATTTTCAGGACCCACCAGGAAGAACATCCAACATCAACAGTAAATAGCGTACCATTTACTGTAAAAGCCGTAGGTAACTATATTGTATATAGCATCGTGCTTCCAATTCAATTTGTAATTGGGGTAGGACTAAGAGGAATAAATTTTAATTACAATTTATAATAATAATAATAATAATAATAATGCCTTTATTTCCCACCTGTAATAACATATCACACTTCCACTAGACGATCTAATACTAAACAAGTGGGAAATCCCAAGGTGCAGTTCAACCGCTGAATGCCACTGACATGCAGCGGTTGCTCTTCCACTGAAACCTTGAAATCCAAAATTAAATTAATACCAAAAATTTTCTTCAAATTAATCCGAAATTAAATCAACAAAGCAAAAAGAAAAACAGAACAAAAATGTCCTCCTCCTACTCTTGCATTGACTGTGGGTTCACATGTGCATGGATCGATTGAATAAAAAACAGATTAGTAAGTAAACAACAAAAAATAAAACAAAAGAAGTAATATCAGTCCTGCGACAGAAACGTAGTAGAGAAAAAATGCTTTCTGAATGTCGGGATGGACAGTGATCTCGTCCAAGGCGGAATGCGGTTATAGACTTTCGATATATTGTAACTATATGACCGTTCAAAAAGCGCAGTCCGATGCTGCGGCATGGTAAGCAAACCCCGATTGCGGATATTAATATTATGAACATCCGTTCGAAAAGTTAATTTTTCGTAAAGATAGGGTGGCGTCTTATTCAGAACCACTTTGTGGAACAAGGAGGCTGCATGATACTGGCGTCTATTGGCCATATTAAGCCATCCGAGGTCAGCAAGTTTGTGAGAAATATGTTGGTGTCTACGAATCCCAAATATCAAGCGCATACAATTATTCTGGGCCATTTGAATGCGCCTGGCATCCCGCCCATCAACACACGGACCGTAGACTACATCGGCATAATCGAAATGAGACAACACTAGAGTATTTAATAACAGCTTTTTAGTGTTGGTAGGCAACATTTTCCTGCTTGCATATATATTTTTTAAGTTCATATAAGCTTTTTTCATACAATTACTAATGTGTTGTCTAAATCTTAGGTCCGTATCGATTTGTAATCCTAGATTTCTGGCTGACTCAACACGATTTAAGGTGACACCACTAACCTCAACTCTAAAATCATTTAAAGTTTCCTTACCCCTAATTCCACCGAATATCATATAAGTCGACTTTGCGGAATTGAGTTTTAAGCCATGGCCCCCACTCTCCCTCACCAAATTCTCCAGATCCCCTATCAATACATCATTAGCCGCTGCAGCCTCCGACACAGGAAAATCAATGTAGATTTGTGTATCATCAGCGAAACAATGCATTTTACAGTTCCTCACCGAGGACTGCAAGTTAAACGTGTAAATAATAAACAATAGTGGCCCCAATATAGATCCCTGAGGAACTCCAGAAGGAACCGGAAGGGGATCCGAGTATTCGTTGCCCAACCGAACCAACTGACGGCGACCAAACAGGTAACTCCTCAAAAGATCCACAGAACAATTTTCGAAACCAATATGACCCAAAATGGACAGCAGTAACTCGTGATTAATAGTGTCAAAAGCTTTACTGTAGTCAAGCAAAACCAATGCACACATCCTACCCCTATCAATTGCCGAGATTATATCATCCAACACATTCAACAGTAACGTAGTACAACTATACCCCTCTCTAAACCCTGATTGCTGTTTTGGTAGAATAGAATTTTGAGTCAAATACTCTTTAATTTGCCTGGCCAGTATCTTTTCAAAAATCTTGGATAAAGTAGGAAGGATGCTAATCGGCCGCAGGTGAGAAAACTCAGCTGGATTGCCATTTTTTGGGATTGGAGTCACGAGAGACGTTCTCGAACTCCCGTGGAAAGCAACTATTTTCAATGCAGAAATTGTAGATATGAGTAATGTGAGGCAAAATCAATGGACAAAACAATTGCACAACCGACAACCCCAACCCGTCCGCTCCCACCGCTGTCGATGATTGCTGCAGAACAAGATTAGCTACCTCTGTTTCAGTAGTAGCGATGAACTTAAAAGATTTAGTACTAAACTTGTTAGAAGAATAATAACGTCTGGTATAAGGGTCGGGGGGTCCGCATTATTATTATTGGCAACAAAGAAATTATTTAGATCATTTGCAGTTCCCAAGTGCGACAAATCCATGTGACAATGAGTTTTATTTAAGATATTTAAATCTCTCAGATGTTTCCAAACGTTGCCCGGATCAGCACCGCTACGATACCGCAGATATGCCTTCTTTTCATGACGAACACTAGAGTTAACCAAATTGCGGAGCTGCCTAAAATACATAAAATCATTATGATTCCTAGAATGCTTAAACTTTCGGTAAGCTTTATCTCTTAGGTTCATCATAAATTTCAAATTCTCGGTTATCCACGGTGCGGGAGGCCTCGTGATACGTACAGTTTTTACAGGAGCATGAAAGTCGATCAAACTTAACAAACCCGCATTTAAGAATGAAATTTTGTCGTCAATGTCATGCAACTCATAAATTAAATCCCAACCATAATTGCTAACATCAGCCTCAAATAAATCCAAGTTTATATTTTTAAGATTTCTAAATTGTTTGTACTGATGGGGATTAGAATTTATCTTTCTCAGTCCGATGCTGCAGAAGACCAGAGCATGGTCCGATATAGGTAGAGTTTCATCAACAAGGGCATCCCGCACCGTTAATTCATTAGAAACAATAATAAAATCTATAAGCGTTGAGGTAGTGTGCGTCACCCTTGTAGGCTCCTGAACTACTTGAGTCATATCCAAGGAGTCCAATAAGAGGTTGAACGACAGAATAGGACGCGAGCCACGGTCCAACAAATTGATATTAAAATCGCCCAAACATACCACATGTGAACAGAGTTGTTTTGCCAGCATCAATGTCTCCTCCAGGTTCTCAAAAAATAAATCACCGACATAATTCGGGGTACACCACACCCACAGCCAAGACAGCGCCTCTCGAACGTAACTTAACCCAAACATGCTCGTAAGTACCGTTGTCTACTAAATTTAAATGTAAGACATCATATTTGAATTTTTTTCTAATATACAATCCCACTCCCCCTCCCCTGGCGCCGCGGTCCCTCCTCACGAAATTGTATCCCGTAATATCTACAACGTCATCGGTAATAGTCTCTGATAACCACGTTTCAGTAACAGCACAAACATCATAATTTCGCAAATATAATAAATCCTTAACCGATCCAAAATCAGACATAAGTGAACCCACATTCAAATGCGCAAAAGTCACTGTATCATTCGCTAACATATTAAGAAACTTTTCCAATAACAAACCTCAACGCTCACGCTCGCGGGTAGCTTTAAAAAATTTAGATACACTACATATATAACAAAAAAAAAAAAAAAAAAAATACATATATATATACATATACAAAACATTAAACAAAACAAAAAAATTATTCAAAAGAAAAAATACTATATAATGATAAAAAAAAGAGAAAATAATCATAAAATAACCAAAACAAGAGTACTACTAGTAAAATATAAAAATAAAGAACAAAAATAAAGACATATCTGTTTTGGCGAATTATCCGAATCTATCTATGGTGCCCTTGTCGTTTTTCGCGTAAATAATACCATCCATCGTCCACACACGACCTTTACCATAGTCATCCACCAGTTCCTTTACCATATCCGCTCTGGCGCGCGTAAGATCTTCCTTAATCACAACCCTTGTTCCCTTCAGTTTGCTCTTTAGCGAATAAATTTTTGAACGTACACGATAAGAAGAAAACTTGATAATAATAGCCCGATTGTATTTCTCCTTAATTTTACCAATTTGGTGAGATCGTTGAATAGCTGATATATCCAATTCTTCTCCAAGATAACTTTTAAAAATATTTAAAACGACCAGATCGGTATTTTCTTCCGGGGTCTCCTTTACACCAAATAAACGTAAATTATTTCGTCTCCCATATTGTTCGAGACGATCAATTTTATCAGAACCGGATTTATCGATCTCGTCACAGCGCCGCTTAAGAACTTGTATTTCACCAGACATCTGTTTAGAGATTTGTTCCTCAATATTATCGCATTTTTCGTGAATATTGCTCAAATCACGCCGAAAATCAATAATTTTACCATCAAATTCTCTCTTCAACGTATCCAATTGGTCCGCTACCACCTTAGCTATGAGGCCACTCAGTCCTTTAATAAAATCCTCCTTCTCAAGGGCAGCCATGATCAAACACTCCAGTTCTGACGAGTCAGACGATTTTTCACCCTTTCGACGAACCATTCTTGATTATTTCACTTTACCAAATGATGCAAACACTTATTAGTTATTGGTGTACACCAAATTTAGTAAATTTTTGGCCCAAAAAACCAGTAAAAATCCCAAAACTTTACACCGCGAGCGCTAGTGCGACTTTACCATCCGCGCATGCTCTTTCTTTTTGTAAATTGTATTTCTTTAAATACAATTTTGATCATAAAGTAATTTTTTAAAGTGACGATGGAAATTTTCCATTTTATGGTTTTTGAGAAAAAGAAATTAAACCAAAATTCTCCGCCATTTTTGGAGGGGTGTAGCTCCTTAGGGGAGCCGAAGTCGCCCATGGTTCATATATCAAAGTACCCTTAAAATTCACTAAAGAATCACCCCTTGAAGTTTGTTGCAGTCATTCAGATACACCTGTATATGCATACAACAAAAATAAAAAAAGTTAAGGGGTGAGAATAGGGCTACCGACCAGGGTCTTTCTGCCCGTGATTTTTGTAGGCGGCGGCTTGTTTCAGTCTTCTCTGACGGCCAGGAATTTTTGGAAGAGAAGAAGTGGATTGTTGCGAGGGTGGAGTAATCGAGGCGATATAATTGCTAGGGTTAAAGAGGGGATTACGGGGTTCCTAATTCGGGTGATGGATCTCAGTGCAGATCTTTCCGCTACTTCCAGGTGGTACTTCCTGGAAGGAATTAGTTGATATATTTTGTTGTGGTTCGCGCTTTATGGACATATTATCGGTTCTTTTTAGAATCAATCTGCTTCGATATTTTCGTTAATATTTTTGTGTATATAATATATTGTGTATAAGCGTTGGTATTTAATATATTAATATTTTGCCGAGGCAACGACGTCATTATTTAGGAGCGCGGTCGAAGTTCATAAAGAAATAGTAATATTCAGAAATTTATTTTTATGTTAATAAATGTACAGGGAATTCCTTTTTAACTTCTTTTCGGTAAAAAGGTCACTTAAGCAGGTACGTAGCTTACGAGTTAGTGCATTGTAAGTACACTTACGCCGGCTTTGGCCAATCATAGCCATGGATATTACTGTAACACAGGTAAGAACTTAATAATATATAAAGGTTCCTCAGCTATTGCAGAGATCAGTTGTTCTGGTTATCTCTTGTTAAGAAGTGACCAGTGAAGATGCCGACGAAATTACTGTTTTTGGGCGATAGTAATTTTTGCCGAATGTTACGTACTATACAAAGTGTTTGTTTTAACAGATGTGAAATTAATTCCTACTAATGGTATATATTTTTAGGACGACAATCAAAACGGACAAGCAACGGAAAATATTTCCTCGATTTAGCAGTAGGCCGTCAAACAATACTAAAACTTTTGCGGCGCGCAAAGTGTATTCCAAAAACATGTTCCCCTTGGTTTTGTGGAGATATTGCTAAACGACATATCGTTATAACGATAGAAACTAACGATATACTCCACAAAACATCGCCATCCCAACTGAAGTCCCAATATTCTCACCTCTTCCGTTTCCTTCTTTCCTTAAATCCTAAAAGAATACAAATTTGCACAGTTCCTCCCTGCAAAAACTTCGAGTCTGTGAACGTAAGATATTATAATTTCTATGTCATGCTATAAATAAATAATCTCCATGTCTTTATAGGAAATCAATCATTACATTCGACGGTTTTGTGCTGAAAAACAAATCAATTGTATCGACATTGAAGCAATTGTTAACAGAAACATGATGGAAAGGTAACACAATGTAAAAATGTTTCTTTTCTTATGTATTTAATACAAATTTCTACACAGGGATGGCATTCACTTAAATGAACAAGGGTTGGAAGCGGTCTGGAGCGCGGTAGCAAGTAATTATAATAATATTCTCAATCCATTACGCAATTTAATTATAAGTAAAACAGACCATTAATATAATAAATTTCTTTCTCTATCAAACGTTTTTTTTCTATCAAAAATCCACCCCCAAAATCATCCTAAAATTTCAGCAATTTCAGAAAGGGGTCAAATTCACCCCCAAAGTTCACGACGCGCTGTATACGTATAGAGTCTAATAACAAATTTTTTTTCTCGAAAACCGTTCAGTGTTACGGTGTTTTGACGGTCGATTTAAATCGCTAAAGGCTTAGAGGATGCCTAAAATCGAATCGTCCTAAAATTTCATCAATTTCAGAAGTGCCCATCGGTGTTAAATTAACCCCCTAAGTTCGCGCCGCGCTTTGTGCGTATAGAGTGTTACAACAAATTTTTCTTCTCGAAAACCGTTAAGGGTTACGGTGTTTTGACGGTTGATTTAAATCGCTAAAGGCACCCTCTAAATCATCCTAAAATTTCATCAATTTCAGAAGTGCCCATCAGGGTCAAATTCACCCCTAAAGTCGCATGAGGGGTTTATAACAATGATTTTTTTTCTCGAAAACCGTTAGGGGTTACGGTATTTTGAAAATTGATAAAAATACTTAGAACTGTGTTCTATTATGTGGTAGAATTTGGTTTAATTCGAAGGTGTCCATCAGGACGAAAACATCCCTTTTACGGGGGTGGGGGTTGAAAAATTTTTTTTTACCAAATGGTGGTTGTAAGCTGTTCTTGAGGGTAAGAGTGACCTGTGTGTAAAATTTGGTGACCCAAATCGTATTAGTTACGGAATTATTAATATTTTAAATTTATGGCTGGGATTTAGTTTTTCGGTGTTGTTCGATTTTCGCGATCTCTGAGAAAACTTTAAAAACTTTTCGTGTCTTTTGTTTTTTTTTCTGTCTGTCTTCGATATATTGTGTATAGATGGTAGAAGGGGTGTAGAAGGAACGAATCGAGAAGGTAAAAGGAAGAAGATGGGGTCTCCGGAAAGGGAAAGCAAGGGAAATAGGGAAGAAAGAAATACTATTGGAAGGGGGATAGACCTGAAACAACGGAAAGGTAAGGGAATGGAAGAAATTGCAAAAGCTCTTGTGAACAAGATGGGGGTAATTAACGGCCTGATACAACAAAACACCGCTGTATCTATGAAGGTTGGAATCAAAGAAGTGCAAAGTATGATGAAGAAACTGCAAAGAGTACAGAAGGAGGAAAAGATGGAGATGGAGAAAAGAATAGAGATGTTGGATATGGAAATGAACAGACAAAGCAAATGTGAAAGATTGCGGAATATATAAGGGGAGAGAAAAGCCCCGAAAAATTACAAGAAATAATTGGGATGAAATGGCAGGAAGGGACCTACAAAAAAATAGAATGGGGAGAAATAAACGAAAACAGCTACGCGGCTCCTAGACTCATCGTCTTCGTAGAAGCCGACGAGGAAGCAATAAACAAAAACAGGATAGTACAAGAATTGGTTGACGAAGAAACGAAACAAGCACTGGAAGAAACAAAACACGTAAGAGAACGTCAGGAACACCACGATAACTTGGGAGGATAAAACGAATACTTCCAGGCAAAGGAAGAACATATATATAACAAAAATAAAGACGAACGAGCAAACGGAAAGTAAAATAAACCTTTGTTTACTTTTTTGTAAAGACCTGTATGACAATATGGAAGAAATATTACGGGAAAATTGCAATAGGGAAACGGAGATCAAACTCCGTGCTCTCAGCATTAACAGAAGCGAGCGAATCCATAAAATTATGGAATACTTAGCTGTAGGCCTGAATATAAATGTCCTACTAGAAACAAGAGAGAACGAAGAAAGCAAAATAAGAGAGCAGCTAAAACGAGCCTTAAAACATCGACGAAACAAAGAAAAATTAACGAATAGAAATACGTAGAGATAAAGCCAATGGAAGGCCAAAGCTATGAAGATACCCTCAAACTGCTAAAAGAAAGAATAAAAATAGAAGACACAAACGTCAAAGTGGAAAATGTATTTAAAACAAAAGAAGGCAATGTTAAAATCGCCATCATAGAAAAAGCAGAAAGTGCGGGAGAAGAATTTAAAATAAAGGCAGAAAGGACGCTTAACCCGAGAACAACAATTAAAGAAATAATGGGGAAGACTATCGCATTTATCATCAGAGATTTAGACAACGCAGTGAGGGAAGAAGAAGTAAAACGAGGTATCGAAAGGACGATCGGTAAAACGATGAAGGACGGACGATATAAAATCAACATTATACATGATCAAAACAGGAAGGAAAATAAGGTTGCTTTTGTCACAGTAAATCGAGACGATGCTAAGGAACTGTCAGACACAAGAAGAATCAACCTTGAATGGGCCTAATGTAGGATCAGCGAATTGGTAGAACCGAATAGATGTTACAGATGCAGGAGCCTAGAGCACGAAATAAAAGACTGTAAAGAAGTGAAAATGAGAGAGTAGGGGCTTTGCAATAACTGCCAAAAAGGGGGGCATAAAAAGGAAGATTGCACAGAGGAAAGTTTCTGTACAGACTGCAACCAGGGCGGACATGCTCTAAACACAATGAGCTGCCCGAAATACAGAGACGCGGTCAATAAGACGAAAGACAGAAAGCGAAAGGCCAGGAAGGACAGTACGGTCAGACTGAGTAGGGCAGAAGCCCCAGAGACGGTGTAAATCCAAAGCCAAAATGACGAATAAAAAGAACTACGAGAATCGGAGGGACTGGGAGAAAAAAGGGGAAAGAAAGACAAAGAAAGAGCATAAAATTAAAATAACGCAACATAAGAAAGAAACGAAAAAGGATCATAAGGGGAACAAAGTGAAAGATAAGGTGGGGGGAAACGATATCAGAAACATAATAGTATTACAGATAAACACCAATAGAAGCCTGGAAGCTATGAATATGGTGGAAAAAAGTATAGTGAGTAAAGGAATAGACATTGTAGTGGTGTCAGAACCCAACAAAAGAAAGGCGGAGGCGGGAAGGTAGTTTACAAATGAGAACAGAGATGTAGCAATAAAGATAGTTGACGGAAACATAAGAGCACATAACTGGGAGGGATTAGAAGGTTACGTAGCGGTGACAACCGACAAGGTAGTATGGATGGGATGTTATTTAACGCCAAACGAGTCTTTAGAAGCATACGAAAGCAAACTGAACCGGATGGGAGATTAATAAGGAAACAAACATAGTGGTAGCGGGAGATGTTAACGCGAAATCTCCGTATTGGGAGGCGAACAAGGAGGACGCAAGAGGAAGAATGCTCTGCGAGTGGATGGGGGAAAGAGGCCTGGTGATCGCTAATACAGGAAATCTGCCAACTTGGCGCAGGGGGGAGCAAAAGTCATGGATTGATGTTACCATGTGTAGAAACAACATGATAAATGATATAAAAAATTGGAGGATAGACGAAGAAGAAAACTTGACGGACCATGAAAACATTTTCTTTGAGATACACAACAAAACGAGATCCGAACAAAAGGGCGAGGACAGAGAGACCGAATATAGATGGAGAAGATGCCCGGAAAGGATAAACGCCTTCAAAGAAGAAGTTAGAAAGAAATTTATATCCTGCGATACGATTACACCTGAAACATTGACAACTATCACTGCAGAAACATGCGATGAGATATATGGAAGAAAGAAGAGAGTTGGAATTAAACAAAGCCAAATCTATTGGTGGAATGATAGAGTGAAGGAAGCGAGGGAAGAGGCAAATAGGTGCAGACGTATAACGATACGAGAAAATGCTAAACACGAAAATGATAACAGGAAGGAAAAAGCCAAGCTTGATTACATGGATGCTAAGAAGAACCTTAAAAGAGAAATCAAAAGATCCAAAAAAGAAGCATGGACAAAACTGTGCAATGAGATTGAGGAAGATGTATTTGGAGACGCATATAAGATCGATATGAAAAGGACAAAAAATCTACCGAGAGTTCTTTTGGAAAAGGGGGAGGTTGGCAAACTGATTGAAAAGCTATTCCCAAGCGGAAGTAGAGAAACGTGGGTAATGGAACAAGTAAATGAGACGCAGATGTGTGATAAACTTACTGTCGAAGAACTATATGTATTGTCAAGCAACATGAGTAACGGAAAAGCTTCCGGTTTGGCTAGAATAACAACTGAGATTGTTAAAGATGTTGCGACGGTGGGTGCAAAACAGATGGTTGCTATGTACAATAGACTGATAAAGGAAGACTGCTTCCCGGAAGAATGGAAGATTGGAAGGGTTGTGCTAATTAGTAAACCAGGCAAAGAGAACGAGAGGAAGTACAGAACTCTGTGCCTCCTAAATAACTATGATTACTAAGGGAGTGCCACAGGGGTCGATTTTGGGACCACTTTTGTGGAACATCTTCTTTGATGAATTGTTACAATCTGTCAGAAAGACAGAAGAAACACAGCTGGTTGCTTATGCTGATGACGTGGCGATAATCGTCACAGGCGGGAATATTGAAGAAGTTGAACAAACGGCACAGAAAACAGTCCGGATGATAGCTGAGAAGATGGAAGAAATGGGCTTGGAGGTCGCTCCTGAGAAAACTGAGGCTGTCCTACTAAAGAGTAGAAAGGCAAAAAAAGAAGATGGAGCTGGTGATTAAGGGATGTAAGATAAAAACCAAAAAAGAGTTGAAATATTTGGGGTAATTATCGGAAAGGACTTAAGATGGCAGCAACATATGCATTATGTAACGCAAAAAGCGCAAAATACGATAAGAGCATAGATAGATCATAGAATAATGGGAAGCACATATGGACCTAGTGCCCAAAACAGGAAAATAATAGAAGCTGTGATATATTCGCAATTATTATATGCCTGTAGAGCGTGGAAGGACGCGGTTAAGGTTAAAAAGAATCTAATGCAGCTGACAAAAATACAGAGAGGAATACTTATTAGAATAACAAGTGCATATAGGACCGTCTCAACAGAAGTACTGCAGGTTCTGGGGGATACTATGACCATGGGTCTGATGGTCGCAGAACGGACGGTGGCTGGCGATGAAACGCAAGATAAAAATGAAATAAAAAAATGAACATGGAAACATGGAATGACAGATGGAAGAAGGACACTGGGAAGGGTGCATGAACAAAGAAAATACTGCCAAACATTGAATCTTGGTTAACAAGAAAACGGGGAAATGTTAATTATTTCGTAACCCAATTCATGTCGGGACATAGGTGCTATAAAGCCTATTTGTTCATTCATAAAAGAGCGGAAAACGAGGACTGCGTCTACTGTGGCGGGAGAGATGACGCGGGGCATGACACCTTTTTTCGGTGCCCCCGTTACGAAAGGGAGAGAGAGTTAGTAAATAGACAGCTTAATAAAGAAATAACACCAACAAACTGCATTGAGATAATGCTTGAGACCATAGAAAGGTGGAACATGATGGAAACCTTTATAAGAGAAGTTATTAGTAACAAAGAGAGAGACGAAAGGGAACCCTGGTGAGTGATGGCGGATACTACAACCCAACCCAACCCAACCCAACCCAGGTACGGTATATGATAAAATATCTTTTAAAATAGATCTTTAAAAAAAGTGTTTGAGAGGCCTCGTCATGGGGATGGAAGGAGAGGTATACAATTTTCGACCTTACGATGGACAGGAAAATAGGGGGGAGGTCTACTGCCTCCACTAAATAAAATGGTTAATTGAAACAAAATTATAATAAAGATAAATAATAAAACAAAAAATCGCAACTGACTAAATTTAATATAAATAAAATTAAAAATATAATTACCTTGATTTAATATAAGTGTGAGCGTGGGTGAACGTGATGGCAGAACGTGAGTTTTCGAATTATTGACACGTGTGATAGAAAGTATGATTGAAAAGTAAGTGAGTGAGAGTATTTTAAACTTGAAAACTCCAGGTTGGGCCGGGCCGGCACATGCGCACATAACTCAGACATGGGGTGAAAAGAAGAAAATTAAATGCAGGACAAACAACCCGTGCGACGATAGCAACAAACTTTCACCCGTAATTTCCTAACTACTTTCTTAGCTAATATTTTCCTTATAATTAGGGATAGCTAAAAACTAAATGCACCACTTGAAAGCTTGAATCTTTCTCTATCTAAAACCGGTTTTTCGTCTGCCAATAAGTTGATATTAAGATCAATAAAAAATGAAGAACACCGCGCTGTACTTAAAATAGCTCAAAATTACCAAATCTCATGGCCTTGTGCAATTGTTATGAAACCGAATTTTAAAAAACTGTTATCACAGTCAGAAAGGGCACTCCTTCAGCTATCTTAATTCGAGTTTTCGTCGGTCAATATCTATCAGCGTCATGCTTAAATCACCCTTAATATTCATCCCTACACGCAGAAACGTTTTTCTGCTCACAAGTACGTGTTTGGCTAAAAACTGCAAAATTCATACTTTTTAACGATTTTTAAACCTTGTTGGGGTCGATAACTTTCTTATATGACCAGGAGAAAACTTTAGAACCACATCTATCTTATCGCAAGAAAATTTCCTGCTCTTTCTAGTGGTGTATAACATGCGACGATCACGCGCTTGCACAAGCACATTTTTGGCCAAAAACTGCTAAATTCATACGTTTTAGCGATTTTTAAACCTTGTTCGGGTCGATAACTTTCTTATATGACCAGGAGAAAACTCTAGAACCATATCTATCTTAACGGAAATTTCCTGCTCTTTCCAGTGGTGTATAACACGCGACGATCGCGCGCTTGCACAAGCACATTTTTGGCCAAAAACTGCTGAATTCATACGTTTTAGCGATTTTTAAACCTTGTTCGGGTCGATAACTTTCTTATATGACCAGGAGAAAACTCTAGAACCATATCTATCTTATCGGAAATGTCCTGCTCTTTCTAGTGGTGTATCACGCGCCTGCACAAGTAAGTTTTTGGCCAAAAACTACTAACGTTACTGATTTTTCTGTTTCTAGTTAAGTCCCATTTGTGACTGTACAAGGAAACCCACCATTTATCGTATTGAAGATATTGGGAAAAAATTTGCTTTATTGTGGGCTGTGATAAAATGCTTAAATTGGTAATAACATTTGCATATTGGGGTAAACTTAACAAGTAACAAAACCAACCTTGGATAATTCGGACGTAAGAAATACTGAGCGATACTTAGCGAATACAGTGGCGATGTGAGTACCAGGTATTAATACAGGCCTGGTTGGGTTTTATTGTATACGGACACATTTGAGTCAATATTACTTTTGTTTTGTCATTACAAGAAGTTTTGTCAGTCAAAAAGTCAGTGTATAACATTGCAGTTTTCTTTTAGAAAATTTTTTTTTATAATTTATGAACATAATTCGCAAAAATATGGTTGACTGGTTTTGATAAGTAACAGTTTTGCTGGGCTACAGTCTCTGTGGATATATTGACCACACTTTTTACAGATTATATCTGCCTCTTTTTCTGCGCAATACAAGCAGTGTTCTTGAGTTTTATCATTATATTTTTCAATTATGTTTCGTATTTGCCTCCTGTAGGATGTAGGATTTATGCTACAAAATGGTTTTTCAGATAGCAAGCATTCAACGTAATGGCATATGTAAACGCCACAATTGTAACTATCTTGTTGTTTGGGATAGTCTGAAATTTCTATTAATTTGTATTTGATGAATGGGTACGGACGTGATATTGGCTTCAGAATAGTTTCAAACAATGATAAATATTCAAGAGAAGTCTGCTTACTTAAACAATGCAGAGGATCGAGGACAAAAAACGTATGAGTATTTATATTGGCAACGGCTAAACACCAATGGTTGTTGTTCACGTTTAATGGAAAAATTAAACATGAAACATGTGGTGCAGGTCGAACCGTTATTTCTCTTATCGATACAAGATGTTGACAGGGAAATATTTTAATATTATTGTTTTTATGTAACTGCGCTAAAAAAATGAATAAGAATGAATACTCTAATGCTACCAAAATTTCAAACCTCTACGAATAATGGAACCTTAAAAAGTTCTAACGAACCTGTTACGTGACACAGCCTGTATATATATACTTTTTTATTTTTTTATTTATATATAAATATTTTTTACAATTATATTTGTTATATTTATTACATCCTTGCTTTTCACCCTAACTCTGTGGGTTGGGTTAAGTGAGTGAATATGTATTTTACTTATGTAAAATACGTTTTCACTACTACTTTCTCACTAAAGCAATACATTTTTTAAATATTTGAAATTTTTATATTTCAAATAAAGACCAACGCTAGCAGCTCCTTCTGCGGTTTGAGGGAACACTACATACACGATTGTGTATACGGAGTTAACGTCCCCTGCTACTGCTATTTGTATCTAAAATTATTCTTTATAAGATAGCGTGGCCAGATCTTATATACAGTGTGTCCCAGGATAGATGTTACAAGAGGTATAATGACTTAAAAAATTTTGAATTTTATTTTAAGGCTGAGGAATTAAGCCCTGCTTGGTGTGGAGAGAATTTTAAGTATATTTTCATATTTGGAAAATCAACTCGGCCTTGATAGTGAAGCGAAAACTATTTTTAGTTCAGGTAAAGTAAGCTTTTTGTTCCTGATACGACAAAATATCATTAAGAAAAGTTGTTCAGAATGAGAAATTATGGCACTATGCAAAATTTTACAAAGATCTACCTACAATGATAGAAGAATGAAGAATTGACATTGCTGATAGAAAGACAGGCATTCTACAGCACGTGTAGCTGGTTAAATGTGTGAATGTTTAAATTTAATATTTCGAGAAAAGATTATATCTAGAAATGGTCCAATTACGTGGTCTCGAAGGTCTCCCGACCTTACAATATTAGATTTCTTTCATGGGGTCGCCTTAAACAACTAGTTTTCGCTCAACCAATACAGAAAAATCGAAAAATATTAAAAGAACGGATAACAAATGTTACACGACAAATACGCATCGAAGAAATTCAGAACAACTTTAGAGAAATTAGGCATCGTATAGAAAAGTGTGCAACAAAATGTGGATGTTATGTTGAATAAACGACAGTTAAGTTTACGTTCGATTTTCTATAAATAAAATAAAATTATACAATATTTATGTTATTTAAACTAAAATGTGATGGTTCAACTAAAGTAGATAGATCCTTCTGAAATTTTGCATAGGACTATAATTTCACATTTTGAACAACTTTTCTTAATAAAATTTTTCAGTATCATGAACAAAAAGGTTACGTTACCTGAACTAAAAATAGTTTTCGCTTTACTATCAAGGCCGAGTTGATTTTCAAAATATGAAAATATACTTAAAATTCTCTCCACACCAAGCAGGGCTTAATTCCTCAGCCTTAAAATAAAATTCAAAAGTTTTTAAGTCATTATACCTCTTGTAGCATCTATCCTGGGACAGACTGTATATATATATATATACACAAAATATATATCTGTAGCATAGAGGTAAACTGTCGTATGTCCATATTTGAGTAAATTTTAGATTATATCATTTTACCTCTCAAAAATCTTCAAATTTTGCTGTGGCAAATTATGGTATGTCCAACTCTGCTAGTTTTCCATATATTTACGTTAGAAACAGTAGCATCTCCTGTAATGCAATGAAGTAAACAATATTATGTCCTTTCGCGGTAGTATGCATGACTGGCGTGTCTTATTTTCGTAATGGTAAACTGCCGTATCTCCAAGTGTGTGTAAATTTTTTTCTACGTTCGTTTAAAAATCAGGTTTAATAATGAGTAGAGGACAAAAAATTGTGAAAATGGCGTTGCAAGTGGTAAAAGATAGTGAAAGCAAATACGGTAAGCATAATATTTTGGATTCACAAATATAAACCAAGAATTTTTAAAAGTAAACAAAAATTTGAGGTTAGAAAGCATGAAAAATTAAAGAAACTGTTAAACAACTGCAACTGAATTAGAATTTCAAGAACAAATTAATATTGTATAGCGTTGAAATAGTTTTAATTCTATAACAATTAAAATAATAACAGAATAATAATTATTTAGATACTTTATGGAGATACTACTGTTTACCTTTACCAATAAACTTAATTTCAGAAACTATAACGGTTGACTCTCAAATTAAGAAAAACGCTGTTTCTAATAATATCAATCAGATCGAGCTGATGGGAGATAAGAGATATGGTAAGCTAATTTTGTATAAAAAAAAATCAGTGAACCCTGAAGATAATTTGCCGCTTACTGAAGAAGCAGGTTGTACCTCCAATTCGGCAATATTAGACACTACTGAATTTGAATCTGAACCGGAGGATAATTTGCCACTTACGTACTGGATCAAAAAATCAAATAATTCCTTCAATTGTCAGACTAACTCACTATGTATAGAAGTAGAAAAAGGTGAGTAGTAAAATTACAAAATAGAAATAAAATATTATATAATTTTATAGCTATTGCAACTTTATTCTTAAAACAAAATATTATATTGCAGAAGCTACTGACGATCAAAATGAAATGGAATATGAACCATTTGATGACAGCGATGCAGATCCTGACTACGTGTTAAGCGAGCAAGAATCGAATGCTGAAGTAGAACAAGACAAGGCTGAAAATTTTAAAGAAATCTTGAAGAAGGCTCAAACTAAAGAGAAAAGGAAACAAGTAAGAAATATCGACAAGTGGAAAGCAACCAATAGAACAAAGGAAACTTTATCTGGAGAGCAACATGTTTCTAAGACCGGAAATATTATAAAAGAGAAATTTCTGAAACCAGCTTGCAGACCCTGTAAGAAAAAATGTTCAGAACAAATAAATGAAGATGAACGAAAAGAAATATTTCGCAATTACTGGGATGAGCCGAAAACTTGGGATCTGAAAAGACAGTTCATACTGAGCCATGTAAGAAGTGAACCCATTAGGCGAGAAAGGCGAAAAGATTTTAGCAGGTCTGGCAAAAAACAAACAATTCGATATCATTTTGATGCGAATGGGAAAAGAGTTGAAGTTTGCAAAGTGTTTTTTCTGAATACATTAGGGGTTTCAAAAACAGTAGTAAGGACGGCTCTAAGAAAAGGAACAATCGGAGGTTTTGTTTATCAGGATATGCGAGGTAGGCATACACCTCCAAACAAACTTCAGGAAAGTGTCCTTGACCAAGTTAGAGCTCATATAACTTCGTTTCCAGTATATGAAAGTCACTATACACGAGAAAAAAGTGCAAAAATATATTTGGGAACTGAACTTAATATTAAAAAAATGTACGAACTCTACAAGCGAAAGTGTCTTGAAGATGGTACTCCAAAAAATGAAGTAGTCAAGCATTGGGCTTACAAACGCGTTTTTGATACAGAGTTTAATTTAGGTTTTAAGAAACCCTCTAATGACACATGTGATGCTTGTGATAGTTTCATTTTAAAACTAAAGGACGATTCTCTGGACCAAAACAACAAGGAAGATGTTCAGCAGGCGTACCGTGATCATCTTGACGAAGCCGAGAGACGCTACCTAGAAAAAAGGAATGACAAACTCATGAGCAGAAGCACCAACAAAACAAAAGTAATAATGTTGGACTTGCAAAAATGCTTACCTACACCGTATCTGTCAAATTGTCAAAGTTTCTACTTGTTAAAATTGTGGACACTCAATCTGACAATATATGATGCTACAGAAAAAAATCATACTGTGTAACTTGGGACGAGTCAAAAGCTGGAAGAGGCGGAAACGAAATAGCCTCGGCATTATTGAAATGGGCTGCTAGTGTTCTTTCTGGAAGTGAGTTAGAACATTTGATAATATGGTCCGATAACTGCCCAAGCCAAAACAGAAACATAATGGTGTTAATTAGTTACTTTTGGCTTTTAAATGTATGCCCTTCCCTAAGAACTGTTACTCATAAATTTTTATTGCGTGGACATACCCACATGGAAGCCGACCATACTCATGCATTAATTGAAAGAACCGTCAAAAAACAACCACCAATGCAAATTGTGACTCCTTGGGATTGGGAGCAGCTGATTCGAAGTTCTGGTGCGACAGTCTTTAGTATTGAAGTAGAGGATTTTAAAAATTTTGCTGCATTATATAGCTTTCCAGGGGCTCCCTTTAAAAATAAAAAAATAAATACCAATAAGGAAAACTTTCTGATATCTACCGTTGTTTGGATGGAAGCACGTGCTGAGACACCATCAAATATTTTCTACAAAACAAAATTGGAAGAAGAAACTTTCAAGATAGTGAATTTTTCCAGCTCCGTTAGACAGCGTTTAACATTACCTGCTTGCTTACCTACAATACGAGACACTCCAAAAGGTGTAAGCAAAAAGAAAAAGGAACATTTGGTCACCTTACTCAAGTGGGTCCCGATCACCTTTCATTCTTATTATCAAAATATACCTACAGCTTCAACTAACGATGATGATGAAGGATGAACTTCACGTTGTCGATTTTTTTAATGAATTTTTTCTTGCTGTTGTACTTTCTAAAGTTTTTTTTAAGTTTAATATAATACTTTGCAACACAAAATGAGTAATAAGTTTTTTGAGGGTCTGTTTTTTAATCGAGGTAAATAACCTTATGTCCACTAAATCATATTTTATGACTAGTGCATAAAAGTTTAATGTACATGATTGTGTAGCCCAGATAATATTTAGATTAAGTTCAAAAGGTCTGTTTTGTATAAGCTTTTGTAAACTTGTAAACTTCATTCATTCATGCAAAAAATCTTTAAAATTGATTTTCTCAGCTTTTCATAAATTGGACATACGACAGTTTACCTCTATGCTACAGATATATATATATATATATATATATATATATATATATACAAAATAAATATACATATATATACACAAAAAAATATATATATATATACACACAAAAAATATATACACAAAAATTATACACACAAAACAAATATTAAACTTAAAACTAATCATTACAAATATACATAAAAACTTATATACAATTATATATACAATAGCGTATTTTTTTTCTTGATGCCTGTCTCTTCAGGCATTTCAAGGCACCAATTTTTTTAATCTTATCATTGATTAATGCAGGTCTCGACTCTTTTCCATTTAATATACTATTTACATTTTTTAACCACATCACCAAGTAATATTTTCTAAAATTCTGACAAATATGTCAAATAATTTGTGTTTTTCACACATAAACGTGTTACAATGTTCAACTTGTTTAGTTGAAGTATCAAAAACTTTTCTATTCCAGGTTTAGTGCCATTAGCAACTAAAACTTGATGGATCACAGCTACGGAAGCTCCAAATAACTTGATGAATGTTGTATTGGGTTGCAACAAGCTATCCCGACAATACGTCCTCGCTTCCAATAGCTCGTGATCAGCTAGCACCACCTCCGACAATAGGTCTTTTTTGCAAACCTTGCAATCCATCCTTTTCAGCACTTTTTTCGCCATGGTGCTAACAATATATGCGTGCTGAAGGGCAGCCAATGGGGTTGGTACAGTTCTTCGTGGGTATTCGCCCGTATCTTCAATGTCCACTCTTCTTTCTATGTTATCTGACGACAACAAGCGCTGTAAACTATCCAACACAGGATCACAATTATCCAATTCACAATTTACTCCTGGCGATTGTGCGGAGGAATAATTGTTGATCACTAATGTTTTAAAGCTGTGGCGAAAGGATGCAGGTGTTTGATTTGTGTTTTGAACACCATGCATCCTAACATTCCCAAAGAAATTTTCGAGAGGGTCCTGATTAAAATTTCTTGGGACAAGATGTTGCATCCCACAGGCTTTCACCTTTTTCCACAGCGCTTCAAACCCTTCAATAGTTACTAACCAATTTCTAACGGTTGGGGGAACAAAAAATCTATTGTCGGCTTTCTTAAAGAAAATATTTTTCAAGATAACCTTCGCTTCCATCCAAAACTCGGCGTGTGGCGATGTTTCCGATACAAAGGCCCTCAATTGCTTCTGATTTGGAGCGGAAACTGTTGATCCATTAACTGAATCGAACAGTTTATCGGCAAATAAAATAAACTTTGATGTCCCCTCCGCTTCCGGTGGCATCTTGTCAGGTGCTGAAAGAAAATAATTATTAAATTAATTATTATTGAAATAGGAACAAAAATGGTAAATTAATAATAAAGTAAGAAATAATTACCATTTCTGGCTATCCATCCCATAATGGCACCAACACGGTGTGATAAAACTTGTGCCGCAAGTTTCACAGACATTTTTTTTCTGTGGTGGGGAAAAATATGCTCTGTTGTTAAATTGTTTAACATTCTGGTGTCATGTTCCCCTTCATCCACTTCATATAATATGATAATATGTTTGTACGATGCCGTGTACTTCACACCACCACTTTCAAACATGACATCGTACTTCATCAAATTATTCCTCAGTCCCTTTAAGAGATGAGGGGGATCGTACAAGATGACTATATCCTGATCATCAACCATATAACCAGAACCTGCATATTCCTTCCCTAGCCGTAAAAATGTGGCATTCGGTCAACATTTTTAGAGCCATGCTGTTTGTCGAGAGCTGATCACAAACAGTGGCTATGATCTTCAACCTATACTATTGCATATTACAATAATCTCTCTTATGTTGTCTCGTAGGACAGTGGCTGACATGCCATATTCGGTGAAATAAAATGCGATGGACTGTTTCCATTTCTTCGTAATGCCTCTCACCATGAATACCATGGCATGGTCCGCAAATTGAGGAGATCGTCCCCGGCCGCAATCCACCCAACAAAATATTTGCAAAATATATTTGCCTCAATCATGTCCAACGTAAAATCATATGTCAAGCCAGGTTGTAACGACATTTCATCAATGATAAGACAACAATTGTAAAACATCCATTAATTGTAGATTTATTCCTACTCCAATTGGAACCTGACTCAACAAATTCATGAGCGTCCTCCTACTCGGCAAAGCAAACAACGTTCGCAGTAAGCGGTATGCTCTTGGGCTGCTTTTGAATATTGTTAACCCAAATATTTTGTTTTGCAACGTAAAACGTCGCCCTTGCTTCTTTTTCGGTTGCTCTCGTAATTGACTCACAATAAAGTTGAGTGTTGTCGCATTCACTGTTTTTTTTTAATACATTTTCGGCAATTTCTAATTTTTTTGTTTTCATCAATTTCGATTTATCCAATTTTTTTTATATCTGCCTGCTGTCCGCTTATACTAGACCGCCAGCTTGTACACCCTCCTTGTCTCCATACTTAAATGAGCAGTTCTTATGCTGACCGGTTTTAAAAGGCAATCTAAACAGAAATAAAAGATTCACCATCAGTTTTTAATAATTTTAATTTTATACATATACTAGTAAAATTACATCATCTCAGTTATAAGTAAAATATGATGTAGGTAAAAGTAAAAACTTTTTGAGAAATACTAAAATGTTTAATTCAATTCAAGGAAACATGTTTCGAAACAAGAAAGAAATTAACAAATGTTTACCGGACGTATTAATAACGGTAAGGAGAAATCGGAATTTGAAAAGGTGAACTTACTTAGAATATTATATAAAATAATGGAAAAATATTTTGTTAATAGGTGGGGTTTAGGAATGGATTTAAATTTCTTTCAACTTAATTTACATATAAAAAATTATTTTAACAAAATCAAAATATTCAATATTTAGCTAAATCTTGGAAGGTAACATATGATAAGGGTGAGGCGTAAAAAACGTTTTTACATCAGTACACGTACGGAATACAAAATAAGGAAAATGTTATCGGACGACGATGGGCTGCTTCGAAAGCCCCACTCTAATTGGCTGCGATGGCCTCGAACCCCAGGCGAACCGGAGAACGAATTTGACACTTTCTTTGTTCTCCGGGGGTATAAAGGCAGCCACAGAAGCCGTAGCCATCAGTGAAGAAAGAGAAGATCTCAACGAACAACCGATTACGCCATTTTAATTTCTTTGTATATATTGTATTGTATAGTGTGTTAAATAGTTATATTTTTAATTTTTTTTATCGATGTTTCAATAATCCGACGACCACTCAAAAGCTCCGTCACGAGTTACTGTTGAGGGTCTAGAGGTAACCTCAGCCGACTTTCCAACCCGGTAACAAAAAATTTTTTGAAGTAATCAGTTAAATTTGTGATACAAGCGAGTATATTTGTTATCTCATATTTCGTTTAATAGATTATCGGTGTTATTTTTAGATTGTTTATAGATTTTATATTCCTCCAGTAAGTCCAGCTTCAAAGATTTGGGTTGGTGATGAATAAGTTCCATATTATTAAGACTTATTTTATGATTTGTTTCTGTAATATGTTTGAAAATAGCGGAATTTTTATCTTTATTGTGTTCTTTAAAACGTGTTAATAAATTTCTCCCTGTTTGACCTATATAAATATTATTACATTCACTACAGGATATTTTGTAAACACCGTTAAGTAAGTGAAAGTGAAATTTGTGTTTATTATTAATGAGCATATTGGAAATTTTAGTATTGTTTTTAGTGGCTATGTTTATGTTATGTTTTTTAGTTATGTGGTGTAGTTGATTGATTGTGGGGTTGTAGTTTGAGATAGAAATATATTTAGGTGGGAGTTTATAGTGAGGATAAATGAATGAGATAACTTTATTGTTATGTACTTTGTAAAAGATGTTTTGCATGTCTTTAATGTTATAACCGTTATTTAAGCCTATTTTTATAATATTACAGATTTCCGAATTGAAATTTTCGGTATTGAGAGATGTGTTGATGGCTCTGTGGTATAAATGCGTTTAGCTTCATAGGAATTGCCTTTGACAAGTCCGTACACAAAATCAATTTCTGCATATTCTCGATTACTATATTCAGCCATAATTTATTTTTGTTACGTAGAATTAAAAAAGTTAAGACGTTTGATACGCTAACGACACTAACTAACGCTAAGCGAAAAATTTGATATCAATTGTCGCTGAACAAAATTCATAACGCAGCGCCAGCCTACTATTCTTTTAACAGATTTTGTGTTCTAAGCTTTATTACATTTATGGCTGCTTTACTTATAGCTACTTAAAAGCATAGGGAGTTTAAATACGATATCAAAATTTATACAGTGCGTTCAAACAAAAACTTCAAGAATTTTTCTGCTGTATAGAAGGAAAAGAAACGAGGTTACCGTTGACAAGACAGTGCGAAACACCAAAGGAAATCGGAGAATTCTTACATTCAGATATTTGTGGACCAATTAATCCAATAACCAAATAAGGTTATAAATATATTCAGATAATGTTGGATGATTATTTACATTTTGGAATGGTCTGTTTATTAAAAAATAAAAATGAGGCAGAACAGAACTCGATTAATGTCATAAAATTATGTAATAAACGTAAAATGTACGTCCTAAAATTCACAAAACGAATTAGAATGGAAAATGGAGGAGAATTTCTAAATTAAAAATTTGAACAATATTGTGAGAACAAGGGAATGGACAGACAATATACTGTCCCATACACTCCACAACAAAATACAAAAGTAGAAAGAATGAATCAAACGATATTGGACCGTGTTCGAAGAAAATTTGTAGAAACAAATTTGCCAAAGGAGCTATGGGGAGAGCTACAATGTACGAATTGAACAGATGACTAACAGTTTGTAACAATGGAATTACACAAGCAACAATTTGGTATGGTAATAACGACTTAAAGAAATTAAAAGTATTTGGCAGTAAAGTGTGGTATACTGTACGGGACGTTATAGAATATGGTATCCACAAGAACATAAGATAGTAATATCAAAAGATATAATATGTGATGAAAAGAGTATGAAACATGAAGACCACCTAGAAGAGAATCAATCAGAGAAGAATATAGAGAGTCAAGAAGAAAATAAGATAGATGGAATAATAGAAGATGATGAAGGATGTGATTTGAAAAATGATAAAAGTACACAAACTAGATCAGGGAGAAAAATAAAGAAACTAGAATATTTGAACGAATATGAATTGTACACAGCTTATTGTATGTACGTAAATAATAAAGAACCTGATAGTTTTGACACAGCAATCAAGGACGAAGAATGGAAAAAGGCTATAATCAAGGAAATAAACTTTTTAGAAAAATTACAAACGTGGCAAGAAGCAATGCTACCAGATGAAAAGAAAGCGATAGAAATTAAATGGGCGTTTAAAATAAAAGAGGATGGTTCGAGAAAGGCAAGACTGGTAAAGACCTAAAGGTTTTCAATTACAAGAAAACGATGTATTAAGTACGCACCAGTCGCAATAAGAATAAGAAGAAAAACAACAATTTTAATAATGTCGACACACAGTACAAAAAGGTTGGAATATTAAAATTGAATATTCCCTCAGGTTTTTTTAAATGGCGACTTGGACAGTAAAATTTATATTAAAAAATCAGAAGGTTGCAAAGCAGGAACAAACCATCTAAAATTGAAAAGAACGTTATGCGGGTTAAAGGAATCTCGTTGAGTTTGGAACAAAACATTGAATGAATTCGCTTTGAGAAATAATTTATTGAGATCAGCACATGACTGTTGTTTATATTACAATGAAAAAGTTTGGTTCATAGTATATGTGAATGATCTAAAAATAAGAGGAGAAACAGATCAAGTGGAGAACCTAATCGAACAATTAATGAAAGAGTTGGGACCAATAAAAACATATTTAGGAATGAATATGGAATATTTCAATGGAAAAATGAAGATAACAAAAAATCATAGAAAAAAATTTGAAGACTTTCGGGATGGAAGAATCAAATTCTATAAAAACACCAATAGAAGTGAATTTTGGTTTAAATTCAGATATTGAAACAATAACAGTACCATATAAACAATTAATAGGAAGTTTAATGTATATTGCTATAACAACAAGACCAGATACAATGTTTGCAGTATCATATCTAAGTCGAGTCTTGGACAAACCAACAACTCAGAGGTAGTAATCAGCTAAGCGGATTTCAAGATATCTACAAGGAACAGAAGACTTGGGACTCACACACAGGAAAAGCGATAAAGAAACTTTATTAGGATTTACAGACTTTGTTTGGGCAGCTGACAGGAAAGACAGGCGAAGTATTAGTGGGGGGGGGGGGGTATTATTTTTTAGAGAAGAAACGTAGTTCAGTGGTTTTCGAAAAAGCAAAGAAGTGTGGCGTTGTCAAAAGCGGAGCCGGAATATTTGGCGGCAGTATCAACAGTACAAGAAATGATAAACATTAAAGGAGTGTTAAGTGACTTTGGAGACATTCGGAAATTCAAAAAGGTCAAAGTATATAGACATTCGCTATGACTTTATTAAAGACTTGATTCATTATAAAACAGTTAGTATAGAATATGTTATGAGTTCAAATAATGTTGCGGATATGTTCACAAAACCGGTAATCGGAGATTTATTTGTTAAATTAAGAAATAATAGATTGAGCGATCTCAAGTTTGAGGAAACTTATAATCGAGGGAGTGTGTAAAATATGTACCGCTAGGGTCATCTATCTATCTGTCTGTAAGTAACTAAAAGATAAGATAGAAGAGGTGTGGTTTTGTAAAAGGCAGATAAATAGTAATAAGTTTGGCGATAATTGATTCAATGTTTATCGTGGGTTGTAAGTGACAAATAAAGAGTCCTTGGGAACGATGAAAAAATTTATTTTGTTGTCTGTGTTTGTTGTTGTCTCTGTTTTGTGATCAGTGCAACATGTTTCGAGATTCAAAATCTCTTCATCAGGCACGACTAGAAACATAAAATTAAAGCAAAAAAATTGTTATACATAAATTTAATTTTGTTTAGTTACCGTCATTTCTTTACGAAACATAAAATTGACCACCTGACAAACAAGGTGAAATTTGCAAGCGATTGGAAGAAACAATAGGCATTACTAAAATTTAAAAGCCAATTTAAAAACAAAGTAAAGACACGTGTTATGTTAAAGGAATCGAGAAAAATGGCCACTTACTTTTCATCGTTAAAAAACTGGTTTTTATAGAAATTGAAATTAATTGAACTGCTTAAAATCTGAAAGGAGAAAATTTATTTAGTAAAATTGAAAAAATTAATTAAGAGTTGCATAAACTTACAAGAAGAAATTTTATAAAATTATCGAGAATTTAAAGTTTTATTCTTAGGAGTCCATCTGCGACGTGATGAAACTTGCGCCGGAAAAGTAAAATGGAAGTGGAGGGGTTAAATTTTAAATGAATTTTAAAAGTTGGTTGGTATTATTGAGTTCTGTTGTGTCATTTCGAAGTTTATTATTGTGATTGTTTAAATTAATATGCAACTCTTCAAGAAGGTCCATTTCTCTCGATTTCTCCACATTTAAAAATAATTTAACATTATTAAATTCTATTTCATGTTTATGTTCATTGATATGTTTATAAACTGCAGAAGAGGGTTTACTTAGGTGTCTGACCAATATAAATTTTATCGCAATCTGGACATTTGATTTCATAAATACCACTAAAGCCTTAATACCTTAAAGCTCCTCTTTGTTAAATTGATGTTTATTATTAAAAAGATGTTTGTGAATTTTGTTTTGAGAGACAAAGGCAGGGGCAAGGCCAAATTTCAACAAATTTTGTTTAACGGGGTTAACAATAGATGGGTGGTAATGTAAGGCTATATATTTGGTTTTGAACTTAATGTGAGGATAGATTAATTTAGTAATTTGTGAGTTCTGCACTTTATAGTAAATGTTTTGTAAATCTTTTATAGAAAAACCATTATTGAGTCCTATTTTATAATCTTTTTTATTTCAAGGTATTATTTAAAGGAATGTTATAAATTCTATTGAAAAAGAAGCGAAAACTGGCAAATTTATGTTGATCACGAGAATAGGAACTTTTTGGTATTATACAATATCAAAACACGTGTCTATACTGTGGTAGTGGGTTTTCTAAAAAATATTGAAGTTGATAATATTTTCTTCAATGTTTCTAGAAATCTCCAAATCTAGGAAATTAATTTTATAATTATTTTCTTTTTCGAGGGTTAATTCTAAATTGCAAATGTTGTTTACCTGATTGATAAGACCACCTAGTTTAGCATGACTTTCTTCATAGACAACAAGAATATCATCCACGTATCTGGCATAAAAAGCAATATCCTTATTGAAACAATGGTTTTTATCTGAAAATAGTTCTTTATTAAATTCATTAACATATTATCTGAAAGAATACCCGAAATAGGTGAGCCCATAGACAAACCGTCTTTCATTTTGTAAAATTTATTGTTAAAGGTAAAAAAGTTCTGACTACATACAACCTCCAAAAGACCAATGAAACTATTAATTTCTAATATGTTTAATTTATTGATATCCTGTGAAGTGATCAAGTAGTTTTTGGTGATAGATAATGTTTTATCGATTAGAGTATAAATTTTTTATGTCGAAAGAAATTAGTTTACTAAGGTTTTTAATTTTGAAGTTCTTTAGTTTATTTATTAGATCAGTAGAATTTTTGATTGTGTGTGTGAAGTTGTTGTGAAAATGTTTATAAAGGAAGTTTTGGATTAGTTTTGAAATTTTATAGGTTGGAGTGTTATGATTACTAATAATTGGTCTTATGCTTTTTTCGGGTTTATGTAATTTAATTAGACTTTTTAAGGAAGGAATGAGTGGGTTCATTTCTAGAGCGTTATATGAATTAATGTTGAATTTAGACAAATAGGTTGAATTTTCTCTTAAATATTTTCTGAGTTTATTACTAAAGGTATTGGTGGGATTATTTTTGATTTCGATGCTGTTGTTGTCCATGAAGAAGTCTAAAGTTTTATCAATGTAAGTCATTTTATTTAAAATGATCGTGCCCGCACCCTTGTTTCCTATTGTTATAATTAAATTGTTGATTTAACTTTTTCTTTAAATTTTTTGATATGATTAATAATAGCTGAATGGTTTACATTTAAAGAATTAGGAGTTTTATAGACATCTCCAATCAATTGATGGTTCCTAAATTTGTTTTATGTTAGGATTATTAATGAGTTGAGATTCTAATTTTATTGCGAACTCGATAGGTTTAATTTTATTAGAGAGTGCAAATTTGTGTCCAAGATTTAGTATATCCATATCTTTCTCATCAAAGGTGAAATTACTAAGATTAGTGTAACGTGGGGCGAAACTCATGTTATCCATATCAGTCAATTTTATGAACAACATAGGTTTGGCTATATCGAATTTTTTAAAAATAAAAGTATTTTCATTTAAAAGACGCCTATTGCTAGTATTAGGTAAAAATTTTTTATCAGTAATAACGTTGGTGAAAGTTTTTTTCAATTTTACTAAATAAATTTTCCCCTTTCAGATTTTAAGCAGTTCAATTAATTTCAATTTCTATAAAACCTAGTTTTTTAACGATGAAAAGTAAGTGGCAATTTTTCCCGATTTCTTTAACATAACACGTGTCGTTACTTTGTTTTAGAATATTTTTAACTAAACTAACTTGCCCTTAAGACCTTTAAATTTTAGTAATGCCTATTGTTTCTTCCAATCGCTTCCAAATTTCACCTTGTTTGTCAGATGGTCAATTTTATGCTCCGTAAAGAATTGACGGTAACTAAACAAAATTAAATTTATGTATAACAATTTTCTTGCTTTAATTTTGTTTCTAGTCGTTCCTGATGAAAAGATTTTGAATCTCGAAACATGCTGCACTGACCTTGTAATAAAAAAATAATTTTTTTTCATCGTTCCCAAGGAGTCTTTATTTGTCACTTAAATAGTAATAAAACTAATAATTGTTATTCAAACTTATTATTGAACAAGTCTCTATTCATAGCTGTCACAGCAATTTGAAACGCAATATGTTACATTTTTGGTGGGTTAAAATATTTTTAGCGAGTTAAAACTTGGGTGTAAATTATAGTTTGTTACAACTATTACTGTTTTATTTACTTTGTAATACGATTTCAATATCAACCAACAACAATTGTGGGGCGTAAAAAAGATTGGGATTGAGGTGTTTCAAACTACAATTAGCTTGCAAAGCATCTATTGTTAGAATACATTAGGTTGATAACATCACAACAAGGAATGAACGCAGAGTTCTGGATAAACTAGCACCGATAAGGGAGATTTTTGAAATCTTCACTTCTAACTGCAAGGAGCACCACTCTCTATCTCAATATTGCACAAGTAACGAATAACTAGTGGTCTTTGAATTTTTAAAAACCATCTGGAATTTATATCCAAATATAGTATCAAGAAGAGACAAGAATTTTTAGAAAAATGAAACAAAAGTATATCAAAGAACACAATAATGATGTCATTCGACATTAGTAACCTATATACTAACGTACCTATTAAGGATTCCCTTATAATTATTAAAGATATATTGGCAAATCAACTTAACAACAATATAGATGTTGAAAATATACTTAATCATTTGAAACAATGTACAAATCAAAACTTTTGCAAGTTTAATAACTCCATATACACTTTTCAAGACGGTCTTCCAATGACATCACCATTGAGTGGTATAATATGCGACATATTTTTGAACGAAATAGAAGATAATTTTATTAATAACCCGATAAATCCATGGTTACGATATGTCGATGACATATTCGTCATCATAGATAAACCCAACATAGAAAAAATCAACAACGTACATACATATATCAATCGTTTTCACATAAATTAGAGATGGAAGGAAAATTGAATTTTCTAGAGTTAACATTAATAAGAAAGGGAAATAGCATAACATTTGACATATATCGTAAATCCACATTAACAGATTAGCTGCAATACACGTCCATAGAGCCTTCAATTCAAATTTGAATAAAACAAATCTTGATAAGGAATTAGGTATAATTCAACAAATAAATACAAAAAATAATTTTCCAACAGACATACTGAATAATATAATTAATAAAAAGCAGAGATCCATTAATTTGAAAAAGGTGACGTCACTCAAAGATATAAAACATAGTAACGAAATCAAACAATTTAAATCAATTACATATCATAATTTACTAAATTCCCTTAAAAACAATAAAGACTCCATTACCATACTAGACGACAATGAAGTGTAAATATCATGTGATACATGTGGCGCTTGTTATATTGGAGAAATAGGAAGACGTTTAAGTACCAAAATTAAAGAACATCTAACAAAACAAAATTCAACATTCGGAAAACATCTTATGTTTAGAGGACATGAGTGTGACATGAATAAGAACACCAAACTGTTACACAAGAAAAATGAGGGAACACAACTTGAACTATTGGAAATGTTCGAGATATCAAAATTCCAACATTTGAACCCGGATATTCAGATCCTTAATAAACAATTAGCCCCCATAAGTATACCAATATATTCTTTCCTAAAAATCCTTACAATACAAATTAATATTTGACGGTTGGCATACACAACATATGGTTCGATTATAAAATAAAAATATAAAAAAGAATTTTATTGTTTTTTTGAAACTTGCATTTAGATCCTTGTTTATTTCGAATGTTCATTTGTATAATAATGTGATATCAGTGATATGTGGTATGGTGTTGTTTTGTGTTTAACGTGCTTTGAATGTTTTGCGCTTAAATGTGGTAATATTTTAAATTTGAAATGTTTATAACTGAGTTCTTTTACATTGACGTAATTTATTATTTTAATATAATTAATATTATACATGATTTATGCGTTGTTCGACTTAGTGGCGCTACCTTCTGAAGATGACTTTTGAAAAAATCGGAATCGATTAAGGACATAAATAAAATTTTTTATCACTTTACCGCAATTTTGGTAAGTCCCAACTAATTAGTTCCTCAAAAAATCTTTTTATTAATAACATTTTTAATTTTATTATAGCCGGAAACAAAATTTGGGTTGGGGTGGTTTAAATTGAATCGATTAAGCTGGGTTGAATTGGGTTGCATTAATTATGTAAATCAACAAATAGATTTCCGTGAGTTCCTACTAATTCATTCCTTAATAAATCTGTTTATTAAAAACTTTTCTAATTTTGTTATAGCCAGGAAGGAACGCATCCGGAAACTAATGCACCAAACTAAGCACAGCAAGTAGAAGAACTAAAAAATGAAGTGAATACGACGCTTCAACACAAACTGAGGAGCTTCCGTTTTCAGCTAAACATTCTCTGAGCAGTACAACGGAAGAAAATTCTGTTATAAGGTAAGTAAATTTATTAAAATATAACATTTTTAGGCTTATATCTGAATAAATAACGTAAGATTTCTGTTAGTTAAACCGAAGTCGCTTTCTCTGGAGAGAGAAAACATCGCCTCCACGTTCCTCTATTCCTAAAATATCTGCAGAGAGAATCATGAATGAGGAGAAATCTGATCAACGAAAGAGACCAACTGTTACGGGGGATGGATTGCGCCGAAGAAGAAACAACAGTTGTTGAATAAAACGAAATAATTTATTTACAAAATATGTACAAAAAAAAACCCTCAAAGGTTTTTTTAAGACGAAAGGGGTCGTCTTCGAATTGGCGGTTGAAGTGCTGGCTTGTTGTCGCTGTTATCGTTGTCGCTGTTGTTGTCGTTTCGGAGTTCGGTTGGAATTGCCCGCTGATGGAAACCCGGCCGCTTTAAATAGGCGCCCTTGGGTAAAACCCTATCAACCGGGCGTTGTGGTTGGTTGGCGACCGTCCGATCCGTAGGTAGGGTTGACGACCAATGGCCAAGCAGATCGAACGGCGCTCAATTCGTACTTGGTGACACCCCCTCCCTCAAGGCGCTGGTTCGGGCTGCGCAGGTGGGTGTCGATGTGGTGGAGGAGCCAGACGTAGGTCGTTGATGTGGACTTTGCTGGGCTCTGCAGTCTGGTGTCTGCGGATCCAGTACGTTGTAGGTCCGGCCTCCTCTATAACCATGTGGGGTCCTATCCAACGAGGACCAAACGGCGTCGCTACATGAGCCCGCTCCATTACGAGCTGCCTTGGCAGGAACCGCCTGGGTGGTGGTACAGCCCCAGCGTATCGCAGGCGGTATCGGTGCTCGTTCCTGTGCGCTCGTCTTCTTCTCTCGGCCCGTCCTGCCGCTGGCTGTTGACCATCTTGGGGGCCCTCAAGAAACCATTCCCCAGGTCGCGGTAACTCGTATCCCAACAGCAGGGCGGCGGGGGTTTCTCTTGTCGCCGCGTTGCGCCGTGACCGAACGTTGAATAGAGCCCGATTGATGTGTCGATCCCAGGTCGTTGGATTTATGCCCTGGAGTTGGATCCGTATACATTTCTTTATTTCTTGAATCCTCCTCTCCGCAGGATTGGCCTGAGGGTGGTATATCGGCGTCGTCCAGTGGTGGCACCCCCAACGTCTCAGCGCGGAGTCCCAGTTTGCGCTGGTAAACTGAGGCCCGTTGTCGGATAAAATGGCCCTTGGATAACCATACCGGGGAAACACCTCACTCTCCAGGATATTTATGATTTTCGGAGCGCTGCTGGTAGCGGCCGGAAACGCCTCCACCCATCGACTGAACAGGTCGGTGACAACGAACACAAACCTGTTGTTATCTCGTGTTTTCACGTATGGGCCCATGAGGTCTACTGCCAAAACTTCCCATGGTTGTGTGGGCGCTCGTGGTCGTAATGGAGCCCGTTCCTGTAGGGGTCCCCGCTTGAGCGATGAGCAGGCCCAGCAATCCCGGACGTGTCTGGCCACGTCTTCCTCTACGCCGAGCCACCAGTATTTCCTCAGGATGACCCTCGTGGTTTCCTCAGCTCCGGGATGGCCTGCGGTGGACGCGTCATGGTAGGCGTGCAACAGCTGGTCGTGCATGTCCTGTGGCACGATCAATCGGTTACCATCGGGATGTCGTCTCCACAAAAGCCCATCATGCACTAAATACTGGGCGGCGACTCTAGCTTCCGCCGGGTTTGCGGGACCCGCCTCGTTGATTCCGTCCAGGCTACGAATCAGGTTTTGGCTGTGGGGATTTCGTCGTTAAGTCGTCTGCTAGCCCAGGGAATTCGACACATGCGATGTGGGGTCGGACGTTTTTTGGTTCTTGTTCGGCGGATGGTGGAAGAAACATCCGGTCGACGTCAGCTGTGTGACCCGCAGGGGTCGTTGGCTCATGCCCGGGTTGGCGCGAGAGAAAGTCCGGGAGTTCGTTCTGTTCCCCCGGGACGTGTTGTACGTTAAATTTATATTCCTGAAGAAGGAGCGCCCACCGGGTTAACTTGGCGTTCCGGTTCTTCATGGTGTCAAGCCATAACAACGCTCTACTGTCGGTGCGCAGGGTGAATCTTCTGTCCTCCAGGTACGGTCGGAAAAATCGCATCGCCCAGACGACTGCCAAGCATCCTCCAAGGAATCGCCGGTGAAGCACGGGGGCTCGGCTTTTGGGATGCAGACATGTTCGGCCAATAACTTTGACAGGGCGCAAACCTGTGTCTGAACGGTCGCACTGTCTTGTTTCGGTTCTTCGGCGGTCTTCCCCATCTTCTGCGTTTGGGATTCTTTTCCTTTCTTCTCTTCTTTAATCGGTTGGGTGGGCCCCTCTTCTTCTGAAGAGCTTGCCAAATCTTCCTTCGTCGGATATGGCCGTGTCGACAATGAACGGCTTCTCGTTGTTGGTCCTTTTGGCATTATCGGGCCATACGTTGGGCGCCAATTGTTACGGGGGATGGATTGCGCCGAAGAAGAAACAACAGTTGTTGAATAAAACGAAATAATTTATTTACAAAATATGTACAAAAAAAAACCCTCAAAGTTTTTTTTAAGACGAAAGGGGTCGTCTTCGAATTGGCGGTTGAAGTGCTGGCTTGTTGTCGCTGTTATCGTTGTCGCTGTTGTTGTCGCTGTTGTTGTCGCTTCGGAGTTCGGTTGGAATTGCCCGCTGATGGTTTTTTTTTTATTCTTCTGACTTTTCTACTAATTTTCAGACTTCTGTCTATGAATTAGTTGCTTTTTTTTTCCAAATGTTATATGGTTATCTTTTTACCTTATAGGTTTTTCCTCGTTTCCTCCATTTTCTCTCTCTGTGTTCTTGCCTTTTCCCATATGGGTATCCTGTTTAGTTCCTTTCGTATTGTGTCGTTTTTTGTTCTCCATTCGTATCCTCCTGCTTGTTTTAGTCTTCTCATAATGTTTCCTTCTAGTTCTTTCCCGATTTTCTCATTTCTCGCTGTCCAAATTTCCATCCCGTATGTTATCTGCGGTTCTATTATCTTCGTTATCAACCTGTTTCTCTCCCCTTTTTCTAGGTATTCCTTGTTGATCAATCGGTAGAGCCTTCCATATGTTCTGTTGGCGAGAGCCTTTCTTTTCTTCGCGTGCCTTTTGAAGTTGTTCTTTTTGTCGAATGTTATCCCTAGGTAGGTGATGGCGTTTTTCGTTTTTATCACGGAGCTTCCGATTCTGATTTTGTCTTCTGCGTATTTTCTTCCAGCTAATCTTGCTACCTCGGTTTTTCCTGTATTTATTTTCATCTTCCATTTCTTGGCCCATGTTACTACGTTAGCTGTCGCTATTTCCGCCTTTCTCATCGCGTTCCAATATCCTCTCCCTTCTGTTATTATCGCAATATCATCTGCGTATTGTAGAATCTTTCCTCCTGTGATTCTTGGTATGTCGTATGCCATCACGTTGTATAGGATGGGAGATAGTGGAGATCCTTGCGGTAGCCCCTCTTCCGCCACCTTTCTGGTGGACAGCTCTTCTTCTATTCTTACTCGGAATCTTCTGTCTTCTAGAAATGATGCGATAATCTGTTGTAGGTATGCCGGCGTGTCTATTTTTCTCAGTTTATGTAGGAGTCCCTCTCTCCACGTCCTATCGTATGCCTTCTCCATATCCAGTAGGACTGCGTATGCGTTCATTCGTTTTCTTTTTGCTTTTTCCACTTCTTCTGTGAGGTTTTCCGCTTGCATGACTGCTCCCCTATCTTTTCTAAATCCGTACTGGTATTCCGGTATTATGTTGTTTTCTTCTACGTACTCGTTGATTTCTTCTTTTATTAGTATGTCCAGTATTTTTCCCATCGAATTCAGTAAGCTTATTGGTCTTCTGTTTTCGGGCTTCGTTGTATCTTTCCCTTTCTTCTGTATCGGAACTATTATCGACTCTTTCCATGCTTTCGGATATCTTCTTTCCTTTGTCGTTTTGTTTAAAATCGCTGTCACCGCTTCGGTGACGTTTTCTGGTGCCTGTTGTAGTGTTTCGTCCCTGATTCCGTCGGGTCCTGGTGATTTCTTTTTTGGTAGTGTTTTGATTATCTTCTCTATTTCTTCTTGTTTCCATTGTTTTGGAGTTCCTTCCTTGTTTTTGTCTATCTTCATTATCTTTATGTCCGTTGTCTGATCGTTCGTGAATACTCGTTCGTAGTGTTCTGCCATTTCTTCTGCTATCTCTGCATCTTTGTATAGGTATCCCTTTCTACCTTGTAGCGGCTGAGGACACCTTTATTCCCTTCTGTATATCCTGGCGACTTGCCATAGTCCGTTGGGTCGTTCTTTGATATCGTTGATTTTTTGATCCCATCTCCATTTGTTCTTTTTCTGAATCATTTCTTTTACTTCCTTTGTCTTTCTATTTAGTTCCTCCTTGTCTTCTTGTCTTCTATGTTTCAGGTACATTTGTTTGGCCCTGTGTTTTTCCTGTACCAATCGCTTCTCCTCTGTGGTCAGGAAGTGTCTGTTCTCTCTGTTTGACACAGTTATTGTGGCTGCCTTCTCCGCCTCTTGTATGGCTGTTGTCAGATTTTCTATTTGTTCGTCGGTGCTCTTGTCCTTGTTGTGTTCGTATTTTTCTAATATTCCTCTGTATTTTTCCCAGAGTGTGAACTTCTTCGTTGTCTCTCTCTTTATCTGTCTTCCTGTTCTCGGGAACGTAATTCTGACGGCCGCATGGTCTGAGATTAGGTCGGTGTCTCTCTCTACGTCGACTTGTTTCTCCAAGTTCTTTGTTATGAAGAAGTCTATGATGTCTCCTCTCGTTCCGTTGGTCGGGAAGTTTGTTTCTTCAGTAGGTGCTCTGATCTTGCTGTTAATTTGTCTGACTATTTCCCATATTTTTCTTCCTCTTACGGTCTTGTATCGTCCTCCCCAGCTCGTGTGATGGGCGTTAAAATCTCCTCCTATCACGGTCGTTCTGCCGTCTGTCAGTAGCTCTTTTAATTCATCTTCTATCAATTCCCTGTTTGGTGCTAAGTAGATGGCGACTAGGTTTACGATCTTTCCTTCTATTTCCGTTTCCGTAACTGTGCATTCCGTTTCTTTTGGTTTTTCCAGATGTCGCATTTTTATTTCATTTCTTGCTATTACGGCTGTTCCTCCGCCCCGGTTGTCTTTCCTATCATCTCTGTATATGTGGTATCCTGGTATTCCTACTCTCGTTTGGGGTTTTAGGAGTGTCTCGTTCAATAGCGCTACGTCGATTTTATTTTCGATGAGGTATTCTTGGAGCTCTGTTCGTCTTTCCCAGAGTCCATGTATATTCCAGGTTATGACCTTAAAGTTTTCTTGATCCATTGAATTGGCGTAGTTCTTCTCTTAATATGTCCCTGATCGTCGTGGACAGTTCCTCCCTTATTATCTGCCTTACAATTACCCTTAAATCTTCTTTCTTTTCTTCTTTTTTCTCTTCTTTTTCTTCCTTCTTTTTATCTCCTCCCATTATTTTGGCGAAGGATACTCCTTTCCTTATTTCGGCTTTTTCTGTCATTTCTTGTTGCGCTTTGTAGCGATCTTCTTTGATTTTGTCCGGGTTTGCCGGACATTCTTTCCATGCCGAACTGTGCTCTCCTCCGCAGTTGGCGCATTTCCTGATCTTTTCCTGGCAATTCTTGCCTTCGTGTTCTTCTCCGCATTTATAGCATCTCGTCTTTTTCGAGCATCTGTAGCTCACGTGTCCAAATTCTTGGCATCTGAAGCATTGTACGGCGCTTCCACTTTTCCGTTTGGCCTCGACTTTTACCCTCATGTCGAGAACTTTCTCCACGTTGAAGATCCTTTTTCCTTCGGGTGTTTTTTCGGCTTTCACCATTACCATGTCTATTTCTTTCCCCTTCGAGGTCATTCTTTTTACTGCGATGGCCGCCACTTCTTGGCTCTTTAATTCTTTTAAAATTTCTTCTTCCTTGTACGATGTGGGTATCCCTTTAATGACTACCCTTAATTCTTTTTCGCTTCTTAGTTGATAGGTGTGGTGTTCCACTTCTCCTATCTCCAATTTCGCTTTCAAGCTTCTAAAATCCTCGACTTCTTTCGTAAATATTTTTAGGCCCTCCTGGCTCATCTTTCCCTCGAATTTTATTCCGGCCTCTTTGGCCATCTTTTGGACTTTCTCCGCTTCGTTCGCCTTCTTGAGGATTATCGGTGGTGGTCTTTCCGTTTTCTTCTTTTCCGCTTTCTTTGCATCTTCATCTTGTTTTGGTTGGTTCTTATTTTTGGCGCTTTGCCTCTCTTGCTCTCTTTTGAGCGCACGCCTCTTCTTAGCTTCTTTTTCGTCCCTTATTATTTGGGACATTCTTGTAATTTCCTTCTTGTTTTCCTGTAGATCTTCCTGGTCGTTTTCCATTTCTTCTAGAACCTGGTATCGGTTCGGCGCGATTATGTCGTCATTTGTCTCGTTGGTTAGACGCCTTTTCTTGGCCATCTTTGTCATCCTCTCTTCATCGACCATGATGCTTTCCACATCGATGTTGTGGTTTTCTTTCAATTCGTAGATTATGCTGTGTAGCGCGTCTACCAGCTCCTTCGCGGTGTTCCCCGTGAATCCGGACATTCTTGTTTTCTGGGCCCTTGCCCCGTTCCTATGAAAAAGAAAATTCCTGTAAATAATTAATTATTAGGTTAGTTTGCTAACAACGTCGCTAAAAAATAATCTATGCCCTAAAAAGGACGCAAGATTTCTTCTTTTTGAAGTTTCGCTCTCTGGAGATTTCTTGTCGAATGTCGTCAGTGATCGTAACCTCTGCTCTGCTGCTAATTCTTCTGTGCGCCCGCTGATGGAAACCCGGCCGCCTTAAATAGGCGCCCTTGGGTAAAACCCTATCAACCGGTTGGTTGGCGACCGTCCGATCCGTAGGTAGGGTTGACGACCAATGGCCAAGCAGATCGAACGGCGCTCAATTCGTACTTGGTGACACAACGAACAGGTACAGCTTGGCAAATCTGTATGGACAGACGAACAAAAGACTTACCAGTACTTTGAGATTCCACGGTTATTGACTGGATATAAGGTGAATGTTGAAAGTCATACATTTATGACCAGATCAGGTGAGTCTTCGCTTTATCCAGTTTTATGTCGCATAACGTAGTCACATCTTCATTTTCTATATCATTTTCAGATTATCTTCATAACAAGATCAGGCGAGTCTATTAATTAAATAAAAAAATCTAAATTAAAGAACCAAAAAAGAAACATAATTAAAATAAAATTTTAATTTATTTGGATAAATTTACCTCGTGATATAATCGTTGCAGTTTTTCATGAAGCATCGTTTTCATTCCCATAATTTCTTGAACCATCACATTATGGCTTGATCTTTCGATACTAAAGGTGTCAACCGATTCGTAACCTGTTGGTGATGAATAGATTGCCATTTTTGATGGTTGTAATCTCTGTGCATAAGGTTTCAGTTTTAGAGGAGTTTAGAAGACAATAATCTTGAAGCTCTATCGGTCCTTAAAAGATTATATTAATTTATAAATCAATTTATTAATGAAAAAATAATAGTAATTAGAGTTTAAATTTAAATCGTTTGCGATTTGGTCTTAGTTCTAGTGTTAGAGTTCGCTCTAGTTTTAGTTGTTATTCAACGCTAGATTGTGTACATTTTTGTTGAAGTAAAAGTAGAACTAACACTAGGCTTAGAACTAGAACCATTCGGGTTTAGCCGTTTAAAGAGACGTATGGCTAAACCCGAATGATTCTAGTCTAGGTCTAGGGCTAGTTCTTGTTTTAATTCAACAAAAATGTATCAATTTTCTTGAATCTTTATTCAAATCATATCTTACTAATAATTAAATAATATTATGTTTATACTTATATGACAAATTATGGTTAAAAATTAAACGCCACTACTTAAAACACGTTGAAGTTATTACGTCTTACAATAAAATGCAACGAATCACGTTGAAGTTTAGGAACAGGTTTTTTTTTGGTTTAAACGAGAACTTGAACGCATATGTGAGATGAAAGCTTGGGAAAATAACAAGGTTTTGTAAAAAATGGAAATATTGAATTTTAAATTTAAAAATAGTATTTGTGAAAAATTATTGTAAATTATTCAACCACGTAAATTTGATATGACGAGCTTAAGCCAGAATTGGAAAAAAAATAAACTCGGAAGAAAAATTCTGTAGAAAAGAAAATCAAAGAAAAATTAATTCTAAAATGAATTTAAGTGATAAAAAAAAGGAATTTGAATCTTTGAAAATTAAACTACGCGCTACAACTAATCTTGTTGTTTTCAAGCCTCTAAAGATCCTCTGACAGGAACAGGATGCTCAATATAGAGATTTTAGGTTCCAAAAGTTTAGAACCAACACAACTTTCCAAGCTTTTCACAAAAAAAAAGTTTACTCACTGTCAAACATAAAAGGAGAAAAGGAAAAGAAAAGGTCTGTAGAAACAGAAGCAAAAAAAAAATAAAGAGCTTTTAAACAAATGATATATAATCAACTCTCAAAAGAAATCTTACCTCAGGAGGTCGAAGCCGAACACCAGACCAAATTAAATCGTAAAGAAATCGGAAAACATTACACAGTACGCAATCAGCGATAGTTTTAAAATCACAACAAACAAAATTACGTCGTGACGAATCCCAAATACCAACCACAATGTTGAATCAAATCCTCACTTCACCAGCGTAATTAATCTTTCGATGTCTGATGTTAAATTGAAAAAGAGCGAATTCGGCGACAAAACCGAAAACCGACTCAAAAAAGAAAGACCTGCGCAATAAAATTCAATCGTAAAACGAAAGATGAACTTTCCCCAAAAACTTGTACAAAATTTATTTAGAAATTGATGAAAACTGAAAATTAAGAAAAAACGATTAATTCGAACATATAACAAATAAAATTTGAGCCAAAATGACGATGACCTCTATAGGAGAGTAGGAGGACTGAGGAATATTATTACAAAACGAAGCGCAGTTATAAATATGAAAAATAAAATAAAATTTTAAAAAATCGTATCTCAAGAACCAATTGAGATATAATAATAAAATAAAGAACACTTTAAAACAAATTTTATGAATCAATGTGCCATAAATAATTCTTTATTTTCCAGTTTGATTGGTTAAAGTATCAACTTTTATACAAAAGTTATTTAATATTTTATTTTCCATAATAAGACTGCATTCAATTGTATTTAATTCAGAAAACAAATGAGTAACGAATAATACTTCAATTTTTTTAAATGGCAAATTACCCTTTCGTTAGGCTCATTTGATAGAGATTTTTTTTGTCTTTGCGATGACGTAAAATTTTAGAACCCTTATATCAGAAAATTTTTGAAAAAATGTAAAAATTGATTATTAAGAAAATTTGACTAATAACATCGTATAATAATAACATAACAACAACGAGATACCCGACGATTCCTAGAATTAAGATTACTATTAATTTTATATGCTTAGTTGCATTTTTTTTGTTTGTTTCAATTTACGTTTATTCATTTTTTAATTCAGTCTGTACGAAACTATTGTAGTTAAAGCAACAAGAAATAAAACTTTTTTAAAAACGGTATCCGAATCTTATTGTTTATAATTCACTCACACACGCGAAGGAAGAGAAGAAATTTCTATTCTTTAATTTACTAGGGACACACTCCGCTACCTTTTTTTATGATTGTATACTACATTGTAAATAATTATTGTTAAGATAACTATAACTATAAGTTGTTTTGTATCATGTCTTTAATTCCTTGTATATACTTTTGTAAACCTGTTTTGTAAATTTGTATAAAAGTGTGCTTGTCTAAAAATAAATCTTTTTGTCGTCCAGTCTTCGCGAAGTGTATTATTTTTCCAACCAAATCGAGAGACTTGATTAAAATATTAAGTAAGACTGTAATTATTAATTCATTATTCTGAAAGTAGCAGAATAAACGTAACGTTATAAACAATGATGTTTTAAGTAACTGATGGCTGTAACAAATTTACTGACAAAATACACGTTATCTTTAGCAATCAAAATATTATTAATAGCAATATCTTAATAAAACAGTTCTTATGTGGTATACCTTGCACGTTAAGAGAGGAATTTCTGCCAAAAAACTATAACGAAAAAATTTTGAATCAAATAAAATCACGTACACAAGAACAAAATGAATCAATTGGATTGTATGTGGCTTATATGAAAAATTTATTTAATAGATTAACATCTCCCGTAGATGAACAAGTGAAATCGAAAATTTTAAGAATGAATATTTTGCCTTATTATCAGAAACAACTTGTTTTGCTTGAAATAGATTCTATTGATAGTCTAATAGAGCTTTGTAGAAAACTAGAAAATGAAATATATTTAGAACTTAACTTTATTCCACCTACTATTGACAAAAATGTTGTTGAACCAGATTTAGCGTACGGGGGAACTGTTGGACAAATTAGTAATATCCAAATGAGTAGACCACAAGTTAATTTTTCTGATGTTACAACATACCCAATAAGAAAAAATAATAATAGAGACAACAGAGACAGACGAGATTATAGTAGTAATAGAGAAAGAAGTAATAGTAGAACAAGAACTAATTTAAGACAAATGATAGGCGGGATTCTTATGGGGAAAGCAACAGAACTAGGGAAAGGTCTAATGATATATTTCAATTTGAAAATAGACATTCTTATCAAAATGAAAGAAAAAGCAGATTTACGGAATTCGGAAATAATAGACAAGGAAATAGAGACAGCAGTTCTCATAGAGATAGAAGTTTTAATAGAGAAAGGAATTTTAGTAGAAACAGAAATGATGATAAAAGTCAGGAAGGACAGAAGAAAAATTCTGATATAATTTGTTACAGATGTTTGGAAGAAGATCATTTTGCAAAACACTGCACAGTAAAAAAATGAGAACAATGGAGAACGAAATGGATCATTATAATAATAAAACTAAACCTATATTAGACTATTTAATGTCGCAAAAAACTGAATCAGAGTGTCCTTATATAACAGTATCTATATATTAATGTAACATAAATGGACTCGACTCTGGGGCAAATGGTGTCTTTTTGGGAGAAAAGGGATTGGTACTTATTAAAAAGTTGGGAATAAAAATACACTCAATCAAGAATTTTTCATGTAAATTAGCAAGCGGCGAATGCGTTGACAATATAGATTATATTGAGATTCCAATATGATTGATGAATAAAGTCCAATTGTTTACTGCGTACATATTTCCCAGTATTAAGCATACTTTAGTACTCGGTACTGCATTTTGGGTAAAAATGGGTATAGTGCCTGATTTGAGAAGAGGTGAATGGTATTTTAGTAACACTGAACCTATTACAAACAATATGTGTAACTTATTACAAACGAAAGACGATTTAACAATAGAACAAAGATTTTTATTGAATGAAATTGTTACGGACTATTTTGATGGTGTAAAGAATATACAACTGGGATGTACAAAGCTAACAGCTTAAACGTAATTGTATTTTTAAGAATGTTCATTTTATTAGAGATCTATCGGTTGAAATTCACTGTGAATTATGTGCTGTAAGTGTCATGATGAACAATAATGAGATTACTTATGTGTGTTTGTATAGGTCGACGGAGGGCTGTTTTCGGGTATTTCTTGATGCCTTGACGCGGCTGCTGGAGAGCTTAAGGGACCGTAAGTATGTAATTGTGGCTGGTGATTTTAATGTACACTTTGGTAGAAGTGACGCTGCTGCAATCGAGGTATGTGATCTCTTTCTGTCCTTCGGCTTTGTGCGAACTATTAATGAACCAACTAGAATAAGTAATTGTATTGATAATATATTTTTGAATTTCGATCACTACGCTCAGTATCTAAATGTGCCAATGACTATTACATCAGAAATAACGTATGAGAGAAAGATAACTCGCCCAATTACTCGGTACGGTTTGAATATGTATTACAATATACTAAGTAAACACAGCTGGGATGTGTTGCTGTCGGGCGATCGCCTTACGGCTAATGATAAATATGAATTGTTTTTCCAACATATCCTGGAAGCTTTCTATGTGGCGTTTCCCTTACGCCGTCAAGTGTCAAGGTCCACTGATGGCAGTGTAAAATGGTTTAACCAGCCATTATCAGACTTGAGGTCTAGGTACAACCTGCTTTGTGAATTGTATAGTCGTTATAAAACAAATAACTTACTTCATTTACGAAACACTACAAGAACTATCTATCGGAAAGCTATATCCGAAGCGAAAATTAACGCGACTAGCTCATTTATTGAAAATTCAAGTAACAAATCTTGTGCCGCATGGAAACTGATTAATGCTCAGCGGAGGGACAGACAGAGTCAGTGCTTGGATCTGAATCCAGATGAAGTAAATAATTATTTTGTGAACATGCCTGTAACTATTGTTCGAAACTTAACTGGAGTACGAAATGATCATACCAGTGTTTGCACTATTCCGAGTAATTTTAATATGTTTAGCTTGCAGGCAGTAACACACAATGAGGTTCGCGAAATTTTTCGCGGTCTAAAAAATAGTCCATCTAGAGATATCTTCGGCCTGTCAGTTAACTTCATAAAAAATAACATAAGCTTATATGTTCTTCCTTTATGTAAATTAATTAATACTGCATTTAAGGAGGGAATATTCCCTGACAGCCTGAAGAAAACCTCTGTTGTGCCGGTGTTTAAAAGTGGTAGCAAAAGCGAGGTCACTAATTATAGACCGATTAGCATCCTTCCCGTGTTCTCCAAGGTGTATGAGCGAGCGATCTATAATCGAATAATGTCTCACGTAAAAAAATATAATATATTGTATGATAATCAATTTGGATTTCGGGGGGGGGTAAATGTGCGGAGGATGCAATAATAAAGTTAACGAATGTTTGCATGGATACTTTCGAGAATGGCGAGTATTGTATTTCTTTGTTCTTGGACCTGTCTCGTGCCTTTGACTGTGTATCGCATACTATTCTAATACATAAATTAATAAATATATATCACTTTGATGATCTTTCTATCAGTCTCATTCACTCATATCTAAACGGGAGGACGCAGGTGACAAGAGTTAATAACTCTACATCTGACTCCTTGCCGATAGTGAGGTCTTATTTCTGTTGTTCTTCAATGATTTTGCTTATTACATAAAAGCAGGTCTTGATAACTGTGATTGCATCCTATATGCTGATCATGCTACGGTCTTAATAAGAGGTAGAAATCGGGATGATACTGCTAGTGGGGCTGAGATGGCTCTGCCGAGGACGCGGGACTGGTGCCTTGCGAACGAGCTTTGTCTTAATGAAAATAAAACTGTCACATTTCCGTTCACATTGAGGCAGATTGACGCTCCTTGTCCCGAAGTAACCCAGTTTTTGGGCCTCTACGTCGCCGCTCCTGCGTTGTGTTTTCACGAACATAGTGTGGAGATGGGCAAAAAAGTTAACCGTAATATATTTCTCCTAAGGCGGCTTGCAGTAACTGTTACGCCAAAAGTAGTAAAAAGTGCTTATTTTGCATTTGTTCATTCCATACTGTCTTACTCTATACTAGTATGGGGAGCAGCCTCTGAAGCTGCTCACATGTTCGGGCTGCAGCGCAGGGCGGTAAGAATAGTAACGGGTTTAGGTTATCGTGATGATTGCAGAAATGCTTTCATTGCGCAGTCTATACTCACCATTCCATCTCTGTACATCCTTCGCTGCGTGGGATACATCTTGGAGAGCATGAACTCCTTAAGGATGCACGGTGATATTCACCCGTATGAAACGCGTGGGAGAAAAGACCTCTACCCAGACTTTGCGCGGTTATGCAAGACACAATCAGGTCCTATATACATGGGACAAAAATTGTATAATCACCTGCCACATAGTGTGAGAGCTCTTCCAGCGGACGAGTTGCTTGGGAAGTTAAAAATATTCTTGCTAAAGAAGGGATTCTATTCTATACGGGAATTCCTTGAGACCTCCGTAGACCTATTTAGTGCTTGAGATTCATTTTCTCTTTTTGTGTATACTGTAATTTTGTGGTTTGTAGGGTCGTTTTATTATATTCTAATTAATTAATTGATATTTTATTGTACTACTGATTGACGAGTGTAAAGAGTGTAAGTTTCTTATTAGCACAATAAAGAGAAAAAAAAAATAACACAACATGAAATTATAACAAAAAGTTTACCAATTAAATCTCGCAATTATCAAGTTATATGCAGAAAAAAATCGATCAAGAAGTAACAATAATGCTAGATTTGGGAGTCATAGAACGAAGTAATAGTAGCTGGAACTCACCAATTTTGATAGTGCCTAAAGATAAAAACAATTATAGATTTTGCGTGGATTTTCGTAAATGAAATGCTGTAACCGAAAAAAGTGCATACCCTTTACCAAATATAAATACGATACTGAATCAGTTAGGAAATTGTAAATATCTCAGTAGCCTTGATATAACTATTGGCAAATTAATCTAAAACCAGAAAGTAAAAAATATACTGCATTTTCTATGCCAGAGCGGGGTTTATCTCAATTTGTGAGAATGCCCTTCGGCTTGACAAATGCGCCTAGTACCTTTCAATGTTTGATTGATGAGATTTTTGGTCCTGAACTGGAACCTTACTTATTTATATATTTCGATGACATTATAATTTGCACATCAGCGTTTGAAAAACATATAGAAATACTTCAAGAGATTTTCAGTCGCCTAAGACAAGCAAATTTAACACTGAATAAAGAAAAATGTAGATTCTGTAGGAACGAACTTAAAATTTTAGGTTACATAGTAAATAGAAATGGGTTAAACGCTGATCCTGAAAAAGTAAGCGCTGTAATTAATATGCCAACACCAAAAACCCCAAAACAAGTTAGAACATTATTAGGAATGGTATCATGGTACAGAAGGTTTATACCAAATTTATCTCCAATAGCTGCTCCATTAACACACTTAATAAAAAAGAATATTAAATTTAAATGGTCTCAAGACTGTGAACAATCTTTCTAAACAATCAAGAATACCTTAGTAAGCGCACCAATACTTTCACATCCAAATTTTAATTATGAATTTATTTTACAATGTGATGCATGTTCATATGGGTTAGGAGCGGTACTCACTCAAAAATATAACAATGAAGAATACCTTATCTGTTATTTATCACGAGCTTTGACAAAAAACGAAATCAAGAATTCAGTAACAGAAAAAGAGTTACTTTCGGTTATTTGGAGTAGAGAAAGGAGGTTACGATGTTATTTGGAACATTATATCGTAATTACAGACCACCATAGTCTTGTGTGACTAAATAACTTAAAAAATCCTAATGGTACGCTTAGTAGATGGACTTTGAGACTTCAACAATTTGACTTTGATATTATTCATAGACCTGGAAAAATTCATGTTGTACCTGATTGTCTTAGCCGAGCCATATCAGAAGATAGTTTAGGAAGTAACAACAATAATAGATTCACATTATCTAATACGTTTATGGTTGACGATGGGAAAGACCCTTGGTATGACAAAATGTGTAATAGAATCAGTATAAATCCTTTACATTTTCCAAAATTGGCGTTTGCATGACAACAAAGTATACAAGCATCTAAAAGATAAGGAATTCAATAATAGCACAGAAAATTGGAAATTAGTAATAAAAAAGTCACACAGGAAAGACATTTTAAAATCATTTCATTGCGAACCTACAGCAGGACATTTAGGCATGTATAAAAGTTATAATAGAATTCTATCAAATTTTTATTGGCCAGCTTTGAAGAGTGACGTATATCGTTTTGTAAAAAAATGTAAAGTATGTTGTGAACAAAAACCTGAACAACAAATTAAACCCGGAGAAATGAGAGAAAAATTTCTTCATATTTAGAAACCAATCAAAAGAAATGGGATGAAAACTTAAATGAATTATGTTGTGCATATAACACTGCTAAAAGCGAAGTAACCCTGAATACTCCTTACTTTGTAAATTATGGTACGGAAATGGTACTTCATGGCTCAACATATTGTAACGGTCTGATTTTTTGGTAGGTCTTTAATGTATTGTTTTGGTGTAAATTTGTTTTGTGTTGTCAAAGAAGGAAGATTTTGGGTTGCATAATACGCGTAACGTAATATGTTTATTTTTATTGATTATTAATACATTTGTTTGTTTTTTTTTTTTTAGCAGCGTACTTCTAGAACTTCCTTAATTTTCCAATTTTATATTCCTCTTATTTGTAATTTCAATTCTCTTTCCTATTTTCTTTTTATTTCTTTTATTCAAATTTTGTTTATGCGCAAGTTCAGTTTTTTATACAACGAGAGTATTTTTACAACTCTTCAGTGACTATTCTCGCTCTCTTTAAAACCAGCTTTGATACGTGCCACACCTGTGAGTTTCGGAAATTTTTGGTGATAGCCATTTTGGTAATCTAATATTATTTGGGTTGAAATTTCCATTTTCCTTATTTGGAGGATTTATCACTTGTGTGCGAAATAGTTTGGGAATTGATTATTTCATTCCTATTTACGGTTTATCCGGATTTTCTTCGTATCATATTTAAAAACAAAATTTTTATCCTGGTTAAGGCCTCGAAGATCTGAGGTAAGACTTTTCTTTTAATCCTTAATTTACAACTCTTTAACAATCTTTGCGTTCTTTAACAAAATTCCTTTTTTTCCTTTTTCTTCTCCCTTCTTTTACATTTCTATTTTTTTCCTAATTCTCGTTATTTTCGCTTTAGGCCTTTTGTATTGGAGAGCATTTTCTTTGGTTTATTTGCATTTCCTGTTGAGAGAAAACAAATTATTAAATTTTGTATTGGGAGTCAATTTTTGGAGTCCAATAATGGAGTATATCTTTCATCAATATCCTTTTCTAAGTTCTGGAAGGCGTTACTGAGGAAGAAGACTTACTGGATTAGGTTCATCACAGTCAAGGTCAGATAAAAATCTAAAATAAAATAAAGAATTAGAACTTAACAGTATTGTATACAATTCAGTTACTTTTTTTTGTACTTACCGTTTTTTTTGATCTATTGAATTAATTAGTTTTTTTGTTTTACCAAAAGTAATTGTTTGATCATTTTTGATTTCGGTTTTATTATTTTTTATTATCACGGCTTTATTTTGAGCTCAAATATACGGAGTCGTGCGGGTTCAATTTAGGGATTTTCTTTTTAGGTTTTTTTTTGTCTTATTTTCATTCATTGTTATCACTAATGATATTATTTTTTTTAATTTTAATTTTTTATTCTAAATTTAATTTTTTTCTATTTTTTTTTGTTGCTTTTCGTTCTTTGGGTATTATCCCAAATAAATATTATTGCAACTCAAATCGACTTCGACTTATTTTTGTTGTTGTATTTGTTATTTTTGTCATTTGTTTACAACACTCACTTTACCAACTTCACGTCACAGTTCGTGGACAATACGGAAGCAACTGTGTGGCGCCTTAAAGAAATTCTACCCAACCCAATCTCCAATTGAGCTAGGCGAGGACCCGTGTTGTGTTTGATGTTGTAAATGTGTTGGTTATTATATGTATTTTTTTTTGTCGTAATTAAGGTGTGACAATATAAATTATTACGTGAAAAAATTTGTTAAATGAAGACAATACACAGAATAGAGATAATATTTTAGAAAAAGTAGATAAATTAAATCAATTGAGAAAATTTGTGGAAGATAAATTAAAAATTGCTCATGAAAAGACTAAACATCACTATAATTTAAGACACAGACCAATAACATATAAAGTAGGAGATAAAGTATGGAAGAGAGAGTATAGTTTATCAGACGCAAGTAAATCATTCTCAGCTAAATTAGGAAAAAATATAGTAGTCCTTATAAAGTAAGAAAAAGTTAGGTATAAACACGTATGAATTAGAAAATAAAGACGGTAAAAAATTAGGATCGTGGAATGTAAAAGATTTAAGAGCGGATTGTACAGAACTGTAAGTAGAATTAAATTAGAATTTAACATATATTACTGCATACAAAAAAAAATTTTTCTGGGAGAAAGAGTTATTACGGTTTATTTTCTTAGTTTTATTTATTATCAATATATTTATTTATTATAACTGATGAGGTATTTTTCTAATTTTATTGTTTTATTTTTTCGCGATTTCCCTCAATGGTTATTTTTAAGAGTTGATCGATATTCAACATGTGTTCACGGGATTTATATTTTTCGGCGAGATAACGGGTTTTTTATTTGATCGTTCAACTTGTGGGAGGAAGAAAGTTTAGTCTCTGACTGAAAAGCAGTCCGGACGTTCCTAGAAGTAAAATTGGAAGAGATTTCCATTTGGCGTCTTTAAACAAATTGGATAATTGGTGGACGGATAATTTAATTAGGAAGGAATCCATAGAGATTGAAGAGTAGATCTTAGTATCTATTTTTTTTTTTCGTTAATTCGGATTGCTCCTTTTTTTTGTTTTATTTGAACACCCCGTTGTCTCGGGTAAGCACATTATTATTTTTGAAATTATAGTCGTGTGAATTGTCGATCACTCATTTGTTTTGTATATAATTTAGGGTGTTTAATGGTGGAAAAGATCCTGTTATTGAAGAATCAAGTCGTGCCGTTCCGAAACGTGAAAGGATCGCCATTTTGGAGTCGTAATTATAGAAATTTATCTTATTTGATATTTGTTGTAAGGTTAGATTAGATTTAATGAATAATTATTTCGGCTCAAATTGAAACCAACCTCAGTCAATAATTACTAATACAAGATGTTTATTATTTTACATATTGATTTTTCTTCAAGTAATAAAAATTAGCCGTGGCAAACCCTTGACGAAGACAATACAAAAGTATTTTACAATTTTAAGAAAAAATGTAATGTTAACAATTGGAAAAGTAATAAGGGGTTCCTAGAGCAACAGATAGATAGTAAACAACGACATTTTAATCGTTGTACGTCGAAAACCTAAGATGGAAGGGTATTTTACCCGAAAATGTGTTCTAAAAAACTGTTAATTCTTTCATTGTTGTAAAAATTATTTTATTTCTAATTTTATTGGATTAATGTAATGTGATTGGTTGTGAAACATAAAGAAACAATTGGCGTTATCGGTAGTGCTGCGAAAATATACTCACATCGAAACTTTAAAGGGATTTTCGGTAAGTTATACACTTTTCCGCGCTTTTATCCAAATAAATAAATATATTCAATTCTAGCAGCAGTGATTCTCCAACAAGCGCGCCACCACACAATGTCCTTCCTGTTCGAGTTTATTTAGACCAATTACTTCTCAATCGATGGATTGGGAGAAGAGGCCTAATTGACTAGACTGCAATATCATCAGATTTGACTCTGTCGGAGTTCTTCCTTTAAGAGGAATGGGTCCACACGTGGGAACTCAGAATCGGGCTAAAATAGGGCGGGGTTTATAAAGTAAACGGAGGTGTCACTTATAAACAATTCAACCAATCCCCCAACTTTCGTTATTGCACTCGTGTCGCCAGCAAAAAAAGTCTGTGTTTTCTAAGAAATACAAATATACACACACAAAAAAGGAAGTGTATTTACATAAAAATATTAATAGAAAAATCGATTTATTTTAATCTAAATTAAATAAATTAAAATAATAATGTAGAATAGTAAATAAAAAAATGCTAAACTACATATTTATAATAAAAATTCGTTAAATGTAAACAGTATAATTACAAAACGGTGTATTTTATTCGCGCTTTCTTTTTCTTGTTTTCGGCGTTTCTAATCTTGCCGACATAATATAGTTTGGTTCACGAATTGGCATATGTCGGGAGTGTCGCGGATCCACCAATTCCGGAAGTAAACATTCGTTATAAAACCTTTTTAATTTGTACTCCATATTTTCATTCCAAAATTTTCTATCTCGTCTAAGGTATTCTACTTTCAATGGAAATTCATGTCCTGTGAAAACGGCAAAAATACAGCCATTGCGATTTGTTACTTCCATCTGGCCTTGTATTTGGTAATACCATTGATGTTTTTTATTGACCTCGTATGTGTTATTTGTTTTGTTATAATTCCAGAACTTAATTTTTCGTTCTCGTATGGCTTCATCCGGGTGCATTTTGTATGCCGTGTAAGGACATTTAATTTCTACGATAACATCAATTCCTACCAGACCATCGGGACTGGCACCTAGAAAGTAATGTTTTGAATGAATAAACAAACCACACTTCTCTATTATTATGTTTTCTTGGGCCTGTAACAAATCTAAAGCAATCTCTTCATTAGTTTTGCCATTTTTTATACTCTTCGAATTCAACAAATGTTGTTGTGAATAAAGGAGGGATTTCACCAAGTTGGTACAAAGGGTCGTATTCTTCCGGGTGCATACTTTATAAAAGTTTGAAGCCGTGAGTCGCTTTCTTCTTTCTTCCAACCAGTACCCACTATCCGATTGAAATATAGTGTCGCGTTGAAGCTGCTGCTTTTCCGCCTCTGTTATATTTAAAGTTTCTAAAAATCTTTCTTTTTCCTGCTCAAATAACTCTTCGTCTAAATCTGCCTTTAAACACGAATCTCCATATTCTTTATCTGTACTTTGAACATTTTTATTATTATTCTTTCTTACTCTTCTCTCAAGACGTCTTCTTTTAGTTGATAGCGTACACTTTATTCTTTTTTCTTCAAATTTATCCAATAAACTACCGCTTATACTACTACCGCGATATTTTTTGGTAGTAGAGTGTAGTCTTCTTGAATTAAATGAAATAACTGCTGCATGACATCTAGCTTGATATGATCTCCTTTGAGAAAAATTTATTCGTTTACCGCCCACAAATTTTGCTATTATTGAATTAAACTGTTCGACTATGTTACTGTTTTGTTTCTTTAAAAGACTCCTACTTTGATTTGAAATTGATGAGATGATTTGTTGCAATCTATAATACATTTCTGGACAGGAAGTTCTCATTTCCACAACGTAGTTTGTTTCTTCTTTTGGAGTGCAATACTATTTTTCACAGTTGTCGTGGCGGCCTAAAATATGATAGAAAGAGTTGTCGATGTCCTTTTTTAAAAGATGTACAGCATTTTCCTTATTTTCATCTCGTCTGTGGTTTATTGCTCCATTTACCGCAGAACGAAAACGTAAAATATTTTTGGCAATTATTTTACGGAACTTTAACATAAATCTGGTTTCTTTAGTTATTGCTGTTAATTTATTGCAATAGTTTCGTAATAGATGATTGCAGCATTCTATTTTTTCTACAGTTAAATTTTTATACGGTCTTGAGTCCAATATTCGTTTATAGGTGCTGCTATCTCCATCAGCAATCACTGTCGCATACCGCAAGCCGTATACTTCTTCACTAACTTTAAAGCCTTGTACCAAACCTTCTTATTCCATTCCTGTGGAACTTCCTTTATAATTTTTAAAACAAACGTGGTCTTTGTCTGGTTGTTGAGCGCAAAGACAACAAAATTTATTTTTGACAGCAAGGTACAAAACTTTTCTTTTTTCTTTTTTTTGTTTGTAAGATCTTTTGCTCCAACAAGCGTCGGCCACAACAGTTATTAATGGAACACCGTCATGATCCACTTTACCATTTTGTATGGCATGTGGCTTCTTCAACTGCAGCCTTTTTCATGACTTGTACTGCAACACTCTCCCAAGCATCAGCTACTCGATTTTGACATTTTTGGTACAACTTAGATGACATGAACGGTATATTTAAAACGGAAAATACTTCCTCCATATTGAAGAAACCACTTCCAATACTCATTGTACCTTGGACAAAATCTTCGTTTACAATATCTTTTGCTGTATGTAATTTAAATTCCCTTTTGCACATATTACAACTAATTAAAAAAGTAGACTTTACTCCAGCTTTTACTTCTTTGTAAAACACCAGATTTGCAAATGAGCAAGCAAATTGTAAATCATGCTGACTAATATTAATTAATTGTTCATTGTAGTACCCAATGTCAACTATTCGTCTCCCATATATTTGGAATGTAGTTTCCATTTGTGATGCATTTAGGCTTTTTGTTAAATCTAGAATTGTTTATTCTAAAGTTTTCGATAAAAATAAATATTATAGACTTACCTTCATTATTTAATGGTGGCACATCTTCAGTAAATGATTTATTGGTTTCGCGATCAAAAGCTAACAGGTTCGTTGTACTAATATTGTCAACGATACCCGTTAAAATACTTTTTACAAATTTTTCGGTTTTTGCTCTATTCAACATACTGCAATCTCCACCTCTATTTCTTTTCTTAAAGGTAACTTTCCTTTTACAAGCATTTACTCGACCCATTTTCACTTTCCGAATACGAATGTATGTAAACCTGATGTATTACTACGTATTACACTACTAACTCTCGTAATTGACTGATATGGCGTCCCCGAAATTATAAAGCGAGCTGTCTAATAGCACGAAAAGTTAAAATTAGAAAAATTATGTAAAATTTACTTATATTTTCTCAAACAATTTTACGTAGAAACGCTACTGTAAAACAACGCCAGAAGCAGTTTTACGATGCACAGATAATAAACATAGGATTCGCCGTCGCCACAAGCGTCGCGTCGGTCGTGACGTATCGTCTTAAGAGGCGGAACTATCTGGCGAAATCATACTTTAAATAGAGTTCTATAAGGTGGTATTTTTTTTATTCTAAAATAATGAGTTCTATACGAGCTAGAAGGGCGGGCGTTTACGTATATTCCCTATGCTCCAAATCACGGAACCATTCCTCTTAAGTTTACACCACTGGATCAAATACTTCGGATGAACAAAAAATCAGAATTCGAGAAGTTCAGCGAATAATTCTTGATACCTTAGGGAATGGTTAGAAGAATTTAAATATCGTTTAGGAGCTGCCCAAGGTATACTTTTGGAACATTTAGCTTAATTTTTGATTTATTTATTTAAATTATTAATTTTATTTGTTATTATCATTAAAACGATTGCTATCATAGTCGATCATACTCCTTTAAAAATATCAGAAAAAATTTTAATCTTTAACTCGTTTCAAGAATTTTTTCGTAAACCGTTTATAATAATTTTATCGCATGAAACTTTCTGATTTTTGACATTAAACTATGTGACTTCTTTATAAATCACAATAATTGCTTAGTTTCCTAATCGCAGACAAACGTTAAGAGATAAAATGTCAATGACATTGCATAATCAGTTTAAGCAAAAAAAAAAATGTTGGTTGCATTTTTGAAAAATTGAATTAAGAATTTCCAAATTCTGTATGTGCTTGAATCTATAGCAAATATGATAGGTCTAATAGGAAAATTATTTTTATGTAACTTGATAAGGGAATGAAGTAATGGAATTTTTGGGTTCATTGCTAAAATAAAGGATGCATTAATATTGTTGTCTTCTAGAAAAGTATTTATAAATAAAAAACACTTAAGTGTGTTGAAGAAAAATTATTTTATTATAATGCTGCGTTTTTATTAGCGTTTATCACAATGAGGGAATTAGTTTTAATTTTATTTTTTATCTTACGTAATATCTTGTTCTCTTCTTTCCAGTGTATGTTATGAGTGTTGTTGTGTGTGTTGTTTTACTTTTATTTTGAATACATTGTTCTTTTCTTTTAAGCATTTCCATGAGGTCTTTTCTTAAGCTGTCTTCCTCCGGCAATCCATTAATGATGTTTTCTAGTTTTATGGCAAGTGTAATCAGGTTAACTTGACTTGTTGGAATGGAGTACTTGTGTCCCTTATCGAGAAGGTCCTTTTTTATAAAATTGAGTATTGGAGAGGTTGGTTATTCGTGGGTGAAATTTGTGTTGGTATGTGCTGTGAATCTATTGTTTCCGTGGTGTTGTCTCGCTTTTCCCGTCTTAAAGATTTGATTTTTTTCATTTTTCTCTTCCACAAAGCATTTAATTCTGGTTTTTGTTTAGTTTTTATTTGATCTATTACCTCTTGCAATTCAATATAATGAAGTTTTTTGATTAAAGTATTATAAATAAAACTTTTGTTGATCTGGTTATGGCGTAAAAATCTTATTTGTGTGTTTGATAAATGTTGTGGTAATTTATATTTAGTATATTTTGGAATTAAATCTTCAGATTTGCAAGTTTTGTTGAATTTGATGTGCTGAAGTACTTGGTGCATTTTGAACGACATTCTTTTGTAGCTATGGATTAATTCAATAGTACCAAGATTATTAATTTGATCAATGTTAATAGTAAAATCCATTTTACCAGTAAATGTGAATAAGATTTGTTATTTAAGTTAAGTTGGGTGTAGCCACAGGGATCCCAAAATCACACCCAACTCCTTGCTACACTCTATCCTTGTTTTCCCAATCCTGCATTATTTTATTAATTTAAAGTCCAAATTTTATTACCCCATTCCCTTGCCTTAACGTTTAACGCCTGGAAATTGTTTCCTTTTTACGTCTCCAGATGAGACTTACAAAAAAAATTTCTTTACATAAACATTTAAATACAGTCATTATATTTTGATTCTTTATAAACAAATTTTGTTGGTGTTGTCTCGCGTATATTATATGATGAAAACTCATTATTTTTCATCTATTCTCTCATTTTTTCATTATTTTAATACTCGCAGAAATGATTTGTTTTCTTTCTGAACATCCTCTACATAAGTTGAAAATCAGTATTTTACTGAACTTCGCCTTTTCGTTCACCTTTTTATATGCATAAAATATAATTTGTAGAATGTATATAGGTGTAAGTGAACGAATAAAGTCATTTATTATTGTTATTATATAGTTTTATATTCTGGTAAAACCTTATTTTTTTTTCTTTTCGATTTTGTTAGAACTATATAAAATCTTTTTTTTTCTTTGACGTTCATTTTCATTTACATCCTGTTTAGGATCTTTTTTTTTTAAAGATTTACTAGGCCTAGAAAATTTGTTTAACTTCTTAATTTGAATTTAACTTCATTAATTTCATTTGGCTTATCAATTTTATTTTGCTTTTTATATAGTTTGCGTGACTTTACGGTCATTGTATTTTGATTTTGTTTGTTGTTAGAAAGATTAAATCGCCAATTTTTTTTTCCAAAATTTTTTTTTAGATGATTTTATGATTTTTTCATTTTGTTTCAGCTTGTGGACGAATTGCATGAATTTAAGATGGTCAATCATGGTGCAACTAAAATGGAGCCACTATGTTGACAGTAAATATTTTCTCTGATATTCAATGGAACTTCCTTCAGTAGGTCCACCAAATTAATTACAAAAAAGGAAAGTTGATGCTGAACGTGACTTTCCACTGTCACATGTGGGTTATTATCAGACCAACATAAATTTGTGTATTATTTCCACTATATGCTGCTGAGTTCAATGATTTCATATTTGTGATATGTTGTTAGGAACCAGTCTTTTGTGGCTGTGCTATGGGGAGGTAGACAAGTTTTCTACAACGAATAATTGCCACAGAGCTTTAGAATAATTCTTTGTAGAATGCATGTGTACGTGCAACCTGTGCATTTTGGGATTTCTTTTTGATAATTTATTTTGTTAAAGTATCTAAAATGTAACTGTTCCTTATAACTCTGCTTATTTTCTGTGTATTGGGTATTATGTAACTGTTCACACAATTATTTTGAGTCATCCAAACTTCTGTGTAAGTAACATTTTTAAAATTATAACCAAGAACTCAAATATTAATAATATAAGTTTCACCCAATGTTTTGAATTTTGAGAATATCATGATGCTATCATGCTTAAGTCATAATGCTTAATGTCTATAATAATTGTTTTAAAAAGGACTCCTCTTGGCCAAAGAGGTTGTGGTGAAATCTTTTCGAGATATATTTCAGAATATCACGTATATTGCACCATAATAACTACAAGATATGAGCCGATCTTATTCATAAAATACATAGGCTGATTTTCTATAAATGCGATAATATTAAATTCAGATTGGTTGTCGAAATTTAAGATTACTTTTTTATACAGTGGTTCCAAGTCAAATTCTTTGGAGCTTCTCTTACTAAAAATGTTTAAATTAAAAGACTTCGAAAAAAAAAAAGCAGACTGATACTACTGAAGTTCAAGCTCTTTGTTATTTCTCGCATTTTGTTGCTTTTCTACTCACCAACCTGTTTGCTTTATAACTAAGCTTTCTAGTTTCAAATAGCCTTTCTTGCCACTTGTCCATAGCTTGACCAGACCGCTTATCATTTATAATCATAATCGATATCATCCTCCAATGGACAAGCTTCTGCATCTTCTACTAGACTTACACTTGGTTCCTCATCTTCAACAATATTATTCCGCCGTTAGTAGTGGTGGAAGACTAATACAGTCTCGTTTTCAATTTGTATATTTGTATCTACCATACTTTTAGGGTTGCCATTTTTAAAAGTAACTATAGAGGAGATAAAATTTTTCAAATTTCATTATTATTCTGTTCCATTTACATATTTTTCTGTTGAACGAACTTTTTTTAATAATAATTTATTACGTTTTATACAGTCAAAACTGTTTACATCTGAAATCATAATTTAAAGTTATGACTCGAGTAATTCTGACTTTACTAAATCAACGCAAGACTTATTTCTGGTTTCGGTGCATTTGTTTGCCATTATACTAAAAATACGTTCCACATAAGCAGTAGTTGCAGGTATACTTAACCTTTCCACGTGGAAGTTAAAAATTTCAATTACTATGTGAGTTGCGGGAATGCGATCTACTTTACAGGATGTATCTGAATGACGTGCCCAAACTTCAGGGGGTGCTTCTTTAGGCAATTTTAAGGGTACTTTCTCATATAAACTATCAGCGATTTCGACTCCCCTGCGGAGCTACGCCCCTTCAAAAATGGCGAAAAATTTTGGTTTATTTTATTTTTCCCGAAAACCATTAACACCAAGAAAATGAAATTTGGGAAATATGTTTAGCTTATAATAGGGCATGTTTCGTGCGTATTTGTACTTTCAATCTTCCCTTCTAAGTTATTAAACATAACCACCCCCGTTCAATTTTTGTCTAGATCTTTTTTATGACGATGATAAATACATTGGAAATATTTTACTAAAACTTTTTTGCCTCTCTGATGTTCTTCGAAAAGTTAATAGTTTCTGAGAAAAAAATTAATTAAGCAAACACTAACTGTTAAGCTGTAGCGTTGTTAATCGAAAGTTGGAATGAATTTTTAAAGAAAAAATCTTAGCAGGCTTAGCAATCTTTGTCAGAAATATTTTTGACGTTTAAATGTCAGTGGTTTTCTTACTATTATTATTGTTTTATTTAAAATTTTGAAACGTCGAGTCAACATCGTAATCTAGTTTATCTAAAGCATGGTTTACACAATTATGGAGAATTTTTGCATAGAAGTTAGCTTTAAATGTATTGCCCCTCCACTTGTTCTCAGTGGTGTCCTAGAAAACAAGTCGGTGGCGTCAACTCAACTCGCCTGATCGGTTTATTAAAATATAAAAGAAAAATAATATTTTATAACTTTGATTCAAACATGATAATATTAATTACAAATCGAATATAAAAATATTGCTGTTAACGCATATTGAAACTTTAAATTTAATTGAAAATCTCTAAATTTTCTTCTGTAAATGAAGTTTTAGTTGACGTTAAAATGTGTTTGTACCTAGAAAGTGATCTTTCAACGCCACAACTTATAAGTGTAGCATAAATAAAATACTGAGATATTGAACCATATTTTTCCTTAAGAGTTAAAGGTATATTGTTTTCGGCAATTTGTTGAACAATTTTCAAATCCGAAATTTGGGTTCCGATCGAAAATTGGTGTAATTTTTTTATTAAACGATGAGTGGACACCGGTAATATTTTTAAAATGTTGAATAATAGTTGATAATTTTTTTGTTGATTCATATGATCTTAAACCCTGTTGTTCAAAATATTTTATATTATTCACTAAATCAGAAAAATTGTCACGTATATAATTTAAATCGTCAGGCAAATTCGGCACCTGTAAAATATTTTTACACTCAGTTACACTTACAGCGTCATTTTTCAGCATTAATACGCAGTTTTTTATGTCAACGAAATGTTGAGCATAAAATAAAGCCTCTAGCCAAGTAGCCCATCGTGCAACTACGAGTGATGGAGGTAACGGTAGGTCTAGACACATTTCTCTATACAATGAAATTCTTAGAGCAGCTTTTAAAGAAAATGTTTGCAGGAGCAAATTAATTTATCTACATCTGGAAATTTTTCCCAAATGAACTCACAAAATCGATGAAGACCTGATATGCAACGCATGTTTCATGAAGTAAATTTGAATATGTAACTTTTAATAATTGTTCAGCTTTTAATATGTAAGCAGCAGAATCGCTAACAAATAACACAAACTTATTGCAAACTTATTATTATATTATAGCTATCGGATGTATCATGGAATACATTGGCTAAAACATCATTAACTATTTTCGCAATTACTTCACCATTTACATTATCGATGAATTTAATTGCCAGTAGGTACGATTTAACAACATCAGACGGACGCAGTATTTCAGCAACAACATTTACAACGCATCGACCTACAACGCACTTAGTTTCATCAGCACTGACCCAAAAATAATTATTCGTAAGATTCACTTTTATAGGACACATTACCTTTCTATATATTTTTGGTAAATATACTTTACGCAAAGTGCATTCGTCATGAGTTTTCTGCTGAGTGTATTTTTCCAAAACCTTTTTTAATATTGGATTCTTTAGTTTGTATAAAGGAATATCAGCAGCTATAAATGTTTCGCATAAATCTTCGATAAAATTCTTTATGTAGTGGCCTTGTAACGTTCGTTTTCATCGTTTGATTTTTGTTTTCTTTTATTTCGGACCTTTTCTAGTGTTGGAGGTCGTTGATCAAGTGTGATGATGGGTACATTAATTTCATTGGTAGATTTGTCGATCTCTTTTTAAGATCTATTAATTTTAGGGGTGGGGATGCGGATACATTCTTCCGTACCACGCTTCCTCTTCCTCTTTTGTTATCGAGCATTGGTGTCGTATAGTTGCGAATTTATAATAAAGCTAACCGCGTGGTGATAGAAGTTTTGTTGGAGAATCTCAGTGTTTGATTTTGGAGATTTTCTAGTCGAGTTATTCGGATTTGTTCTACATCATTTTTTGACCTATTGTTATTGGCGTAATCGGATTTTTGTTCCGGCTTTCCTGGTTTGGCTTTGTTATACACGTTTAGCCGTTTAACAACTCAAGGTAATGAAAATAGTGTACTAATTAATATTTTCAGAGCTCGATCTCTTAGTTTTGTTTCCTTTTAGGCTTTTTCTCTTTATTGGTATCGATTCCTGCGATTTTTGTTGAATCGTAAAATTTTGGAGATCCTGTTATAATTCTGATGCGTATTAGGGACGCCATTTTGGACGCCAACTAAAAACGTGGTTTTGCTGCGGCGCAGTTTATTGGATCTTCAACTAGTTCGCCCTCTCGTCGATTCACGTGGCCCTTGCTCATCACACCTGTTCAACACACCTTCACCGTTACTATAACTAGATAAGTACCCTTCCATACAACAACAACGACAATAACTGGTATAATTTAAAGATAGGCTAATTTCGGAAAACCCATGTTTAATCGTTCTTTGATTGATTTAGTAAATTAAAAAAAAAAAGATCTTAATTTAAAAAAAAAATAATTATAATTTGTAATTTTTCATAATTTTATTGTTAATTAATAATTTGTTTTGTTCACCTGTTCGCTCGATTTTTTTTTTGATTTCAATTTATTTTTTTTGACACCAATGGAGTGTCCATACATTATTGACTCAGCTGACTCAACTATTGTGTATTTTCTTTCTTTTTTTTCAGGTTATAGTTTTGATTCTATTTTTGGAGAATCTTTAGAGCAGTCAGGTTCTTTCCTTTTTTTTATAAATTGTTTATCATATTCGAATTTAATTTAATAATCCTCTTTATCGGTCATAAACCAATATATTTTATGAAACTCAATGTTTCTTTTCTAATAATATATCTTATTATTCAATATAGTTTCAAATCTCAACTGCAGGAGTTTGTCTTTTTGTGTGTTTTGTTTAAACCTCTCCACTTGGTTTCGAACTTAGCTAGCTGTCCGAGGGAAATTAAGTGCGTGGGTATCGGTATAAGTTCGTGGCGCCCTTTTATTAACATCGTAACCCCCCCGTCTCCATTGAGTGAGCTGGAGCCCGTACCTATCCAACATATTTGTGTTCTGTCTTTTGTAATTTTGGTAAACCTTTTTTTATTGCCACAGCCTTCCCGACTTTTCATGGCGTCAAATGTGATATTTTCGAAGGCACTAGAATGCACAGAGAACGTTTTTTCACAAACATTGTAATATACTTTACAAGTATCCACAATGGAATAATTTTCCCCAAATTCTAGTACCCGTTTATCTAAAGATCTTTTAAAAGTCGACATAATAATCGTTAAGAAAAAATAAGATATGGAACAGAAACAATTTTACCACAAAGGGAAATTAAAAACAACAATTCTTAAAAAAGAACAATAATACGAACTCAAACAGAACTCCAAATTTCAATGAAAGATAATTAAAGAAAAATAAAAGCAAATTTGAGGAAATTATGCGGATGAAAAGCGTCGAATACTTCACACTCGAACAACAGTGAAACCCTCCTGACAGTTGACAATTTTCGTCAATTCATGCTGTTTTTCCTAAAAATATGAATATTTAATTATTATCGTCTTTATATACTATGTAGACTATAGTGTATTGTATAGGTTAATTTACTTCTTATACACTTAGTTATTTACGGAAGTTAATCCTTGAGTTTTAATTGAGAAATCTTTAGTACGTAAAGTACACTGAGCATATTCATCATTAATTTTAGAAGATTTTATCCATTTGTATGTGTTGGACCACTCTTTTCGATAAGTACTACTACAGCTTCTTAGTGGGTGGTGCTTTAATTTTCTGGTTCTCGTCTATATTTGTATCATTTTTCTTTTCTTCGTCAATCATCTTGATCTTATTATACTTTATATCAAATTTAATAGATGTACAAATGTATTTGAACCACAGTAAGTAGTTGACAACAGTAAAGATTTAACACCAGATAGTCATGTTCAAAGCAGCAGACGCCCTCTGATGGAGAGTTTCGGCAACCACCGCCTAATGACAGGCCATATGTACGTTAAACGCAACAAACGCCACTAGAGAGCGCTACCATAGACGTCAGCTCATCATTTTTTTTGGTTTACGCGTTGCATAATTTTGTAAAAATAAAGAAATAGGGGAGGATTAAAGAATATTAGAGAAGTGAGGAGATAGCCTGTTAAATAGAGGAAACTCCTGTGAAATAGAGGACAGTTGGCAACCATTGAAATGTGCTGCATTATTTCTATTTAAATTTACTTTTGCTTCATTTATGGGAGTCTCCGAAATACTCACAGCATAAAACTGCTAAAAGCAAGTTTAAAACGTTGATTAGTTTGACGCCTTCAGTCTTCTTATGATTTCTTGTAGTTCTTCATTACTTCATTTAGATTTTCTACAGTGCCTGTATTTATGCATTCGTAACTTACTCTTTTCACCGATGATTATTTGTTCTTCTTTTAGTATTAAAACTTCAGACATTTTGCTACTTGATTTGTAGACTGAAAATTTTGAAAAAGGACGTCGTTCATAACTTGTGTGGCTACTGATGTCATAACTTTTACAACTTCTATTTATATGCGGACTTTATTTTTTTGTCCACTTTAAAGGTAATAATAATGATCATAAGAAAGATAATGGCATATTCAAAATTAAAAAGATTGATATCATAAAACCGTTTCAAACTTTTAAAGTGGACAATCTAGAAGGCTTCACCTTCGCTCCACGTTTCACTAATTTGAGCAAATTTAAACTCACTAAAAATGATACTGATTTATTAAACTTAGGCCACAAATTCGCTATCCCATCTGTTGTGAGTCCTATAGAGCTGGCCATTGATATTGAATCTCAATTAAGTAACAATCGTTTCATAAAGAACATTTTTAATGATAACTTTCAAATAATCAAAAACATTAATAAAAATAAGAAAAATAACAACAAATACTACAATTTCATTCAGAACAGCCTAAAGAACCTACAACGAAGGATAAAAAACGAAAACCTGATTATCACACTAGGAGATAAAAATGCCGGTCTCGTGTTATTAAACAAAAATGATTACATACAAAAAACAATTACATTCTTCAAAGAAAATGATATAATTGAAATAAAGAATAATCCCACCCACAAATTTAATAGTAAACTAAAGAAAATTATAAAAGAAACAAATTTAAATAAATTTAACATATACAACAACAATTCCGTGATCATGAACCCTATGATTCCCACCTTGAAATGTTTGATAAAATTACACAAACCTCAGAGAACCATCAGACCTATAATAAGTAATAAAAACACACCTTCAGAAAAAGTAGCGAAAACAATTCAACAGTTCCTATACCAAAATTTCAAAGACCAATTCAAATACCGTATAAATAATTCAATAGATTTAATTAATAAAATAAAAAACATAGAAATCAATAGTAAAACTAAACTTATTTCATTCGACATCAAAAATTTATATAATAACGTACCCATAGACAAAACTATTCTCATAATTGAAAAATACTTACAAAACAATAAAAATATATTAAATTTAAACATTATAGAGATCTGCAGTTTTCTGAGGATCTTAGAACATGTTTGTAGACAGAACTTTTTTCTATTCAATGATAAATATTATTGCATGAGCGATGGTCTCCCTATGGGATCTCCTATCTCTGGTGTTCTAGCTGACATATATGTCAGTTGGTTCGAAGAAAAACTTTTTTCAGACAAATATAGATTATTTACTAAAGACATCAAATTTTATGGACGTTATGTAGACGATATAATAATAATATATAATGGTAATAATGCGAAACTTTCTGCTTTAAACAACATATTCAACAATATTTCAAAACTACAATTCACCACTGAAATAGAAATTAATAACAAAATAAACTTTTTAGACCTAGAAATTCACAAAAACTTAAATAACAATTCTTTATGTTTTAATATATACAGAAAGGAGACCCATACGGACACTATCGTTCCCAAATTTTCATCAGCATAAGGAAGCTGCCTTTAGATTTATGTTCAATAGACTTAACAACATACCACTGAGTGATGAACTTTATGTTCATGAATTGAAGAAAATAATAAAAATAGGTTTTAATAATCAATATAAAATTTCAGATTTACAAAATATATATAACAAAATACATAAAAACAACTTAAATAACATAATTTTCCCTAGACGCATTTTCAAATACAAGTATCTTGCACTACCATTTCATCCCGATCTTCAATTAAATTTCAAAGACAATCTTATTAAATATAAAATTACTCCTGCTTTTAAATCAAACAATAAAATAGGCCAAAAATTAATCAATAACAAACATAATTTTAATAAATTAGAAAGAAGTGGTATATACAAATTGTCATGTAATGACTGTGATAAATTTTACATCGGTCAAACTGGTAGAAACCTTAAGACTAGATATAAGGAACATGTCTCTAAGGGCAGCTCCGCATTCAATAAACATTTACAAGAAAACCAACACAGTTCTAATATTGATAATATAGATTTGATAAGGCCTCTTCTTAAATCTAAAAAGATGGACTTATTAGAGGAGTTCCATATTCGTGATAATGATAAAGAGTTATTAATCAATGATAACATAGAGTTCAATGATCACAGATATTTCCTGAAATTTTTTGAAAATTCCCGCCCACCGATCGACCTGAGTCGTCATGCGCAATCCACTTCATTATAAGAGCAGTCTGCACCAAGTTTTCTTGGAGTACGCAGCTCATCACATTTTGTTTTTTCAATTCAGAGTTAATTTTGTGGTAAGATTATTATAAAGTCAAATCCACTCAATAATTTTCACTTTTCCTTTACAGTTAATAGCGTTTCACCTCTCATATAAGTTTATTTCACTAAAAATAAAAAGGTTTTTTGCATAAAACGTACACAATGTAAGTGACGCCATTTTGTTTCAACAATTTTGTTAAGTCGATTTAACGGTTTTGTTTTAACTTTTTGATTTTGTTTCTAGTTGTTACTGCACAACACGTTCTCCCCATTTTGCTAATGTTTAAGAAAGAACTTTAATATTTTTCGCGGTTTTCACTCCACAAATTTCACTAAGATGCTTCTCCACCATGATGTACTATATACGATGATTGTTAATCCCTTTTTATTGAAGTACTAAATACGACGGTAAATAACAACTTTAATTTTAAGTGAATTTATATAACAATTTTCCTTAATTTCTAGTCGTGCCTGAAGACGGTTACATAGTTAACCGAAACAATTTCTTTATAATAAATTAGTCATCGTTTTATGCAAATATTGTGATTTTTTTTTTTTTATATTTTTTTATTTTTTTAGTCAGTATTTTTAAAGTTATTGTTTTCGATAATTTATTTTGTTATTCTGCTTACTTTATCTGTAAAATAATAGATGCTGCTGAGGTGTTGTGCTTACCACCAAAGCTCGGATATTTCGGTACCATCTCAGTAGCGTCGCCAGCGCAGAACCTATGGGGCGCGAATATAAATGCTCTCCCACCACCCGATCTACCGTTCCGATCGCTCACACATCTACAAGCATGCTAGGCCTGCATTTATCTGTGGTGCGTTCCGAGAATTCAGTGCCAATTTATTTAATATCCTTTATTTACCGTTAAATCCATTTCATTTTCTGAATTAGAATTGTACTATTGTTTCAGTTTTTATAATTTAAAACCGAGTGTATTGAATATTTTATTTAATTATCATCAAATATTTTCTTGCTTTTTCATAATTAGAAGGGCTTGTTGTTTTAGGTTTTATAATTTAAAACTACTTCTATTAAGAGTTAATTTTTTGATTTTTATTAACTGAATTACGCTATTGTTTTAGTTTTTATAATTTATTCAACACTTAATAGCGAGTTTTGACGATACGTTCACATTAATTGACGACAATGTAGCATTTGCGTTAGTTACCAGTTGTGACGTCGAAAGAACATTTTATAAACTCAAAGACATTTTAACACCCAAACGGTCGTCATTTTCTGAAGTAAATTTAGAAAAAGTCATTATTATTCAACTTCGGAACTTTACTAATTTATCTATTCGGAGGGAAAAAAAGCGTATCTTGAGCATATGCTGAGCACTAGGGGATGTCGGGAACTTTGGACCGGTTTTAGGGCGATGGGCATTGTTAATAGTAAACAGCGTTCTATTCCGGACTTTTTAGCGAGTGTTGATGCTATTAACGACTACTTCCAAACTTCTCAAATAGTTGCTACGGGTGATATGGACACTATTAATTATTATAACTTAAACATAGTACCTGGTGTTACTGAGAAGCTGACATTAACGCTTGCAACTAAAGAAGAGATTTATGACGTACTACTCAATCTCAAATCAAATGCTATTGGTACTGATGGTATTGGTATAAAGATGTTGTTGCTGTGTTGCCCGTTGATTTTACCTTATATTTGTCATATAATTAACTATTGCATTCAGGGCTCTGTGTTTCCTGACTGTTGGAAAACTGCTCTGATTACGCCAATTCCAAAATCTAGCAATCCCAGCCAATTAAAAGATTTGAGACCGATTAGTATTTTGCCGGTTATATCTAAAATTCTGGAAAAAATTATTGCTGACAGGTTGCGAGAGCACTTAGATAAGTTCAATATTCTACCTATGCGGCAATCTGGCTTTCGTAAAGGATACAGCTGTACTGCTGCCCTATTGGATGTGACCGACGACATTGTTCGTGAGATTGATCAGAAAAATGTCACTATTTTAATTTTACTTTATTATTCAAAGGCTTTTGATACCGTTCATCATAAAACTCTTTTATCTATGCTTCATTACATTGGACTTTCTGATGATTCCATTTTGTTTTTCTGTAACTATTTAACTGGTCGTAAGCAAATGGTAGCTCTAAATGGCAACTTCTCTACTGAATGTGCTGTATCGTCCGGAGTTCCTCAGGGATCAGTTCTTGGTCCAATTCTCTATTTAATTTACACTTGCAATTTATATAATGTACTGAGAAGTTGTAAGGCTCACATGTATGCTGACGATACGCAACTTTACTATTCTTTTAACATCAATGATCTTGCTGATGCACAAAATTGTATAAATTCTGATTTGACAAGATTGGTTGAGGAATCTTCAAAACTTTGCCTTCAATTAAACCCGGATAAATCGTCGGTTATGGTCTTTGGGGGGCGGCGAGCCGTTGGGGAAGTCAAGGCATCTGTGGATCTAAAATTGAATGGCGTTAAGCTAAATATTACTGATGAGTCGCGAAACCTGGGAATCACTATTGATTCTACTCTTAGATTTCGTAAACATGTCGCTTCTCTTCTCCAGCGTGCTTATGCCACGTTGAAGCTACTATATGGCAATAGACAACTGCTTAATCAGCGTCTGAGAGTGCAGCTTTGTGATGCACTGGTGTTAAGCATTTTTAATTATGGGGATGTTCTGTATGACTCCTGTTTAGATGTTGCCGAGTCGTTGCGTGTTCAACGTGCGCAAAATGCATGCTTACGCTTTATATTTGGCATTCGAAAGCGAGAAAAAATATCCCATACCTTAAACTGGGATGGGTGGTTAAATATGTCTCGGCGTCGTAAATTGCACTCTGCTTGTTTTTATCGAAGAATTATTTTCAATCAAAAGCCTCCCTACTTGTTAAATAAATTGAGATACCGCTCTGACGTGCATAACATCAACATCCGTCGTCGTTCTTCCTTGTCTATACCCCAACATAGATTGCAAATTTTTGAACGATGTTTTTCATATAGTATACCTAATTTGATCAATAGCATTGCTACTGATATTAACAATAAATCTAAGAGTAGTTTTAAATTTTTTTACAAAGCATATCTTCTTCGGCAGCAGGGTGATTTAAGATAAACAAGCTTTTGCTTGACGGGATATATATATATAGTATGTATAAAACTATCCCTTCTTTCTTATCCTTCCTCTTCTATTTATTTTTCTTTTTCTTCTTTTTCTATTTCTTTTTTTTTTTCTCTTCTCTATTTCTTTTTCGGCTCCTTCCTTTATTCTTCTTTTACTTTTACTTCTTTCTTACCTTATTATGTTACTGCATGATCGGATTCTGTTTATATATATTTTCTATATTGATCAAGGGACCGATGAAAAACAATAACACCTGAGTCCATCAGGTGCATTGACTCGGTTTCCTTTGGTAAACCGCTTATTATTTATGATTTAGTACTTCATTTTTTTTTATATAGTATAATTCATTTTTTTTTTTACTTTTTTTTACCTGATATTTTCTTTTGTAATTGTAAATTGTACTCTTTTTTTTTTGGTTTCACCGATAAATATATTATTATTATTATTATTATTATTATTATTATTATTATTATTATTCTGTATTTATTAATACAGATTCTTGCTAATGCGCGCCTATGGATTACCATGACAACGCTGCAGACCAGTGAACTCGGGACCTTGGCTATGCGTCGCTCGTTAATAACGCAACATTCATGAACTGGTCGACTGGACTTAGGTACCGAAGAATCCGAGCTCTACTTATCACAGTTTACTTCTATGTGTAAGATCTCCATTAAAGTCTAACCTGCAACATTATAGTATTTATGTGTTAATCTTATCTCTAAATGAATTGTATCAATCTAAATGAACATTAACTGGATAAGAATGAATGAAAATATGGCAGAGGTAACTATATACAGGGTGATTCGGGAGAAAATGGAAATATTTTATTTTAGGACATGTCCAGGAAACAAAAATAAGCAAAATAAGGCTATATATTCAAGTCCAATTTTCATTTGTTTCATATTTTGAACAATAGTAATTTAAAAAGTGAAGGAAAATGTATTACTAAACTAACAAACCAAAACAAAAATAAATAAATAAACAAGTAGCATTAATTCACGTAAAATTTTCGAAAACTCCACCAGTAGCGCATCTCTTGTGTCCACTTTCATAGCATAAACTAACGAATCATCTCAATTTTTCAAAGCTATATTTCGGCGGGAGTTTTAAAACCAGAGAGGATTTTAAGTTAACTGTAGTTACGAATTTTATTCCGTATTTATTTAAAAAAATATTTCGTCCCCTTAATACTACAACTGGGTAACTTAAAATTATTTAATTTTCAGAGGAATTTTTAATTTGCTATTAAAAAAAAAGTGGTGTAATAAAGCAAATTTATTATTTTTAATATGTAACAACAAGCTTTAATAATCTAAGTCCTCCTAACATAATTAAATATTTATTTTTTGTTGCAACCTTTTTTTTCCGTTTAACAAAAGATATCTAGCTTTAGCAGTTAACCCTAGGATACTTAACCAATAAAATATCGTCATTTACATAATCCGGGCTTCTGAGACCCGTTATATAAAATCACGTGTAGTCAGAACAGAAACAAAGTTATTGAAGTAAAACTTTATTTATTTATACATATGTACGTTACAAACGTGAGGTTAAATATGAAAGTGAACATTATTGTTAAAAACACATTACTGTTTATTGTTTTTAGGGATTGGGGAAGCATTTAGTGCCCATTCTAATACTATGCTCATTACAAATATTATTTTTACAAGTAATACATATCATTGTGCTTTTACAATCAATACTTGCGGGACATACTGAGCGAGCATCTTTTTCTCTTAATTGTTGCACTTGTGTGATCGATTTTTATGTGGGGGTTCTCCGACCAACATAAACTAAACCACCCAAAGCATAACCAGACGTAGATTCACACATCCAAAATATTTTAAGTTCATATTTTGCCGGTTTACTTGGCATATATTGAACGAATGTGCATCTACCTCTAAACCCAACGAGTTGTTCATCAATAGTTACATTAGTATCAGGTATGACGTAGGTTTTGCATTGCTGAATGAATAAATCCCAAATGTAGGACATTTGGGATTTATTGCTAACTTATCGGTTTCCAAACGCGCATTCCGGGTTCTCTTGTCGTCAAATCTGACGAATCTTCGTATTTCTTCAAAACGAAATATGGACATTGTGGCTCGGTATACAGGATTCTTCAGTTACATCTTTACACGGTTTTTCTATTGCTCCATAAACACGTTTGCCCTCTAAATTAGTACAGTTCACAATTTCTTGTACAATAACTGGAGTTACAAATAACTGAAATGCTTCTTTTGGTGTTGCAGCCATATGTTTCCTTGCTAGTCCTGGCGCACGCCGAATAATGTTGTGTGGTTGAATTTTATTTTTTGCTGGAGGTTCCAAACTCCATACCAGACCACTTGGAGCAATGTAACCGCTCGTTGAAGGCTTACCAATATCATCAACATCATCCTCTGAATTATCGTCACCATGATCAGAACTGGATCCAGAATACTCGTCAGGAACCAATTCGAAATTTCTATCTTCTGTGTCATCATTTTCTGCTTCTGACACATCACTTTCTTCAAAAGGCAGATCATCACATTCAGCTGCCGTATATATAAAGACGTGTTTAGAGCATATCTAAATGCTCAAGCCGATTAAAATTATTTTAAGAAAATTATGAGTAACTAAAATCTCGGCGTTATGCATCCTAGGGTTAAACGCCAAGAATTAGAAACATATATCAAATTAAATATTAAAAGATTCACAATATACTATGGTGATAATTATTTATTTTTTCGTCTAAATCGGTTTCGGGCCCTGCCCTTGCTCAGTAGTTAGAACCCTCCAAACGTACAAATCTTTTTTAGGTATATGTTGTAGTAAATCAAACAGAATACAATAAACTAAATGAATAGCATGAACAAAAGACAACTCACGTCAGGTTAAAATCGTAAAAACAAACATTGAAACTTTATAAACTTTAACGAAATGTTCAGCGACAACCGTTCATTGTAGCATTGGCGGTAAAATTGTAAACATGTTAATAACTGAGGTTAGGAATGTTCACCAAAGTAGAATACTACGTGAAACTAGATCGACAATTGATCCGACTTATAACTAAATTCAAATTATATAATGTAAATTATAAACGATAAACGGTTATTACAGGACCAATTCTCTTAAGAAAACAACATATAACAAATCAATCAATATCAATATAATAATAATGGCAACTTAACAAAACTAGTTTTTTGTGGGGACATTTGGCATGGGGTGGAAGTGGTGCAAAATTGAGCCGCCTCCAAGCTCAATCTTTTCGTCCACTTGCACATTATTATGTAAAAACTACAAGAATCTAGATCGCTAATCAAACCGACTTAAAAACCAAACTCAAAATTGTGAATTAAAATTACAAAAGATGAAAATAATATTACAGGACTAACTCTCCCTCGAAAGCAAATAAAACAATTCAAAGAACTTTTCAGTCAAAAAAAAAAAGCAAAGGCAACTTAGCAAATTATTTCTTGTGGGGACATTTGGGGCATGGGGAGCAAGTGGTGCAAAATTGAGTCGCCTCCAAGCTCAATTTTCTCGTCCACTTAATTTAATTTAATTTTTTAGTTTAATTTTAATTTTAATTTTTGATCTTTATTTTCGGGAAACGATCCTTCAGACACTGATATAACAGTGTTGAATTGGGAACCACTTGTTCATTTAGGCTGACAATATTTTGGTTGTTTTTAATAAACCGGTTAATTTCGTATGTTTCCAGCAATTCCATCAGATTGCTCTTTTTGAAATGGTGAAGTAGCTGTACATTTTATTTCCTTCACTCTCGCAATTAGGTGTTCCGTGATCCCTCTCCTCCCACAACTTCTCCCTATCCACCTTATCAAAAGCCGCCTTCAAATCTATAAACAGGGCGTACAATTTCCCTCCCTTCTTATCCAGCTCTCTATCTGCCAGATGCTTCAACACGTATACGTTGTCGATTGCTTCCCTTCCCTTCCGAAAGCCTGCCTGCCCACCCGGCAAAATTCCCCCCAATTCTATCTCCTCCTACAGTTTTCCAGCAGTATCTTCGTGTATACCTTGTATGCCGAGTCTAGTAGGTTAATTCCCCTGTAGCTCTCTACCCTTCCCTTATTACCCTTTTTATATACTGGGCAAATTACCCCCACTTTCCATCGCCACCTTATTATTAGAGAGTTAAGGAACTTTTCTCGCCTCCAAATAGCTTTTTGAAGTTACAGTCGATTAAACAACATAAATTTACAATCATAAATTTTATTAACAATAAAATAATCGAAGCAGAAGAGCGATTTATTAACTTTAACACGGTCGGAGAATGGGGACGGTGGGAATAAATTGACAAGACTTTGATTTTAAAATAAATGAACATAAATGAAACAAACGAAATGAGGCGGAGATATAGGATACACCTGGAAACCTTCCTAAGGTATAAAGGAATGGAATGCTCGAAGAACCTTCCAAGAGTATTAAGGTTGGGACAAAAATATGCAAAAATTAATGAAAGTTAACAACAAAATAAAATCAAAGTCTATCAAAATAAATCGGGCTTACGGTAAATTTGAAATACCCGTATTTATTTATTTTCGGAAACTAATTTCAATGAAGATTATTGTCGAAGACGGTCGTAGAACTGATGAAGAACTGTTTCAGAACTGTTAAAAATCAGAATTTTGGCCGGCTATTTATACCATTTTAGGGCGAAAACTGAATTTTTCCGCGTGGGGGATCCTATCAGTACAAGTTGTCAAAGACTAATTTACAATGCGCGGCGCTAATTAATAAAAATAGCAAAAGTCTGACGGCGATATCGGATGCGGGACACAAAATTACATAATTACAGTCTTTGAACGGATACAATCGGTTAAGGAACGGCGGAGTAATTAACAATTAATCAACAATAATTAACGGAAAAATTTATAACACAAATCAAAAGATACCCTTACTTATACGGAAAATCACAAAAATATTATTAACAAAACCGGCCACTGCTTACGGCACTTATATTCACAAACGTTTTCCCGACCACGTGTTTCACGTTAAAACCAATTAATCGGTATTAATTTACGCGCACCTTAACACAAAACAATTCCAGCAGTTGGGCGATGTTCGGGGCGATCCTACATGGGCAATATTTTTTATGGATGACCATCAGAAACGGAGTAATTTAATATAGAAATTTTTGTTTTACCGAGATTCAAATTGTTTAGTCGTATATATAAAACACCTCTTCTCAGTGGTAATTTGTTTTATTTTTTATAAAATTAAAACAATATTTCTTCGACGTTTCGAGCTTTATAATGCTCATTATCAAGAAATTATTATCCTCTTAGCGCAATCTTACATTGTAAATTTTATTCTAATGATATCACGTGTCGCTGACTGCAAAATTATCGATTCCATCGATAATAATTATAATGAGCATTATAAAGCTCGAAACGTCGAAGGAGTAATTTAATTAATTATGATGCGGGATGATTTGCGGTTAATAATCGTGTATTATAAACAAGCGGATCATCTTTAAAATCATTCAACGGTTATTTCGTGATGTTTGTAAATGTTTGAAATCGGTTTGATCGGTCTACGATTACTAATTCCGCATCATAAAAAATACTCGCTGTACGGCTGCTAAAACTTCCTCGGGACGGTCGGCTGGACTGATAGAAACATGTTGCTTGTCGTATCTTGTCGTTCTTGCTTGTGGGCGTCGGTATCCTCCATATATCCTTGCAGGAGCTGCAATATGTACATTTGCACCACCGGGACATCGTGCCCGTCTTCCCACATCTTGAGCAGAAGAGAGTCGGTTCGAACTGGCAGTTTTGCCAGAGATGTTCTTTGTTGTCGGTTCGCCAGAGATGTTCTTTGTTGTCGGTTCGCCAGAGATGTTCTCTGTTGTCGGTTCGCCAGAGATGTTCTCTGTTGTCGGTTCGCCAGAGATGTTCTCTGTTGTCGGGGGAAACGGATGAGTCGGATCGATAGTACTGTCATCTTCCTCGAAATTTAAGTCATCCCAGGACCCTAATGACACGATGTCTATGTCCATATCTGACATGTTCTGTAGAAGAGAAAAGTTATTACTCATAATTTCAAGGAAAATTAATTTTATAGGGAAGACTGGCGGTGGATAACAGCACAACCCAACGGATTATATTACGGTAATTAACGGGGAACGGTGGCTCTGATGGTTCGGCCATTCCGGGCTGTGAGGAGCTGCCGAATTCTTCGTGTCTTCCCCTCCGGTCTGAACCTTTTTAATGCATTGGCATAGGCGGGAGTCAATGGTTCGCCGCTAAGGATCGCCTCCGCCAAATCCGCATCGGTTATCGGGGTTCTTCGGGTTTCGGTTCGGTGTCGGTTTTGTCAGAGGGAGAAGCGGTTTGAGAATCCAGATCGGTGAGAGATGTTGACGGAGAGGGCCTGTGTTACTTAGATTTAACCTTGAAGTTAATATTTTGCAAGGCAACAGCACCTTCTTCCTCTTCTTGGCCTCGATCTCTTTTTTTTAATTCTCTTGCCACCTCTTTGGCCCTCTGTTCCCGCTGGCTTTCCCAACTCCTCTGCCTCGCCCGGTCGATGGTTGGATCTATCGCAAATTCCGGCTCGCCTTTCGGTCGTTGTACCCTTTTCGGTATCTAGAGAACGGTAAATATTCGGTTTTAGATCTTTGACATGGACTCGGTAGGATCTGTTTCCACGGACATTTTGGACTTCATATACAATGGGTGATAGGATACGAGACACCACATAGGGGCAGGAGTATTTCGGAGCTAGTTTCGCCGCAAAACCTTTCTATTGGGATGAGAGTTGATGTTCTCTCTTCATACTAGTTTTAATTATGCTTCATTACTCGTTTTAATTTCGGTCACCTTCGGAGGTTATAATGATGGCCTTGTTCGTTAAATCCTCGGGCTATCCTCATGTCTCATGTCTTCATTTTCCAATTCCTTTGACTCTGGTTCCTTTATCCGGTAAACACCTTTCGGGACTTCTAATTCTCTTCCGAAGTTTAAAAATGCTGGGGATTATCCGGTAGTGTCATGTTTTGCGGTATTGATTGCGAAGACCAAATCGGATAAAAATTCATCCCATAATTTGTGATTCTCTTCACAAAATTGAGCAATCATGGTTTTAATCGTTCGGTTGGTCCGTTCAACGGGATTTGTATGCGGAGTATACGCTGGAGTCGGAGGGTGATGAATTCCAAGATCATCCAATAACTCTTGAAATGGCTGTCCGGTGAATTGTGTTCCATTATCGGTTGTATGTGTGTGTATGTAGGAAAGCGGAGGGTATGCTACGCACACAGCACCTAGGCCCCAACGGGCCCCTTGTACATCCTCCTACACTGTCTCCGGCTACATCAACCAGCCTAAGGAATTTCCGAAGGCTAGGATACAGCTCAGAGGTGTGTTCCTGATGCCATCTGTGGTCGGCCATTCCTCTCCGAAGTCTCTCATTCTGAGGTATTGTAGAGTGGGGCATTCACACAAGATGTGTCGGACCGTCTCCTCGCTCTCTTTACAGAGGCGACAGAGAGGACTAACAGCAAGCTTAAGGTTATAAAGATGCTTGTTTACCTTACAGTGACCCGTGACGAGTCCCGTTACAGTTCGTAGAGCGTTTCTACCAAGCCTTACGAAAGACAAGGCTGCCTCTGCTGAAGGATAATGTAATACTTCCTTATACAGATGGCAACCCTTAATCCTATCCCACCAGTTCCTGAACTTTTTGTGGGTAAAATCTTTAATTATCTCAATCTGAGTTGATAAGGACGGAGCGATTATCGGTTCAGGCGAACATGGCGCTCGCTTGGCAGCCCTTTTGGCAAGCCTATCAGCGTGCTTGTTACCTGAACAAGTCGAGTGTCCTTTTATCCATTGAAGTATGACACAGTTATGCACTGCAGCCTTCTCCAATGTCAGATGACAACCCATAACAAGTCCTGAGGTAATTGTTATTCTACTCAGGGCTAAAATAGCTTGTCTACTGTCAGTATAAATTGTAAAAGTCTTACCTACCAAATTGGATCTGACAATAACGTCAGCGGCAAGTTGTATGGCGATTAACTCCGCCTGTATGACGGTGGTACTTATACCTAAAGGTTCAGATACGTGGAGTCGGAGATCATACGAGAAGACTCCGGCTCCAGCTCCTTCCCCTCTCTTTGAACCATCAGTATAGATTTTAATTCTGTTTCTTACCTCTACTTCTGTGGAACTTGGGTATATTTCTTCGTAAAAATGTGTTGTAGGGGTGTAATGTCCGTTACACAATCCAGAATTGGTGAGTATTCCACCATTTCATTCCAGAGATTGGCATTTTTACTATTTCTCTCACCCATTAGAATTCCTGCTGCTCGCAGTCGAGTCATGGTCACCAATGCCACCTCTTGGATGAACAAATGAAGTGGCGTTAGGTTTAACATGTTTTCCATGGCTGCAGTGGGGGTAGTCCGCAGCGCACCTGTAACGTACAAACACGCAAGTCTCTGTACTTTATTAAGTGCAGTAGTGGATGTAGACTGTAGGGTCTTTGACCACCATACTACTGCACCATAAGTAAGCATAGGTCGGATTACAGCCGTGTAAATCCAGAGGGCATTTCTGGGTGACAAACCCCATGTCTTACCTATAGCCCTCCGGCATTGACCGAATGCAACGTACGCTTTTTTTACTCTATTATCTAGGTGGGCTCTCCATGTCATTTTATTGTCAAGTGTGATGCCCAGATATTTAACTTCTTTTGACAATACCAATGGAGTATCAGCAAGGGATGGCATTCTGGGATTGCTAACCTTCCTCATCCGTGTGAAAAGAATCAACTCTGTCTTCTTAGGATTCACAGAGAGTCTTTGTTCGTCACACCAAGTCTCTATCAGTTTGAGAGCTACTTGCATCCTGTCAAACAGCACGTTTATATACTTGCCTTTGACGAGAATGGTTAAATCATCTGCGTAACCAACTATGATAAAGTTGGCTTCGGCGAGGCGGTTCAAGAGGCTATCCAGGGTGAGGTTCCACAAAAGTGGGGATAGTACACCCCCTTGTGGACAGCCTCGAGTAACTCCTCCTTGAAGACTGACATCGCCAGCCCTAAGCTTAACTATCCTATGTTTACGAGTGTTCTCAATCCAATCACAAAGAGTCGGTGGAACATTATGCTCTAACAAGGCATCGTTAATACCAGAGAAAGTTGTTTTATCAAAAGCTCCCTCTATATCTACGAAAACCCCCAGGGCGGACTCCTTTAGGTCCAGCGCCCCACCAACAGAGCTGGTCACTGAGTGAAGAGCCGTTAGTGTGGACTTGCCCTGAGTGTAAGCGTGTTGATTAAAATTTACTGGTTTAGTTGAAAGACAGAAATCTCTAATATAGCGATCACACAGTCTCTCCAGAGTTTTCAAAAGATAGGAGGAGAGACTGATTGGTCTAAACGATTTCGGTGTGAAATAATCAAGCTTAGACGGTTTTGGTATGAAGTTCACTGTGACCTCACGCCACCGACTGGGTATATAGCGCAGCGCCAGGCATGCCTGGAAGATTTCCACCAGGTGAGGTACTAAATCCTCCAGACCACATTGTAAAAGGGCTGGTATAATACCATCTGGTCCTGGTGCCTTTTTTAGTAAGCCAATTCGTCGTTCAGGGTCTGAAGCCAGAACCCGATTTAACCGAGAAACTTCGCTGCATGAGGAAACTTCCTCACAAAATTTCTTGCACGTTTCTCGTTTTCTGTGACGAACGCTTTTTTTGAACTCCGCTAATTTTCCTTTATAAAGTTTCCAGTCGGAGTCTAATTTTGAGATTTTAGCTCTATTAAAGGCTGTCCTTGCCTCCTTTTTGAGTTTGCCGAGCTCAGGGCACCACCAAATGGTAGCACGCCCAGAAACGGCCTCTGATCGGAGGGGACAAGCCTTTTTATAAGCCTTAATTAAGGAGTCACTGATAGTATTTAGGTACTCCTCAACTTCATGGCCTTCAGTTGGCTTACGCAACCCAATGTCGCCCAAACACCCAGTTAGCAAGGATTTGAACACGCCCACATCCGTCCTTCTGTGGTTACGCTTTAGGTTCTTTCCAATCTTTATGGTACCAAGATCGAAAGTGATCCATCTATGGTCGGACATTGAAACAATGTCAGAAACCGTCCAATTGTGGATCGAAGACGAGATACCCATCGAAGCGAGTGTGATGTCGATGACTGATTGACCTCTAGCGGTTATAAAGGTCGGCTCAGAGCCTCGATTAAGTATATCTAAATTACTGCTAAAAATGAATTCAAGAAGGGACTTACCTCTTCCATTATCATCAGCACTGCCCCAGGCAGTTGAGTGTGCATTAGAGTCACATCCGATGACAAGATTCCAGTTACCTTTCCTCGCGTCCTCGGCCAGCCTTTCCAATCCTTGGGATTAACTTAACCTTTCGGTTGATGGTACACCGCACTCTAATCGACGTAATGTCTCTTCCTGTATGCTGAGGCAACAGGTGAGCGCTTGCGTGTTTTGGTACGTAAATGGCAGTTCTGACCTTATTAGTGGCAGGGCAACTAAAAATAGAACCGCTTAAACCACTGAAACCGCAGACCTTGGATTTAAAAACCCAAGGTTCTTGGATCAGTGCGATAGTGTTAATCATCATATCAAGGTGGCGACAAAGGGTGGCAGTTGCTGCCCTACTATGATGTAGGTTGCACTGCACCACCCTTAATTCGTCACCTACCTTGTATACATCACCTTTTCCGTCCATTATGAAGAGGTGAGTTGATCAGCTGATGCTGTTCTGGGCGGAGGTGTATCCAGGATGGATTCATCCAACTCCTTGCTCGAAGCCGGGGTTTTGGGGTCGGCCTCTAGGTTGATGAGAGTGTCCTCATCTTCCTCAGCGGTTGGAACATCAGCTGTTTCCATCCGCCCTGCCGTTTCACCCTCCGCGGCTGCTCCATCTCCCTGCTCGGGGTCTTTTAATCTGCCGACGCGGGCCTTTAAGGTGTTGAAAAGGTAGCAGATTCTACCTTCATGGGTTTTAAGCCATTCGGCGTCCTTCTTCGCTGCTCCGAAGACAATGAGGCGACCCACAGGGTCTGTCCTCACTTCGTAGCGGAAGAGGCACCAGCTGGCGACATCTAGGTGTCTCTTTTGGGCCGCTAGTATCTGAAGTGTCTGTTCCCTAGTGTTCACATCCACATCAGTATCGGGAATCCAAATTTGGATTCTAGAGAGGGTAGGAAGATCAACTTCCCTGACAACGCTTAATACTACGCCCTCTAGGGGCGGTATCAGCGGTACTGCAGCCCTCAACCACGTTAGAGAGTGATCATCATTGCAGGCGACCTTTAAGATCTGGCCTGCATAGACCATCGATCCAAACGTTGGTATTGGCGTTTGTTGTTTAGGGTCGAGCTGAGTAATTACTTCGACCAAAGCGTTCGTCAGCTCGTATTTAACATGACCGGCCTCAGTCTCGCTGAGTTTCCCCAGCTGATTTTGGCCGTTAATAATGGCGACTTTAAGGTGCGACATCAGCGCGTCCTTGAAGCCTTTTTTAGGGCCCTGTCGAGCCGGTTTATCCAGGGCGGATTCCTGCCTCTTCCTCTTCGATTCCCTCAGTGAGGGTTCTGTAGAGGTGGCGGATCGCTGCCTCTTGGGTTGCGCCCTCGCCTGTCCCTGGGTGCGGACATCTTTCCTACCACTTTGCAGTGGTTGGTTGTTCCTAGCTCCCCTAGGTGGCTTTTGAGGGGCCCGGCTGTGGCCTGGTTTCAGGTTCTCAGAAGCGAGAGCCGCTCTCTCCTTCCTTCTCCTGTTTAGTTCGGCCCCACACGATCTATGCCGGTGTCTACGGTGGCGGACTTCTATGAAGTCCTCGCCTCCGGACGGTCCGGTTTGCGGTGTGGATACCGCTGCGAGTTTAGGGGTTGAGCTTCCTGAACTCATTCCACCTAGAAAATAGAACACAAGCCTCCCTTGCCACTACGATCAACCAACCCGAACGAAATTCGGGCGGTTCACGTGTGAAAAGTTAGGTTATGTTAACGTAAGCGGGTTATCAACGATAAAACGGACTTACCCCGCAGAAAAAGTAATGAAATATTACCTTATGCAGTGCACACGACACCTACTTACGTGAATTAACACGTTAAAACAATCACGGCACTAGAAAACTCTTAAAACACTCGAAAATCGCGGAGAGTTTTCTTTTCGCGTCTTTACGCAGCCGCAGCCAAGATGGCGATCTCGATCGGTTATAACGGTCTTTGGACATCCAAACTTTGTTATTACGGTTTCATACAGTGCTTTGGACACTGCCTTTGCTGTGGCGCTTCGTAGAGGTCGGCACTCTACCCACTTGGTAAAACGATCTAGGAAGACTACTAGATAGCAATTTCCCTTTTTTGATCGCCGTAACGGGCCTACTCAATCGGTGCTTACTATTTCCCATGGACAGTTATTTGGGTACGGTTGCATTTTTCCCGGCTTCTGTTGTTGTGTTGTCTTATATCGTTCTCCTTTTTCGGAATTTCTACAAATCGGGTGGAAACTGTAACGTATCGAGGTAGTGTGGGAAGTATACTCGGATATATTTAATTTTCGGTAATTTTTCTGGATATTCGGTTTTTGAATAATAAAAATAATGTATTAAAATAAATAAAACAAAATTCGGGGAATAAGACCTCAAAATAAAAGAAAAACGGAAAAAATGAATGCGGTTATCTAAACTCAAAGGAAAATTAAAAGAAAATAAAAAATCACGGACGACTATGTCCAAAAAAAAAAATAATTTTTTTTTTTTTAGTCTTTCTAGTCGGTTTGTGTCGGTATTCTCCATACTTTGCAGCAATAGCTGCAAAGTTGCAATAGAGCTGCAATAGGTGCATTTGCACCATCGAGACATCGTGCCCGTCTTCCCACATCTCGAACAGAAAAGAATTGGTTCGAATTGGCAGTTTTCTCGCCGATGTCCCTCATTACCGCATCTCCAGCAAGTATCTTTGCTGACTTTAATTACCGCCCTCGGTGATTCTGGTTGTTTTGGCGGAATCGGTTTTTCGGGATTCTCTTTTGGTTGTTTATTTAAGGACATCCCTAGCACGTCGAGAATTTCCCAGAGTGGCGGTATTACTTCATCAGTTTGCGTGCCGAAGTCTTTATATTGTTTGCTGTGGGTTGCGGTGTTCTCGGTTGTCGGTTCGTCGGAGATGTTCTCTGTTGTCGGTTCGCAGGATATGTTCTCTGTTGTCGGTTCGTAGGATATGTTCTCTGTTGTCGGTTCGCCAGAGATGTTCTCTGTTGTCGGTTCGCCAGAGATGTTCTCTGTTGTCGGTTCGTCGGAGATGTTCTCTGTTGTCGGTTCGCCAGAGAGGTTCTCTGTTGTCGGTTCCATGGTGCTGTCTTCCTCCTCGAAATTAAAGTCATGGACCCAGGACCCTAATGACACGATGTCTATGTCCATATCTGACATGTTCTGTAGAAGAGAAAAGTTATTACTCATAATTTCAAGGCAAATTATCTTATAGGGAAGACTGGTGGTGGATAACAGCACAACACAACGGATTATATTACGGTAATTAACGGGGAACGGTGGCTCTGACGGTTCGGCCATCCCGGGCTGTTAGAAGCTGCCGAATTCTTCCTGTCTTCCCCTCCGGTCTGAACCTTTTCAGCGCATTGGTATAGGCGGGAGTCAGTGGTTCGCCGTTAAGGATTGCCTCCGCCAAATCCGCATCTGTTATCGGGGTTTCTTTCGGTTCGGTCGGGTTTTCGTCGGAGGAGGGAGTTTTCAGGGCATTTGAATCGGTATTAGAAGTCGGAGAAGGTTGAAATGGTTCTGTGCCGTTCAGATTTAGCTGTGAGAGCAATATCTGACACGGCATTATCACCCTCTTCCTCTTCTTGGCTTCGATCCTTCCCTGGAGCTCTTTGGCGATCTCCTTAGCCCTCTTTTCCCTCTGAGTTTCCAAACTCCTCTGCCTCGCCCGGTCGATGGTCGGGTCCATCTCAAATTGCGGTTCGCCTTTTTGTACTCTTTTCGGCATCTAGATTACGGTAAAAATTCGGTTTTAGATCTTTGACATGGACTCGGTAGGATCGGTTTCCACGGACATTTTGGACTTCATATACAACGGGTGATAGGATGCGAGACACCACATAGGGACCGGAATATTTTGGAGCTAGTTTCGCCGCAAAACCTTTCTGTTGCGACGAGAGATGATGTTCTTTCTTCATTACTAGTTCTTTTAATTTCGGTCGCCAGTCTCGTCTTCGGAGGTTATAATGATGGCTTTGTTCATTAAACCCGCGGGCTATCCTCATTTGGACAAAATCGGCAATGTCTTTCATTTTCTGAAGTTTTGAGGCATGTAAAGTTCGGTCATGTTCCATGTCCTCATTTTCCAATTCCTTTGACTCTGGTTCATTTATCCGGTAAAGACCTTTCGGGACTTCTAATTCTCTTTCAAAGTTTAAAAATGCTGAGGAATATCCGGTAGTATCATGTTTTGCGGTATTGATTGCGAAGACCAAATCGGGTAAAAATTCATCCCATAATTTGTGATTCTCTTCACAAAATTGTGCGATCATGGTTTTAATCGTTCGGTTGGTCCGTTCAACGGGATTTGCTTGCGGAGTATACGGTGTATACGGAGTATCCAATAACTCTTGAAATGGCTGTCCGGTGAATTGTGTTCCATTATCGGTTATAACGGTCTTTGGACATCCAAACTTTGTTATTACGGTTTCATATAGTGCTTTGGACACTGCCTTTGCCGTAGTGCTTCGTAGAGGTCGGCACTCTACCCACTTGGTGAAACGATCTAGAAAGACTACTAGATAACAATTTCCCTTTTTTGATCGCGGTAACGGGCCTACTAAATCGGTGCTTACTATTTCCCATGGACGGTTATTTGGGTACGGTTGCATTTTTCCCGGCTTCTGTTGTTGTGATGTCTTATATCGTTGACACGACTTACCACTTCTAACATATTTCGCGATGTCTCGGAAAATTCCCGGCCAGTAATATCGTTGGGCGATCTTAGCAGCCGTCTTAGCAATTCCCAAATGTCCTGCCGTCGGTGAATCGTGATTTTCCTTAAGAATGTGGTATCGTAATGATTTCGGAAGACAAAGTTTCCACGGGTCGGTCATCTCCATCTCATTAAAGTCTAGTGTATCCCAAAAATGTCGGTAGAGTTTCCCGTTTTTAATGCAATAATCCGGATACAGTTTTGGATTTTTCTCAACTTCGGATTTCTTCCTTGAGTACCATTTACAGTTCTCGGCCTCTTCGGTTTTAATGATTGATGAGTCGGTGGTTAATGGAGCTCGGGATAATGCATCAGCAATTTTATTTAATACTCCCTTTCGGTATTTGACTTCAAAGTCAAATTGTTGTAGATACATAGCCCATCTAGCTATTCTTCCTGACGGACTTTTTATCGAATGTAACCATCTGAGGGATTGATGGTCTGTTATTACGGTAAATTTATATCCTTCAAGATACGGTCTCATTTTCTCTATGCCCCAGACTATGGCTAAACATTCTTTTTCTGTTACGGAGTATGATTGTTCTGTTTCGTTTAAAGAGCGGCTGGCATAGGCAATCACATGTTCTCCTCCATCCCCGCTGGGTTGGGTTAACGCTGCTCCGAGTCCCTGGTTAGAAGCGTCGGTCTGGAGCGTAAATTTCTTACTGAAATCAGGACACGTTAATACAGGAGTGTCGGTAAGAGCGGATTTCAGAGCGGTAAATGCGGTTTCCTGTTCTTCGGTCCAACTCCATCGTTGTTTCTTTTTTAGTAATTGATTTAACGGGGCTGATATCTTAGAAAAATTCGGTATAAATTGGCGATACCAGGAGGCAATTCCTAAAAATCTTCGTAAACCACGAACAGTAGTCGGAACGGAGATAGCTTTAATTGCGGCTATCTTTTCGGGGTCGGTTCGGATTCCTTGATCCTGGTACAGTGAATGCGGTAATTGGTCGACTTTCGGGTGTTAATGCCACCTGCCAGTATCCTTGTTTCAGGTCAATACAGGAGATGTATTTGGCGTAGCGGAGTTTATCGAGTAATGCCATTAATCGGCATTAATGAACGGTAACGGGTATGCGTCTTTCCTGGTGACGGAATTAACTTTTCGAAAATCCACGCAGAATCGGAATTTACCATCTTTCTTTCGGACCATAACGATTGGTGAACTCCATGGGCTTTTAGATGGTTCGATGATGTTTTCTTTCAACATCTCGTCGACTTCGGAATTAATTGCTTCCTGTATATACGGATTCTGTGGACGATATCGTTGTTTAATCGGTTCAGGATCCAACAATTTGATTTCGTGTTGGATTAACGGGGTTACTCCTTGAATATCCTGGAATCTTGGTAATTGACCCTGTAGGAACTTACTTAGAACACGGTCTTCATCGCTATTTAATTCGGATGATGGCAATATCTTGCAAATACTTCCGATTGGGCTACATTCGGATTGAAGATTGTCGGTTCTGGATGGTATGGGTGAATTGATTGTAATTAAGACATAATTTCTGTCTTCGTATTAAATCCATTCCGATAATCATATCGGTGGTTAAGTTCGGCAGATACGGTACCACGGCGGTACATTTCACTTCAGCTATATCCATCTTGAGTCGGCATGCGAATAGGATTTCGGTAGTAGCTCCATTTGCTAAACGAGCGGATGGGACGGGTGATTGTACTGGAGATAACTTTTTGTTTTGGCATCTACGATTAACCACATTACCAACATACGAATAAACTGATCCGGTATCAATCAATGCGGAAAAATCTTTTCCCAAAATTCTCACTTTAACGTGAGGTCGCACATCAGGTGATGTTGAAAATATCGGTGAAGTCGCGGATCGGTTACAAGGACACTTTCTGGATAGAACTGCTTGTTTCTTGCATCTGGAACAGAATAATTTTGGTTGTCCAGTGCATTGATGACGGTAATGACCAGTCTCCCCGCATCACCAGCATAAGGGGTTGTCATTTCTCGGTGTGGTCTTTGGGATGGTACCAGTAGCGTTTTGTCGATTGTCGGTGTTATTTTGTTTTGGTATTCCCAAAACCACATAATTAACAACCTTGTTCCACCTTTACTTGTTTTAAATAGTGGTGGGGAAGTGGGAAGAAACTTTTAGTTTAGTAAACGTAACGTTAAAAACTCACACGCACAAAGATAAAGGATAACGTCTCAGAGACGTATGGCATGTAATTATAATATTTAAAAAAAAAACAGTGTCCTTATTGTCTAAAATTAGTACTATAAATAGTTGTTAGTCTATAAATATTAGTGAAATAAAACTGATCGCGCGACAAGAAGCCGGGACAAATATTTTAAGGTGCTGGTGGATTTCGATAATAAAAGAAGAAAAGAAATAAAATAAAAGATATTTAAAATTGATCTTACTTTTAATCCTTCCCCTTGTACTCACAATATTTAAATTAGTTGTTAGTTTAATTAATTCTTATCAATGACGCGCAACACCGATCTTCTTCCGCTCACGCCCGGTCGAAGAGAGAGATTTTTTATTTACAAATTGGACACGGTCGTTTCGGGGGTGACGTAACCGTGAGCAAGCGCGATTCTTACAATTTTTAAATTTAGATCTAAAATAATCTGAGATTGGGGCGAGGGACGAACAAAAACAATGACTTACCAAAAATAAAATATATTTTGAAAACAGCAAATAAAAATGTAAACTCCCTTACAAATCAAACAAAAATTATTTTCTAAAGGAACTTCTAATACTTTATACAAGATAACTTCATTCTGCGGATTTTAGAAAGATAATATGAACAATACCTATTCTTTTTTACGGCAGGCTCTTCTTCATCTGTCTGATCACTATTTTCAATAACCTGTGGCAGCATTTCCGATATGTTCTTCCGAAGAGTCCTCTTCAAAGTTGGTGCCTCTTGCCTTTTGCCATCAGAGGTGAAGCTCTGTACTTAGTTTCTTCATATAATCTTTAAGTGGCTTTTCATTTTTTGATAGAATGTTGTGACAATAAATGACATACGAGTTCACGTTCAAAAGCTCAAAAGCTTTTCTTCAAAAGCTAAGTTTAATATGCTGTGTTAATATGCTGTTTGTCTTTCTAGAGCAAGACATAGACGAACACATTTGGTCAAAAGTGTCGTCGACACCTCACTTTGTCTGGTTATAATAGATGAATCATCTCTGGTTTTCCAGTTGTTTGATTAATTGTACCATCCTCATCACATGATGATAACAAATAAACCATTTTTGATGGTTTTGGTTTATATGATACTAGAGTCAAAGGACCGTCATAACAGAACATTGAAGTGCCGACTGTTCGCGATGGAGTATTTTTCATTTGTTCTGGAATCTCTCGCTTGTTTGAACGTTTAGTGCCAACGAATGTTATTACATACAAACGATGTCTACAAAAATCTCACAAAAGTTTCATAAAAGATAATCATACGTCTCTCGGACGTACAATATAGCCAATCTAGTTATTACGGGTACTTACTTTTACGCCACAGCCATCCCGTGTGAGCTTCGGTCGTCAACTGAGTTGGTTGAAATAGACAACATGCTGCGGCTTACAATGAAAAAGAAACAACACTACATTGCCGCGCTATATGACTCACGGACGTAGATTATGTTTCTAGGGTTAAAAATATTACTCTCGTTAAACAAGATTCGAAATAAATTATGCTCGCTGGAGTTAGATTGGCGGATGTAAATTGAAATTATGATGAAAATAATTAAAAAAGATGAATTAATAAAAAAAACCCTTTAAACTATTCTTTTTTAATTTATTTATTTTATAAATCAAAAAAAGATCTTTTATTTTATTATAAAAATAAAGGTTTACAAGTTTTATTATAAAAAATCCTATACCAATTACTCACTAAAATTCTTGAAGGAATCTTTCGGTTGTTCGTGCAGTATGTGCGATTGCATTATCATGTTGAAAAAATCCTTCTTGTAATTCATCAGCATGTAATTATTCAATGAATTCTTCTAACAAAGCACTTTGACAACTTTCTGCATTGACTGTGTCATGGAAAAACACATGGCCAATAATTCTACGTCTTGACATAGCAATCCATACTCCTGTTTTAACGGTATGTAACTGTGCTTCAATGAAAACATATGGATTTTCAGAACTCCAATGTCGATAATTTTGTGAGTTCACATAACCATTTAAATAAAACCAAGCCTCGTCAGAAAAAAATGTTTTGTCCAATACATCATTATTTTTTAAATTTTCATTAAACCAATTACAATAAGTAATACGGATTTCAAAATCTAGGGGCAGCAATTCTTGTACTACACGAACTTTATAAGGTGTAAAATGTAATTCTTTTTTCACAACGGTGTGACACGATCCGTAGGACAATCCTGTTTGTTGTGATAATTGTCGTAAAGGTTTCCGGGGACTTCGCTCCATACGGGTTCGGATATCTTCAAGAACTTCTTTGGTTAATCTTTTCGGTCGACCAGGACTTTTTCCAGGACCAACACTTCCAGAATCATCAAAGCGTTTGTCAACTTTCCTAATGTGATGACATAAGGTATCATAATCTAGAATTACGGCATTTCTTGCTCGCGGAATAATGGATAACACTTCACGAAAATCTCCACCGAAGACATATACCTTTCCTCCCATCGGACGATCGGGCCGCATAACATCTTTTAAACATCTATCAACGGCGTGCACCGCGAAGAGAGGCGACATGGGCGTCCCAAACAATCAACTGCACGTCGTCTCTAATAAAAGCGGATTCGGGACTATCGACGGCAAATCCTGACACGGTATCTTCGTTTAGCTGTAATGGTAACTTAAACGCTCTGTGCACAGTTTTTCCATTTTCTAACAGTACGGCGGCTATACCGGTCCACGCCACCGAGATGACACTCTTTCTATAACGACGTCGCACGTAGTTCAACAGAGTATTATACAGGAACGTTTCTCCTGTTGTGACGTCCCTTTTCTGGTACGGTCCTAGAAAAGGACCTGTTGACGGTTCTCGGGCGCCACCTTATGTTTAGAGAGTTAAGGAACTCTTTATCCTCCAAGTAGCTTTTGGGGGTTACATTCGGAGATTCAGGGATTCGGTAAGGGAAAGAAGAAAACTACAAAATTCGGGAAACAAATAACCATAAACTTTATTAACAATAAAATAATCAAATAGGAGAGCAGTTTATTAATTTTTAACCACGGTCGGAGAATGGGAACGGTGGGAATAAATTGACAAGACTATGACTTTATAATAAATGAGCTTAAATGAAACAAACAAAAAATGAAGAGGAGGTATTGGATACACCTGGAAACCTTCTTAAGATGTAAAGAAACGGAATACTCGAAGAACCTTCCAAGAGTACTAAGGTTGAGTACCAAGGTTGGTTTTGTACAATGAAATGTACAAAAATTAATGAAAGATAACAAAAATAAAATCAGTCTTTCAAAATAAATTGCTAAGAAAATTATTAAAAATTTATAATTTAAAATTATTTAAATTATTAAATTAGCGAATATCTTCGGAACTAATGAAGGCTGTTTGCGGACTGTTGAAAACTGTCGTAGAACTATTGAAAATCATAATTTTGGTCGGCTATTTATACTGTTTCGGGGTGAAAACTGGATTCTTCCGGGTGGGGGATCGTATCAATACAAGTTATCAAAAACTTATTTACAATGCGCGGCGCTAATTAATAAAAATAGCAAAAATCTAACGGCGCTATGGGATGCGGGACACAAAACGGATAAAATCGGTTAAGCAATAGCCGAGTAATTAACGATGATTAACGGAAAAAATTATAACATAAATCAAAAGATAGCTTTACTTATACGGAAAATCACAAAAATATTATTAAAAACCAAACAATCGGCCACTGTTTACGGCACTTATATACACAAACGTATTCCCAACCACGTGTTTCACTTTAAAACCAATTAATCGGTATTTATTTACGCGCACCTTAACACAAAACAATTCCAGCAGTTGTGCGATGTTCGGGGCAATCCTACATGGGCAATATTTTCCACGGATGACCATCAGGAACGGAGTAATTTAATTAATTATGATGCGGGATGCGGGATTTGTAAATGTTTGAAATCGGTTTGATCGTTCTACGATTTCTAATTCCGCAACATAAAAAGTAGTCACTGTACGGTAGCCCATCGGTAGTTCGCTGATCGCTGAAACTTCCTCGAAACGGTCGGCTGGACTGATAGAATCATATTGCTTGTCGTACTTTGTTTGAAAATCAGTTAATTTCGGTTTTATTTAATTATTTGATAATAATTTTTCGGTGAGCACATGTTTTCGTGATTCACCAATTTTATTAATTACTTTTATTTATTGATGATTTGGTCAGGGAACGTACTCGGAATTCAACTTAACGGTTTTAAAATGGGAAACGGGGAAAATCAAAGTTTAACCTTTCGTTACTCACCTTTGAATTCTGTGATCTGTTACTCACAGCGGACTACCAGTCCGCACCACAATTATTAGATCTGAAGTGATGCTATTGAATCAGAAATATATTTACAAACAACTAAACGTCTTTTAATGTAAGTATGTGTTAAAAATTATATATTTCAGATCTAAAGAATAGAAATTTTGAGTGTGAATGATTGTATATAAATTCCATAAATAATAGATATACATATTAGACGCTTTATTCTAAAATGAAAATCAATAACTTTGTACAATAATTTATTTACATGTAACTACAAAAATGCGATTATATTTCTTCGAAACATTCAGAACATACTAGAATAGAATGCTCACCACAAATGAATCGAAAACATCTTTTACAAGAAAATCTTGTTGCGTGAATTTTTACACGATTGCAAAAATTACATCTTCCTCTTACATTCGATTATGTTTGCGGTTGTTGTTCCGTTCTTATATCGAGCTTAAGAATTTCTCGGATTCTGAATTTGATCGCTCTTGGTATATTAAGTTGTTGCAGACATTAGCGGAGGGAGGGAGTCTTTCACCAACGCAGCTGATAAATTTTGAAGAAATTCTCTTCGACGAAACCGTATTATTTCTGTGTTATTCAATAAATAAATAACTTGCGCATTTTTTCCAGCTACATTTAGCAAGGCGTAAAATATCACCATTGGCCACCTTTGAGTATTTTTTGCACAGTTGTATGCAGCACATAACGTGTCCAATATATCTACACCTCACATCACCTTTTGTGCGATTGTAATCCATTATCATGTCAGGTTTGCCAGTTTCTTCATCAATTTTGTAATCATGATGTAAACTTGATAACAATAGAATATTTTTGTTTCTTTTGGGAATATATGAAACTAAGGTAATGTTTTTCTGGAAACCGTACATGGTGGATCCAATTGGTCGTCCTTTAGGGTTTGAAAACTCAAGTGGTAATTCATGTTTGTTTTTTCTGACAGTCCCCAAAGAGGTCAATTTGAAATTAGTTCTTAGAGTATTGATTAGAGCTAACGACGTAAACCAATTATCGGCTGTCACATTTCTATTTGAACCTTTTAGTGGTTCGCATAGACTTTCTACTACAGATTGAGAAGAATTATTACATGAATATCGCCCCATTGGTTGAATGCCTACGTACACTTCTAAGTTGCAAGCAAAGTATGTCTTTGCATCTGCCAAAGCAAATATCTTAATTCCATATTTATTTGGCTTGCTTGGAATGTATTGTCTAAAGGGGCATCTTCCCCTAAATCCCTCTAATTTTTCGTCAACTGTTACATACTCAAATGGAGCATATGCATTTCTGCAATTTTGAACAAAGATTTCAAATATATCTCCCACAGGAGCTAATTTGTCGATTTTCTTTCATTCCGCATCTCCAAATCGTCAAAACGTAAACTTTGTAACAAAAATTGAAATCTAGTTCGCGTCATAACTAACCGAAATAATTCTATACCTGTTCCGTTCGTGCTCCACTAATCCGCAACGTGTAGTCGATTGGATTTCAACACTCCACCCAAATAAAGTAGTCCAATTAGTCCTTTTATTTCCGACAAACTAGTCAGTTTCGTATCCATTTCTCTACTATAGTTTTCTTGGTGTTTTTGAATGTATTTGTTGGTGCAAATCATAATGATATTTATTATATCTATGTTGAAATATTACTTCCAAATTTCTAATTAATTCTTGGTACCTTTTAGCAAAGCTTTTGGACTCGGCAAATGTTTTATTATATTCTCGGGACGCGTTCTTACATTTCGACGTGGACCATGTTTTTGCCATTTTGTAGAATCTTTCCCAATGAAATATGGACCTATTGATGGTTCTTGTTCTGCATCTGATACTACGATAATTTTCAGTAATTTTCCGGGTTTTTCGGTTTTTGAAACATAAAAATAATGTAACTTCGTTACACCGTGCCTCCCGGCCCGTCTACGTAATATAAATTACGTCCAGTCCGTAATCCTACCATATTAAATCCGATTTCCAACGTCACTTCGTCGTATACCCGCAATTGCTCTCCGTTTAATGGCCTTCTGATTTCTTCTTCTTCTTGTTCCTCTTCTCCTCCTACTCTTACGTCTTCATCCGCCGTTCTTCTCGCGTTTCGTAACGCTTCCTCGTCCACCCACGATAATCCGATCGCCTGCAGCGTTCCCGTTTCGTCGTAGTTGCTCTTCGATTTCTCTCAACGCTTTAGCTTCCACTAAGCTTTTGTCGTTACCGGCGTAAAGGAGGATGATTTCCGTGATTCGTTCAACTATAATTGATTTAATTCTAACGCGGCATTATCTACGGCAACCAAACAAATAAGAGCAAACACGCGCCTAAGACGTTTCGTAGCAGCGTTATTCTCAACGCTTCGAATGATGTGGAATCCGCTACGTGCGCCAATAGCATTCGAAGCTAAAATGTTTCCATTTTTCATTTCATTTCAAGGCATTCATTTCGTTGCGCTATTCCATTGTCCCTAGCGCTTGATACCAATACTTACTGCCCTCGTCACACCGGTTACACCCTCGTTAGACCTCTACTTGTTTTAAATAGTGGTGTGGAAATGGGAGGAAACTTTTAGTTTAGTAAACATAACCTTAAAAACTCACACGCACAAAATTGAAAATGTTACTCTCTTTAAACAAGATTCGAAATAAATTCTCTCTGGAGTTAGATTGGGGGATGTAAATTTAAATTGTTATGAAAATAATTAAAAAGGATTAATTAATAAAAAGAAAATCCTTTAAACTATTCTTTTGTAATTATTGTTGTGATTTCTTAACATCGTGTCTATGATGAAAGTAAACGTCGATTTATTTATACTTTAACGATGTTATTCTTTATTTATCTTTCTACATGTTTCGAGGAACTAGTCCTCATCTTCAGGAAGAAATCGTCGGATTCATGAATATAATGTTACCATAATTGAATCTGTTGATTGTTTTATATGATGTATATGGATATTAAATGTTATCTCCAAATTACCTTTCGTTCTATGTGCATAGAAAGTGGGTTAAAGTATAAATTAATCGACCTTTACTTCCATCATATTCTTTTGTAATTAATTTATTTCAAAAATCAAAAAAAGATCTTTTATTTTATCATAAAAATAAAGGTTTAGAAGTTTTATTTATTATAAAAGGAATTCAAAATGTTGACCATTATTTTCGTGATTCTTCTTTTCGTATTATCGAAGACCTGTACAAGTTGCTCTGCCGTTATTTGTTGAACATTGTGTCGTATTGCATCTTCCCATTCTTCTATGGTATTTGAAACGGTTTTTGTAGACAGAATTTTTTAAATTACCGAATAAAAAGAAATCTAGAGGGGTTAGATCGGGTGAGCGAGGTAGCCAACATCCTCTACCGATTACTCGATCATCATAAAATTCATGAAGGAATCTTTCGGTTGTTCGTGCAGTATGTGCAGTTGTGCATTGTCATGTTGAAAAATCCTTCTTCCAATTCATCATCATGTAATTATTCAATGAATTCTTCTAAAAAAGCACTTTGACAACTTTCCTAATGTGATGACACTGATGACATAAGGTATCCTAATTCACTACATTTCCCGGGAATGTCTCTAAATTTCTCAACACAAAGACCTGTTGAATATTTCCATACCCCATTTTGATCTTTTACTCCATTTCGAAGATAAGATCGGAGAAGAAACTTTGAAACTTGTCTTTTTCTAAGGTGAACGGCATGATTTAATCTAAAAATAAATCAACGAAATTTATACCAAACCGATTTAAAATAAAATAATTATTTACCATATAGAAAAATCACAATCGAATTTTAGTCTTAATAAAGACAGACAATATTAAATAAAACCGCAATAAATTCAAAATGAAATATTGAAAATACCGAACGCCAAAACCAAGACCACGACTCTGAGCTCAGCCGATCGAAACCATTGAAACTAAAAATCAATATCACCTCGTCAACCAATAAAAACGTTGAAAATTTGAAACAAGTAGAGGTGGAAGGAGGCTGTGATGAGGGCAGTAAGCATTGGTATCAAGCGCTTGGGAAAGTAGTTTCTAACGGACCGGCTTTTTTGATCTCTCGGTACAATCCGGTAATTTGTACACGTTCTTATGTAAATATTTTACAGAGGCCAACGATCCGCATATCTCGAAGTTTATTACCACATCTCCCATTTGGATCGATCGGCCGTCGTACGGTCTCTTGTATTGCGGCTGTTGTATATGACCCACATGCAACATCGTTTGTTCTCTTCGTGCACGCTCCGTCGCGCATACATGAGGCGCTGGGATTGTGTAGGCCGCATGGACGATGTATATAACACTCGGCGACTCTTCGATGTAATCTGGGCTGTTCGTTTTCTTCCGGCAAACGGACGGATATTAATTTATCGATACTTTCGACATCTTCAAATTTATCTTTGGGTCTCATTGTAACTAAAATGTGGGCGTGCGGTAAACCACGTTTTTGAAATTCGATTGTATACATGTAATTGAGCACGACTCCATAAAGTTGCTTATTGACGATGTCGTCTATGAATTCGTTTAATTTCGCTTTAAACACCCTCGCAACCAAGTCCGGCTGGTGCTTTGAATTTAATCCCATTACGGATTGCACGTCATTGTATAGTCTTCCACATCAAGATCGGTTTTTATGACTGTCATAAATAAAAGCAGGGGTGATTTTTGTCCGCTCGAGTACCTGAAAAGATTTATGACAGTCAGACAAGGACAGGGTCGAACTTAAATATTTTTAAACTAAAGTTTAATGAACAACCAAAGTATAGTTATAACAACTAAAATTTAATTATAAAAACTAGTATAAAAGTCAATGTATAAAAGCTAAAATTTAATTATTCGTCGTCGTAATCACAGCTATCATAATTTTCAAAGCTGCTTTCATCGGAACTCTCATTTCCTATATTTATAATAAATCGTTGAATATTTGGCGATACATAAGAATTTTCTACGTCCTTTACGTGTTTTACGCAGTTGCGAATCTCTTGACGAATTCAATGCACCACTTTGGCGTTTAAGGTTGGATCTGAATTATGTTTTCTAATATTTCGCTTTAAATTGCTCCAGATTAATTCTATTCGGTTCAAAATACAACGGTAAGGTGGTAATCGTAGAACTATATGTCCCGTTTCTTTTGCCCTGCCATCGATTACGTATTCGGTCAACTTCATTGACTTTCGCTAACAGCTTATCTTTGGTAATCTTTCCGTCCGGCATGGCAATATTATATTCTTGCATGTAGGATAATATATATTCTTTTTTATGCCTCTTTGCAGGTTTGGGGTGTAGAATTCGAGAATGATAACTTGCGTTGTCAAGAACAATTACCGACCTCTCCATGAAGAATAATAATACGTTTTCCTCTTGAACACGGTATCTTCAATGCACATTTCTCACTACCATTGGAAAAGCCCTTTTTTATTACATCATGGGTATCATACCAAGTTTCGTCTAAATAAACAATATTCCACTTCTCTTCCCGATATTTCCTAATTTGTTCAAGAAATTCCCACCTCCATTTTTTTAGCCGGGGAGTTTCGGTAATATGAGCTCGTCCGTCCAGTGATTTGTACTTAAATCCAATTGTTCGAAGATATCGTCGAAAATGCTCTTCAGAATAAGGTATTTCTACATGAAGTTCTTGTAATATATTCTTTAAAGAGGAGATAGTAGGCACGATATTTTCTGAATACGTATCGTAAATAACTGTTTTTATTTCCATTGTGTAAGTATCCGCAATTCTTAAGCAAACCTGAGAAGCTTTAGTGGGTCGATCGCTTGCAGATTCTCTATTCTCCAATTGCGCAATGAATCTTCGTACCGTTGTTACAGGAACCCCTGTCAATTCACTGGTAACTTGACACGCAGCAGAACAATTCCTTTCTTGTAATTTAACCTAAACGTTAACAACAATTCTTTTACTGTCTTCGGAATAAGACTGTCTTGGCGAAGTATTCGTAGATGGTGACACGTTTACCCACGGACGAAACATTTACGATACCTCCCACGTGGCGTTTAACAAAATACTCATCGACAATTTCCCCTGTCCTCTTTTATAAGTAGTTTCCATAAGCTATTTCAAAGTGTTTCTTAGAAAAAAATATTACTTTTAGGAATGTCTAAATAATAGAATAACAAAATTTTAAAGAATCTAATTATCCTCCGCCCTCTTTTGTAATTAGACAATGCATGCCTTCTCAAAACATTTCTTAGAAAAAATATGTACTTAATATTAGAAACACAACAAATAAGAGAATAATGAGTATTTATGTATCACTCAACTATTTTACAATTTGCAAGTAAACTATGTTCCTTAATGCGGCCCTCAGTGAGGAATCCCAGCATTCTACAATGGGAAACTACTCGTTTGCAACCCCGTCTTTGTTCGTTTTATAACTACAGTAGGAAAGTGACAGTCATAAAAACTGATCGCCGTGTGGAAGACTATAATAAACCTTTCAGGTATTTTCGATTCTTGTATCTTATACCGTATGCGATGTAGGTAACACCCATATTCTGCCAATTCTATTATCTGTACCTCTGAATTGGTCTTCCAAACGTCGTCGAACTACATCGGCCGACACGAGCCTAAATCTGTCTTGATTTTACTTCGAACACCATAATTCGCTTGCTTCCGCTCTGACCCACGCGTCCACGATATGTTGTTGAAACAGTTTTCCGAAATTATGCAAAATTGAAAATTCTTCCCGACACTGCAGCATGTACTTGTAAAACTTCCCTTATGGTAACGGTCTTCGCCGTATTCAGTTGATGTCGTAGCGTTACGTCGCAACCGTACTCTCCGTACGGGAAAATCAACGGATATACCATCGGATCGGCTAATTTATTCAAAATTTTCAATTCGTGATGTGCGTTTTTACTCTTCGGATATATTTTTAAATCTACGTCGAACAGCGGCTCATCTCCAACAAATACGGCAGCGACGTCGTTGCGACTTTCCAGTAAATTGTGAGTTGTCAAGTCGTTGCATATATTTTCTTTAAAACCCACCACCATATTTTCTGCGTCAACGCCTTCAACTCTTGTTCCTTTTTCTAAAAATTCTTTGATCGTCCTGTACGCCGATACCACCCTTACGTTGTCGTGGCGTAATATATTTTCGATCACGTCGACGACCTCTCGCACAACTCTATCTCCAATTTTTTGCATTAGCCATTCGGTCGCGTCATCGGCATCGATAAAATAATATTGATTCCCCCTCGAATTTGCGAAATCAGATATACATCGACAGATATACATCGTCCAAAGCGCCCGTATTGCACAACGCGACCACCGTCTTGACGGACTCGTTCAACGTAAGCGCTTTTCTGTACGTCATTTTGTGCGGAAACTCCGCGTGACGTTGTAACATTTCTTTTTTTAATTAATTAAAACAATTAAAACACGTAGATTTTTCCATTAAAATAATTTAGGAGTAATTTTATTTAAATTCTGAATGGAGGGTTACATAAAAATCAGGGTTTCTTTTTCCTTATAATTTCGAATTTTCGCGTTTTTTGGGCGTTTTCACATCTACCGATACGATACCGACACGACTCCGGCACGACAGCACGACACGATAATTATCGGCAGATTATGCACATTTACCGGCAACCGACACGGTAACACCACCTCCAGACACAGTGCGTTTAAAACAAGCAATATGGCTAGAACTAACAAACTATATTTACTTTATTTATTACACCTAAGACGAAAACGGCGAAATAAGCAAAGGCAATTATGGGTACATCCAATAATAAAGGTTAGATACTTAGAGGGTACCTATTATACTCTGTTTGAAAAATTGTGTGGTGACCCAAATAAGTTTTTTAATTATTTTCGCATGAGCAAAAATACATTCGATTATATATTAAGTATTGTAAGTGACAAGATCAAGAAGAAAGACACTCAATTTAGAATGGCTATACCAGCTGAAGAAATGCTAGCAGTGACATTGAGGTAAGTTATAATAAAAACTGGAAATTATTTAAATAATTCATCTCATTACTGTTATGGTTAGAAAACAAACAATAAACAGGTACTTTCTCTGGTGTATATTGATAAAATACTTTACAAAATATCTTATTTACATTTCGAAATCATTAAAATATCTGACGGTTGATTCGAGGTTGATGCGACGGATTGGTAGTCAAAAGTTTGCACAGAACTTTGGCGAGAATCAGACCGATTCATGGCAGGTGAAGGCATCGATGTATTTACGTGAATCTGTTGTAAAGTGGGAATGGAAGTGCGTCGACGTTTAATAGTCCTTATCGTCGTTAGAATTTCCATTTGTAAATCCATCAATTCTGATTCAGTCATGTCGCGGGTATATGGAAGAAATGACAGTAACAACATTTCTTGATCTGACCTAGGAGCAGGGTAAACAGTCGTATTTCCTGAAGATTGTTGTCCTCTCTTCAGTTCCGCCAGGATTTCACGCTCAATAATGTCTAACTTTCTTTTTGGCCTGCCCTATTTTCGGTTGAAGTTGATGGAGTGGAAGCAGGAATTGGTTGCTGTGAGTTCGTAAACTCCACAATTTCTGCATTGTCTTCTGGCATGCTAGATTGGTTAAAATTACTTTCCGTTTCGTCTTTCTGTGATATCTTTAACTGAAACTGGAGATGTTCGCTGCATATATATTTTTTTTTGCTCCTTGGCCGCTTTTAGTTCTTAATGATCTTAGGAATGAATCCCTAATGTTCGCCCATTTATTCATTCTACCATCTCCTGCAAAACATCAAATACAATTTATATTTGGCATTTTTCTTTTTGTTTTAGATATTTATCTACTGGATGTACGCTGACAGAATTGCATTATAATTATAACATTGTGTATATTGAAATATGGAATGCTCTTCGAACAATTCATTTGAAAGAATTAACACAAGAAGACTGGAAACACGTCACCAATGAATTTCAAAGAAAAGCGAATTTTCCTATGTGTGTTGGAGCTATTGATCGCAAACACATTCGAATCGAAAACTTTCCCCATGCAGGATCGATGAATTTTAATTACAAGAAATTCTACTCGGTGGTTCTTTTAGCAATTGCCGATACAGACTACAATTTTTTATTCGTGGATATCGGGGCTTATGGAAAAGATTGCGATTCGTCTATTCTTCTAAAATACTGAATTTTGGAGAAGATTAATGAATTAGATTTACCGGAAGCAAAACCAATATCTCCAGTAACGGGCCTGAAACTTCCATATGTTTTTGTTGCCGATAATGCATTCTCAATTAATAGACATATCTTAAAAGATTTCTGAAATCATAACTTAAGTATTAAACAACGTGTTTTTAATTATAGACTAGCAAGTTTCTTTAGCTTTTTTTTTGTATCGAATATACATTTTTTTTATATTGAATTTTTCCGTCAACGTGCCGATATCGTCTTGATCCGTATTGCCGCCATTTTGATCCTGAGATCTTCTCCACTGGAACAATCAGTCATTTAGATACGCTAAAAAAGAAAAAAGATTTAATTCGTATATATTGTATAGTCTCCGATATTTCTGGTGGTTTTTATGACCCTCAGAAACAGTAGCGGCAGTAATTATCACCCCGAAAAAGTACCTGGCCGTGATTTATGATAGGCCCTCGTAGCGAACTAGGTCCAGGGACGCACTTTTTTTTTATTTTATTTCATTTTGAATTATTTAACATTTCTAACCGGCGATTGTCGTTAATTCAAGTTTCTTCATCAGTGTCATAACAATTGTCACTTTCTCTGCATTCTAAGTTATCGTCAGGAGAATCATCAACACTAATAATAAAGCGCTGAACATGTGGCGACACATACGAATCTTCGACATCTTTCACGTGTTTTACGCACTGCGACCACAACTCGGATGAAATATTATTACATTCCTCACGTATTAAATCCACAACTTTGGCACTTATCGTCGGAGTTATATTATGTTTTCTTATGTTCCTCTTTAAGTTGCTCCAAATTAATTCTATAGGATTTAAGACGCAATGGTAAGTTGGCAGTCATAATACTGTGTGCCCTGAATTTTTTGCCATGTTGTCAATTACGTATTCGACCGTATTATTATTTTCATTAACTTTTTCTAATAGTTTATCTTTAGTTATTTTTCCTTCTGGCATAGCATTGTCTTTCATATAATTTAAAATATACTCCTTTTTGTGCCTTTTCGATGGTTTGGGATTTTGAATACGGGAGTGATAACTGGCATTATCGAGCACTACTACCGAATTTGGCTTTAAATTCTTCAATAACTGGTTCTTAAATGATAATCAGCAGAGCAATGTTTGATGTTTTTTGCAGACACTAACAGGGCATTTTTTGTAAAACCATTTTCTCCGCCTGCATGAAGAATAATCTCACGCTTCCCTCTTGAACATGGAGTTGCCAGTGCGCATTTCTGACTTCCATCAGATAGACCTTTTTTTAATACATCGTGAGTGTCATACCAAGTTTCATACAGATAAATTATGTTCCGCTTCTCTTCACGATATTCTCTGATTTTTTGTATAAAGTTCCATCTCCATGTTCTTAGTCGCGGAGTTTCCATAATATTAGCACGTTCATCAAGTGTCTTATAACGAAATCCAATGCTTTTAAGGTATTTTCGAAAGTAATCATCTGAATAATTAATTTGTAGATGAAGTTCTTCCAATCTACCTTTCAGTGTAGATACATTCGGCACAATATTTTCCGAGTACATACCATAAATAACTTGCTTTATTTGGGTTTCATAGGATTGTGGAATTTTTTTAAATGTCCTTGAAGATTTCCGTAGCTGAAGGGTTTCAGCAACTGGTTTCTTTTTCTCACTAATAAATCTGCGTACCGTTGTTAGAGGCACCCCGGTTACTTCATTAGCAACCACACACGCAGTAGAACAATCTTTTTCCGTTAATTTGACGTAAACGTTAACAACTACTTTTCTAACTTCTTCACAATATTTCTTGCTACTCAAACAATAAAAATGTGATTCAGTTGACGTAATTGCTGTTTCTTCGCAAAGTTGATACATTTTCTTTCCTTTCAATAAGTATATCTCCCGAAAAGTAAAAGAATACTGACGAATATTTCCCCCTGCCCTGTTTTATATGCAAATATTACAAAGAATTTTTACTTTTAAAAAACTACTTAAAAACCACTTAAACAACAATGAATACCCTTCATTGTTTAGACTCTAAAAATATAAATTTGAAATAAATTCAAAAGAATTATTTACGCCTTAAAAAAAAAGAATCCTTAAACAGTATTTAGAGTACTAATTATTGTTTACATTCGAAAAATAAAATGTTGTATTTTCACACAAAGTAATGGTATTTAAGTTTTTAAATATTATGTTTCTGTAATTTCCGTTAATGCGGTCCTGAACAACTCACGTCGAACAGGGGTTCGTCAACTACCTGTTCACAACCCCGTCTTTGTTCGTTATATGATTGCAATTAAGTCATAAAAACCACCAGAAATATCGGAGACTATAATAAAATCCCTGTTTCCGAAGAAACAAAAAAAAGGCTAATTAAATTTAAGATCTTTAATATTATAGATTAGGATAAGTAGTTACGTTTTGTTATAATTTTCGGTTAGATTTAAGAAAAATTTGGGCGATGTGCAAGGAATAGGTAATTCCTTGAATATCCATGACTTTCAAAAAGGGTATATAAGGCCGCGCAAATTGACATCGGGGAGAGTTCTTATTTGGCTGGAGCCAAGCGTTGTCGAATCTACGTCAAATTAACCTTAAATTTTCTAACCTAAGTCTGAACAACTCATTTTTTTTTATCAAGTAAAAGTAAACAAGTGTTTCTGAATTATCATCGAAGAAATCGAAACCATACCTGAGTTCGAGTCCAATCTTCCATCCTGTTCCCGAAGGACCGGCAAACTAAATTTCCCGAGAATCCTAAACTTCTAACACCGAAGAATACCCATCCCTCAAGATCAAGGTCAGCCAGCCATTTTTAACTGACATGTCACACCTCCGGAAAGAAACAAGATAAGTGAACATATTTCCTTTTATCGGTAATCAAACGTTACTTACTTGAACTTAATCGTATACCTGTTCCTCGTTTAAACCATTCCGTTTCTTCAGAACTCTTTAATTTTTATAACCATCGCGATTAAAAATCAATCTTAAAAGACACTCATAAAATTAACGCGTATAAGCTTTGTCTACGACAACACTGTTCTAAAAGAGTCCTCTTTCTTGCACAGACGTATTTATTTAGGCTCGTTTTTATGTTTAGTTCGTAAATTTAAAAATTTAGTTAATAGATGTCTCCATGAACCTGCAATTTATTTTTCTATTCCCTGAGATTCATGTTTTTTAATTTAAAAATGTATTTTTGTTCGTTGCGAATCAAATAAAATATTTTTGTGTGATTTATCGTTTGTATAATTAATTTGTAAAAATTGGTTTTTTAATTTTTCAATTAATATTCTTAATTTTGTCAGCGACCTATAAACATATATTTTTTTTCTTGTTTCTATCAATTTAAATATACTGTTAAACATATTGTTTTTGATTTCATTTTTGTTCACGTCACTCATCTTTCACTTCGAAGTGGATCTTGATGTGATTGGTAAACGCAAGTTGGACTATCGCGGATCCACTGACGCCCTTAAATTTTTTAAATCCAGCCCCGTCTCGACTGAGATTTGCCGACATCTTGCGTTATTGTGGCGTTTTAATTTTTTTTTTAATATCGTCGTTTTTTTTGTACGCTACAACGTTTTCTCACAATCGAGATCACAATCGGTGATCTTCTCGATCTACGAATTCTCGTAGGCGGTTTCGACGCTCGCGTGCTCGGTCCAGCTATTTGTAATTTCTCGTCCTCCTCTTCTTCCCTTATAATCCTTAAAGCGGAATGTCCTTGCAATTCGAACGGTCCCGCTATGGCAAAATCTGCTTGCGTGCGGCTTCTCTGAGAGATCATCAGCGTCTTCCGGGTCGTCGTAACGCAGCTTCGCTTTTTGGCGATAAAATTTCTCTATTCGCCGTATTAATATTTCTCTGCGACCTCCTCGTCGCTTGCGAACTACATTTTCCACTACTCGTCTATTTTGATTTCGACCGAACTATTTGATTGAAAAATTGAAAGTTAAAGTAAAATGTAAAAATGAATAAAATTATCACAAATTAAATATAAGAAACCAAAAACTTATGTTTTACACTGTGAAAGATAAAAAATTAAATAAATTATTCCACTTACCCAACCAATAAAATAAACCTTTATGTAGAAGTTGATACCGCTATACCGCTAAAACCACCACACTTAAAAATTTAAAAAAGAACTATTAAAATACAAATTAATTAACACTAGAAACACTTTTACAATTGCAATGAAAATTACAGAGATTCTAACTTTTACCAATATCTGAACTGATCAGAATATTAAAGTAAAAATTAAATTAGGTGTACTCTGTCTCGATAAACTCGACGAACTGCGACCAAATAAAGAGCGTTGGCGCCTTTTAAGCAGGACGCCCACTTAATCGGCTCGGCTCAGCACGGTCGGGATCGGCACTTTCGGCGGAGTTGCTATACAAAGAAACTAATGGGCGCGCCCCTCACTGATTTCGACCGGCCGGTAACGACCGGCAGGCTTCGGCAACGGCAGCGTATTCTAGAAGGGGCAACTCGGTTCCACGGTCTATTGTTCATTCCATTAGAAACCTCTGTGTGAGATGTACTATCGGCCAAACCTTATTTACTACATGGCGTAAGGGACAGAAAACACATCCCCCGCACGGTCGCTTTGCCGAGTACGGCCGAAGAATCGAATACTGGAGGGGCGTACTCATTTTCTCTCGAACCTTTGCTCTAGCCTTGTCGTCTCTTCAACCCTGAAGTGCCGGGCGCCCGATGCCAGCTTAAAGTCGAGCGCGCCTTGGATTCGAACAAAAATACACAATTTCGTTTTTACAATTCAAATAACTGTACCAATGTTATGACGTAGTCGATTTTAAAAATTCATAAAATAGTCAAATATATTCATTAAAATAAAATAATTGAACTTTAATAAGTGAAAAAAATTGTTTCTTAATTTTAAATACGTTTCTGTACTGTATATCTTCGTAAAGTTAAAGAATTTAGTTAAAATTCGATGTAAAAATCGTCTCTTAATTTCCATTAGTAATATTTTTTTTCTAACCTCATTTAAAATGGCATTTTAACCGTTTAATATTATAGAAAGTCTCAATAATTTCAATAATTTCAAGCCATTTACGACCATTAATGCGTTTACGCACCGTTTCTTCACATTTTTTTGCGTATTTTTGACATAAGGCTTTTGCGAATTTTTTTTTCTTGAGTTGATATATTTTTTTTGTAATAAGTCTTAAAATTTTACAATAATTTCTCACCTTCATCGTAAATGTACACTTTAGTAATGTTAAAAAATTTATTACCTTATTCACATAAGGTAATATAAAATTTCTGTTGAAACTACCTGTAAACTGAATTTTATAGATTGTTATTTATGAGCATGATAATATTCCATATTATAATGAAAAACCATTTGATTTTGAGTATATAATTCATTTATTTACAAAGAAAATTTTATTAATAATAAAACATTTTATTATATATATATATTTTTTTTTTTTTTTTGCGCAGAGGAGGGGAAAATGCCTTACGCACCCCGGCCTACTGATGGCGCCTATAGTTCGTGGGTCGGACAAATCGTATTTCTGCCGGGAGTGTGGGACTACAATTAATTAGCACCTGCTACCCACTAAAAACCCCCCTCTCTTCTCCCGGACCACCCGGATTTCTGCGGAAGTCGTTATATCCAGGATTCAATTGCAAGAAAAAAAATATTGATGATTAATATTAATTTTATTAAGGTTGTCTCAACTTACCGGCTTTGGAAGGGAGTCTTCATCCCGCGGGATGAAGAGTTTTATCTTTTTAAATAAAATGGTTGTCTGACAACCATTTTATTAAACGATTCATCGCATCCGCCCATAATTACACTTTTATTTTTGATTTTCTTAAGTTTTTAACCACGAACAAATGTTTAATATTGATACCAGGCCCTTTGTTCAAATCATGACGCGTTCCTGAAGATGACTCTATGTTGAGTCGAAACCGGTAGAACATAAATATAACAATTATCCATTAAAAAAGTGCAACTCTTTATTTTATTTTGATACGAATGATGGAAACAAATAATAATTACACCAATAGGTATAAATTAGTTCAATTCATTTTTTTTCTTTTATTTTGCGACAGGATTTTGTTTCTTTTGATCAAAAACATCAACAAAAAAAAATCTTAGCTGTTCCTAAATTCACACAACAACGACACATGATATTTACCTATATTTACATTAGTATTCAAATCTACAAGTTCATAAGTATTATCATTTTTATTTATCACTTGATAAGGTCCTTCGTAAGTTTTCATTAATTTGGCTACTATCTTTCTACGTTTATCTGTTATCCTTCAATAATTTGTTGTTCTAATAATTTATTAATTTCAAAGTTAACTTGTTCTCTATAATGGAATGGTATCGGATAATGTTTACTATTTAACGGTTGATTATCATCAATTAGTATCTTATGTTCATAATTTCTTGCAAAAGTTATTTTATCATTATAAGTAATAGAATTTTCCAACATTATACTTTTTAACTTTTCTTTATATTCTTTTCCTAATTCTAATTCTTCAAACAAACATTCTATATATTTCTCTTTATTATCTTCTGTAACAATCTCATTTTTTAACTTCTCCTCCCGCCCTTCCAATTTTATAAACTCATCACTTATTCCATAATCATTTAATTCATAATCATCCAATTCATAATCATTTCTTCCCTTTTCATATACTTCTCGTTTATTAACATTATTTATCTTTCTTTTACCTTTCTCTTTTTCTTCATTCCTTTCTATCTTTTCTCTCTTTTCATTATTACCTTTATTTTTCTTACTCCTTTCTTCTATTAAAAAATTTCCATATAGATGATCTTAATCAAACTTTATTTGATTATCTTCTAATTCTAATTGATTCTGTTCAAAGTTTAAAATCATTTCTAATTTTCTAATATTGTCGATACCAATTAAACAATCGTAAGTTATTCCTTCGAACAAGTAAAATTCCATCAAGTAATTTTTAATATTTATTTCTACAAACGTAGAGAGTTTATTAGTTATTTGTCCCATTTTTCTCTTATTTACTGAATATATTTCAATCTTTTTAATTTTTTCTAACATTTTATCTAAATCACTGAATTTGGATACTATATCTGTGTGTATCAAGGAAATTTCTGCTGCTGTATCAATAATGGCTTTAATTTTAATCTTTTGGATCATAATTGTAACGCTAGGGATTAGGTTATAATTCTTAAAATTGTCTTCATTGGAAAAATCTAAAAAATTATGTGGATTATCGTAAAATTTTTGTTTATATTTAGAAGTAATAAAATGATTTAATTTATACGTAGTGATAGCCTCATCTGTTTCGTTTCTCTGTTTTACCATTCTGAATCTGAAATTTTTTTTTTCTCTTCACCATTTCCTGAACGGCGAACGTCTGCTACAATTTCGTCATGTTTAAAATTTCTGTTGTTTTCATCACCTCTTTTGTACCATCTTCTATCAAAACTTTCTCGAGTGACTAAGTTTACCTGATTCGTTTTATTGTTATTCGGTGGATTATTTCCAAAGGTTTGGCCGTTGTAATGATTTCCCCATCGTGGATAATGATATTCATTTCTGTCCGATCTATTGTAGTTACCTTTTCCGTTATTATAATTATTATTGTTATTATGGTGGTTTCTGTAATTCCTATAGTCATTTTCGTTTTGGTTAGTTTTATTGTAGCCGTTTCCGTTTTGTTTTTCTCTGTGGTAATTATTGTAATCGTTAAATTTATAATAGTTGTTATCATTTAGGTTAGATTTGTATCTATAATTATTATCATTTTTAAATTGTACATAGTTTTGATCTGTTCTAGCTTTATAATTATTATATTGTTCTCTTCGATTCATCACCGAATATGTATCTAACCTTCGTAAGATTTCCATTAATTCTTCTATTGTATTTATATTTTGGCATAAAATGGTACTATTGTCTGACATGGTAAAATGGTTTAATAAATATAATACTATGTTTCTTTCTTCTAGGTCTTTAATATGCTTACATTTGTTATATAATTCACATGCATAGTTCTCTCTATTCTTTAACCCTTCTCGATATTTCCCAGTTAGTAATTCGATTCGAAGTTTGTCCTGTTGACTTCTACTCCAATATTGGTGTACGAATTCTCTCTTAAATTCTTCGGCGTTTTGGCATTTATCAGAGACCATTTCAAACCATTCTAAAGCTTTCTCTGTTAATGTAAGTCTGATAAGGTTCATGACCGTTTTATTATCGTCGATATCTTGCGTCAAGCGTATTATATTATTTAAATATGTCATAGGATGTAATTGATTAAAATTGCCATTAAATTTTTGCCACATTTCAGGTTTTATTATTGAGCACGGTAATGTTGATTCTAAATTTATTGAATTCATATTTTTCAGTTTAAGTTCCCTTATTTCTTTTTTTAAATTTTCTAACTCCCTTAATTCTTTTTCTTGTAGAAAACCCATATTTTCTATCATCCTCTCTTTTAAATTTTCTGTTTGTTCTTTAATTTTTAATACATTCTCTCCGTTGTTAGAAATTCCCTTATCCAACTGTTTTATAGATTGTTCTATTAACTTTTGTTTTTCGTTGTAATTGTCCATTTCTTTTTGTATCAAACTTAATTCGTTGTTTGTCTTCATCTGACTATTATGTAAGTGTGTAATATTTTCATTGGTTATTAATCTAAATTCCTCAAGTTTTTTGTCTTGTTGTTCTGTTACTTCGTTTATTTTTTCTTGAACAATTATTTCATTATCTATCCTTTTCTTTTTTAATTCTGCATTGTCGCTCCACAATTTAGTTAAGTTAATATTCATACATTCAAGTCGTTCAGTTATCACTTTTTGACCTTCCATAAATCTCTTTTGATTTTCTTCATTTCTGTTGTTAATTTCTTCTAAAATTCTTTGTTCTTTTTCTTCATTTATTTTTCGATTTTCTTCATTTCTGTTGTTAATTCCTTCTAAAATTCTTTGTTCTTTTTCTTCATTTATTTTTCGATTTTCTTCATTTAATTTTTGTAATTTTTCATCGATTCTTTTTTGATTCTCTTCATTTATTCTCCTATTTTCTTCCATAAATTTAATCATCATCTCCTCTATAGACGTACCTTTACTTGTTTGTTCTTCCTCTTTTTTATGTTTAGATGTTGAAGGTTTCGGTGTTGTTTCTTCACCTGTGTCTCCGATGTCATGAGTTCCCGTTGTGGTTCTACTCAAAGATCTTTCTTCCCTCTCTATTTCGTCAGTTTTTGATAAAGTTCTTCCCCTAGTCTTTCTCTCGGACATATTTATTGATTTATTTTTTAGTTTTAATTAATATAGTTTTTTACTCTAAGGATAACGATTGTATTATTAAATTGTCTTTTGAATTGCCCCACGTCGTTGGGCGCCAAATTGTATTGATAACGATTGTCAGTGAAGTATTTATAAGATAATGTTCGTTTTCAGGGTTCACTTGTGTGAGTTCAGTTCAAAAGACAAATTTGTTTAAGGTTAAAAAAAATGATAATAATTTAATAAATTATTTAATTAATTACTTAATAAAGGTTTAATTTTATATCATGTATCAAGAATAGATGTTGTGTTAAATCGGACTGAATATACTAAATATTGAATAATCTAATAGACAAAAAAAAATTAAATTAAGTCTTCAAATTCAAATTGATAGTGAACATTAAAAAAAAACATCAAAGACTTATCGTAATTAATTTGTTTCGTCTCTATCTCGCTCTGACTGGCCGTCTCTTTCTATCTTGGCTTCAATGTCCGAATCCTTTAATTCATTTGCTAAATTCTCGGTGTTTCCTCACTCTCACACTAGATGTCAATTCCAATCAATCGTTTAAGTTTTCTTCTTCCGGGTTTTTCTTTATTTTGTTTACTGTTTCTAAGGTTAATGTTTTAAAGGTTCACTTCGAATCCCCAAATAATTCCATTCACTTGGTTAATTATTTTTTTAGAGTTCTAGTTTTTTTTTTAATAATTCAAATTCACTTTAGTTATTTCTTCTTCTTACTTTTGGTATCGGGTTATGTTTTTTCTTTAGTAGCTTTTCATTAACGAACTCGTTCACAAAAAAACGATGCTTCTAGGTAGTCTTCTTCTACCGTTCAACTCTAATTTTTTTTAATGTTATTTTTTTTATCACAATGCCTAGCGACCAAGTTCTGGCAATCTTAGATTATTCCAAAAATAATTCAAATTTATTTTTACAAGATACGTCTTTATCATTATGGGTAAATTTTGAAAATAAGATTTTTGGAATGGATATGGATCAGATATTCGTATCAGTCCGAATTACTACAGTATTTACTCAGTAAATTCAAATAACAAAATATAATTTATGGTTGATTGTTCCTTCCTGCATAAATTCGTTGTAGTTGCCACGGCACGCTTCCTTGATTTGACACAAAGTATTCTTTAAATTGGTCTCTGATATTCAATGCATCTTTCTGAAAGTTTCCTCCTGTGTTTGCTAACCTAGTAACACCTTCGACCATCACTTCCTGTTCTAATTAACCTGGCTGCCAAGTACAAGAATCATTACGCAAATAATTATGCAGAGCAGTGCAAGCTCTGCATAAAATGCTATTAAATTTTTTCAAGAAAATTCGAAACTTTTTAGTCATTATACCAAAAGCATTCTCGCTAACCCGTCTGGCTCTACTATGCCGATAATTATAAATTTTGATAGCTTCGTTATTCAGCATCTGCGTTCCTGGATAAGGTCTCATTACGTTGGGCATTAAGGGAAATGCCTCATCTCCAACAATTACGTGTGGCAGAACTGTATTTGTCTCAGGTAGTTTTTTATCTGCTGGGAGAAGTAATTGTTGCGACATCAGTGTTTTTCCTAGTTGTGAAGAACGAAAAATACCTCCATCACTATTGCGCCCATACGCCCCAACATCTACAGTGATGAAACGGTAGTCAGCATCCACTAATGCAAGTAGAACAATGCTAAATTCCTTTTTATAATTATAAAAAAGAGATCCTGAATTCAGTAGTTGAATTCTGAACAACGTGTTTGTCATCAATGGCACCCACGCAGTTTGGGTAATTCCATTTATTTCTAAACCCCTCTTCTATGCTCTGCCAGTGTTCAGTTGTTGGAGCAGGCATTACAATAGGTGCTAATGTTGACCATATTTTTTCACATGTGTCGTAAATAATCGTTGAATCGTTAAATAATCTCACAGTTGTTTCCCCTAATCTATAACTGAAAGATATTGACGAAAAAGAGTCCCCATAGCCCAGAAACCTAAAAATAAAGAAAATATTTTTACTGTACCAGTCAAAAATAATATTTTTTTATTACTATTCTTAATGCCACATTAATTTTGTTTACTGCAATATTGTCACATTACGCACATTGTCAAGTAATCAAGGCTAATGTGGCATTCTGCATATAACAGATTTTATTAGTAATGTTATTTTAGTAAACGACTGCAAATAAAGATTCTTCGAGACAGCTTTAAAAAGACTTTAAAAAGTAGGCAGACAAAGAGTGGAGATGCCACTATCCCGGTCAAAAAGTGGAAGTTCGAGGAGACAATCTCATTTCTGATCCCATATTTTGGCGAACGGAGTCAGAAGTCAAATTTACAAAAAACTTCAACCCAACAAATTAGTACTATTGAATTAGATGACGAAAGTACTTCAGAGGAACTTACTTCGCCAGAACCGCGGCCACCTTCTCGTGACTTGTCTCCACCACCAACTCCTACCTCATCTTATTCATCAAGAAATACACCGATGACGCAGGTGTTACAAAATTATTTTAAAGATAAGCAGGCCTCGAGATTGAAAAAGAAAACACCCGATCATTGAAAAAATTTTTGTCTGCATTGAGGAAACAGTCCGCACGTTTTCACCGCGGTTACAGATTGATATTAAAAATAAAATTTCAAATTTGGTAAGTCAATAGGAACTAAAAAATTTTACCGGACAAAATCCGCCCACGCCAACACATTCCCAACCACTTCCGAACATTTCACCACAGCTGCCTCGCTTTCACTCAACTCCACAAATGTGTATAGATCCTGACAACCCACCCCCCTTTCCTTCGTTTCCCACTGACAACCCCCGTACCCCACCTTCCTTCGGTCCCACTACTCCAATTACACTCAATTACCGAATTCGCAGTTCAGTTACGAACAAAGGAAGGAATAAAATTAATTATATATACTATTATTATTATAGCAAAGTAAATAAAATAAATATTGTATTTTACTTGGCGCTTTAATTACTATACAATACCACAGACTATTTATACATATACATAGGTACTTACTTCAATGTTACAGCTAATCTCTCTTCAGGTGAAATTGATTTCCGAAAATTAGTGTCCTGCATTTTAAGCGGTAATATATGCACAAGTTCGTAAAAGTTAACACTAGACATCCTAAAATATTTAAAAAAATTTTCGTCATCCTTGAGTAGATCAGGGAACAAATGGTAAAATTCCCCATACACTTCTTGTTTAAGATGTATGTCATGCACCCAAATTCTGCGAGGTGGTTTTTCGATTTCATCGCAAGCCAATGCTATCATAATATCTTCTTCTGAAGAACTCGACGACGAACTTGAAGACATTTTGCTGTTGTCTTTACTAGCGATTGTTTGGTAGTGAACGTCGGGCGTTGCCTGAAATGTCGATTCCCGTCGATTTAGTGAGCGGTGGTCGCTGCCGAACCGAACGTTCCGTGCCGGCCGTGCTGAGCCGAACCGATTCAGTGGGCGTCCTGCTTTACTCTGGTTCCGCGACGTGTTCGGGCTGTTGATATCACCATCTGTCAGAACGGCAAACGCGTTATAGCGTAGTAGTAACATGCTTCTATCGAGCACATCGATGTGCCGCAACTTAACGATAGTGGTTGAATGAAAGGCCAATGTAAGATTTGTCCGACTAAAACTCAACCAGTAGTGTAGAGCGTTTATCGCTATGTAAAATTGTAATTTATATAAAAAAACAAAAATTTGTTAATGTAAAAGGGCGTTTCCTGTTAATTTGTATTGTTTAACATTTTTATTTAACATTTTCTATCATTTTAAAGAATGAAATAGATTTTATTTATTTACCCGTATTTAAAGCGATATTTTTTGAGCGATATGGATCATGCACAGAATACTAGATCTAAAAATTACATGTCTGTGCGGTTGACTCGTGTGCGTAAAACAGTCGGACAGCGATCCTTCAGGTATTTTTCTCCTAAAATATATAATAAGTTTATGAGATATGCACTTGAAAATGGTTTGTCATTGGGTCCAACCAACCTTAAATCTTCAATCAGAGCATGGCTTCAAACTATTAAGGGCACAAACCTCTCAGCCATTTTGGATTTAACTTGATTTGAGTGACTTTTTGTTTTTTGTTTTCCATATATATATATATATACGTATATATATATACGTATATATATATATATATATATATATATACGTATTTATGTTTCTTAATTGATAAAATATAAAAATATTATCATTTTGGTTTTGTTTTTCTAAAGTATTTAAACTATTTAATTAATCAGTGCGTGCTGGCGTTGTAAATTGTAAAACCACGCGCAACACTGCTATACAGCAGAGTTAGTGGTGTATATCTTGTGCACTCAACATGCCAGTCTAATTTATTATATTTAATGGTAAAAGTTTTGTTTTGCTTTTTTTTTTGTTTTCTTCGTTTTTGCTTTGAGTTGCATGAGATGCTCCTTTTGTTGTATTAGTGTAAAATATAAAATGTTAAATGTAGAAATAAAGGGCTATAATAATAAAGTCTGAGTTAATATACGAAAATCTACAAGAAAGTCACGTTGCTACTTCCAAGTTGTTACTACAAGTGCTTCTAAATGTTCACAAGTTAATGCTATACGTTTTGATTTTTCGTTTCTTTCAACGTCGCAAAAATAACTTGAAATAATTTGAATACAACTTGGAATGTTCAATGTTCAAACGTTAAATTGTTATTAGAATGTAATTTCAGCAATGTTTTTTAATCCGGATTTCTATCATATATTGATTTTTTTTTATTTAACCCTTATGTGGCTGAAATAGTACCGGTGTACTAATTCTGTACTTAATGTCTTATAACTTGTTTATATATTATTTTTTGTGCACGAATCTACTTGACATCTCGGAATATATCATTGTCAAAAGATTTTAGCATTTTTAAAATTTTTTCAGTTTCAAACAACATGTTGAACAATTTTAAATCTCTTAGTGCGTGACCCAAGTTCTAATACACAAACAGAATATAGAAAGATTATTTTATTAGCAACGATAACCAAACAGTTCAGTAAAAAATATTGACGTGAACAAACAAAAAATAATAACAAATTAACTAATTAGGTCCATTATTGCAAAAATCACACACTGGTTTCGATGTAGAATGTTCGGCACAAATGGGTTTTGTGCATGAACTGCATGCTTTTAGTGTTTTTCTTTGTTTTCGGAAATTTGACCGACAGACATAACAGTGTCCAATACACTGGATACGTCGAGACTCATCCCTGTTTACAACATCTCGTGTTGCATTGACTGCTTCTGTAATTTGACGACCCAAAGCCAATTCAATTGAGCTGCGTGTTAAATTATTTCCGATTGCTTTAGGAATTTTGCTTCGAGTAATAATAGCAGGCACACATAACTCATTCGCAAGACTTTTGAGATATTTTCTTCTCTGATCGGTTGACTTATGTTGTGGATTATGTTCCTGATAGATAATGTACGATGCCAAACCTGCAATATCAATCATATTGAACAAAAGTGCTAACAGCCAACGGTTTGTACGTCGTTTCACTGTATATTCCGCCAACATTTTATATATTACATCAACTCCCCTTAGTTTTATTATAATACTTTATTATTTGAGGTTTGGCAACATCAGTCTCCTCAATTTCTCCTCTCATATGCATTAATGAGAGAAGAATAACTGACTTGTTTTTTTTGGAACGTAGCAACATATAGTTGCATTTTTGCTGTATGCAAAGTTTGTGAAATGTTGAAGGGAATAAATGCCTTATTTTTCCTAACAGTTCCTACTAAAGACATCTTCCACGAATTGAGAGTCTGTATTAATTGAAGACTTGTGAAGAAAATATCCGTTGTTACATTACTTCCAGATTTCTTGTATGGAGCGGCTTTGTCTGTCTTCGCGCGTTCAGCACGAGTTGTTTGTCTGTCAAACCGTAAAAGGCATAGAAACGTTTTGAAACGAATACGGGACATCGCTCGAATAAGTGGCAAAGAATAGCTTTTCAACATTTCGGTGATATGTTCTTTGTTTGACTTCTGAACGCCAGCAATTATGAGAATTCCTAAAAACGCATCCAATTCTTCTTGAGTAAATGGCTTAAAAACTTGAGGTTGTTTTTTAGTACAACCTTGATAATTTTCCAAAACATTTGTATTATAATTTTCTGTTGTCAGTTAGCCTTTTGCATTACCTTCTCGATGAATTGTGGAACATATATCGTTGGAGATGATAGTTCTAAATATCTCCTTTGGTGTATATGTAGAAGTTATTGCCGTCACACCCATTTTACCTCTCAAAATATTACGGCTAATTGTTTGAGCCTGTCGTTGTGGTACACTACTCTATACAATGCCATCTTTGCTAGTCAAAACCGCAGATTTTGAAAAGCGCTCTAATTCCGCTTCGTGTTCATCGTAGTCACTTTCATCTGACGTATCATATTGTTCAGTCAAGGGTTCGTCTTCAATATCGGACGCTTCTAAGTCTAAATTTGTGGGAACATATTCCTCTTCATCTGAAGGAACAAAAGGCTCCTCATCAGACGACTCGTCTAAAGACGCTTTAAACTCGTCAGGTGTTAACCTTCAGTGAATATTACTACTATATTTATTATTTTATATTTACTGTTTTCTTACCATTTCCTTTGACACCTTGGTTTATGCAATCCAACGATAGTATCTGTCATTTTTTTATCAACACCGCAATACTATTATGTAGAGCAAAATATTATAAACATAAATTTATAATTTTGGATATTTAACTACGATATTTATAACTATAGTTATTTACGATGTACCATGTTTAAGATATCACAATAGAATAAACGAAGACCTGATCTGACGAGTTTCCGTTGCACGTGTAGATGAGAATCAAGTCCGAACACGTTTATAAACAGGACTAAATACATAAATGTTTACTTATGATATGTTAAATGAAGTTTTTTTTTGAAAACTATAGGTGGTACAAAACGATTGTAATATCAAACAGTAAGATTTTTCGTATCTAGTACCCGGATACTATTCTTGTCATTAGGCGGTGTTTTATTTACCAGTCACATAAAGGTTAAACGATAAGAAAATTCCCCTGGTACTCTTTCTATTTCCTTTTAATTTATTTACTGACTCCTCCAGTTTTATGCCCAATTCCTCAAAATATTTGATGCCGTTATTTATAGGTACAAAGTTCGTTTTAATGTATAGCAAATTTTCTTTTAAATATGGATTTTGCAATAATTCTTTGTATTCTACAGTGCATTTGGAATCATTGTTTAAAGATTCGGCAACGTTTGCTATGGATTCCAAATTTTCGATATAAAATAAACAACCAGACAACAAAGCTAGGAAATTAATTCCCAGAAAAACTGTAGAAAATATAGGGAATATAAATTCGTGACTACTCTATTGAACGCTCGATACCAAATTAAAACCGGCTGACCGCTATATGTGGCGTGATGTGGCCCAAGTCTCTACCGTAAGGCGACGAGCCGTCAATGAGTTGCCCGACAACGTCGCGGCTCTGATTATAATTTTCTCCCGAAAATACGAAAATAAAGTAAATGAGTTAAATAAAATTTATTTTAGAAAATAAAATAAAATATTTGAAATATTAATATTATAAACTGATTCCAAGTATGTCTAAAGGCTTTCAACTGCTCCAACGTGTCCTATACTGATTCCAAGTGTGTCTAAAGTTTGCGTATGGATCTTTGTACACGGTAGATCGCAAAAAATACGCACCTGAAATAACTTATTTTATTTATTTATCCCCTTCCTTCCGTTTCGGTATTTAAACGCCCCTTGTTTAACACCGTTTTCGATGTGAAAATATAAATCGTCGTATCGACCGACCGTCGAGCATGCGACGTACAGTCGTGTTGACGGGAAATGCGTACCGAAGGTCAAGAGGTGTTGTGAGATCCGACATGCCGCTGGCTAAACGAGCTGAGCCGAGCGCACACGAAGCTCGTGGAGAAGGGAGTTGTGTCGGTTCCGAGCAGGTAAACGGCATGTCGGATCTCACAACAGCTCTTGACCTTCGGTACGCATTTCCCGTGAACACGACTCTACTGCCCGTGAGCGAAGCAGGGCTCTTTCAAATAAACGCGTACTTTCGAAAACGTTTGTCCTTGCGGTTTATTTATCGTCATTGCGAACGCAAGACGAACCGAAAATTGGAATCGCGTCATAGGCCTCGGTAACGTTGAATCTTTCACTTGCACTTTTACTTTCGCGATTCTCATGACGTTGTTTCTACAGACCCAGGTTAAAAATCTCCTATTCCAATAGATGATCACACATCCTTAAAACTTTCAGTCTGGTGAAGTTGCAGAAACCGCAGTCCAAATCCAAATTTATTAATATTAATGCGACCACTCCCGTTTTAACGCGCAATTCGTGCGGCGGCAACGACAACGATTTAACCGAATTTAACCTTCCGTTAGGCGCGCATGTATCCAGCAGATACATGCATAAAATTGCTTGCCGTCTGTTTAGAGATCGATATTTTCACATCCGATCAATGAAAAAATTTGCGGTAAACTTTGTTATAATCACTGATCATTTCTACTATATTAACATGAATTTGAAAATTTTTGGCTCCTCAGTTTTTTTTTTATAGCGAGATAAACATAAAAAACACCCGATTTTTGAGACTTCCGTAGATAAGACGAAAAAATTTGGTGTTTCAACAGGTGATACCCTAATATGTTCAGAATGCGAGGCATATTTTATTTTTTTCATATTTTGTATAGTTTCGCGAATTTTCGCGGTTAAAGGGGATGCTGTTATTTCGAAAACGGCTGGACGGATTTCAACGCGTTGTGTACTGAATTGTGCGCAATAAATCTGTATGTCGAATTCCGATAATAGTTTTGGAAAATAAAATTATTCCAATTTTTTTGGAGCGAGTAAAGTATTTGAAAGAAATCTGAATTCGGCAGGCTACGCGACGCCGGTGTGGGGTAACGGGCGAGCGATAGTCGTCCTCGGAGACCCCGAGAAACCAGGATCACCGCGGTGACTAAGGGTAGGCACACACGGTCGATTATTCATCGACGAAACAGTTTAGTTGGATTGGTTTGAAATCGCGATGCATTATCAATTTATAACCGACTAAACTGTTTAGTTGTTCATAAATCGTGTTGCATGCACACACATATCGATTTCGAAACAACTTGTATTTATATTGTATTAAATATTGAATAATACCTGGAAATAATTCAAGTTTTTAAAATAATGTAATTGAATTACTTTAATATACAGTGTGGTAATTAATTATCGTACCCGACGTCATCATTGAAAGTATGCAACCATTATCACAATATTGGTATTGCAATACACGATTTGCGTATGATGCGTATTGCACTGTGATAATGGTTGCATACTTGCAATGATGACGTCGGGTACGATAATTAATTAACACACTGTATTTAGTGTAGTATATAATTAACTGCGGTAGCAAAACGGAAAATAATTTAACTTAATTTTTGATATAAATTCACTTATCATAAAATAATTGAGGGAAACTTGATTTATGTTATACTAGAGAAGACACTTCAACTGTCAGTAAACTTGACCTAGAGGTTGCGCGCGCAACCTAAGTTCCTAAAGACCTCAACTAAACTACCGACTGTGTGTGCGCTTCAATATGAAGCTGTGGCATTATTGCAGTTGTACGATAGTTGCACAACTTTTTAATCATAAGTGCACATCGACTCCTTTTGATTAAAAAATTGAGTTGATCTGCAGTTGTGTTGTGTGCGCAGCTATATTAAACTTAATACATTTATGTCCATCGACTAAACTATCGGCCGACTAAAAATCGACCGTGTGTGCCTACCCTAAATGTCTGCTTTAGAGTAAAAGATGCCATTTTTTATTTTTTTTATATGTATAATATTAATAATAAAATTTACTTATTTTATCAATTAAAATATGTTATTCTATACTTTGTATGGGTTTTTTGTTTAAGTAGAAACTGCTTACATGTATGTATACAAAATATATTATTTACTGTATAATAAATAAAGATTACAAAAGTTAATACACATATAGTTAGTAAGTTGATACAATAACAGATATTTCGCGATGATTCTGGTTCATCGTTGAAACAATTTTCGCATATTATTTTGGAATGTTTTTCTAAGCACAATCAAACACCACATCTTTCGCAGCAGTAAACACTAAGTGATGTTTTTCTGTTGTCAGTAAAACATAGATGACAGCGTCGTTTCTTGGCTGTTGTCGAGGTACTTGGTAATTCCACTTCTTCCACGTCAAAATGTTTATACATTTGAAGCATATTTTGGATTTCCAAAGGAAGACTTACAATTTGTGCCCGTATTTTTAGTTTGTCTTCTAAAAGACACTTGGATAAATTTTTTTAAGCAGTCCTTTCTTGAAATAAATGCATTCTTGTTCAACAGAAAAATTATCCTTGAATTTACTGCTTTCACATTCATCAAGTGGTTAAAAATTACCATTGGCTACCTTCTCGTTGATCTGCTGACGTTGTAGTTTGCGCAAAGCTTATCGCTGACATCAACACCAGATTTGGTTCTATTGTAAAAAGAAATTATCTCCGGCTTCGCTTGTTTGTTATTAGAAATTTCGCTTGAACCTACGTGCAGATTGGACAGCAGAAGAACAGATTTGCCCTTTTTTGGTACATATGAAACAAGTGTCTCATGATCTGTATAGCCATATATACTGCTAAAACAATTTCTATGTTTTAGCGATATAAAAGTTCACGTTTATTTTTCCTAATTGTACCTACATAGGAGATTTTATTTTCTTCCAGTTGTTTCACTAATTTTAGAGTAGTAAACCAATTGTCTGCAGTGATGTTTCGACTAGATCTATGAATCGGTCTGGCAAATCGTATAACTATGGAATCAGCCGAATTTGGTTGAAAGGCCCGAAAGGACCTTCCGGTTGTTGTCCACAGTATACTTCCATGTTACTGGTATAATACAGTTTTGCATCACTCAGATAAAATATTTTTATGCTATACTAGGTGGGTTTCGATGGTATATATTGCCGAACAGGACAGTTATATTTTCTCCTAACTCAAAATGTTTTCGAAAATTCTCAATAAACATTGTAAACATTTCTCTCACTGCAGCCAATTTGTCAACTTTCTGTTCCTGGTATCTTTAGCGTCGAAGCGTAAGCACCCTATTAGGAATCTGAAAGGTTTTTCTGGCATTATCATTCGAAAAATATCTATCCCTAAACCATCAGTAGTCCAAAAATCGGACAATCAAGCGCTAGATAGAGCAAGCCTAAAAATGCCTTCATTTCTGCAGTATTAGTAGATCGGCAGTTTCTTGCTCTCTCAAATCTTTCTTTCACTTTTGCTATGTGTTGATTAGTGCGGTCTACTAATAGGTTAATGACAATTTCAGTGAAAAATAAAGTCGATGTCTCAACTACACTTTTTGCCTTGGTCGCTTCTTCTCCTATTACACCAGCATTCTCACACCTCAGCATTCTCTCACTTAAAAAACTCCTCACTGTACACACCAGATAGTCAGGCACACCCATCTTGACCATTCCTCGTAGTATCCCTGGGACCCAGATCGCATTGAAACTGTTGGAAATGTCCAAAGCTACTACCACACTATGCCATCCTCTCTCCTTACACCTACTCATACCTTTCACTAACCCATCCAATGCCTGTATCGTTCCTCTCCTCTTCCTGAATCCATACTGACTATCATCCAACCTTCCATGCCGCTCTACAAAAGTCAACAACCTATCCGCCAAAATTCTATCAAGCACCTTTCCCAACGCAGACGCCAAGAAAATGGGCCTAATCCCCCCATTAGGCTTGGGTAACCACACCACCCTCGCAACCTTCCATACATCAGGGAAGACACCTTTATGGAGACACTTTCGTGTAAGCTCTAACCACCAATGTATCGCCAAATTAAGATCCATTGTGATGAGTTACATTACAACGAATCGTCTGGCGAGATAGCCCTACAGAGGAAATAAAAAGTTACGAATTAACCACAGTTACTTACGGTTTAAATTGCGCTCCGTTTTTGGCTGTTTGTTGTCTTAGTCTGTTGGCAGAGCAACATTCCAGTAATCCACCAAATGGTGCAGCGATTCTTCTGAAGGATACCTACGTCGACGATATTCTGTCAGGTGCTGATGGTGTTCTTGAAGCCCAGTAAGTCATCTCTCAATTACAAACGATTCTTATGGCGGGCTGCTTTCATGCTCGGAAATGGATGTTAAACCGGACGTTCTTGTGCGGGTTTCTCCAAGCGATGTTTCTCATACTTTAACAGTAGATTTAAGAGAGAATGACGCCCCAAGGGCCTTGGGATTGACCTGGATCAATGATGAATTTTTGTTTATGTTGAGTCAAGCGAGTGAAACTTTAAATAAACTTACCCTCGGTTTATGATCGCGATTTATAATCACCGCGAAAATCTTCATGCAGGAACTTTGGATCCTTGATCTTGATTGGGACGAGGAGTTCCCTTCTTATTTAACTAAAAATTGGATCTCCTTTTTAAAAGACTTTCACAATGTCCTGCTATCCGCGTTCCGCGTTGGATTGGTACTCATAATAATACCACTTCCGTAGAGATCCACGGATTCGCCGATGCTTCAGTTCGTGCGTTCGGTGCGGTCGTTTATTTGGGTGTGATTGATGCTTCGGATGTGCGCGTTTCTCTAATTACTTCTAAATCAAAAATGGCCCTATAACGTACCGGAATCAACAAAAAAATTTTGACCAAGATAGTATTCCCGTAACCCTTCCGCGCCAACCCCTCAAAAAAAATGAAAACACTGCCGAACCTCAACTAGCTCAGTGAAGACGGGGAGGTTCGTTAATTTATACCCGGCGCCATGTAATTTATTACAGCGGTGTCCATCAATTAGGAAATGTAAATGTTCAGGAATAGGAAAGGGCACACAAGGGTCACATATACAAAATTTCTATAAACACCTGATATTATATAAAGAAGGAAAATTTTATTTATTAAGAATAAGGAAACAAAATAAAAAAAATTGAATTGTAGTAATAAAAATGAATAATAAAAAAAATGAAAACTTTAAGATTCGAAAATATAAACTAAAGTATTATAAATCAAATTTAAATAAATGGGAAACCCACGGTTTTGGGAGAAGTTAAGATTAACTTTTAAATAAAAAAAAAATCTCAAGAAAATATTCGGTATAAAAAAAAAAATCAACAAAAGAAACTGAAACAAATTGATCCCGATACGTTTTGTTTAAAGTACTAGCTTGTCTTTTGAAACGTAATCAAATAAAAAAGAAATTCGACGAAAAAAAAATCACTCCAAAATTTAGATTTTACCCTTACAATGTGGAACAATTTATTTGCAAGTGCGACGACCTATCCTGGTTCGGTCCTAGGAAAAGGGGTCTTGGTGCCCTGTTATGTGTTCGGGATGTTAACGGTCTCGGGCGCCACCTTATGTTTAGAGAGTTAAGGAACTCTTTCGCCTCCAGGTAACTTTTGGGGGTTACAGTCGGAGATCCAGGGATTCGGTATGGGAAAGAAAACAAGAGAAATTCGGAAAACAAATAACTATCAACTTTATTAAAAATAAAATAAACAAATAGGAGGGCAGTTTATTGCTTTGTGACCACGGTCGGAGAATGGGGACGGTGGGAATAAATTGACAAGACTTTGACTTTATAATAAATGAATTTTAAATTAAACAAATAAAAAAAAAATGAGGCGGAGGTATGGGATACACCTGGAAACCTTCCTAAGGTGCAAAGGAACGGAATACTCGAAGAACCTTCCAAGAGTATTAAGGTTGGGACAAAATGTACAACAATTAATGAAAATTAACAGCAAAATAAAATCAAAGTCTATCAAAATAAATTGGACTTACGGTAAACTGAAATACGGATATTTCGGAAATTAACTGTTGACGAAGACTGTTGTAGTACTTGTTAAAGACGGTCGTAGTACTGATGAAGAACTGTTGTAGATCTGATGAAGAACTGTTCAAAGTCAGAATTTTGGTCGGCTATTTATACCATTTTGGGGCGAAAACTGGATTTTTCCGCGTGGGGGATCGTATCAGTACAAGTCATCAACGACTAATTTACAATGCGCGGCGCTAATTAACAAAAATAGCAAAATTCTGACGGCGCTATCGAATGCGGGACATAAAATTACATAATTACAGTTTTTGAACGGGTAAAATCGGTTAAAGAACGGCGGAGTAATTAACAATTAATCAACAATAATTAACGGAAAAATTTATAATACAAATCAAAAGATACCCTTACTTATACAGAAAATCACAAAAATATTTTTAACAAAATCGGCCACTGTTTACGGCACTTATATTCACAGACGTTTTCTCGACCACGTGTTTCACGTCAACACCAATTAATCGGTATTAATTTACGCGCACCTTAACACAAAACAATTCCAGCAGTTGGGTGATGTTCGGGGCAATTCTACATGGGCAATATTTTCAACGGATAACCATCAGGAATGGAGTAATTTAATTAATTACGATGCGGGATGATTTTCGGTGAATTATTGTATTAATAATAAGCGGATCATCTTTAGAATCGTTCAACGGTTATTTCATGATATTTGTTAATGTTTGAAATCGGTTTGGTCGGTCTACGATTTCTAATTCCGCATCATAAAAAATAGTCGCTATACGGTAGCTCGACGGTAGCTCGCTGGCTGCTGAAACTTCCTCGGGACGGTCGGCTGGACTGATAGAAACATGTGGCTTGTCGTATCTTGTTTGGAAATTTGTTAGTTTCGGCATTATTTAATTATTTGATAATAATTTTTCGGAAAGCACATGTTTTCGTGATTCAGCAATTTTATTAATCACTTTCATTTATTGATGATTCGGTCAGGGAACGTTGTTGGAATTTAAGATAACGGTTTCGAAATGGAAAACGGGGAAACTCAAAGTCTAATTAAGAAAATTATCAAAATTAATAAAATGTGAATTGGGTTGCATAAACGGGCGGTGATAAGGAGATAAGATATCTTTTTCGGAATTTCTATAAATCGGGTGGAAACTGTAACGTATCGAGGTAGTGTGGGAAGTATACTCGGATATATTTAATTTTCGGTAATTTTTCGGAATATTCGGTTTTTGAAAAATAAAAATAATGTAACTTCGTTACACAAGGTAAGTAAAATTTTTAAATATAATTATTATTAACCTTTTTTTTTTAATATACCAATTCAACACAATAATGGAGTTTTGGTGTAATTATTATTTGTTTCCATTAGTCGTATTAAAATAAAATAAAGAATTGCACTTTTTTTAATGGATAGTTATTATATTTTTGTTCTACCGGTTTCGACTCAACATAGAGTCATCTTCAGGAACACCTAAAGTTACAACGAAATAAGAACAAACTATTAGTTACAACAAATACATGTGTTCACTTAAATTTATAGGTTATGTTTTCATTAAAAATAATAAAATAAATGAGCTTAAACTTACGTCACAATTTCAACTAAAGCCATGGTATTATTATTAAGCATTTGTTCGTGATTAAAAAACATTAAGGAAATCAAAAACTTAATAAATGCGCAATTATGGGCGGATGCGATGAGTGATGAATCGGCTGACAAGATGGTTGTCCGGAACGTGAATGTCAAGGTCAAGCATATATCATGAAGTTTGCGACTAAATCAATAAATTTTTTCAAATTTCAAAAAAATAATAATATGTAGAAAATACAATTTAAGAAGGGGTGGTGGTTGTGGTGAAGCTTAAGGGAGAAAAGGATTGTTGAGGGATTTTTACTCGAAGTCCTCGAGAATTACGAAATTAATAAATTCAAATATAATTATCCAGAGAAGATCTGCCTAAACGACCAGATCACAACCAATACCCGACCAATATACACCTTTCTCAGAACACCATATACTACCCCTAAGAAACCCCCAGACGAACGAGGAACTCAAGCTAGGGTAGTAGCTTGAGTGTCGCAACGTCTGGGCTCCTTGACTACCAACACCTCCTCTCTCTCCCAAAATTCCTACCTATTCCCATACCCCAAAAACTATCACACCATTCCCCCATCTTTATAATCGACATTTAATATTGTTTATCTTCGATTTCCCATTTTGATTGTTACTAAAACACTACCTTGTGTCTATATCCTGTTGTCTTTATGTCAATCATTTTGGTTTGTGACGTTCGATTTTATAATTTTTTAATTTTTAACTTCTGAGTTTTTTAATTTTGAGTTTTTTCAATTTATTGTTTAATAACCCAGTATGAACGAGGAACTCAAGCCACGATAGCAGCTTGAGCTCGCAACATGCTGGGTTCCTTTGGCTACCAAATTCCTTTCTTCTCCCCAAAAAATCCCTCAACAATCCCCCCCTTTTTAAATTGTATTTTCTACATATTATTATTATTTTTTTGAAATTTGAAAAAATTTATTGATTTAGTCGCAAACTTCATGATATATGCTTGACCTTGACATTCACGTTCCGGACAACCATCTTGTCAGCCGATTCATCACTCATCGCATCCGCCCATAATTGCGCATTTATTAAGTTTTTGATTTCCTTAATGTTTTTTAATCACGAACAAATGCTTAATAATAATACCATGGCTTTAGTTGAAATTGTGACGTAAGTTTAACCTCATTTATTTTATTATTTTTAATGAAAACATAACCTATAAATTTAAGTGAACACATGTATTTGTTGTAACTAATAGTTTGTTCTTATTTCGTTGTAACTTTAGGTGTTCCTGAAGATGACTCTATGTTGAGTCGAAACCGGTAGAACAAAAATATAATAACTATCCATTAAAAAAAGTGCAATTCTTTATTTTATTTTAACAATAATGGAGACAAAATAACTTTACATCATCGAGATATACTATGTTTACTGGAGTGCGTGCTTTGAGCTACAAAACGAGCCGGCCTCCCCCACCCCATAACGGTAAAAAGCTTCAACGTAACATACGTAAACTAAATTTATTATTTTTTTTTTTTTTCCTAACTATAATAACTTAAATATGTATTATTTGGTATTTTTCATCATTATTGAATAACATTATTTGAATTACTTAGTAAATATTGAATAAATTCATGCTGAATTATATCCATTAGTTAGTACTATTTGTATTTCTTGCCGTTATAGGGTGGGGGAACATGCTGGCGAATCGGACCGTTTTCTAGACCAAGCGAATATCGTGAGCATGTACTCCAGTAAATTATATGTATCTCGATGCTTTATATATACGTTCTGACCTTCATGCAGCGTTTCCTCTGGAGAGGGAAAGTATTCGGAGTCGGCAGAAGGGTACAAATTCACAACCTATTCCAAATTCACAACCTCCCTTTGTATCGCTGGGATTACTCTAAATTTTTGTTTTGTATACTTTTGTCATCATGTTTAAATTTTTAAATTTGAATTTCAATAACGGTTTCCTCTTTGCATTTTAACGCATGCGCTGTGCGCATTGTTCCAATTTGTTTCAAATAAAACAGAATTTCAGAATCAAAACAAGAAAGAAAAATTTTTACGTTGTAACGTGTTCGTCTTAATAGTCTTAATAATTTTAACATTTATTAATTAATGTATTCAATAACGTTTTTAGTTTACCAACTTCATAAACAAGTAAGTTTTTAAACCTATTTTCTAAAATTTCTATCATTTTAAGAAATTTTTTTCTCTTTAACAGCAAATGTAAATTCGCTCTGATGAAGGTTGTAATTCGACAACCGAAATATATTAGCAAATTGTAAAAAGTTGTTCTTGTACTTTTTTTGACCGTTCACCCCGAATAGATCGTTTTAAATTTGCCTCCCACGATTATCGCTCGAAGATACTTCTTGCCGATTAGTTGTTAAAGGCCTCGCACGTGTGAAAAGTAAATCGACTCAAAACGTAAGAAACAGATTTACTGTAAGAAAGAACTTAAACTTGTTCTCAATTGAAAACATAATTGTCGATGTGATGATCCCGATTAATTCGGATGCGTTAAATCGAATTTGACCAAATTAATCACTCAAAATGTCAGACCAAAACGCCTACACAACGACGTTACACGTTGAGTTTCGTGCCACCAAAGAGAGCGAGACTTCCTCTTCGAAAACCTAAATCCAAATTCCAAAAAAAACTCTACCTGCGCGCAATAACTTTCGTATGAAGTTTAAAATATGTAAAGACTTAAGAAAATGACATCTATTAAAGAGAAGGCGAAATATAAGAAAAGAATAGAAAGAAAAGAAAATTTATAATGATAATTCCGTACAAATTAAGAAATAATAGGAAGGGGAAAAAAGGACCTCCAGATTCTATCGCTTTAAAAAAAATTTACAAATAACATAAATACAAAACATTGAAATTAGACTGTAACACCCCATTAAAAAATGTGTCAATACCGTGGCTTAAGTTGTGCACGTCGGTTGTTTTAGTGCGTTTGGTTAAGCGCGTTTCGATCGCCCTCGAGCTCGGTGGCGTGTCGATCTATCTATGGACGGATTCCACAGTCGCGCTTTCATGGATTTGCAGCCATCCGTGCAGATTGAAGGATTTCGTCCGAAATTGGTTCCGCAGTGCCTGAACCGTCTCTTCTGGATGAAAAGGTATCCCGCCGCACTCGTTATCAACATCTCCGACGTTTGGTTGAGGAATTCTGGAAGCGGTGGAAAGACTTCTATCTTCAATCTATACAAGACTCTACTAAATGGTCCAAGGGGAAAAACTTACCGGCGATTGGAGATTTGGTACTTGTTAAAGACGAGCGATTGCCCCCTTCGAAATGGCTTTTAGCAAGAATTACTGAACTTCACCATGGAAGAGATGGTTTGGTTCGCGTGGCTACCATTAAGACGACAACTACCACTTTAGTTCGACCGTTGGTAAAATTATGTTTACTTCCTTTGTGACGTCCCTTCCTGGTTCGGTCCTAGGAAAGGGGTCTTGGTGCCCCTTAATATGTTTGGGATGTTAGCGGTCTCGGGCGCCATCTTATGTTTAGAGAGTTAAGGAACTCTTTCGCCTCCAAGTAGCTTTTGGGGGTTACAGTCGGAAAATTTATTATCATTAAATAAAAAAAATCAACATAGGGGTTTACGGGAAACAAAAAAAAATCTTTATTGACACATGTATTCGGTTATGTCAGGTCTAGTGCAATGTTGTGGGACTCAAATATTTGATTCAATTGAAACAATTATTAAAGATGAATTAATTGGCACGGATAAAGTGCTACGGAAAACTCGCAATAGCACCAGGTCGGGAAGGTACTATGGAAAACTCGCAATAGCACCAGGCCGGAAAAATGCTACGGAAAACTCGCAATAGCATAAGATCGGGAAAGTGCTACGGAAAACTCGCAATAGCACCCGGTCGGGAAAATGCTACGGAAAACTCGCAATAGCATAGGGTCGGGAAAGTGCTACGGAAAGTTCGCAATAGCACTAGGTCGAGAAAGTTAGATGGAAATGTATTTCACAAAACAAAATCAAAGTCCCACAAGTAAAAAAAATGAATTTTAGTACTTTTTTTTTTAAAGTCTTCGGATTTCTTTTCGGCTTTTCAATTTTGAAACATTTTATTTTTCGGATTTTGGTACTCTCCATATCTTACAGGAGGTGCAATAAGTACAGCGGCAATCTCGGGACATCACTCCAGTTTTCCCACACCGGGAGCAAAATAATAGGGCCGGATTGGTACACGTATCCCGACGATGTCCATCATTCCCACAGCGCCAGCAAATTTCCTGTTGTTATAATTGTGGACAACCAGGTCACTTTAGTCGCAATTGCACTCTCCCAAGAAATCATAGACAAGGCTCGATTCAGAAAAATTTTAAACGTAAACAGGATGTAGCAGAATCGAGAAACTTGCGGACGACGGGAACCAAAGCGCACGACGAAGCGGATTCTAGAAGATACGTCCAAGCAAAGGACAAATGGTCACGTAGTCCAACGAAAAATGCTGATGGACCAAAGAAAGATTATACAAAAGCAACAAAGTCGTCTTTAAACTGGATAGCACCCGCGGATACGGCTTCCGCCGCGGGAAGGTCAACAAATCAGTGGAGTCAGCGAAATTAAATGATAGCGATTGTTCTCGAATTTCAGTACCAATGATCAATGATGCAATGGGGGAAAAACCTTTGTATACTATTTTAAAAATTAATAATATTGAACGAACATTGCTAATCGATACCGGCTCACCAATTTCATTAATAAAATTCAATTGCGTTTATAATAAAAATTTTAATCAAACTAAGGACCAAGTAAGAGTAACAGGGATAACGGGACATCCAATGAATATAATAGGTGTAATTGATGTTCCATTTCATTACGAAAAACAAAAATTTTTAAGAAGTATTGAATGTTACATTTGCGAACAAGATTTACCTTTAAGGGCTGACGGATTGCTAGGTCGAGATTTTTTAGAAAAATTTGGTGCTATCATTGATTATCGGAACAGAAAATTACAATTTAGTGATGCTTATTTTAAATTAGATCAAGAACCGGGTATTATTGTTAATAAAGTAAAATGTGAACGAAATCCTACGAAATGTTTAAGAAATAAACAATGTGAGAATTGTTCAAAATGTGTTAATCCGTGGTTTGATGTAAGAATTAATGTACAAAACCACGAATGGTCAGAGGACGAAAGTGATAAAAATTGTATCGAATTACCGAAGAACAAGGATCTTGCTGGAGAAACCGCGAGATCGAAAAAATTAACCGAAGAAGAAGAAAACCGAACTAAATCAAACCGAAATTTGAGAAAGGAGAAAATGGATAAGGTCATATCAAATTTTATTATAAGATTCACAACGACGGTACTGTTGTGTTTAGAAATAATAATTGATGGTGCACGTTTGGTGAGTGCAATAATTGCGGAGTTATCCCAAGAGTTGAAGGATATTCCGTGGAATAACATAATGAAAGATTATGGTAACAATGTACTTTGTAGCGTACAAAAATGGAGAAATAAACGAAAGAAAAAATGGAAACTTCGAGAAGTTGAACGGGTGAAATTAACGAGGTTCGATACTGACGGACAAGTATCGAATGAATTTAAGGCGATGGAATCGCGAGATATTTTGCCCTTTTCAGAATGTTTTGTTAACGTAATCCTGAATCGAGAATTTGAAAATAAAAATGTCATTTTAGAAGGAAATGACGATTTCAAAAATTCGGGAATTATGATTGCACGTGGTTTTGTGAGATCAGGTGATCGGCCACAAGCATTAATGGTTAATTTATCCGATAAAATAGTACGGATAAATAAAAACACGAAGTTGGGGAATGCGATAATCGGAGAACTACCGGAGCATTGTTCTCAAGAGTTCAAGGTCGCGAATATTGCAACGAAGTCGTCAGACGTAAACAAAAAGAATAATGATCCCGTAGAGCAGATTGACTTGAGTCATCTGGAATTTAACGATAAAAATAAGGTTAAAAAGTTACTTAGAAAATATAACGATATTTTCGACAAGGGAATCGGAAATCTTAGTAGTACGCATAAAATAAAACATAGAATTGTTACTGATGACGTACCACCGATAACGAAACGGCCTTATCGAGTACCTTATCATCAGAGGGAAATGCTACAAGAAAAGATAGACGAAATGTTGGAAAAAGGAATAATTACGATGTCAGAGAGCCCATGGAGTGCACCTGTTGTAATAGTAAATCGACAGATGGCTGATGGTTCAGTGAAACCAAGAATCTGTATTGATTATCGAGAATTGAATGCAATTACGAAACGAGATTATTATCCTTTACCAAATTTGCAGGAAACAGTTGATGTTTTGTCCGGAGCAAATTTATTTAGCGTTTTCGATGTATCTTCGGCGTACCATCAGATTGAAGTAGATGAAAGAGATCAGGAGAAGACTGCTTTCTCTACACCGTACGGACATTATGAGAGTAGTAGAATGATGTTCGGATTGGTGAATGCACCAGCTACATTTCAGAGATTTATGAATTATACATTATCAGGATTAATTGGGAAACATTGTTTGGCATATTTAGATGACGTGATTGTTTTTACTAATGGCAGCGTTGATGAACATTTGGGCCGATTAGAAAAGATTTTTGAAACTTTTAGGGAAGCTAACATAAAATTAAAAGCGGAGAAATCGCAAATATTGGTCGAAGAAGTTAAATATTTGGGACACCTATTATCAAGGAAAGGAATCCAACCGGATCCAGATAAAATTAAGGTAATTAAAAATTATCCTGTCCCGAGAAATGTAAAAGAAATTAGAGCTTTCCTTGGACTGATCGGATGGTATCGGAAATTTATTGGTGATTTTTCCAAATTATCGGAGCCACTAACTCGATTGACAAAGAAGAATGTGGAATTCAAGATCGGAGAAAAGGAATTAAAAGCAATCGACGATTTAAAAAAGGCAATTAATGATAAATGCGTCTTGACGTTTCCAGATTTCTCTCAACCTTTTATATTGGCAACGGACGCGTCAGATAAAGGACTTGGAGCCATCTTAAGCCAAGTAAAAGATGGATTTGAAACTCCAGTTGCTTTTGCTAGTAGAGGTTTAAAAAAGGCAGAATTAAACTATAGCACCACCGAAAAGGAATGTTTAGCGGTAGTATTCGGAATCAAACAATTCAGATGCTATCTGTATGGTCGTCGTTTCACTGTGGTTACCGATCATCGACCATTACGGTGGCTACTAACAATAAAGGATCCGAGCTCAAGATTAGCGCGTTGTGCGTTATCCTTAGCAGAATATGATTTTGAAATCGTTCATCGACCTGGAAAGAAACATGGAAACGTGGATGCGTTGAGTAGAATTTATACGGTGAGTACCGTTAAGAAAAAATTTGAAATTCAGGAAATTTTGGGAGACTTGTTTACGGCACCACAGGAATATTCGCTAGCACACTGTGTCAGTCAAGATTTTCAAATGTCGCAAGGAATTGCGAAAACGTTTCGATCTAAATTTGGGCGACTTAATGAATTAAGGCAACAAAATCTTTCTGTAGGTGACGTAGCGAGCATCGAAGTTGAAGGCCAAACTCTATATTATTTGGTCACTAAAAGTAATTATTACGTTAAACCTACTTATCAGTCGTTAAATCAATGCTTGGAAAGATTGAAGGTATTGATGTTACAAAGAAACGAAAGATTTTTGGCTATACCAAAGATTGGGTGTGGCTTAGATAAATTAGACTGGAAAACCGTAAAGAACAACATTAAAACAATATTTGAAGATACAGATATTAAAATTGTGGTTTACGTATTGGAACAACCGTACTCACAATTAATTTCAACAGTAGCTAAAAATAAAGAATCGGAATTTTTCCCTGTTTGGGATAAAGAGATGTTAGCGAAAGAACAAGAGAGGGATGATTTTTGTAAGGAAATTTTGAAAGTGTTAGAAAACCAAAATTCTAGCGAAATTGAGAGTTTTAATTATTACAAGGACGATGAAGATGTTCTCTATAAAATTTATAATAATCGTGATCTATTAGTGGTACCAAAAACCTTTATTAAACGAGCTATGAGGGATTTTCACGACCTACCATACGCAGGGCATGGAGGCCAAGCAAAAACTTTGTCATTAATGAAAGACCGATTCTATTGGCCTAATATGAATCGAGATATCAAAAATTATTGTACTAATTGTGAATTATGTAATAGGAGAAAAAATACTCCTCATTTTCAAAAAGCTCCTTTACAGAAATTTCAACAGTTATCTCGACCATTTGAACGAACATCTATGGACATTGTAGGGCCGTTAGTGACAACAGATAACGGGAATCGATACATACTAACTTTTCAGGATCATTTTACCAAATACTTAGAAGTAATACCGTTGAAGGATCAAAAAGCAGCAACGGTGGCAAAGGCATTTGTGACAAAGATTGTATGTCGACATGGGGCTCCTAAACAACTTTTAACAGATCAAGGGACAAATTTCTTATCTAGAGTAATGCAAGAATCATGTAAGCTATTAGGTATTGAGAAAATTCAAACAACACCGTATCATCCTGAATGTAATGGATTAATTGAGAGAAGTCATCGAGTGATAAAAGATATTTTATCGCATTACATCGAGAAAAGTCAGAGAGATTGGGACGAATGGTTACCTTTTGTATCCTTGGCATATTGTTCATCGTATCATAGTAGTACTGGATACACCCCTTATTTTCTGTTGTACGGACATGATATCGAATTGCCAATTGATGAATTCATAAAACCAATACCGATAAAATACGACTATGATGAGAATTATGTTTCTGAATTTTTAGCGAGAATGCACAACGTGTTCAACGAAGTCAGAGAAAGATTAAAAACGGTATCTGATAAACAGACGAGTTATTTTAATCGTAAGAGTAAGAAAAGATTATTTGAATTAGGAGATTTAGTACTTCTTAAGGATGTTAGTGTCAAGCCTGGATTGTCACGAAAATTATGTCGAGCATGGACAGGACCGTATCGAATCGTAGAAATACTAAATGAGGTAAATTACAAAATTAAAGTTCAAAACGGGTCGCAAACAACTGTTGTTCACGTAAATCGATTAAAACCGTTCAAAACCAATTGGAATAAAACTCCTTCAAATCATACCTACTCGGATTATTTACGGAAAAATTATGTGAATAAAGGTGATAACGAAATTTCGCCAATTAAGGAAACTGATCCAATGTATAAGCCTATGACCCTACCGATGCCAATCTTTAGAACAATTCCTGGGCCATGGAAAATGAGATCTCCAAGAATACAAGAAAATAGACCATCCTTAACTCCTACTAGAAACGTGAAAGTCGTTCCAACCAGGTTGTTTAAATCTCCAGAATTTGCCGAAGCACTAGAAGAAAATCTGGATGACGAAAATAACATTGAAACGACCGAGAGCAATGAGCTGATGGCCGATACAGAATCTGTTGGTAGTGTTCCGATTGATAATGATACTAGTTTACCGTTAGCTTTGCGAAGGGGTCGTAGAGATATCAAACCCCCGGAAAAACTAACTTATGGCGTCGATCCTTGAATTACACATCCCTCCTAGGGTATCGGGAGGCTAAAGAAAAGGAGGCCGTGCCCTTGGGGCGTAGTTCATAAAAATTTTTTTTTCATTGCAGACACTCGCGAGGCATCACTCAACTACGGGGTGGAATTATTTGATAATTCCCCGTAGCAAAAATATTTTTTTTACGTATTGTGGCCTATGGGTGATGCCGTACTACCAGCTCTAGTCAGGCTGTCGTCTCTTGAGTAGAGCTAGGGCCACCGCTGGTATTTCAAGTGGTTTAACACCAATGCGGTTTAAACCAGTGTGGGAGGGTTAGCGAAGGAACAGGTGTTTAGTCCTTCGCTAATCGAGGAAAAGAGAAATCCTTTCCTATTTTTCTTTCTTTTCCTTTCTTACTTTATTGTTTTGTAACGTTCGTAATAGTTGTATTATTCAGTATAACCGTTTTGTTTCGTCTCATGAATTTAAATATTAATGTCAATTAGAGTAATTTTATTTATAAGATAACGTCGTTACGTTTGGAAGAATAGATTGTCGAATCACAATGTTCATTGTAATTGAAAATATGTCCAGAAAAATGGATCGTGGTTTTCATGATGGTTGTCTTCGAGGTTGAAGCAATTATAGCGTACGACTGTAGTGCTCAGACGATTAATATTACCAGAGTATATTGAAGAAATGACCGATGTCCAAATATTACAACGAAATCGATTCTATTCACAAAAAGTATATAACTGTTTGGTAGAGGTTACACATTCAATTACTCATTGTGCAATGCATAGCCGTTCTTCTGAAGTATGAGGTAGACTCAGTTCCTATGTACATGCCTTGGGTGCTGATGATTGCAAAAAGATACCAACGATAAATATGTGGTCGTGAGACATCAAGATCGTATTTTGCCCTCAGCATTTTAAAAAGAAGTTTCATTTGTTATTCGGAAATATATTTAACTGAAGACCCGCGACTGGTTCTGTACTTCGTCGAGAACCAGCAATTGATACCAACATCTCATGTTATCAATCCGAGGGATGTCGATTTAACGGCTTATATCAATAGTAAATTTATATATGTCGAACATTCATACAAGAAGTCCTTAAACAATCTGTACCGAGATATCGTTCAAAGGCGCTGTTTGATGAAAAGAGAGATATTGCAGAACAGATTGCTAATGGCTCCTCTTGCGCCTAATGCCGTGAGTACCCTATTGAATAATCATCCCGGATATGTTGGTCGGGTAATAGGGGAAGTGTTATACGTGTTGCGAATTATTCCTAAAGTGGTACAAATTCGCCGGGTTCCTAAATGTTATAACGAATTACCAGTGACGGATAATTCAAACGAAACCTATTTTATGGCGCCGTTGACGCACATTCTATCTAAGATTGGCGAAGAAGTGGATTGTAACGTGGCGACTCTACCAATGTTTCAATTGGAAGACAAATGGGTATCTATGGGTCCGCATCCAATCTTACAAAATCCACCGGAGAAGCTAGAAGTAAAAGAAGAAGTGGTGTTTAAATTCACGCCCTTATATATCTTTGGGGCCGCTGGATTGTACACACAAGAAGATTTGGTTCAAGCACAAGATGCGATCCGATTTGGAATCGAACGAAATGCGATTCAAAGCATTTTAATTAGACGGTTACAAGGAAAAGATACGCATGGGAGTAATATAGACGTGGTAAATCTATTCAACCCCAGTGAGCTACGAAAATTTGCGAAAAGTACCCTATCATACCTATGGGGTTGGTTTACGGAAGTGGGTATGGCTATCAGTGGTTTCATTGGAATTATAGTTCTATTCCGTTTCTTAAAAGGGTTGGCTAGCGTAATACTAAATGGTTACGCTCTATATCGAACAATGGGTTGTGGATTGATTATTCTAGCCAGTCTCTGGAATAACTTAACCATGTGGTTATTAAACAAACATAGACCACAAGCGAACAACCCTAATCCAGAAGTACCCTTAATACCTATTCCTGAGGACGCGTCTCCCACTATACCGAATGCTCCTTCCGAACCACAAACGATAGCTCCTAAGAAAACCTTTTATCCGTCTGTAACCGAAATACCAACATGGATGAGACCATCAACATCTACCGAGTAGAGGGTTCTAGCCCAGCTGATCTACAAAACAAGGAGAGTGTTCTGATGAGTCTCGCGAGGTGTTCGAGTGCGCGATAGAGTCATTTTCCGAAGTGATAATATTACAGCTTTAGTGATGCTAGTTAAGGACTATAAGTAAATATAGAATTGCTTATTGTATTCATTAATTTTGTTGTCAGATAAGATCAAGCAACCACCTATGTTGCCCTTGCTAAATATACGAATAGGTGATTGCATGATAAGGGTTGAAAAAGAAACGCAACTATAGTAGCGTTCTTTTTTCAAGGGGGAAGTGATGTAGCGAACCGCAGATCAGTTCAGATTTTGGTAATTAATTATTGATATTTTTTATTCATTCTCGGATAGAGGGGATCGCTGCTCGACTCATCCTTCCCTTCCTTTTCTTTTGTCTAATTGGTATAGCTGTAATTGTTTGATTGGTTAAACCACACGTTGACCAATAAGATTATTCTTAGAGTTAAGAGCGTTCAGGGGGAAAACGTTTTCCTTTTGTTTTCCTTCCCTCTCTTTTGTTTAATTGCTGATGTTGCAATTTCTAATTGGTTGAGCCATGTGTTGGCCAATAAGGACTTTCCTAGAGGAAAGAGCGTCCAGGGGGTAAAGGTTTAAATATTGAGGAGGAGCGCCTTTTGAGGAAGTTAAGTTAAGTTAAGTGCAGTTCGGTTTGATTTAAAATTAATTCCTTCGGCGAAGCACCCTGTTCGGTTTCGGTTAAGAGTCTTAGTGTAAAGTCCGAGTAAGACTCCGGTAATTTTTAAGTTTGATGTAAGTTATTTAATTAACAAATATTAATTAACTTTTATTCGATCGGATTAAAATTAAAGTGTTATACTTTTGACGAGTCGCTCCTCTCAATATGATCGCTTTAACCCTTGGTAAGTCGTTAATGTTTTATTTTATATATTAACTTGTAAAGATTGTAACTAATTGCTTTGGCTTCTTCTGATTTGGTATAAACGTACGTAATATTCGATGTTATTTTTGAATTATTCATTTTATTAAATTGAACATTTTGTAATTGTTGAACTTAGATATTTTTTGATGTTTTTAATTAAATTGCTTATACAGATTTTCAAGTAAAGTCAGGTAAATTACTAGATTAAAATTTCTCTTGTTAATCAATATAAAGTTTTCGAGTTATTTTTGTAGCTAAATTTTGTTTGTTCCAATTTATTTTAACTTTAATTCTGTTTATTAATTTTAGGTTGTATTTTATTTCTTTTGCTATTGTTTTCGTTTGATTTCACTTCATTAAATTTGTTATTTAAATTTGACTTGATTTCTTTTATTAAATTTCATTTAACTTTGCTCCCTAAATCCAAGCCAGCGTGACAAGGTTCTGCTTGTCGCATACGCCTTTAGCACGCCCACACAACAAAGTAAGAGCCGCTCCTTACACCTAACACATCCAGGATTTCCCACAACGGTGGTAGGGGCGGTGGTTGTACTTTTTCCTCTATGTCGGTTTGGGTGGCAGCGTCGGTGAAGGTAACCTGTGCGGTATATATTGTATTTTTGTCGTCGAAATCTGCGAAATCGGTTGGATACTCGACCGGGATTTTTTCGGTAGCGACAGGTGCGTCGCTAACGGTAGGATTTCGGATAGGCGCCAGTATGCCCTCGTGGATTTTTACGAACTCCTCGCCGGCGACATTCTGGTTTTCCTCATCCCTTCCTTCCTCCGTTTCAAAATCTTCGGCTGATCCGGTAGGGACTCATCCCATGTCTTGTGATTTCCGTCACAGAATTGTGCAAGCATCGTTTTTATAGTTCGGTTTGTACGTTCTACTGGATTCGCTTGCGGAGTATACGGTGGAGTCGGTCAGTGATGGATCTCAACCCATCTAGCATATTTTGAAAGATTTATCCAGTAAATTGGGTTCCGTTGTCGGTGATCAGAATTTTTGCACATCCAAGTTTTGTAATTACGTCCTCATATAATGCCTGAGATACGGTTTTCGCGGTGGAATTTCGGAGAGGACGGCAAACAACCCATTTGGTAAAGCGATCAAAGAACACTACCAAATAACAATGTCCTTTTTTAGATCTCGGTAATGGTCCCACCAAGTCGGTGCTTACAATTTCCCAAGGACCATTATTCGGATATGATTGTATGTTCCCCGGAGTCTGCTGTTGAGATGTCTTATATTTCTGGCAGTATTCACAACTTCTTACATAATTGGCAATGTCGCGGCCAATAATAGTGTCGGGCAATCTTCGGAGCTGCCTTAGCAATACCTAAATGCCCACCGGTCGGAGAGTCGTGATTTTCTTGTAGTACTCTAATTCTCATCGGTTTCGGTAGACATAGTTTCCACGGATCTGCCATCTCCACTTCAGTGTAATCTAAGGTATCCCAAAAATGTCGGTAACGTAGTCGGGAAATGACATCGGATTGTGCTGGACTTCGTTTATCTTTCGAGAGTACCAGCTACGGTTAACGGGGCCCTTGATAAAGCATCTGCGACTTTATTCCTTTTCAGTACTCCTTTTTGGTACTTTACCTCAAAATGATGTTGATTCGTCTCTTCACACCGGGGAATGTTATCTCCAATGTACGAATGAACAGCTCTAGTGTCAATTAGAGCCGAAAAATTTCTTCCTAAAATTCGGACATGCACGTGTGGTCGCACATCTGGCAATATTAAAGACACTCGCAGCAACACCAGGTCGGGGAAAGTGTTGCGAAAAACTCGCAGCAACACCGGGTCGGGGAAAGTGTTGCGGAAAACTCGCAGCAACACCAGGTCGGGAAAGTGTTGCGGAAAGCTCGCAGCAACACCAGGTCGGGAGATTGGATGAAAATTTATTTCACAAAATAAGATCAAAGTCCCACAATTGCAAGACCAAAAACAAACTTACGATGAAATTCGGTTATTTCCAAAACTCTTCGGATATCTTGCAGTATAGCTGCTCGGAGATTTTTCGGTGAAGTCTGGCGAACTCTTGAAGACTGTCGAAATCTGTCGAAAACTGATCTAAAACAAAATTTTGGCCGGCTATTTATACTTGTTCGGGGTGAAAACTGGATTTTTCCGCGTGGGGGATCGTATCAAAACAAGTTATCAAAACTAAATTATAATGCGCGGCGCTAATTAATGAAAATAGCGAAATTCTAACTGCGCTATCGGATGCGGGACACAAAATTAACTAAATCCAGTTTTTGAGCGGATAAAATTGATTAAGAAATAGCGGAGTAATTAACAATTAATTAAAAATAATTATCGGAAAAAATTATAACATAACTCAAAAGATACTCTTACTTATATGAAAAATTACAAAAATATTATTAACAAAATCGGCTACCGATTACGGCACTTACATACATAAACGTTTTCCCGACCGCGTGTTTCACGTTAACTTCAATTAATCGGTATTAATTTACGCGCACTTCAACACATAGTAGCTTCAGCAGTTGGGCGGTGTCCGGGGAAATCCTATACGGGTAGTATTTTCCATGGATGACCATCAGGAATGCACTAAATTGAATAATTAAGATGCGGGATGATTTTGGTTAATAAACATGTTAATTATAAAATAATCATCTTTAGAATCGTTCAACGGTTGTTTCACGATACTAGTAATTGTTTGAAATCGGTTTGGTCGTTCTACGATTTCTAGTTCCGCATCATAAAATTGGTGTTATTTAATTATTTTCAATAATAAAACGGAAACCGGAAACCATGTGCTTTCAGTAATGGGGTCATACACCCTTATTAAATTTAGAGAAAATTTTTACGTCAAACGATATATGCAAGTATATGCATGAACACAAAGTAAAAGAAATATTTTGATCAATTTTATATTTTGCGTAATTTGAAGTGAAAAATAGCAAATATTCAAACAAAATAATTTCGCGGCTTTTCTGTGACGTAGGAACCGCACTGCCTAAAACAAGTTAAATTGTCCATTAGATAGCGCTTGCGGTATGACAGTTTCAAAACAAAACATAATAAACATAACCTCATGGGGTGTTCACATCCGTTCGTTAGATGAATAACGTTAATGATGTTTGGAGTCGGAGTGTAACCTAAATTTACCATTTATTACCATTATTAAAATTTTAAAGAAACAGGTAAAATTGGGAGAAGTGTGATGAAAAAGGGAATACGGACCTTTGTTTCCAAATCTGTTATTATTTAGGTAGGTAAACAGACTGGTTCTTGGGTCAAATGTTTCCCAGATATTTATTTTGTACCCCTAGTCAGGTAGAAAGTTTTGAACCCCTTACCATCTTTACCCTCTCTTCTTAACAAGAAAATATTCTAAACTAAAAATGTTAAAATTGTTCATTCGCTATCTGTCTTTTGCTGCAGTTTGTGTTCTTACCAATCCTTTGTGTTTATTCTTAATAGTTAATAGTTTTTTGTAGTTAGTGTTTTTTTTCGTAATATTCTTAATATGGGTTTGACTCCCACGCTTGAAGACCTAGCTAAAGAATTTTATGAATTTAGAAATCACATATTAAAATGTTTAAGCGACATGAAAAATCTTATAAATCTTCTCGAGGACCGAACTGATGATTTGGAGAATTACTCAAGACGGAATTGTCTCCTTATCCATGGAATACATGAACAGGAAGGAGAAGATACTGATGACGTTGTTGTTCAGTTTATCGAGGAACACCTAAAGTTTCCGGAATTTTCCTTCAAGCTTGAGTTTCTTGACCGTTCCCATCGACTTGGGCCTAAAAGAGAAACCAATGCGGATACGGTTTCCCGGCCTCGCCCTATAATAATTAAATTTGTTTCTTATAGAGTCAGGAGGATAATTTGGAATAACAAAAGACTGCTTAAGGGTACAAAATTTCTGATAACCGAGTCCCTGACGAAAAAGAGAATGAAGCTGTTTGCGGCTGTGAAAGAGGCAGCTGGTTTCAGGAATTGTTGGACATCGGATGGTGGAATTTTTGTTGCCCTTCCTAACAACAGGGTCAAGAAGATCTCTTCCTATGGAGACCTTGCCGATGCAGCTGTAGAGAAGACTGTAAAGAGTCAACGTGAGCTTTTAACCAGGCGACAAGTGAACAAGAATTAACGATTCCTTACTTGTATTATTTTTTCTTGTTTTCTAAACGCTCAATTATCATGTTCAATTAATTAATTGTACTGGTTGCTTTATCTGACTGTATATTTTTTTTTCTAGGTTTTAGTTACACAGTAGATAAAATTGTTATTATTATTTTCTTTATTTTGAATTTTTTTATTATTGTGTTTTTTTTGTTAGATTTGTATATATTTTCTCTTTTTTTCTTTCTGTTTTCTCGATCGGAAACCCATTCCATAGTGCCACCTACCATTTATTTTCTTTTGTTTTAAATTTTAAGTATAATTTACATTATTTTGTCAACTCTTTGTGCTTCGCCAATTCCACTTTATTTACCACTTTACTTTACTGCACTTTGCCAATTCCCTTCGTTTTTTCTTTTAATTTCTAATTTTATTATCTTTATTATTTTTACTTTGTTTATTCATTTTTCACCTTGTTTTCTCTTGCTGTCATGGGCTCGTTTGGATCTGCCTTTTTCACATGAAATTCGGTCATTTAAACGTTCGTTCGTTGCCCGCTCATTTTCCAGCTATTAGCGATCAGATTGTTGATGGAGACTTTGATATATTTGCTATCACTGAAATTTGGATTTATACGGATGCAGACGTTTCGACATATTCTGTCAACGGCTATCGTTGCCTCTTTGCTAGTCGATCTCGCTTTCATAATCACTCCAACGTCGGTGGCGGTGGTGGAGTCGGTTTCTACATCAGGTCGACTCTGAAATTTGATGTTTTACTTCAAGAGATATCTCCTGTTATCGAGCATCTTTGGCTTAAACTTGTCAATGCTCCTGTTACAATGGTTATTGCCGTTGTTTACCGGCCTCACAATGGCCTTAACGAGTTTCTCTCTCGTTTCGAGGATGTTCTATCTTCTCTTGCTCCAACATCAGAAGAACTTGTCTGCATGGGTGATTTTAACATAAATGGCTTAATGGATATAAATGGCTGCTATGGCAGTCGGTTCATTCCTACTATTGAACAATTTAGTCTTCAACAAATTATCTCGAGCCCAACTCGTGTAACCGTCTCCTCCGCCACATTGATTGACTTTGTGATTTTAAATATAGATGCTCCTGTTCTTGAATCGGGTGTGACAACTATACATAATATTGCTGATCATTCAGTTGTGTTTGTTATCTTATCTTTTGATTTGCATCGTTCTACAATTGAAAGCATTACTTATAGAGACTTCAGAAACTTTAACTCTGAAATTTTTCTGGATCAGCTGAGTGCACTTTCTTGGCAGGAACTTTTGCAGCTGTCGAATATTAACGATAAAGTTGACTTTTTTAATTATCATATCATTAACCTTTTTAATCTTTATGCACCTATCAAGACATCGAGATTGAGAGATACGGCCTATAAGAAGTTCAAATCCTCTAATTCACCATCTGATTTTACTTACTACAAACAACTACGTAACTTTACCAATATTGCACTCCAACGTGAAAAGAAAGCCTTTTTATCTCACGTATTCAGACATAATAATTCAAAAAAAACTATGGGGTGCCTTCAAATCTTTGGGAGTTTATAAAAATAAAACTAGTGGCATTCCTAGTAACATTGGCGATGCTGATTCTATTAACAATTTTTTTCTATCCTCTCAAAATAACAGCCCTGGTGATGGAGATCTTATATAATTCTATAACTGTAATTTACTGTCTCAGGTATCTGGTAGGCTGTACTTTTCGCTTGCCTGTGAAGAGGAAGTCTTTCGTACGTTACAATCTATTAAAACTAATGCAGTTGGGTGTGATGGTATTAGCGTAAAAATGTGGTTGTTGTGTTGCCTTGTTATTGTTCCATATTTGTGTCATATTATTAACTGTTGTCTGGAATTTGGGGTTTATCCCGACCAATGGAATACTGCATTGGTTTCACCAATTCCAAAAAACAAGAATCGAAATGCATTGGTTGATTTACGGCCTATTAGTATTTTAAATGTTACCTCGAAGGTTTTAGAGAGGATTGTGGCGGCGAGAATTTGGGGCCATCTTAATGAATTTAATATATTACCAGCCAATCAGTCTGGATTTCGCCCTGGTTTCAGCTGTACCACGGCTCTTCTTGACGTTACCGACGATGTCTTGCGTGGGATGGATGAGAGGAGTGTCACTGCACTTGTTTTGATCGACTTTTCTAAGGCTTTTGACACGATTCATCATTTAACACTTCTAGCAGTTCTTCATTATATTAGCCTCTCTCCGATAGCTGTTGATTTCTTTAAAAATTATTTTTTACATCGCTCTCAGATTGTTAAATTTCAGGATGCTCTATCGGGGAGAGGCCTTATTACTTCTGGAGTGCCTCAAGGATCGATTTTGGGACCTATACTGTATCTTATTTACACGATTAATCTGTGTTCTAACCTAAAGCACTGTAAAACCTATATGTATGCTGACGACACACAAGTATACTTTCGCTTTAGTAGGGATAACATACTTGAAGGACTTGAAGTTACTAGTTGACAACGCCGAACACCATTGTTTATCTATTAATGCTCAAATCGTCTGTCATTATTTTCGGAACCGGTGCTCCCGCGGATGAGGCTAGGCAATCCTTGAACATTCTTGTTAACGATGAACAACTAAACTTTACGCACGTTGCCCGTAATTTAGGTATTGCCATGGACTCTGATTTGAAATTTAAAGGGCATGTCAGTAATCTCCTTCAAAGAGCCTACCCCACCTTTAAGCTTTTGTATTCAAGTAAAAACTTATTGCATCAACAATTAAGAATTCATTTATGCGAGTCACTTGTGTTATCCATTTTTAATTATGGGGATGCTCTTTAGCACTCTTGCATCGATGCTGCGAGTAGATGTCGTATTCAGCTGGTGCAGAATTCTTGCCTTCGCTTTATCTATGGTATCAGAGGACGTGAGAGAATTTCTCATACGCTCGGTTGGCTGAATATGTCACGACGTAGAATATTACACTCCGCTTGTCTGTATCATAAAATCCTTACTTATAAAACCCCTCCTTATTTACACAACAAAATTTGCTATCGGACAGATATTCATAATATAAATGTTAGGCACCGTTACACGTTAACAATACCGAAGCATCGGCTCGAACTGTTCAAGAGAGCCTTTTCCTACTATGTGCCTAGCATTTATAACAATATCCCACTTATTATAAAGCTGGAGAATGTGCGTGGTTTCAGAAACAAATTAAAAATTGAACTGCGGAGACAGCAGGAGGAAGCGGGCAATCATTAGGCATATCAAGCATTTTATGACTCCTTGAAACCTTTGAATTGCCGTTGCACTTGGGGTGGGTGGTGGGATGGGTTTTAGATATAATTTCATTTAATACTTCCGAGGGCCAATGAAAAACAGTTTGCGCTTTCGCTAATTGACTTGGCCCTCTTTAACTCCATTGATTGTTTATTAGTATTATTATTAGTTCATATACTTTAATTTGTTCATTTGATTTTTTTTTTGTATTACTCTTCTTTTTTCAATGTATTACATGGGGTTAATAAATATTATATTATTATTATTATTATTAATAGTTATTTTTTAATAGTTTTTTGTAGTTATTATTTTACTTATTAGTTGTAGCATTTCTCTTATTAGTTCATAATTTTTTTATTAGTTAATAGTTTTTTCTTAATAGTAATTTGTAGTTATTTTATTCCTTTCTTTATTATGGAGGCAGGCTTTATGAAAGCAGATTCTAGCAATTTACCTGCTGTTAATGCTTTTATGGTGCATACTTTTTATTGCAAAAATTTGAATTTTATTAAAACAGGTATGTAAATATAAAGGTGTTTATATAAAACATAACCGTTCAAGAAATGTTTACTAAACCAATTCCCAAATTAAGAAAAAATGAAGGGCGCTTCCTGGAAGCTGTAGTTGAAAAGGGAAAACGCAGCTGGTAGCAGTTCTATATTATTAAATTATTATTTTTAATGAAGAACCGCTTATTATGAAAACGTCAATACATCACCTTAGTTTAAAATATAAAGCAGAGAATGCAGTGTATAGTGCTGATGGGCTTATCAATTATTGTAAAGATATAATACAGGAAGAGGATTGCGTTTCAGTGGAAGCCTTAACCAAATAGCAATCAAAATCAAATGAGTGGTATGAGACGCGATATGGTCGAATAACCGCTTCAAAAGTGTATGAAGTATGTAGATGCAAAACTGAGGATGGATGTTTGGTTGAAAGCATTCTTGGTTCAGGAAAAATTCCTCAGACAGCGTTAAGTTAGGTAATATATTGTTCTTGTCAGTTTTTTTATAGCAACTAATTTGAGATATTTTTTTTAGAGGAAGAGGTTCTTGACATGGTTCAAAAAATTTATAAAATTAATATAAGGAAATGCGGAATTTTTATATTAAAAGATTGCCCAATATTTGGCGCATCACCTTATGGAATATCCGAAAAATATTGCATCGAGATAAAATGTCCTCAAGCTCAAAATTATGTTAAATATATTGATAATGAGGGTAAAATCTCTAAAAAAGGTTATCCCCAGCTCCAGCTGCAGATGTTTCTCAGTCAAAGAAAACATGGACTGTTCTGCGTGGCATCTCCATCATTTGAAGAAACCAAAGCGGTCACTATTGTGGAAAATTTGATTTAATTAGTTTGATCAATTTACTTAATTAGTCTACCTTGTAAATGTAGACTAAAACATGTCTTTTGAACAAGCAGTTCATCTATGTGTTTGAACCCCCGGTCAGCTATAACTCCACAGTTATAGGGTAATACTTGTAAATAGTTACTCATTTCCACTATTCTTTGTCAGTAGTTCGGCCACCAAAACCATTTGAAATAAAGTTGACCAGTCCATTGGGAGTACATGATATTAAATATTTTACAGTATTGCATTTTTATACTGACTCCAAGTCAAGGCTTGATGGATTGGTTTTCCTGGCTTTTCAATTTCAATTTCTAAGCAGTCAATAATAGATTGAACTTCTCGATATCTATATCTAAATGGTACTGGTAAACGTCATTTTATTTTTGATGCATTTGACCAATAAATTAATTCTTGATAGTTGCTAGCAAGTATAGGAAGCGAACGTATAAAAATTTTATTCACTAAAGAAACGCTCATTCCAAAATCTATTGCCAGTCTCACGTATGGATCAGTGAGGCGTATTTTTTTAATAGTTATTAATACATCAGTGTAAGTAATAGGACTTATTTCACATGTGAGTCTAGTTAAAAAATATTCGTCTTGTGGCAATCCTAAATAAAATCTACTGTTAGATTCAACATTTGACACAGTTAAATTTAAAATTGTCTGTTTTTGTGGTGCTTTTTTATATGATACATTTGTACTTGATGTTGAACTTGAACTTGCGTGAGGCGTATATTCTGAAATAGATGCATCAATAGAACTACTAGTTGCTGTCCAAGATATAGTTCTCTTCAGAGGATGGTTTATATTTATTGGTTTTAGCTGCGTTGTATTGCAGCCTATACTGCGTTGTTGTCCTTTCAAATTTACCTGAATTTTCTTATTAGAAGTCTTAAGATAGGTGTTCGTGCTTGCGTCACATTTTACTTTAACTTCTTCTTCATAAAACTCTCCTGATGGCGATGAAATAATGGCGGTTTTGGAGGGTGTGTACATAAATGATGATTCAATTAAATGTGCACTATCAAATGAAGACTCAGACATTTCACAACAATGTCAATGCTGGGGTAGAAGGTAATTGAACGGGTGCTGAACCTGTTGAAGGTTGTGGTTCATCTATGTCTTTACTAACAAAAAGTCGTTTACAAAAACTGCATTCTTCTAGATTTTCTCGTTTCCTTTTTTAGCAGAATCAGTCAATTGGGAACCATAGTACTTTCCCTCAATTTTTTTATTGGGTAATACATCTTTCTTCAAAATTAATTTACTTCCCATCCTTTTAAAATACACCCAGTTTACAGCATCCTTCTCCAACTAAAAAATACATGTTATATTGACTGTTATTCAAAACACAACTTTAGTAACGTTTAACTTACATCAAAATGATCCTCACAACTAAACACATGTTTACTTGAAGTTAATGTCTGGTTTGAATTTACAGCGGCATACCATTTAGCACGGACATTACTATCATACGGCACTGTTACAAATATTTTCTGAGGAAATTCTTTTGAACTATTATAGCAATTTGGTACAAAGCAGTACTTAGGTTTGACCATGTTGACATTAGAAAATAGTAGTAGTAGGTACTCCTAATAAATAAAATAATTGTGTCTACAATTAAACTTTTATTATGTTTTATTATTTTTCAAATTCAAATAAATGTTTTTTAAACGGCTATCACTAAAAAATAGTTAATTCAATACGATTTTCATCAACACATAACCAAAAACCCAAACATAAACAATATTGAAAAATATAAATCGACTTTACTATTCTATCTCTTTTCAATACAACCTAAATGACGTTCATCATTTTCTCGCATTTGAGCGAGTAGCAGGGGAGGCAAAAGTGAGGATCGTACGTCATCAACGCGGGAATTTTAAAAGCGCAAATGGGTATACAAATTTTCAAAAAATTTTTTAACAATGATTTTGTTAGAAAATATTCAAAAAAAAAATAACGGTAACTATATTTTTATACAAACTTTCAGAAAATATAATAAAAAAAAATCGTGTTCGTTATTACGTCGTTCGGCGATTTCCACTAATTGCTTTTATTTATTTGAAATTCGGTCAGGAAACGTTTTCGGAAAAAGGTTTAACGGTTTTAAATGAATGATTATGAAAATTTTAAGTTTAATTAAGGAAATTAAGGAAAATGCGAATAAAGTTGCATAAGCGGGCGGAGATAAGACATCGATTTTTGGATTTTTCTAAATCGGACGGAAACTGTAGCAGATTGGGGTAATGTGGGAAATATATTCGGAAGTTATTAATTTTTCGGAATTAAAAAAATGTAACTTCGTTACACCTTATTAAAAAGATTTACTTCGTTGTTAAAAAGAAAGGGAAAGTTTGCATTTGTGAAGCTACGAAGCTACGAATTGATGACATGTGGGATTAATGTTAAAAAAGCCATGTTGGCGTATTTGACAAAATAAATTTTCCAGCGGATATTATTAGTTATTAATTTTTCGGAATTAAAAAAATTTAACTTCGTTACACCTTATTAAAAAGATTTAGTTCGTTTTTAAAAAGAGGGAAAGTTTGCATTTGTGAATGCTATTTGAGTACTTACTTTCAAAATTTAATTTTCGTTCAACACATGTTAAAAATCGATTCATTTCACTATGTACACTATATTTGTTCCTTTTACTGGCAACTTTATCGTAAAAAAAAACGCGATTCGTTTCTGGCTGCCCGCGAAGAGAAAGTCTATGCCATCGGGTTCACCTCCGGGAATGTGCATTGCTGGGGTTGGTGATAAGTGTTTTGTGAATGAGCACCTCACATCATTGAATAAATCGCTTTTATCGCGCGCCAGAAGTTCAGGTAAAGAGAAGGGATATCGTTTCATTTGGGCCCATGATTGCAAGATTTTTGTCCGTAAATCAGAGGGCTCTCATGTAATACAAATAAAGACTGAGAAGGACCTTGCACGTATGTAAAGTAATACTTCATTGTAATTATACCAATTTGATTGTAGCTGGTTGTACCGCAACTTGTTAACTTTTCATTATCAGAATGTTCGGAACATACGGTGCAGGTTGCCGATTTTGTACAATAACGCATTAAATTCTGATTTCGATGTAATTTGCTTGACGGAAACTTGGCTCCATCCCGGAATTTTTTCGGCCGAAACTCTCCCAAGTTCGTACACGGTTTATAGACGTGACCGAGTATCTGCTACTGTCGATTCCACTACTCGAGATGGCGGAGTACTCATAGGCGTTTCGAGCTCACTTTATAGTTCCGAACCATGTGATTGGTTTTCGGGGGTGGAGGCAGTTTGCGTGACGCTATACTTCGGCGTGGCTATGTTTGTTGTATCTATATTTCGCCCAATGACGCTGCTGCTTTGTCTGCTTTTTCAGATAATTTGATGAATATTATCGATTAGCATCGCAATGATAAATTCATTATCTGTGGCGATTTCAACTTACCCGAGATTCGCTGGAGTAGAGATGATTCTTTGATTTCTCTTGTTCCTCACTGCAGTGGGTCTCGGACCGTGAATTTTCTGGATGCTGTGTCATTGGGTGAGTTGGATCAACATAACCATTTTACAAATGCTTATGGGCATACGCTCGATCTGGTATTTAGTCGCCTCGTAAAGTTAACCAAGCTCGAAAGATGTGATAATCCTCTGATGTTCGAGGATACTGCTCACTCCACTCTTGAATTCTGTTGTGATGTGCCCCGAGAGAACAACCTTAATCCGCGCTCTGGCGTTGCTTACAATTTCTCTAGAGCTTCTTATGACGAAATCAATGGTTACCTGGACAGTTTAAACTGGTCTAACATTTTGGACAGCGTTTCGGTTGTCGCTGTAGTAGATACCTTTTATTCTTACGTCTATGACGTTATAGACAGATATGTTCCGCGTAGGGGATTACGGGTTACTGGTTATCCAACCTGGTTCTCTCGGGACACAATTAACACATTACGTGAGAAAAGGAATGTACATAGAAGGTGGAGACGATACAAAAATCAACTTGACTACCGCACCTTTTAAATGCTGAGATATCGTTCTAAATGTCTTATAGCGCATGATCACAAAGATTATATGGTTCATGTTCAGGACTCTGTTGCTGCTGACGCTAAACAATTTTGGTCATATCTAAGACAAGAAGCGGTAAGACAACGCGGTGTTGGCGTGCCGGCGGTTGTCCGACATAACGGTGTCTCCTCGGTGAATAGGGAGGAAGTTTGTGAACTCTTTTCTGACTACTTCGGATCTGTGTTTGCCAAGCCGGTAATTACAGCATACTCCGAGGGGGGGCATAGCCTTAATACGATCTCGGTTGGCTGTTTCGATTTATCCGAGGTTGAAGAGACTCTTTTTGGTGTGGCTGTTTCCAAGGGTCCGGGCTCAGATGATATACCTTCCATTTTTATTAAGAGATGCTCTAAATCCCTTGCTAGACCTCTATGCTTAATTTTTAATATGTCGCTACGTTACGGTGTTTTTCCATCTGTGTGGAAACGGGCTAAAATTACGCCTATTTTTAAGTCAGGTGATCGTAGTCTTGTAATTAATTACCGTCCTATATCTATTTTACCAATAATGGGAAAAATCTTTGAAAAATTGGTTTACAGCAGGCTATTTTTTCAGATGAAGCCATGTGTGGGTACGGAGCAACACGGTTTTTATCCGGGGCGATCTGTGGACACCAACTTGTTAGAATATACCGACTTTCTTTTTTCGACTATTGATAAAAACATCCAAGTAGATGCGATATACACTGACTTTAGCAAAGCTTTTGACAAAGTGGATCACTGTTTATTACTGTTAAAGTTAGAGAGCGTTGGTGTCGCAGGTGTCGTTTTGAGCTGGTTTGCTTCGTACCTCTCCAATCGCACGCAGATGGTTGGGGTTGGTGGATATTCGTCCAGTACTGTTATCATCTCTTCCGGAGTGCCTCAGGGTAGTCATCTGAGCCCGCTCTTATTTACGGTGTACATAGGTGACATCACCAGGTCTTTTCTTACCTCAAGATGTCTTATGTATGCCGACGACATTAAAATATTTTCTCCTGTTGCTGCTGCTTCAGACTGTATTAACCTTTAGAATGACCTGAACAGATTTTATGATTTTTGTGAGATTAATAATTTGTCACTTAACATATCGAAGTGTCGAACTGTTACTTTTACGAGAAAAAAGCAGTTCTTTAAATTTGATTACCGGCGCGGAACATGATTACTGGATCGTGTTGACACTATTAAAGACCTGGGCATTACTTTAGATAGCAAACTGCTGTTTGATCAACACGTTGACGCAGTGGTGGCCAGAGCTAATAGGATGCTGGGATTTGTAATGCGCTCTTCTGAATCGTTTTGCTGCCCTAGACCTATTATTTCTTTATACAATGCTCGTTAATAGTATTTTATCGTTCGGCAGTACAGCTTGGAACCCTCAGTACGACGCATACATTAACAGAATAGAAAGGATTCAGATAAGGTTTCTGAAGTATCTCTCGTATAAATTCCGGCATCCTTATACAGATTACCAATCTGCCTGTCAAATGTATCATATGCCCACACTTCAGCAGCGCAGAACTTGCAGTGATGCCTGCATTCTGTTCAGGTTGGTCAGAGGTTACTGTAATTCTTCCTATCTTCTTTCACGCATTGATCTGCATGTTCCCCCTTGTCGGTTCTGTTCTATGCGCCGACTGCCCGGACAGATTCGTATAGAAATTCTCCAATACTTTGCATGGAGAGGACAGTGGACCGTCTTGGATTGGACATATTCGCCGTCACGCCACACAACTTCAAGCAAATTATTCGTAATGCCGTGCTCGCCCTACCAGTTGTGTGATTTTAAGTACATTATCTCGTTGCAGCGGCTTGAGTTCTGCCTTGAATTGATTTGATCACATATGCTTAAGGCCATTAATGAATTAATTGATCGATTTTCAATTTTGTGTTCATACAATTTATTGTATATAAAATGTATTACAGTGGAGTAGCTTTTATGTGGGACTGTGTCCTGTTGCTACCCCGGTGTCCGTTGATTACAGAGTCGAAAATCAACCCAACCCAACCCAATTTAATTCACGATAAAAATTAATACGGCGTGATCTGCGACGGCCTTATTAAAAGGTCTCGCCCGGTCGGTTTTTTTTTTTTAAACGCTAACTTCCCCCTTCGAAAAGGGGAACTAGTGAGATTAATTATTTATTATTGTGTGAACAATTCACAAGACAATTCAGTAGTTCGAATTGCGAAATTTAATCGTTCGTGTCATTCTTAACGTTTCTGGGATTCGTTCTCCCCTTCATTATTTCATTGGAAACGTCCCAACTCCATTACCGTACTTTTCGATTCAGGTATAGAATATACATGTCGCTTAAAAATCGACAATCTTTCTTTTATCGATGAGGTGTTAAATCGCCTTTAAAAATAAATAAAAAGTGCGGAAAAGTGAAAAACGTACCGAAAAATGAGTTTGAAATTGTGTGACGTCACATCGAAATAAAAAAAAACCGACCGGGCGAGACCTTTTAACATGGCCGTCGCAGATCACGCCGTATTAATTTTTATCGTGAATTAAATTGGGAAAAATTCGATTTTCGACTCTGTAAGCAACGGAAATCGGAAGAAGGCACAGTGCTTCAATGGTGTACTGCGGCACAGCGACCTTTAAAATCTAGAAGGGGTACCAAACGCGGGTTGATTACAGAGTCGTAGAACAGATTTTCTTTAAAAGAAAATCAACTGATTGAATCAGCGAAATGCGGTCAATGTAGCTATGCACATCGAAATTAAATGGTGATTGTATTTGAACGATAAAGGTGCCAGTAAAAGGAACAAATATAGTGTACATAGTGAAATGAATCGATTTTTAACATGTGTTGAACGAAAATTAAATTCTGAATGTAAGTACTCAAATAGAATTCACATTGAAATTGAAAATGTTACGTTCACAAATGCAAACTTTCCCTTTTTTTTAACAACGAACTAAATCTTTTTAATAAGGTGTAACGAAGTTACATTTTTTTAATTCCGAAAAATTAATAACTAATAATATCTGCTGGAAAATTTATTTTGTCAAATACGCCAACATGGCTTTTTTAACACTAATCCCACATGTCATCAATTCGTAGCTGCCTTGAAAACTCTTGTCGTTAACAACTTTTCTGTACCCTTGTAACAACCCTGGCGGTGAAGTGAACAGAAGTCGTTAGCAAAATTTTAAAAGTTCGTTAGCAAAGGAAAAATCGGAATCCTAAGGAGAGCCAAGCGATCACTCTTAAAAATCCCGCACGAACTGTCTATCAAAATTTTAGTCACTTACGCTTCTAAACTTTTAATAATTTTCATTGGTTTTTGGTTCCTAAACTTTAACCAATGAAAATTAGCAGCATTTCCCCCTATTAAGCCTAGGGTTATTGCTCGCGCTTTGTCCTGATTATTTTAGCAGCGTAAGCAGCATCGACGGATGGACGTCGTCGTTATTGCGACATTATCGATTGGTTAATAATCGAACTGTATCATGTTCCGTCTATCCATTTCCTCACATCGAATTTCCTGTCTCAAATTACTCTTAACTTAAATCTAAACTTATGATAATAAATAACTAATTAATTAATAGAATTATTTCTAGATAATTACACCCTTAAGTAGGGGACGGAATTGTCAAGACGATTATTGTGAGTCTTTGGGGAACCTACAAGATTTGCTAGTACATTTTCCAGAGGATTTTCAGTCTAGTGACAAAATGGATTCAAATCCTGTTTTCTCAGATATCGAACTAAACCCAAGTGTAGAAGATAATCGAGCAACGGCTTGAACCGATAAGTTAGCAATGGGGTCCTACATTTGGGATTTATTCATTCAGCAATGCAAAACCTGCGTCATACCTGATACTAATGTAACTATTGATGAACAACTCGTAGGGTTTAAAGGTAGATGCACATTCGTTCAATATATGCCAAGTAAACCAGCAAAATATGGACTTAAAATATTTTGGATGTGTGAATCTACGTCTGGTTATGCTTTGGATGGTTTAGTTTATATTGGTCACCAGCCCGGAGAACCACCACATAAAAACCTGGGGCTTGATGTAGTACAAACTCTTGTGCGTGGCATTCATAATTGTGGTCGCAATCTCACGATAGACAATTTCTTCACTAGTGTTCCGCTAGCAACTTATCTGTTGGATAAAAATATTACTGTTGTGCGTACACTACGTCAGAATAATATTTCTGACATTCCGAAAGAAATGAAAGCCTCAAAAGATCGTGTAGTCAACTCTTCATTGTTTTGTTTTCAAAATAACGTATCCATGGTAAGTTACGCACGTAAAAAGAACAAATGCGTAATTTTACTAAGCACCCATGCACCACGACGCATTTATCAATGACGACGCTAAGAGGAAGCCTGAAATCATCTCTCATTATAATAAAACACAGGGCGGTGTTGACATCATGGATCAAATGGTGTCGACATACACGTGCAAGAGGCAAAGTAAACGATGGCCCATAACATTTTTCTTCAACATCATTGATGTTGCAGCACTCAATGCATATATAGTCTTTACGAAGGAACATCCAAACTACAACATAGGAGTGGCTCACAAACGCAGAATGTTTTTGAAAGATTTAGCGAAGGAACTAGTGATACCACATATGCAGAGAAGAGAGCAGATTTATTGATATATGTGGTCCGCCAGCCGCTCACACAAGTGCAACAATTAAGAGAAAAAGATGCTCAGTATGTCCCGCAAGTATTGATCGTAAAAGCACAATGATATGTATTACTTGTAAAAATAATATCTGTAATGAGCATAGTATTAGAATGTGCACTAAATGCTTCTCTAATCCCTAAAAACAATAAACAATAATGTTTTTTTAACAATAATGTTCACTTTCATATTTAACCTCACGTTTGTAACGTACATATGTATAAATAAATAATGTTTTACTTCAATAACTTTGTTTCTGTTCTAACTACACGTGATTTTATATAACGGGCCTCAGAAGCCCGGATTATGTAAATGACGATATTTTATTGGTTAAGTATTCTAGGGTTAAGTAGTTAGACATTTTTTTTAAGTAGTTAGAAATTATTTTTTAAAGTAGTTAGATTTAAAAAGAAATAGATTTGGTGGATTGTTTGTTTTAAAATAGAAAGAAAAATATGAAAGGGTGGAAGAAAATGCCAAAAATATTACAAGTTGTTACATTTCTAACAAATAAATTCTTTTCTTTCAATCTATTAAACCAGAACAAAATTTAAATATATGGGGTTAAACAATATGTATTTAACACAAAGTCTAAGTTATATATACCTCTAATAATAACCATAAAAATGTTGTGAATTTTTTAACTAAATAATGCAAATTATTTCAAAGTGCCCCGCAACAGGGCAAGTTGTTACAGTGTGTGGGGTAAGTTGTTACATACATAAAAATATTATATAATAAAGTCAAACTGAACTAACTTGTTAGTTAGTCCATGATATATTGTTGAGCAAACTTCAACATATTCAGCTAACTCCTCTTCTTGTTGCTGAGTAAAAATTTTTGACGGTGTTGCATATCCAACAGATGGAGGATTATTTGGATTCGATTTAGATTTTTTTACATAGCGGTACAGCGTCATAAAATTAATTCCGAATCTGTCAGCAGTAGCTCTTATAGACATTTTCTCAAGAGAAATAGCATTAGGAGTTTGAAATGCTGCAATTGGTGTCTCTCCTCGAATAGTTTTTCTCTTATATGTTCTCACCATTTTTGATATTCTATAGCAATAATAATAAATAAATTTAATGTAGATTCTAGAGATTGTTGCAGGTTGTTACTGTAGCAACGTGCCCCAAACAAAATGCAACAATATGCCTCCATGTGCGTTTCATAGGTTAAATTTTATTTTTAGGAAAGCCGTTAGTGTTATAACAAAAGTATTCTATACTCAGACTTGTATCTTACGTGGGTTTAAGAGGATATAATTAGTTTAATTAATAATTAATTAGTTAATTAATATAAATAAAACAGCTTTTGATGACATAAAACAAATTAGTGCCGATTTCTTTGTTAATACGTTAGGTACCAATACAGTACTTCGCGGATAGACGGTTCTTGATAGTAGGTTTCTTGTATAATAATATTGAATGTTTGCATGAAACATTGTAGATCGCATAAGCAATGTAACGACGTGCCCCACGTAACAACCTGCCCCTCCCTCCCTTACCTCTGATGTTCGAGGTTTAACCAGAAGATAGAAGAAATTTTATAAAATACGTTGAACTCCGGAATCTCCGTACAATTTGGTAAAAAAAACACTTCCAAAATTTTATTTCGAATGATGAATCCCACAAAAATGGATTAGAAAAATTCTACACCAAAACCAAAAATGGAGAACCAACCAAAAATTTCTTTATCATCCGAAAACATGTATTACCTCTGGTAATATGATAAGAAAGAGAGTCCCAGTAGAAACTTGAATAGTCTCTTGTACCAAAAATCGAAAATATCAAAAAAATTACGTCTGCGCAAGATAACATCTTGAACTTACAACACCCTCTCAAAAGCAAAAGAAGAATTTTTATTATAACAGGGGTTAAAAGGGATTAAAAAAAAGGAATACTCAAAATCTGTTGCTGAAAAAGATACAATAAATGTTCATTCATAATAATCATGCCATCCACACATAAAAATGTGTTCTTAATTTAAGTGTATATACGTTGATCTAAGAATAACGTATACTCATATATGAGCAAATATACCGCATATTCAGATTCATTCATTGCTTGTGTTTAACATTGAAGAATACTATAAGTTAGCTTCAAATAAACCATTTACATGATTTTAGTGCAGTTTCTATCATTAATTCAAGAATATATATAAGTCATATATTCGAATGTCATACAAGCTTATGCTCAGTCGAAATAAAAGATATTCTCAAATAAAGGGTGTACTCTCTTCTAATGTAATATTTCCATAATTTGATTTTAATAAAACAACTGACTTAATTTGAATAGTCAAAAGTTTAAATTTGAGGATTTATAATTCTTGTATCAAGTGTAGTATTGAAATAATTTCAAATAAACGTTATATTTAAATAAAATAGATTTGTTTATTTAAATTAGGAGTAGATAAGGAATTATTTAAAGCCAAAAATTTACAAAACTTAAATAAAATTTTTTATTGATAGCAATAAGAAATATTGAACATCCATAAATAATATAGTGCTTATACATATTAAAACTCTATCATAACTTTAAAAAAATATTTAAAATAAAAATAAATTATTCATTCTTATTAAAACACTAAATACAGGTCATTCAAAAGTAGCGTCCCAAACGAAAAGCCCACGTGGAAAATGATTTTAAAGCAAAATGAAAAAATACATACTTTTTTTCCGTTCGACCTCCCTTTTCATTTTATTCGCTCCCAAAAACTCTTATTACAAAACTTAAAATTTGGTAAAAATACATCGTAATACAAATTAAACTATTCGACAACCGTTCGATTTCAGTTTTTGAACGATTTTCTCGCTTGTCGGAACATTATTTCGAATATGTTAGGAGCGAATATCTCGAAAATAAAGGTGGATGAGAAAAAAATGTATTCTTTCAATTCGATTTAAAATTACTTTTCCACAAGAGGTTTTCATTTGGAACATTACTTTTGAATTAGCTTGTAGATACATCTGATACATACAGATGAGTAGTTTTACACATATGATTTTGTTGTCTTTTAATATGTGAGCCACAGTGGGTTTATTTCTAACAATGTCAAATAGTTTAACAACATGATATGAATATTGTAAGTGAACAATGTACGTGTGGTAAATCAATTTTGTTTTCATACAAAATAATACTATTATAATCATAATAGAAACCATTTATTTTGTACCAGGAGGTGCAAATATAATTTTTAAGTTCAATATCAAAGTTGACTAAAAAATTAATAGTAGTATAATCTATATCATATACTTTTCCATGTTCTACAACATCATGTAACCCCTATTGACACATAAACCTGCTCTCACTGCCAAAGAATGCGGTACATTTTCCTTACAACGCAACTTTCTGGAATTAAATCACAGACAATAAATTTAAAATTTCGTATAAAACATCACATTTCAGCCGCTGAAAATATTTAATAATCTTTATTTATATCCTATATTTAATATCCTTATATGTGGAGGAATATTTTTTTCGTATCGTTCATAGGAAAAATATTGCACGCGTGAATTTAATAGATCAAGTGAAAAATATTTATCTTCAAGAAATTTAGTTAGTATCAATGCCATATCATATCTAAATACCCCTTCAAATAAACCATGCATTATATTACTATACAAATTATTATAAACATGAAAATTGTTCAATTGATGCCAAATGCATTTTTCTTTTATACCTAATTTTTGTTGTAAATGCACGTTATAATCTTGTTCCAGCGTTATACGATCTACATTCTCATGTGTTTGGTTTTCGGTTACTCGGTAATTTGTTGCAGAGAAACTTTCATGTAAATCCAGTATAGAATGTAAACCTAAGTTGTCACCTAGAAGCGACACAAGTATGAAATACACTGTTTTTGTTTCTTCTTTAGTATTAATGCCAAGACCATCACTTTCTAACACCTTTATTTCATGCAGTAGAGATGCAAATGTGCGCTCATTTCCACATAAAACTCTATCATCGCTATAGAAAATTGAAGCCAAAAATAAATTATCAAGTCTATCAATAAATGATGGTGGTATAGTTGCAATAGTATTGTACACAGCTCTTATTTTATAAATGCTGGCTTTACTTCCTAAAGGGTTTCCCGGTTGGAAGTCATCAAAATACAAGACTATTAGTAAAATAAGTTTATGCGGGTACTTTTTAGAATATTTTGATATATGGAGCCATGCACTACATTTTGTAAAGGGCTTTTGTTTTCATCAAAATTTCGAAGTAAGTCATTTTGATAAGTAACTATTGTATCATATACATTAGGTATTTCTAAAAAGTATTTTATATCTTCAAAATATTTTAATCTTTTATATTCTGTATCATGATTTAAAAACGGATTTTCAATTAGTGTAATCATCTTATATAAGAAACAAATATCGTTACTTGTTAAAACATTTCCACAAACAACTTATGATTTTTTAAAAACATCAATAATAGGCAAATACAATGTATGATTCATACCTATAATACGTTGAATACTACTTCTTCGCAAAGACAAATCATCATACAATTTGGATATAAACAGTTGTAAAGCATAAAATGTTTAAACAAGGAATCAGTATTGTGCTCTCTGTTGAGCGGTTCTTTTGTTTGAAAATCATTTTTGGCATCATCTTTCACATTATTTATATTATCTCTGCCATTTAATAAGTTTGCTGTAATTTTTGAACTAAAAACTGAAGTACAAGTAGATGTATTAGAAGAATTGTTTGATTTAGTCGAATGTTTTTGTAAGTAATGGCGTTTGAAAGAGTATTTTGTATGATAAACTCTACAACAATCATTATAAGGACATTGAAAATAATCTGCATTCTTGTGCATAAACTCTAAATGAGTTGTATGTATACTTATCTACTAACTATATTATACAATATATAAAATTATTTCTACAATTTTGACAAAACGTCGTGTATGTATGGAGGTACCTTATATTCGTTTAGGTGAATTCCATATAGTCCTTTTTGCAACAATACATATAAATGTTCTGATTGTACTGGATAAGATATATTTAAAGCGTGAAATATTTTAAACAGAATAGCGAACGCCTTTTTACCGCTTTTAAAATGCCAACGAATGTTATTTTTGAAAATAATATAGTGGTCGGTTGTTGTGGCAATTATTGGCCCAACAATTTTCATGTAAGGTTGGAGAGATAATTGCTTCTGACAACATTGTAAAAGCTGACCACTAATAACTTTCACTTTGATAAATTTTCACTGTTTCCTTATTACATCCCCATGAAAGCAACAAGTTTTCAGTAGAACTGCACACTTCCACAGTTTGTCCCTCATTACTGTTACCAATGCAAGCTATGAAGTTGCGTGGCATCTAGTTTGCAGTCGATATAACAACCCTCGTATATTAGTGCAAAATCACATCAAGGCACTTTCTAATATTGAAAGAATTACTTCCGTCAACTCGAATGTAATACGCACTTTAATTGATAACATTCGCAAACATTTACGTGCATTAAACACATTAAAGGAACCCACCGATAAGTGGGACACATTAATTATATATTTAGTTTCCACTAAATTAGATTTTGAATCAAACCGTGAATGGGAACATAAAAAAATACAGATTAATAAACCCACATTAGATGATTTATTGGATTGCTTAAAAGGTAGACCTGATTTATTAGAATTAGTTGACGATAATGCGCCGTCTAAATCGTTAGTTAAACCTCAGTCAGCTACTAATGCTAGATCATTTAGATCTCTTATTTAATTTTGTACGAATCGGTCGTGTTGTGTGTGCTCCCGATAAAATCATAAATCTGACTGATTGAACGGTTATATAAAACAATAACATTTATTTAGTTTTACCCTTAAACATGTCCTCTACGAGACTGTTAAAAAATAGACTGAATAATCCAAAAACTAAAATAGGTGACGTGAAGTCGAAAGTGAACACGAGTTATATTGAAATAGTTTCCGATAAGGAAGATGTGTGCGAGTTAAAAACGACGGATTTAGTATTGGCTTTAAGAGATAAACTAGCTAAACTGACTTTCGAGAACTACCAGTTGAAGGAGGTAAAAGACTAGCTCTTTGCGACGTTAAAGAAAATTGAAACCCAAAATTTTCTATGTGGAATCAGGACTGATAAAACGTCATAAATAAAAAAATACAATTCCCAGGAAGTGGGTTGGGCGCCACTTATTTGAATCAAGCTCAAATAAGAAAGCTTTGTTGATATTAGGGCAAGTCCCGATTCCAAACACAAAAAAAATGAGACAACAACAAAAACCCGCGTATTTAAGGCCGTTGGACAGGGTAACAAAACAACAACAAAAATATTCAAGATAAAAAGATATTTAGGTTAACGATGATATAATTTTATTATTCGCAATCGGTGCTACAAATGTTTCGACAGCCTAGCTGTCTTCTTCAGGTACGACTAAAACCGTAAAGAAAAGGTCAATGATGAACATTAAATTAAAATCAAATGACAAGTATATTACCGTCAGATATGTGGGAACCTTGTGAGATCTACATATAGGCAATGTTGAAACAGGTTTCTTAAAGTTTTACAATCAAATAACAACAAAAGTGAACATGTATCGGGTTATACTTTTAGAAATGGATGGTTACAAAATTCATATCAGTCTCTTAATAAGTCTTAAATAAGGATAAAACAAAAAATTAAAAGGGTAAACAATCTACGAACAACATAAACTTACAATTTTTAACGAGAACTCGAACTTATAAGATTTGTTTGTCCGTTATAAAGATGGCTGAGCGAAAAATTGATGAGCCGTTGTTGTTTTTATATATTTTATTTTATTATTCGAGAATATACGCTTCGTTGGCGATTGTTGGCTAAATTCTTTATTAAACTAAAAATATTTTATAGATGTTAGAACATAATTTAATTGTTTCAAAAAACTTACAATTAATAGAATTTTTCCAGAAGTAAGAGCTTGAGTACAAAACCAGGTGTCCATAGTCCGTAGTAAAAGAGGTTTGAGAGGAAATGATGTGGTGTTCGGTATACAAAATCATGTCTTAGAGTGGCGGAAGCGCAAATTACAGGTCGAGAGAGGCAGCAGTCATGTGGAAGAAGGACGGGAGATTCTTTAACGTAGATTCTAACAGTTACATAAATTTCAAAAAATGTCTTTGCGGGTTAACATCTATGATATCATTCATTATTAGATCTTTTTTATCATTCAAGTGTTTAGATATGTAGAACTCTTCATAGAAGTCCAGTTCCTTGGATTTCTTTAAGTTTTTTAGAAGAGTGACGTTGTTTAGATTTGTGTTATGTTTGAATTCGTTTAAATGTTTGAAAACTGCCGATGTATTTTTAATTTTATGTTCCTTAAGGCGGGTTTTAGCTTTCTCTCTGTTTGGCCTATGTAAAATTTATCGCAATTTTCGCAGTTTATCTTATAAACACCGCCCAGCTCTTCTTTGTTAAATTTATGTTTGTTGTTAATTAAGTAAGAACTTAATTTGTTATTTGAAATAAAGGCCGGGCAGATGTCAAATTTTTGTAGGTTGAGTTTCATTTTAAATTGAGCGGATGGTATGAAAGGTAATGTTATGAATTTAGGTCTCTGTCTGTAATTGGGAAAAATAATGTTATTAATGTGTGAAGAGTGTGTCTTATTAGGTTTGTTCGAGCAGCGGCAAAACCAATCTGCAAATTGGGAGACGCATGCGCAGTATGGTAACGGTGTTCGAGCAGTAAATAAATCCCGAATTCTGACTTTTTCGACTACCAGTCGTGTGTTCGATCAGAATTTAGGATTAGTTGGGTACTGGTTGGGTATAGTTTTTACAATTTGCTGACTTTCGAAAAATTGTTGACGGATTGTGTACTGTCATGCGCAGTGGATACTTTGCGAGTTTGTTGGTAATAAACGTAGCACGTCGAGAGGGCGACACAATCGATTTATATTTGTAAACACAATATTCGCTTTATTAATCTGTAATTGTTGTTAACACGTTCTTAAGTACCTAGTATAAATCAGAGTATAAATAATCATGTCCGATATTTCGTCGTCAAGTAAAGATGTGCCTTTAGTAAATTTTGAGTCAAGTGATGATGACCTAGAAGGTGAATTACTTTATACACCAGTGCGAATAAGGCCAAAAAATGAAGAGTACTTCGAAATAACAGTACAACAGTATAGCGACTCAAAATTTATGGAACATTTTCGTTTGAGTAGAGTAGTTGCTGAAGATCTAGCAAATCGATTTAAAGCCAGCCAGTATTATAATTATCAAGCCGGAGGAAATGGAAAATTAACAGAAAAACAACATATATTAATATTTCTGTGGTTTGCTGGTCATCAGACGGCTTCTTTCCGAGATGTAGCTGATAGATTTAATATTAGTATAAGTTCCCTACAAACTGTAATCCAGCGAACAGGGTATTTTATAAGCAACCTATCAGACGAAGTAATACAATGGCCATATACAATGTTTAATACAATGTTTTCATATTTTTACTGTTCGAGCTGTGACAAATATCGTACTAGTTCGCAATTAATCGTTACGTGCGCATGCGCATTCATGAATGCACTAATTTGTCACAAACTAATACCTAATTCTCTGCTCGAACAAACCTATTGTAAATATCCTGCATTTGTTGAATAGTGTAGCCGTTGTTTAAGCCGATGGCAACAATTTTTCTGATCTCCTTAGCGAAGTCCAACTCATTGAGGGGAACATGTTCCAGTCTGTCAAAAAAGAATCGCATACTAGCGTTTTTATGTTGCGAGCAATTATATGAGTTGGAGGGGATGATAGTATCAGTCGTAGTTGTCTTTCTAAAAATGTCGAAATCCAGTTTGTTATTTTGAATATTTCTTTTTATGGTTAGGTCCAGAAAATTGAGACCCAGGTCATTTTCGACTTCCGTAGTGAATTTAATTTTTGAAATACTATCAAAAATGGAGTTCAGTGCTCTAAGTTTAGCCTTATTTCCGTCGTAAACAACAAAAATATCATCCACATAGCGACAGTAAAATGATATGTCAGAAGTGAAGAGCTCGTTAGGGTTAGAAAAAAGTTGACTCTCGAAAATGGTTAACGTAAATGTCCGATAATATGCCGGATATTGTAGAACCCATTGGAAGTCCGTCTGTCATTCTGTAATATTTGTCATCAAAAATAAATCATTTTCTCAAATTTAATGATAGAATTCACATATATTTGTTTTAATGTTTTCATCAAGTTTAACTGAATTTTCGGATAAAAAGCTGCTGAGAGAACTAAAACATTCGTACTCACTCATCTGCAGACATTGGATCCAAAAGTTAAACTTTTTTAGCAAGGATTCACTTCTATCATGCACACCGAAGATGGTGACACCTGTGCCTTGCAGTGACAAATTTAATTCATTTAATTTACAAAATATATCAGCTAAATATGCAAGCTTTTGCAGCCAAAGAATATCAGATAGACAAGAAGATAAATGAAATGGATGTTCAGTAAGAAATGCTTGAACTTAGATTTTAACTCAAACAAGCGTGTCAAAACTTTTCCACGGGAAAGCCATCTAACTTCCGTGTGAAGTAATAAAGAAACGTGAACGCTACCAAAGTCTTCACAAAGCGCCTGAAATAGACAGGAATTAGTAGATCGCGATTTTATAAAGTTTACAATTGTTACAGCATCACTTAAACTAGTAGATAGTTCAGTAGGTATACGCTTACATGCCAATGCTTGTCTATGTATACAGCAATGTGTCCATTCAATTGTTTCGTTGATCTAATTAAGAGTTTATTGTATACAATAATCTGTCTATAATTCTACAATTCTTTACATTATTAATAATATATTATTTTCACCCTCTACCCTCTTCCTCCATTTCCACACCCTCGGCTCCTCGGCCCACTCATCCCCTCATCCATCTCTTTGTCTCCTCACCCCCACAACCATTCTCATCCATCGTTTCCCCTCTCCCCCCTCTCCTAAGATCTGCCCTTCGTCCAACTCCTCCTCTCTCAACTCACTGCACCCATTCAACATATGTTCCAACGTTTCCCATTCCTCCCTGCATAGCCTACACCACCTCTCCTCTTCGGCCATCCAGTATCTGTTAGCTCTCTCCTCGTTTCCACAACGGAACCTAGCCACCAACTTCTTCCCTTCCTCATCTCCTTCCAATAACAGGTATCTAGGCAGCCCCTCCGTAATTATGTCCCTGTACCTTTCCTTATACCTTCCCTCTTTTATTTGTGTCCTTTTTTCCTGTCTCTGCACCTATCTCTCAACTCCCTGCACATCACCCCCTCGATCTCTTTTCCCTCCCATCTCCAGTTTTCTGTTCTTTTTCTCCCACCCTTACAAAACTTCATCATCCTTGTCTTCCCCACATTCACTTTCAGCCCCTTCCCCCTAAAATATCTTTCCGATGCCTTTATCATATCCTTCATCTCAGCCGCTTCTCTCGTCATGACCACGATGTCAACCGCGTATGCTAACATATGCACCTTTCTATCTCCCACCACCAACCCTCCCATTTGCCCCTTCCCCAATCTATCCTCCAGGTCCGCCGTATACAGTGCAAACAGACTTGGGCTCAGCGGACATCCTTGCCTCAGTCCCTTCGTCGTCCAGAACACGTCGCTCAGCTTATCTCCCACTATTATCCTAGCCATAGTCGCCATGTATATTTCCTTCATTCTCGCAATTAGGTGTTCCGTGATTCTCCTCCTTCCCATCTCCTCCCACAACTTTCCAATATTCACCTTATCAAAAGCCGCCTTCAAATTTATAAACAGGGCGTACAATTTCCCTCCCTTCTTATCCAGCTCTCTATCTGCCAGATGCTTCAACACGTACACGTTGTCGATTGCTCCCCTTCCCTTCCGGAAGCCTGCCTGCCCATCCGGCAAAATTCCCCTCAACTCCATCTCCTCCTCCAGTCTTCCCAGCAGTATCTTCGTGTATACCTTGTATGCCGAGTCTAGTAAGTTAATTCCCCTGTAGCTCTCTACCCTTCTCTTATTACCCTTTTTGTATACTGGGCAAATTACCCCCACTTTCCATCCCTCCGGAATCCCACCCCCTCTCCACACGCTATTCATCCCCTCCAACAACTTCACTCTCACCACCTTTGATGCTTCCAACTGTGGAAAATTTTAGAATGAATTAAACGAAGCTAGGGGAATCCATGGTTGCGTGGAACATATCGCAGCGACAACCGATAACCAGTACGACTCGAACCAGCGAGGTGTAACGTTGTTCGAAGCGCATCGCACCCCTACTTTATTATATGTTTTATTTTCTGTTGTTTCCATATAAAGTTACTTTGTTGTGTTTTAAAGAGTAAATAAGTAAGCTTTTTTATGAACCGTAGTGAGTTTTATTGAACTATTTCGACATTTTGGTACCGAAACCAGGGTAGCTTACGGAAATTTACGGAGCGAAGTGACGTGTGTGTAGAGAACAAAGAAAAATCAACGATGGATTTAGCTGTAAGAAAGACAACACGTGCTCAGTTAACCAAGCTGATAAATCAATCGAAAGATATAATCACGCGGCAATTAAATAGTGATATTGTTGATGAAATCGACGTATTACTAGCGAAAATAAAAGCGGTTCAGATAAATTTAGAAAACGTAAACGAGAGATTGGCGCCTACGTTTGCAGAAGATCAAATGGAAGCGGAGTGCGAAAAAATCATAGAGTACAATGAACAAGCGATGGACTCCGTAGCAAGGTTGCAGTGCTGCCGTCGGAAGGCTGACATCAGCGCCGTTAGCGGAGAAACGACTAGCCAGGCGCTCAGTCCAGCTAGAAGCGGGACATCTCCAGTGATTGGTATACAAACAACCGTTAAAAATACGGTAAGGTTACCGAAACTAGAATTAAAGAAATTCAACGGTGATATCGCGACGTGGCCAGAATTCTAGGAACAATTTAAACAATCGGTTCATGATAGCGAATTAGATGTCGTAAGCAAGTTTGCTTATTTAAAATCTTATTTCACGGGACGTGCGGCGGCCACTATTGCTGGGTTGACGTCGAGTGGAGCTTCTTACGTAAACGCGGTAGAACTTTTGAAAGTGGAATTCGGAAACTCGCAACGTATTGTCGATTCATACGTTGAAACATGAACGGATATCGCGCCGGTAAAATACGAAACGGACATTACCGGGCTTCGAAAGCTATTTAATACAGCGTCAACAATAACAAAATCTTTAGCGACACTAGGAAAACGCCGGAACAATACGGACTGCTAGTAAAATCAATAATATTTAAAGCGTTACCGTATAAAATGCGAGTGAGATTTAATAAGGATAAATTTACGGAACATTTCAATAACGAACACGAGAATAGCGACGATTCGGTTTCGGTTAGCGGTGATTCAACTCAAAGCGCGGATTATAACAAAGAGTTGACAAATTTACTTTAGTTTATAAAAATTGAACTTTGTTCATTAGAACAAGCGGAGTACGTGACAACCGTACCAGGCAAGGACCGTAATAAAACCGATAATCAAAAATCTAAACAAGGTCACGGGTACGCGAAAAATAAAGACAATTATACTGTGGCGGGTTTGTTAACGGAAGTAAAGAACGTGTGTTTCTTCTGCAAGTCGTTAGATCATACAACACAAAATTGCAAAGGATCCTTGTCGATAACACAGAAAAAGGACAAACTCAAAGCCGAAAGACGATGTTACAGATGTACAAAACCAAAGCATCTATCAAAGGAGTGCAAAACTAATATCAAGTGCAGAAGATGCCTCCAGCGACATGCAACGACACACACACAACATACTCAAAACAACATGCGGTACCTGGGCTTAGCCCATTGCCGCTCCAATCACTCTCTATCATTTGTACTTGCCCTCTTAGCTTTCCCCCCGAAGGGAGAAGTTACCATCCCTGCCACGTGGAGGCGGGGCCCCACGCACCAGGAAACCACTGCCCTAACAACTTGAACTATACTACAACTAAGACCAACGCAGGACAACATTTAACAACTTCACGCCATCCCGCCCAGAGACACCATGAACATCGCACCAGCCGCAGCTCCCGGAGCATCCGGCCCAGCCACAACACCTCGCCCCAAACACGCCTCCCCCCACCGCTCTCCGCGGGCGCACACCCACCAGCCACGCAGCACCCATGGTTCCCGAAGGCCCACCCTCTTGCCGCCCCGATCCCCACAGCGTTTATAGCTCATAGGAGACCCCGGCGACAGAGGGGAAAGCGTAGCCAGCGAGCAGCCACCCCAGATCGCAGGGCAGGAAAGGACGTTGTCAGGACAGCACCGCCTCCAGACTTTCCGCCCCGATGACCAACCGCCAGTCACCAGGTCCAATTGTTACGGGGGATGGATTGCGCCGAAGAAGAAACAACAGTTGTTGAATAAAACGAAATAATTTATTTACAAAATATATACAAAAAAAAAACCCTGAAAGGTTTTTTTAAGACGAAAGGGGTCGTCTTCGAATTGGCGGTTGAAGTGCTGGCTTGTTGTCGCTGTTGTTGTCCCTTCGGAGTTCGTTTGGAATTGACCGCTGATGGAAACCCGGCCGCCTTATATAGGCGCCCTTGGGTAAAACCCTATCAACCGGGCGTTGTGGTTGGTTGGCGACCGTCCGATCCGTAGGTAGGGTTGACGACCAATGGCCAAGCAGATCGAACGGCGCTCAATTCGTACTTAGTGACACCCCCTCCCTCAAGGCGCTGGTTCGGGCTGCGCAGGTGGGTGTCGATGTGGTGGAGGAGCCAGACGTAGGTCGTTGATGTGGACTTTGCTGGGCTCTGCAGTCTGGTGTCTGCGGATCCAGTACGTTGTAGGTCCGGCCTCCTCTATAACCATGTGGGGTCCTATCCAACGAGGACCAAACGGCGTCGCTACATGAGCCCGCTCCATTACGAGCTGCCTTGGCAGGAACCGCCTGGGTGGTGGTACAGCCCCAGCGTATCGCTGGCGGTATCGGTGCTCGTTCCTGTGCGCTCGTCTTCTTCTCTCGGCCTGTCCTGCCGCTGGCTGTTGACCATCTTGGGGGCCCTCAAGAAACCATTCCCCAGGTCGCGGTAACTCGTATCCCAACAGCAGGGCGGCGGGGGTTTCTCTTGTCGCCGCGTTGCGCCGTGACCGAACGTTGAATAGAGCCCGATTGATGTGTCGATCCCAGGTCGTTGGATTTATGCCCTGGAGTTGGATCCGTATGCATTTCTTTATTTCTTGAATCCTCCTCTCCGCAGGATTGGCCTGAGGGTGGTATATCGGCGTCGTCCAGTGGTGGCACCCCCAACGTCTCAGCGCGGAGTCCCAGTTGGCGCTGGTAAACTGAGGCCCATTGTCGGATAAAATGGCCCTTGGATAACCATACCGGGGAAACACCTCGCTCTCCAGGATATTTATGATTTTCGGAGCGCTGCTGGTAGCGGCCGGAAACGCCTCCACCCATCGACTGAACAGGTCGGTGACAACGAACACAAACCTGTTGTTATCTCGTGTTTTCACGTATGGGCCCATGAGGTCTACTGCCAAAACTTCCCATGGTTGTGTGGGCGCTCGTGGTCGTAATGGAGCCCGTTCCTGTAGGGGTCCCCGCTTGAGCGATGAGCAGGCCCAGCAATCCCAGACGTGTCTGGCCACGTCTTCCTCTACGCCGAGCCACCAGTATTTCCTCAGGATGACCCTCGTGGTTTCCTCAGCTCCGGGATGGCCTGCGGTGGACGCATCATGGTAGGCGTGCAACACCTGGTCGTGCATGTCCTGTGGCACGATCAATCGGTTACCATCGGAATGTCGTCTCCACAAAAGCCCATCATGCACTAAATACTGGGCGGCGACTGTAGCTTCTGCTGTCTGCTAGCCCAGGGAATTCGACACATGCGATGTGGGGTCGGACGTTTTTTGGTTCTTGTTCGGCGGATGGTGGAAGAAACATCCGGTCGACGTCCGCTGTGTGACCCGCAGGGGTCGTTGGCTCATGCCCGGGTTGGCGCGAGAGAAAGTCCGGGAGTTCGTTCTGTTCCCCCGGGACGTGTTGTACGTCAAATTTATATTCCTGAAGAAGGAGCGCCCACCGGGTTAACTTGGCGTTCCGGTCCTTCATGGTGTCAAGCCATAACAATGCTCTACTGTCGGTGCGCAGGGTGAATCTTCTGTCCTCCAGGTACGGTCGGAAAAATCGCATCGCCCAGACGACTGCCAAGCATTCCTGTTCGTTAGCATGGTAACGCTGCTCAGTGGGAGACAACTTGGCGCTGGCAAATGCGATGATCTTCCTTTCCGGTTCTTGGTAGAGGACCGCGGCAATTCCCTTCCCGCTGGCATCGGTCTGTAGCACGAAAGGTTGAGTGAAGTCCGGGCGTCTAAGTTGCAGTGGGGGGCTCAGTAGCTGTTTAATCTCGAGAAAGGCGTTCTCGGCTTCAGCTGTCCACTTAAACTGTTTCTGGCCCCGCAAGAGATCTGTCAGCGGGGTTAACACTTCGGCGCAGCGTGGGATAAACCCGCGTAGCCAGTTACACAGTCCCAAGAAGGATCGCAGCTGCTTCTTGTTGGACGGTCGCGATGCGTCGCAGAGGGAGTTGACGTGGTTCGGTAAGGGCTCCACTCCTCCTGGTGTAATCCGGTGACCCAGGTAGTCGATGGTTGTTGCCCCCAAGTGGCATTTTTCCGGTGATAACCGGAGGTTGTGTAACCGGAGTCGTTCAAACACCAGGTGTAAGTGTCTAAGGTGTTCTTCCCAGGAGTTGCTGTAGACGATGACATCATCCAGGTACACTAGGGCGAATTTCCGGAGGTATCCAGGGAGCACTTCTTGCGTCATCAACTTCTGGAACGTCGCCGGGGCATTCTTCAATCCGAAAGGCATGACGCGAAACTGGTAGGTGGCACCGTCGGGAGTTGTGAAGGCGGTTAAGGGTCGAGACCCCTTCTCCATTGGGATTTGCCAATATCCGGACCGCAGGTCGAGGCTCGAAAAAACGGTAGCCTGGCTGAGGTCCCGCAGCGTCTCGTGGATGATTGGCAACGCTGAGGACTCGTCCACCGTTTGCTGGTTTAATCGACGGTAGTCGACGCAAAACTTCTTGGCCCCATCTTTCTTCTCCACCAGTACGATCGGAGATGAATACGGGGAACGACTGGCTTCAATGACACCTTCCGCCAACATCTTCTCTACTTCACGGGCGATAAATTCCTTTTTGGTATAGGAGCAGCGGTATGGCGGTAGTCGAAACGGCCTTGCTCCTTCGGTGAGCTCCAGTTTGTGCTGAGTTGCCCCTGTGGTACTCTTATGGGAGTCGGTAAACACGTCGGGGAAGGCACGAAGCGTCGTTAGAAAGGCCTCTTTGTGTTTGTCCGGAAATTGGTGACGGATAGTACTGACGTCCAGAGCGGGCAGTGGCGCAGTGGGGCTGCCCCGTCGGAAGTACATCGTGGTCCTCTTCTCTTTCCCGAAGTGAAAACAGCCTCGTTGGAAATCGAGGATCACCCCTTGGTCGCGGAACCAGGGATCCCCAAAAACAAACGGGGTGCTGAGTCGGGGAACCACCAAAAACTGCTGGGTGCACTGGAGTCCACCGATGGTGAACTGGATTTCGGCCTTCCCGAGGATGGGCAGCTGGGCATTCGGGTCCGCTTGGGTGGCGTAGGTGTCTCCCAGCGGTTTATAAGACGCGACGGCTCTTGAGCTGACGAAGTTGCTTGTCGAGCCGGAATCCAGGAGAGCTAGGCTGCGCCTTCCTGCTACCTCGATTATTACAGTCGAGCGGCTGGAGCAACCAGGTTCCTCCAATGTGGAGATTACTGCGGCCGTCCGGGTTGTCCTGGGCGAACGGCCGCCGTTTCGTTTCCCGAACCGGTGCTGCGTTGTAGGGGACAGTCACGGTTCCAATGGTACCCGGGGCAGTACCAGCATCGGGGCACCTTCTTCTTGGGGTCCTCGTTGTCCCCTTCAGGAGTCTTCTTACCCTTTGGAGATGGTGTTGTGGGTTGTTTGAGGAGGCCCGACTTCTTCAGAAGCGCCTCCGTGCGAATTGCTTTGTGTCGCAACTCTTGTATGTTGGCCGGCGTGGGGGACAGGTGCAGCTGTAGCTGAGGTAGCAACAGGGCAACCATCATTCCAATGTCGTCGTCCGGTTTTCGGTGCAGACGACGGGCTTGCAGGTGTTTGCGTTTCAAAAACGCCTGCACCGATTCATCAGTCTGCTGTTGGCGGCTGAAATATTGGCCGTTGACTTGTGCCAATATTTGCGGACTGTTGAACCTTTCCAACAGCGCTTGGTGAAATTCCGCGAAGGACATCTCCAAATCATCGAATGCACTCCACCACACAGCGGCATCTTCTCGAAGAAAACTGGTCGCTTTCTTTGTTTGTTCCGCTGATGGAATGCCGGTGTCAGTGAAATATGTCTTTATTACCTTGATGAATTCTGCAGGATCCTCCAAGGAATCGCCGGTGAAGCACGGGGGCTCGGCTTTTGGGATGCAGACATGTTCGGCCAATAACTTTGACAGGGCGCAAACCTGTGTCTGAACGGTCGCACTGTCTTGTTTCGGTTCTTCGGCGGTCTTCCCCATCTTCTGCGTTTGGGATTCTTTTCCTTTCTTCTCTTCTTTAATCGGTTGGGTGGGCCCCTCTTCTTCTGAAGAGCTTGCCAAATCTTCCTTCGTCGGATATGGCCGTGTCGACAATGAACGGCTTCTCGTTGTTGGTCCTTTTGGCATTATCGGGCCATACGTTGGGCGCCAATTGTTACGGGGGATGGATTGCGCCGAAGAAGAAACAACAGTTGTTGAATAAAACGAAATAATTTATTTACAAAATATGTACAAAAAAAAACCCTCAAAGGTTTTTTTAAGACGAAAGGGGTCGTCTTCGAATTGGCGGTTGAAGTGCTGGCTTGTTGTCGCTGTTATCGTTGTCGCTGCTGTTGTCGCTGTTATCGTTGTCGCTGTTGTTGTCGCTTCGGAGTTCGTTTGGAATTGACCGCTGATGGTGGTGAATGGTGAACATGACGGGCCTCTTGAGGTACCTGGAATTTCTTCCCTAACCCTCTTCATCGGACCTAAAACAAACGGAAAATATATTACAAAATTTTTCACTAATTAATAGTGACATCGGAAGTGGAATTGGGAAGGACAGTCGGACTCCTGGATCGTCAGACGAGAAGCAGCCTTGGCCGTTTGTGGCGAAGGTGTTCAACGTCGTAATCCGTTAATCCCGCTAGGAGGGGATTGGGGTGGTTTTCGAGCCGCGTAAACTCGGTACTGGCCTTGTCACGAATGAACTCCTCGATGGTCGCCATCTGGGAATCATTGTGCAGTGTCGCATTACTGACAAACCAAGGTGCATCAAATGCCATCCTTAGGACCTTGTTCTGAACAACTTGGAGTTTTTGCACGTGCGAGTGCGCGGCGTAACCCCAGACGGAAGAGGCGTAAGTCATCGTAGGTCTGATAACCGCTTTGTAGAGTCGAATCTTCCGTAGAGGATCCAACTTACTTCGGCGATTTATCAGAGCGTACAGATTGACCAGAGCTGCTTTCGCCCGGTTCGCCATCGACTCGATGTGACTTTTCCAAGTTAGTTTAGAGTCCAGAATGACACCCAAATACTTGGCTTCAGAACTCCAGGGGAGCTCGTCCCCTTGCAGTACTCCGCGAGTTCCCTTCTCACTTCATCGCGCAGACGGTTATAGCGTCTTTTGAGATCGGGATCCCAATTTCGCTGATAAGTCCGTCTGACGCGATCACGCTCCCGCATAAGTTCCCTGATGCGCGCTGGTAGCGCCCATCGACGGTCCTTTACGGGAATCGTGTTGGTCGCGTATCGAAGAGAATCCTCGATAGCGACCGTGAGTCGTTCAACAGCCTCATCCAGTTCCTGAGCGTTGTGGATCGGTCGTATTTGTCCCATATTGTGGTGCATGTGGTCGGTAAAAGCCGGCCACGATACAGTGGAACGTTCAACCGGGACGCGAACGTCCGGGACGTCTCCTAGCTGCAGCAGCACAGGGAGATGATCGGAACTGAGTTCGTTGAGCGTGGTAACTCTATGAACTAGTCTGACATCTTTCATTACAACCACGTCCAAAACGTCAGATCGTTGCCTTTCGTTCGACGGGTAATACGTGTGGTCGGCGGGGGCATCGGTGACAATGCCCGTCTCGTCGGTAAAACTCCGCAGTATTTTACCGTTCGCGTTTGCGATCCGACTGTTCCACGATGGGTGCTTGGCGTTTAGGTCGCCGGCGATAACCACGCCTTTGTCCGTATCCAAGACACCCGTTAGATCGTCTTCCAACAACCGCCGATTCGGCGGATTGTAGGCGGCGACCAAGCGGACGCACCCCGATAGTGTTCGTACCACAATCGTAGTAGCTTCGAGATGTTGAAGAGGGGGAGTCAGATCCTCGTAATGATCCAAACTGGTCCTTACGAAGATGGCTGTCCCGCCGCCTCTTGCTCCAACTCTATCGTTTCGATAGAAGCGATAATTGGGCAGCCGCGGCCTGTCGCCCGCTCGCAGATGAGTTTCGCAGATGAGTATCGCGTCAAGGTCGTACCTTTCGACGAACTCGCGAAGCTCATTCTGTTTACAGACAAGGCCGTTGGCATTCCAATAAGCCAACTCAAGCGAATGAGGTACTCTCGGTCTTCGATGAGTCATCATAAGAGTTTCATCATCTCGGACATGATTTGGAGGCACAACTTAACTCGTGCGTCCCTATCGGATTTGTCGATCCGGATGACCTCGCTCATCATCGCCAGTATGTTGACGAGGGGGTCGGTTGGGGGTTCAACCGCCGCCTGTTCCGCAACATTGACCGGTGATGGTGTTTCAGCCACCGCGATCGACCCGCTTTTACGAAGCCTCCTATTACGACGCCTCCTCTGCGACCTCGACAGCTTCGGAGGGTCGTCGGTCGCCTTTTGCTTCGGCTCGTTGAGCTTAGCTTTGGGCGCCGCGACCTCTTTCCGAACTACCTTGGTAGCTGGAGCGTTCGCTTTAGGGGCGACGTTAGCGTTGCCTTTGGGCTTTTTCGTCTGACTACTAACCGCTTTCACGGGTTTCGCCGCGATTACTGGAGCCTTTTTATCCCCCTTTTGCGCCTGAGAAGGTGCTCTTCCTTCTTGCTTTCACCTTCCTTCTTCTTCTTCATCTCGCCTTCCTTCTTCCTTTGCTGTTGCTGTTCCTTCTTTTCCATTTCCTTGACATTCTCAACAACACTCTTTTCCGCTTCCCCGCCAACTACCTCACTGGACTCGCCCGTTACTTTTCTGGTCCCATCCGGCGCGCGGGACCCGACAGGAGACCTCGCCAACACTTGGGATGGTTTGAAGACCCTCTCGCCAGAGTCCTTTTTGCTCATGGCAACCCGCACAAGCCCTTTTCAGGGCTACCCGATCAGAAAAGGTCACTTCCGGTATTTCCGAGAGTGCACGACCGGAGCCAAAACGACCGGGGAAAACTGGTGTGAAGTTATCCATAAATCCCAGCAATAAACTTAAAACATTAATAATTCCGTAACTAATACGATTTGGGTAACCAAATTTCACACAGAGGTCACTCTTACCCTCAAGAACAGCTTACCACCCCCATTTGATAAAAAAAAATTGTTTCAACCCCCACCCCCGAAAAAGGGATGTTTTCGCCCTGATGGGCACCTTCGAATTAAACCAAATTCTACCACATAATAGAACACAGTTCTAAGTATTTTTATCAATTTTCAAAACACCGTAAGCCCTAACGGTTTTCGAGAAAAAAAATCATTCTTATAAACCGCGGATGGGAGTTTAGGGGTGAATTTGACCCCGTTGGGCACCTCCAAAATTGATGACATTTTAGGATGATTTAGAGGATGCCTTTAGCGATTTATATCGACCATCCAAACACCTTAAGGTATAACGGTTTCCGAGAAAAAAAATTTGTTATTAGATTATAGATATACAGCGCGGCGCGGACTTTGGGGGTGAATTTGACCCCGTTGGGCACCTCCAAAATTGATGACATTTTAGGATGATTTAGAGGATGCCTTTAGCGATTTAAATCGACCATCCAAACACCGTAAGGTATAACGGTTTCCGAGAAAAAAAATTTGTTATTAGATTATAGATATACAGCGCGGCGCGGACTTTGGGGGTGAATTTGACCCCGTTGGGCACCTCCAAAATTGATGACATTTTAGGATGATTTAGAGGATGCCTTTAGCGATTTAAATCGACCATCCAAACACCGTAAGGTATAACGGTTTCCGAGAAAAAAAATTTGTTATTAGACTATAGGTAAACAGCGCGGCGCGGACTTTGGGGATGAATTTGACCCCGTTGGGCACCTTTAAAATTGATGAAATTTTAGGATTTTAGGACCCTCAGAATTTCTCTCCGGGCTTCCGTTTGCGAGTTACGGCCGTTTTTTCACTTCGCCACACGGTATAATAAAATTAACTGTGCTCACCCAGTATATGTTCGCCCGCTGACGTCACGTCAAGAAATTTCCAAGCGGTCCTTTTATATGCTTTTCCCTGTCGCACAGAGACCCTTTTCGTCGCACACTGACTCGAAGCCAGTGAGCTTCACGGCAGTAGCCAACTCACATTCATAAGAGAATGTATCTCTCGTCAATTAGGACTAAAAGTTATTGGCAAGCATAAGATATCTATTCAACCATTTGGCGAAAGAGATCGAACACCAGCGAAGTTATGCAATCGAGTGCAAGCAAACCTCAAATGCCTGAATACAGGAAACATAACTCAGATTAATGCAATAGAAGTTCCTGAAATTTGTTTTGATACACTGAATCCACCTACATTAAACGAACCAGTGATCAGACAATTTGCAGCAAAGTATCAGCTGGCTGATAGTTCTGAAGAAGGACACTGTAACGGAATTGTGCTTTTGACTGGCGCAGACTATTATTGGCAGCTTGTCATGGGCGAAGTAAAACAACTGGCCAATGGATTGACAGCAGTAAATTCCACATTAGGGTGGACAATACACGGACCAAGCAGTTGTAATGTATCCAAATTCATTATTGTTTAAGTAAATTACAAAACGTTTAACTATAAAATGTAGGCTCAACAACTTAATTAATAAGTATCAGGTCATCGTCCGTTGAACCCTTCAACGATACCACACAGTGTAGCTAATCAATACGACTTCATGGTCAACTTTAACACAGCGACGGTTCTACATGCACAAGTGTAATGGTTTATAATAAACACTTCGCTTCATAATAAACTAAACTTTATTCTCACTTAATTTACATGTCTTTTTACCATCTTATTTCTTGACGCTTTTATAACCGACTCCTTCTCCTGATACTCCTAATCACCCAAACCTGTTTGCAGTCATGCGCTTTCAAGTTCTCTATACATTACACCACTTCCCCCTAAATTAAATAGTCATTAAACTAACCCTATATCTTATATACTACATAAACTAATTACTATATACCTTATACATCATATTTTAATCTATCAGGAGATCTTAAATTAGTTCTCGGCCTTAACATAAAATCAGATCTACGCTTTGTTCGACTTTCAAATGTTTTTGTCGTTTTCTCCGCGGTATTAACATAATTATCATTTTTTTTATATTACCTTGCCAGGTTTTTTTATTTGATTAGCGTGCCTTCTCCACACTCCAATCTCTGGTATTTCAACTAAATACATTACATTGCCTAATAACTCTTTAATTTTTCCTCGTATCCAATTACATTTTGACTTAACTCTATAATCCTTAACCATAATTATTTATAACCTCTAAAATATTCTTTTTGTTTACCTTGTTTAGTCTTTACTATTTTTCGAACCGTTTTGTTACTTTTATATTTCCTACCCGGTAAAATTATATCAAACCTAGTTTTTAGTTTTCTTCCAAACATTAATTCAGCCGGCGATACACCAGTTGTGCAGTGGGCTGTGTTACGATAGTCAAACAAATAACGACATAATCCCAGCTGCTTATCCACTGATTCTTCGTGAGCCTTTTTTAACGCTGTTTTGATAATTTTTACCGCATTTTCAGCGGCTCCATTGGATTGCGGATGATAAGGAGCAGACGTCACGTGTTTAATACCATTCTTTTTCATAAATGTTTTAAACTCTTCCGCTGAAAAACATGTGGCATTATCTGATATAATGTAATCGGGTAATCCAAATCGCGCTATTATTTCTCTTAATACTCTTATTACTGACTGCGTATCGGTCGACTTCGTCTGAGCAACTTCTATCCATTTGGTGTATCCATCCACGATAACCAAATATTATTTACCTTCTATAGGCCCTAAAAAATCAATGTGCAGACGTTCCCAAGCGCGTTTAGGCCATTCCCAACATTTCAACTCTGTTTTGGGAGGATTATTGCTTAATTTCGAACATATTTTAACTTTTTCTATTGCTTCATCTAAGTAATGTCACCAAAAATATGCACGTGCCAAAGACTTCATTTTTACAACTCCCATGTGCGTCGCATGGAGTTCTCTTAATATATTCGTTTTTAATTTTTCTGGCGGAATTACCCTGTGATTCCACATTATTACATTTTTTGAAATTACCAATTCATGGCGCTTACCAAAATATTATTTTAAAGGTTTATCATATACATATTTAGGCCAACCCGCTAAAATAAACTCTTTAACCTACGTCAAAACCGGATCTTTTTTCGTTTCCTCTACTATCAAGTTCAAATCTAAATTGAGGTCAGCGCTTTTATTAAAAAAGTAACAATAATCTAATTCAACATCTTCTATTTTAACCGTATTTTCTTCCTTACATGGTAAACGTGATAAACAATCTGCTACGTTGTCTTTAGAAGGAACATTAACTATAGCATATTGATAATTAGACAAAATTACCGCCCAACGACGCAATCTATTTGCAGCAAATTCCGGAATTCCTTTCTTTTCTCCAAAAATCGTTAATAATGGCTTATGATCGGTTACTAGCTTAAACCGTTTTCCGAATAAATACTGATTAAATTTTAGTACCCCGTATATTATTGCTAAAGCTTCCTTTTCAATTTGAGAATACCTTTTTTCGGCCGCCGTTAACTCTCGCGACGCGAAAGCAATGGGTTTATCTTTTCCCCGTTCGAACTCATGGCTGAGAACAGCCCCTATTCCATATGAAGAAGCATCAACTGTTAATCTTATTTGCATTTCTGGATTCAAATGTACTAGAACTTTGGTCGATAACATTAACTGTTTTATTTCGTCAAAAGATTCTTGACATTTTTGCGACCAATGAAATTTAACTTTATCTTTCAACAAATTATATAACGGGTATAATACTGTAGACAAGTTTTTTATAAATTTACCGTAATAATTAGCCATACCTAAAAATGACTTTAATTGCGTTACATTTTCTGGGCTCGGACAATTCTTAATAGCACTTATTTTCTTTTTGCACAGATGTAAACCTTCTGCATCTATGACGTACCCTAGATACTCTACTTGTTCTTTAAAGAAAAAACATTTTTCGCGTTTCAATTTTAAGTTAACTTCATCTAATTTACTAAGAAGTCTTTCTAAATTATCTATGTGTTCAGTATCCGATGCGCCCGTTATCAGAATATCATCTAAAAATACTATTACACCCTTCATGCCGCCTAGTAAAGATTCCATGATCTTTTGAAATTTAGCTCCGGCTGACGATACTCCGAAAGGTAATCGCGTTTTCTTAAATAATCCCTTATGGGTAGAAATTGTTACCAATTCCTGTGATTGCGCGTCCAACTCTATCTGCTGGTTAGCTTGTAGCATATCTAGCTTCGTAAACTTCTTTCCTCCTTGTAACTTGCTAAATCCTCTTCTATCCTCGGCAGCGGGTGTTTATCTACTTCGATATGTGGATTTATCGTAATTCTATAATCGCCACACAGCTGCACTTTTCCATCCTTTCTCAGAACTGGCACAACTGGTGACGCCCATCGACTAAAATCCACTGGTACTAGTATCCCTAAAGAACACAATCTATCAATTTAATCGCTAACTAATTCTCTAATCGCATACGGTACTGGTCTAGGTTTATAAAATTTGGGACCAATTTTACTATCAACTAACTTAATACTAGCAAGACCCTTTTTAAATTTCCCTAATTGATCATCAAAAATTCCTTTATATTTTTCTAATAATTGCGAAACTTGTGATTTTTCATTATCTATAAACCCCATATTGAATTTAACCTCAAATCTATTTAAAAAATCTCGACCAATTATCGGAGGTCCACCGTCTTTTAATACGTGAAAATCAAAATCGAATGTTTTCATGTTATATTTAACTTTCAATCTGCAACTACCATAAAAAACAAACTCTTTACTTTATTGTCGCATAACGCCACATTTGGAAATTGTTGTTTATACAATTCTTCCGAAATTAACGATAACGACGATCCTGTGTCGATTTGAAAATTAAATGGTTTACCCATTATTATTAAATTCAAAAAATACGGAGCTGCGGATTTAAATGTGTTTACATTGTACAATACGATGTCATCAGCTGTTTCATCATTTACAAAATTTGTTCTACCGATTCTCTGTCTACAAAGGCTAGCTAAATGGCCTTTTTTATTGCAAATTTTACAAAAATAATTACGATAATTGCATTTATCTTTTACATGTCCTTCGTAACCGCATACTTTGCATCTTACGGCTCCTCCATGATTATTCTTCGTAAAATTTTGACGTCTTCTTTGTTGATACTCTTCTGCGCCGTCGCTGCTCTGACGTTGATGATGACGTTCCCAATTCGTACCATGTCCTCCGCGTTTTCCTCCTGTACCGGTTCCTCGGACAGTATAAACCTCTTCTTTCTTGATTTGGATATTAAAGGAATCTTGAGCAGCCATTTTCGATTCTGCTATTTCGACCGCTTTTAAAAATGTCACTGTTAACTTTTCTTCCAGCAAACGATCGAGCACTGATCTCTTGTTGCTACCTCCAGATAATCGCCGAAATCGCACGTGATTGCTAAACTCCTAACACGTGTTGCCCAATCTTTAACAGCTTCATTTTTTTCTTTCCGCGACTCGTAAAATTTTATCCTTTCTGCAAAAATCGACGTCTGCGGCGTAAAATATCCATCCATTACCTCTTTTATATCATTGAAGGATTTTAATTCCGGTACAATCGGCATACATAAATTAAACACGAGCCTGTAGGCGTCTTCGTCCAGCATATTAAGTAGCACCGCTCTTTCCCTATCGTCATTTTCTATTGTGTTAGCCAGAATATAATTATTGAGACGTGCTCTGTAAATATTCCAATCAGATATATGGAGTTTAAATTCGCGTAACTGGCCCAATACTTGTGCTCCGCCGCTCGAACCTTCCTCTCGCTTCACAAAACACTTCGCTTTATAATAAACTAAACTTTATTCTCACTTAATTTACATGTCTTTTTACCATCTTATTTCTTGACGCTTTTATAACCGACTCCTTCTCCTGATACTCCTAATCACCCAAACCTGTTTGCAGTCATGCGCATTCAAGTTCTCTATACATTACAACAAGTAACAAGCGATTCTATGGACTTGAAACGGTTTTGGTCAATGGAAACTCTCGGTATAAACGCGACCGCGAACGTGCAAGGTGATTTTACAACGGGTTTTAAAAACAAATACATAAACTGGCGAGACGGGCGGTATGAAGTGTCGTTACTGTGGAAAATTGATCAATTTTTAGACTCAAATTTCACTCGAGCTCTAGCGAGACTAAAAGCACTAACGTCTAAACTACATAAAAGCGAAAAGTTAAATGAGTATGACGTAGCAATGCGCGAATACCTAAAAGACAATTGTGCAGAAGAGGTAACTAACGAGACAGACGCGAATCGGAAGTACTATACGCCACACAGGGCTGTCTACCGCTACGATAAAGACACAAGTAAAGTTCGTGTAGTGTTTGACGCATCCGCGCATGCGCCGGGTTTCGAATCGCTTAATGAACAATTGCACTGCGGAGACAATTTAATTCCTGATTTATTACAAATGTTATTGAATTTCCGTATAGGTGCAATAGGTGTAACTTCTGACATCAAAAAGGCGTTTCTACAAACGCCATCGATAAACGACAACGATCGCAACGTGCTTCGATTCCTGTGGTATAAAGATCCAGTACCTGAAAACTTGACGTCAGCGATGGAACTATCAAACATAACGACATACCGCATGAAGCGAGTAACGTTTGGGATCATTAGCAGTCCATTCCTTTTAGCAGCAACATTGCGTAAACATTTCGAAGACCAGCCAGATAAGTTACAAAATACAGCGTCAATTTTGTCCAAGTCATTTTACGTCGATGATTTAGTGACGGCAGCAAGTACCCTGGACCAAGCTCAGAACTTATATAGCGAGTCGATGCAAATTCTGCACGCTGCAAACATGAATTTAAGAAAGTGGTGCTCTAATGATGCAAAAATGATGGCAGTGTTTCAAACAAATGAAAAGGTAACCAGACAAGGTGAGCGAAAGGTATTGGGCATATTGTAGCATACATTACATGATGTATTAGGAGTAAGTGTACAGTCAGAGGAAGACAGACAGAAAGACACAGTACCGACAAAGCGTAAAGTTCTGAAAACAGTAGCAGAAGATTTACGACCCATTAGGATTACTTGAACCATGCACAGTAAAATCGAAAATTCTACTGCAAACCTTGTGGAAGAAAAAACTGAATTGGGATGATGTATTGGACTCAGAACAAAGCGGAGAATGGTCAAAATGGTGTAAAGAACTAACTGACTTGTCTGAGCTAAGAGTGCCCAGGTGTATTATTCAAAACAAAACGGACAACGTAGATCTTCACATTTTTGCAGACGCAAGTCCATATGCATATGGAGCAGTAACTTACATAAGATGCCTATCAAACCACGAATGCAACTATGTGACGTCAAAAAACAGAGTTGCTCCAATAGACAAATCAGGTCAAAGGGAACTTACATTACCTAAGTTAGAACTGACAGCGGCTTTATGTGCAGCGAGACTTCAAAATTACATTGCAAAAAATATGTTGATCAATATCCAGAAGACGACTCTGTGGTCAGATTCAAAGATATCCTTATATTGGATTAGAGGAAAATCCAAGAAATGGAAACCTTACGTACAAAAACGTGTAAACGAAATACACAAATTGAGCGATAGTGTATGGAGATATTGTCCGGGAAAAGAAAATCCTGCAGACCTATTAACGAGAGGAATTTCAGCCAAAACATTAATTGAATCTAACTTATGGTTACGAGGCCCTAAATGGCTGAAGGATGAAGAGAATTGGTTGAGCGATGAATATTTTGAACCAGATGTGGATCAAGTTAGCAGTTTGTTAACTATACAACGAAACGAATCCACACCGGAAGCACAGCCCATATTTCCATTGGAAAAGTATGGAACATATGAGAAAATTATGCGAATCACGGCTTATGTTATAAGATTTGTTAAATTAACAAAGAAGATGTACAAAGCAAAGCGATTATCGACACAAGATCTAAATGAAGCAGATACTTATTGGATAAAATATATACAAGAAAAGGATTTCCCGAACGAGTTGAAAGCTTTAAAAAGGGAAATGCCGATACAATCATCATCTTCGATTCTGATGTTGAAACCATTTTTAGATGAGAATGGTGTCATGCGTTTATTAGGAAGGTTAGATGAAGCGCCTTTGAGCTATGATGAGAAACATCCAATCATATCACCAAAACGATCAATGTTGACGGAGAAAATTATAAGGAAATGTCATAAGGGGGTAAATCATTATGGAGTAAATGCGACTTTAGCTGAACTGAGAAAGAGATTTTGGGTTCCGCAAGGACGTCAGAAAGTTAAAGCAATCCTTAACCAATGTTTGAAATGTAAACGATTGAAAGGAAAACCTGGAAACGAAGAATGTGCTCCACTACCAAAGACTCGCGTAACTATGACAAATCCATTTAATATAACAGGCATTGATTTTGCTGGTCCACTATACGCCAACGTCGCAGGTCAACGAACAAAAACATATATAATGTTATTTACGTGTGCGGTTATAAGAGCAGTCCATCTGGAATTGGTTCCAGATTTGACAACTGAATGTTGTATAAGAGGGTTGAGAAGGTTCATTGCCAGAAGGGGCGTTCCTGATGTTGTATACTCTGATAATGCCAAAACGTTTAAGAGAACAGACCTTGAATTAAGAAAATTATCCGCTATCTTGGAATCAGAAAAGATTCAGGATTTAGTTAGAAAGCAGCGAAAAAGCAGCGATTCATTGGAGGTTTATAGCGGAAAGAGCTCCATGGTGGGGTGGCTTTTGGGAGAGAATGGTAAAAACCGTTAAAGACGCATTAAAAATAACTTTAGGTAGAGCATACGTCGAACGAGACGAATTAGAAACTATTTTAATAGAAATCGAGGCGACAATAAATTCTCGTCCACTTACGTATATCAGTGATGACTCGACAGATTTGACTATTATATCCTTCTCATTTTGACTGGAAAGACTGAAGTAGGATTTTGTATGAATTTAACCTCGAAGAAGATAAGTAGATCTGAAATATTGAAAAGGTGGAGAGATAGAGAGAAAACGTTGAAAAGATTTTGGGACAGGTGGCGTTCCGATTATTTACAACAATTGCGGACAGCGCATCTAAGAAAATCGATAAATGCCAAATCATTGAATATTGGGGATGTTGTTTTGGTGCAAGAAAACAGTTCTAGGTTGCAGTGGAAGATGGGCAGGGTTGTGAATTTGTACCAAGGTAGAGATAATAAAATAAGGGCATGTGAAGTAAAGTTAAGTGGCGGAACTACATTACGACGACCAGTCCAACTCTTGTACCCCTTGGAGGTACAAGCCTTTTCGCCGGGGGAGGATTTGGAAAATTTTAGAATGAATTAAACGAAGCTAGGGGAATCCCTGGTTGCGTGGAACATATCGGCGCAGCGACAACCGATAACCAGTACGACTCGAACCAGCGAGGTGTAACGTTGTTCGAAGCGCATCGCACCCCTACTTTATTATAAATTTTATTTTCTGTTGTTTCTATATAAAGTTACTTTGTTGTGTTTTAAAGAGTAAATAAGTAAGCTTTTTTATGAACCGTGGTGAGTTTTATTGAACTATTTCCACACCAACCATGCCTTGTTCTGGATACCATCTTAACCTGGCGCCTTTCCCTTCTTCAATCCCATAAGCACTGCTTCCATCTCCTCTTCTACTATCTCCTCTCCCCCATCTTCCTCATAGCCTCCCAAACCCGTTAGCCTCGTTTCAACCCCTCCCAATAATCCCATAAAGTAACTCTTCCATTCTGTCATGTGTATTTCGCTGGTTATCTTCTCCCTAATCTTCTTTGTCTTTTTCAGATACCTCCAGACCTCCCCTTCCCTTGTTATCCCTCTAATCTCTGCCGCCTCCTTCTCCCTCAGTTCTGTTTTCTTTCTACTGTATAACTCTCTGTATCCTCTCCTGGCCTCCCTATATCTATCCACCCCTATCTTCCCCCGTCTCCACTGCCTCAACCTCCTTCTCGCCTCCCTCTTCGCCTTCTTGCACTCGCCGTCATACCAGTCGTTCCTCCCTACTCTGCCCCCCCTACGTACACACTCCCTTTTCAGTGTTGCCTCCCGCACTACCTGGATAAGTTCTATCAAACCATTGATCTCTTGTATCCTCTGTTGCCAAGTGTCGAAGTTTCCCCTGTAGAATGCTACTCCTTCTTCCGACCTGTCTGTCCTGATGAACTTGCTCCCCAGTTCCGCTCGCCTTCCGTAATTCCTCTCGCTATTCCTGTTATAATACCCCCGCACGCTCTTCCTCTCTTACTTCTCCTCTCTGCAAACACGCAATCCCATCTATACCCTTCTGGCAACTTTACTTCAATCTTTGCCCACCCTCCTTCATCAACCCAGGTCTCCACCATACAAATCACCTCAAATCTCTTCAGATATTCCCAGAACACCATTTTCAACCCTCGCTTTTCTCTGGCTTCTCCCCTCCCCCGTCTAGTTTTTTGATAAAATCCCTTGCTGCCCTCTCGTCATGTCGTCATAATTAATACTTCTCTCCACCAACTCCGCCGCTATCTGGTATTCCCCACAGTTTCTATCCCTCGTTTCGTGTCTGTCGTCCTTCCCGCTGGCTTTGCAGTTTGCACATACCGCCTCTCTCTCCCTATTCCCACAGTTCTTAAACCCTGTGGCCCTTTTCCGCACAATGCCCACATACCATCTCCGATTTGCAGAAACGTTGGAGATGTCCGAAACCCTGGCATCTGTAGCAACTGTAACAACCCAATATATACCCTCCCAAACCTTGTAATCTCCCTTCTCACTCTCCCTGACACTTCCATAACATAATTTACCACCCCCTTTTCCCTTCTGCCCGTCTTGATCAATATTCTGGCCTCGTTCTTGAAGCTATGCCAACCTATCCCAACCCCTTGCTCAGTGTTTTTACCCCACAGCTGCTCCAATAATACCCCCTCGTTCATCTCGCTGTCCACATCATAGAGTATCACCTTACGCCACACCCTTGCTGGTTCCCGTATCGTTATGTCCTGGCCCCCGATCTTCTTCCTTACCAATTCAACATCCCTCCCCGAGTCTCCCTCTATTAATACCCTCTTGTTTTTCTTGGTTACCCTTTTCAACTTCACGTCTGTCCAGGTGTCTTCTTTCTCTAGCTTCTTCACCACATCATTCTTCAATTCCGCGCTATCTACGATATTCTCCCCACCCTGAACTATGATGATGTTCTTGCTCGCGTCCTTTCTCTCCCCCAGCCTTTCTCCAGTACCGACTGGGTCCACTTCGTTCCCCGCACCCCTCTTAACAGCTCTAGCGTATCCTTCGTACTCTCTATCCCCTGCTTCATTCCAGGTCTCCAACGCTCCTGCTATCTTTTTCTCGATCCTCTTCTCCATTTCTTTTATCTTCTCATCGAAATTCTTTCCTTCCATTTCTTTCCCATTATCTTCCGCCATCGTCACCACAACTCTCGTTGCTGAGACCTCTACTCTCCTAAAGATATCCATAATTCTTAGGCGCATCTCGTTAGGAATATCTCTGTACTGCCCTGAGAGTTCAGTCTCCAGTTCTTCCCGGAGTTCGTGGATGTAACAGATTTCCCGCATTGCTGTTGTGCCCATGGTCAACTGTTCCCTCTTCGATTCCCCCTTCCATGTACCCTCCGTGTCCATTCAAGAAGAAATCATGCTCATCGGTCTCTTGTATCTGGCCCTCACATACCCTATCTCTGTTTCCCCTTCTTCCTCCTCCCTGTCCCTCTTCCTAGAGTCCTCCGTTCCAGTATGCGAATTCCCTCCTGTGGATCTCGTCTCCATATCCCCTGTTTGTTTCTCTACCGTTTCCGCACTCTCATCTCTCCCTAACCCTTTCTTCTTCTTTTCCCCTTCCATTTCCCTTACTACGTCCGTTACCGCCTTTTTCATCCCCGTGACTTTACCCCTCGCTTCTTTCTCCGCTTCGCTTCTTCTCTCGTCCCTTTTCTTTTCACCTTTCTTCCCTTTGGTTTCCTCTTTCTTTCTTCCATCCGGGCCTCTTGTACCCTGCGGCGATCTCACCAGTGATGATGTTGGTTTAAACACCTCGCTTTCTTTGTCCCCATATTGTCTACGATGGAACGTTCCGGAAACTCTTCCGCCCGCTCGATCAATCAAAATAGGACCGTAACGCGAAATTCCACTCTGAACGAGTCTTAAAACGGGTCGAGCCGGTCCGCAAAAAAAACCGGTCCACACGAGAGCTCGCTAAGTTATCTGAATATCAACTAAATATTCTGTCCTGCTGACGACTAATCAGCTTTTTTTTCACTTCCCGAACACTGGGAAGAGCTCCAACACACACCGTGCACCGAAAATCCCAATTTAAATTCGCCAAGTTTCCTGAAAAACACAGAACCCACCGGACTGACAGCAACATGCCACTCAGTGCTGATTTATACTCCGCAGTAACTTGTTTCGTTGATCTTCTTTACGCGTGGCACAAAACCAGAAAATGCTATTGCTTCTCCAGTTGTATAAGCTTTTAAAGGTTTTGCAAAAAGCACATCTTCCTGAATGGAATTATCAAAAGTGTATCTAACATACACATGCAATATTGCAGCGTTTGCTACATCGGTAGACCCGTCAAGCTGGATCGCAAAATATTCTTTTCAAAAGCTCATTCTCCACATTACTGGCCATATCAACAATTCTACTTCTATTATATTATTTGATAAAGAAACTAGGTCAAATTTTTTTGATGCTTTTTCTTCAAGCATGCACTCTTGCTTTTTTTCTTGCATCTTTTGCACATGGTTCAATTAAATTTTCTGTAATTGTATGTGATTGTCCAGATTTTGCAATTCTATAGCTTACTCGAAATGATGCCCCAAGCGCCATTTTACTATCTTTCCTTGAAGCGGATAGAAAAGAAAATACACTACTTTTTCTATAATCAGCCAATTGTCTTCTAAAATAGTCGACAAGTTTATCCTTGTATGTCGAATGTTTGGTTTCAAGGTGTCGACGAAGAATTGATGGTTTTAAGCTGCTGTTAGCAAGCACCTCATTGCAAATTCCACAAAACGGCTAAGTTTCTGATTCTTCCCCAGTAAAGTAAAAACCCATTTGTAAATAGTCGCTGTCATATTTTCGCCTTTTTCTTTTCTTTTCACCAGTTTCATCATTTTTCTGGCTGAAATGGTAGCTCACTACAGCTCTCAGTATCATCGCTCTTTGTTGTTCCGAAATCGGGTGTTGATGATGAAGACTGGACAAGTGACTGCTTGTCCAATATTTTGTTGGACTCAACTAAACTACTCGTTTTTTGCCACCGATCCATTAAAATTACGGAATAATAATTATTAAAAACTGTTTACACGTTCTCGTTAAACTTCGCTAAGCAATCTACCGGTATCAGACTACTAACACAAGGTTCTAACAAGGTTTTAAACTGTCTATACGAAGCTCTGTTAACCTGCGATAACGCATTTCAATTATGATAATAATAATAATTTATTAATATTTATTGGCTACAAATAGTAGATGTGACAAGTTCAAACCACATACAATATATAATACACAACATACACAATATTCAACAAAGAAAGAGACAGAATAACTCTACAAGCATCATTTTTACTTTATGTTTAAATGAGCTAAGCGTATCAACTTTTTTAATTAATAATAATAATAATAATATGACTTTATTTGTCCCATTAGATGGCAAATTATTATAGAGCTTTGAGAAATCATACTGTCAGATCTAGTATCGTAATTGTGTTTCATGACAGGGTACCTATCGACAAGCTCCCGCACATGAACAACTGATTTATATATACATATACTTTGAAGAGTAAGAAGCGAATTGGCCTTGAATGCATCTCTACACGAATTTCTCCAGTTTAGGTCGAAGATTAATCTTATAATGCGCTCCTACGCTACAAAGGCACGCCGCCACTCCGCCGATCTTCCCCACAATAATATATTGTATGAAAGATGCGAATAACAGAGAGCATAATACGCATCTAATAATCCCGATAGCGGCAGGCATCCCTTCAATTTCAGAAACACCCAAAAACTTGCAGCTATTTGATAGAATGATATCACCGGCCTGCGGAAGCCTTCTTCCCTTATGAAAATTTACAAACACGGTCTTCTTTAGATTAAGAACTATACGATTTTGTTTGCACCAAGCATCAAATGACTCAATGGTATGCTTGACTTTAGAAAAGGCATATCAGCATCATTCGACGCCAGGGCAATTGACGTGTCATCGGCATACATGACTATGTGGACATCGGAAAGACACTCAGGAAGATCATTTATATACAATAGAAAAATTAATGGGCCCAAGATTGAGCCCTGGGGAACTCCCAGTAAAACATTTGATTTCGATGACTCCTGACCAGAGAGGACCACTTTTATTTTTCTGTTAATTAACTCGGGGAATTCCCCAGGGGGTGTTCTTTTATTGTAAATTAGGCCGAACCCGGTTTGAAACTTCGCTGTTAATTGCCTAGATACTCTTTAGATGGCGCACACATCTAAAAATAGTAAACCTTTTTCATGAATCTCTATCCTTTATTATCTCTGGGAACTCCCTTCTGCGATACCCGGCGATACGGTGTAATAAATATTACATACACAATACGAGAGATGGCATTAGTTTGATATTAAAGGTAGTACAGTTAATTATTTTTCTGGTAACAATAAATTCTTTAATTAAAAGAAAAGGTGATAGCACGCAATGAATTGCTGTTTTTATATCTATGCAACTTTATAATACACTGTTGGAAATAATTCACGAGCACACCTGTATAATCTGAATGCGTGTGTCTAGCGCAATAAAATTTGGTATGGAAGTAGTACTAAAGTAGTGTAACTTACTCTCACATGGAGAGCGGCACAACTCTGCTGGGAGGAGAAACATCAATAGCGAGAGTATCGCCCGTGAGCTTCGCGTACCATCGCTTCACGACGTGGCATGGAGTTTATAAGTTGCTGTATTGTAGCGAGAGGGATGGCCAACCATGCCACCTCAACTCGCCTCCATAGTTCTTCAAGGTTAACCGGGGAAGCCGGATAATACTTTGAAGTCTCCGACCAGTCGATCGGATTCAGATCCGGAAAACGAGCTGGCCATGGAAGCATTCGTACACGGTGCTCTTCCACAAAGGTCTGTACAACACGCCCGATGTGCGGTCGGACGTTCTTGTGTATGTATAGCAGACCTGAACGTCGCCGAAAGTAGGGAAGCACAACGGACCGTAGCACCTCATCTACGTATCGTTCACCCGTCATGGTCTGCTATACACGCAGCAGACGTGTACGTCCACCATGTGTAATCGCACCCCATACCATAATGCTCGGTTGTCGGTGAATAGGGCGTTCTTGCACGCACTGCTCGAGTAGACGATCACCACGTCTCCGACGAACTAAAATTTGCGCATCACCGGTGCTCAATTCGAATCTTGATTCGTCGGAAAACAAAATGACCCCCTCGGCAACCCACTAATGCCTAGCGTCGACCCACTCGTGACGTATGCTGCGGTGCTCGGGTGTTACTGGAATCCACTGTATCGACTGTACACTATCTATCAAGCGCCGCCATACGGTTTGCGTAGTAAGTGCGCCTTCCCGTGCCGGTGGCCAAACAGCTCCAAGTTGCCTTGAGGAGGACGCACACGACGCTAAAGCGCTGAGCACAAGAGCGCGATCCTCGTGTGCTGGGGTCGCGCAGGGCCGTCCCGGCCCCGACTGAAGGTACTACCTCAGACCATTCTCGCCATGCCCGTTGCACTGCCGATAACGACCGCTCGAGACGACGCGCAATTTCGCGGAACGATACACCCTCAATGTGCATACCCAGAAACATTCCTCACTCAAACTCGGTTAAGTAACAAGATCGCCCATCCATTGCGCACAGAGTACGATAACATTGTGGTCCCTCACACCACACTAAAAACGACCGGTATTTTCCATCATATTACTTCGGTTTTCATAGCGACGGAATGTTCCACTAAGGGCGGCTCAGTCAACAATGCCGCGACGGAACAACTCGAAACTCGCTGAATAAACTCGTCTACAGTAAAGCTTTGTGCTCCGCAAATATTATGGATTTATCTTCACGCGTTCAGATTATAAAGGGTGTATATATTACTACACTGTTATTTCCAACAGTGTATATATTATTTGTAGTGTCATCCAAATCACCAACATAGGATAAAGTATTTAAAGGTAAAATACATATACTGTGGTGATTATTTATTTTTATTTTCTTTACCGGTTTCGGCACATTGCCGTCTTCAGAAGCATTCTACAAAATTGAAATTTACAAAAATATTACAAGATGTTCGAAAAATATAATAATAGTTATTACTCTTATTAATAATAGTTATTATACAGGGTGGTTCAGTTTTTAATCGGGAAACTTTACTAGGACGTAGTAGTTGCCAAAATAACACAAGTTTTTTATATAAACGTAGGGTCGTAACGCGTTTGTTTTCGAGCTATGAGCTGTCAAAGTTGAGTCAAAAATTTACATTTCGTTTTGTATTTCGGCTGTAAGTAAACCGTAGAATTTGAAACTTTGTACGTATTTACTACTGGTTAAGACCTTATTTTCAAGCATACTTTAAACTTCCCTAGCGCCCTCTAAGGGGATGTAATTCACCACCCCATTGATTTTTTTATAAGAACTTTTTAACGCTATGGAATATTAACATAAAAAATATGGGTTGTAAAGCTCATTCTTTAGTGGTACTTTTTTGTCTCTTTAGTATTTTCCTTAAAGTTAATAGTTTCCGTGTAAAAAAATAAAATATCGTGCCATGTACCGCTGTGTGCCGCCATGTTTAGCTAAAATTATTCTAAAAGTTGGCTCTGAAGAACTTGTATGATCCTTTTACGGTGCAAGAGTATCAATTTTTTAATATTGTTTAAAGCAACGTTAAAGCAACAAATTGTTCAGATAGATATTCGTCTTATTTATGGTTTTTCTTATAAAAATCACAATTAATTGATGTTATTTAGTTAGTACTAGATCCTAGTAAGTGCACAACTTCCATAGCCAGCTATAAAGAAAATATTTTTTTTTTTCATAATAGCAGCGCTTTACAGTACAATGTAGCATATTTTATTTTTTTACGCTAAAACTATTATCTTTAAGGAAAAAACTAAACAGACAAAAAACTACCAATAATGAATAAGCTTTACAACTCATATTTTTTTATATTAATATTCCATGGCGTTAAAAAGTTGTTAAGGTATGGTTGAAAATAATTTATCAACTAGTAGTACATACATACAAAATTTCAAATGCTACGGTTTACTTATACCCGAAATAAAAGATAAAATGTAAATTTTTGATTCAACTTTAACAGCTCATAGCTCGAAAACTAAAGAGTTGCGACCCTATGTATATATAAAAAACTTATGTTACTTTGTCAAGTACTACATCTTAGTAAAGTTTCCCGATTAAAAACTGAACCACCCTGTATATAGTTATTACTCTTGTCCTCAATAGTTTGGTTCCTCCTGTGTTTATTCTTGGTTTATATTATTTTTAGTGTGTTTTCATAAGTTAATAGTTCTTTTTTAATAGTTATTAATTCTTTTTTATAGTAGTTATTATTTATAGTCATAGTTTCTTTTTTAATAGTAGCTAAACGATAAATTGAACTAGAGGTGTTGTTATATGAAAGGTTTTTTAAAAAAAGACCACTTTTCCTCCGTAATTGTTATAAATTAATCAATCTGAGACGTTTCGGGAATACCTCTCATCTTCAGTCTACAAATAGTCACTCGTAATATTATCTACAAAAAAACCACAACAAAAGACCATAAAAATCTCAAACCACACAAAAAATACAAAAATTAATCGGTGTCGAATGTTAAAAAAGTTTACCTCTAATATTGATATGGTGATTTAAACAAACAATATTTTAAAATTACTTTGCATACATGTATGTGCGTCACATTGTACAACTGTTTTGAAATACCATTGTACGAAGTTTCAAGGTTAATTTTACTACCCAAAAAGTGGAATTCATTCTTCCTTTCTACCACTCCCAAACGTCTTCTATCTATCTCGCTTTATATATTTAATCTATCTAAGATATTCGCGTAATGCGCTCCAATTTTCCCAACATCAGTTTTGAAATTGACTGCGTGATTGATATTTTTTGTTATATAAATTGATTCAAAATTTTTCCTTATTAAGGTATTATTATTTGTACTGAGAATCCTGGGGTTTTCAAAGTCAAATTTGTGGTTTAATAGTACAGCATGTTGACACAATGCTGTTTTATTATTTATTTTGATCTGTTTTGAGTCATATTGATGTTGTTGAATTCGTTTTTTCAGGTGTTGTTTTGATTCTCCGATATAAACTTTATCACAATTCATACAATTTAATTTGTAAACGGTATCGACTTTGTCTATCATCTTAATTTTATCCTTCATATTTGAAATCAATGTGTTTATTTTATTATCATTGTATTTTGCAAATTTAATTTCTTTAAAATCATGATCTCTGAATACTGAAGTTATTTTATTCGTTAATGACGGTATGTATTTAATCTTACAAAACTTATTCAAATTTGTTATTTTATTAGTTTCGTCATTTATATTTCTATTATCTTGTTCACTATCATTCTTCTGATTATGTTTATCGTAATATTGTGTAATTAATGATTGGCCTTCTGTTTTATCTTTTGTTTTATTTCTTAAAAAATATTCTTTTTTATATTGTTCTGTAGGTCTCGATATGTGAGAAGTTGTATTGTTGTCTTGATTATCATTATCAATAGAATTTTTAATTCTATACCAAGTGTTAGCGTTCTTTTATGTGTGGTGCGGCTTTTGTACGATAGATGGCGTGGGAAGGTTCTTGTGGTGTGTATATTTAAAAACTGGCACATATGTAGTCATAAGGTTTAGAGTAGAGCAGTTTTAAAAACCGTTGGATTAAGTGTAACCGATTGGATTATAATAAAGAGTTGTTTAGCCATTCAGAGGAGTGTGTTTAAATAGTTAACATATCAGAAGTGGGATAGGGATAAGTTCTACTGTGAAAGTCTGGACCTACTGTGAAGTGAAGTGCCCAAAAGTCTGGACCTACTGTGAAGTGAAGTGCACAAAAGTCTGGATCTACTGTGAAATGCCCAAAAGTCTGCACCTACTATGAAGTGAAGTGCCCAAAAGTCTGGACCTACTGTGAAGTGAAGTGCCCAAACGTCTGGATCTACCGTGAAGTGATTTTCGCTGGACAGATTCCACGTCCAAGATTATTCTGGACTTATGAGTGATCCACATGGTGAGTTGCCGTCAAACAACACCGAACCGAATAAAGCAGAAACAGGGGGCTTTTGTTTCAATTTAAACGAAGCAGGAACTTCGACCATGGCGGAAAATTCAACTGGAATAGACGGCGGAAATATGCAGAACGTGTTGATCGCACTGACCGAATGTTTGCGAGAAATGCGAGCCGAACTTGCAGGTAGTAAACCAGAGCAATTCCAAATAATGCCTGACTTAAATAAAACCATTTCAACGTTCGATGGAGATGTTGATTTGTTGTGCGCCGCAGAATGGATACAAGGTATCGAAAACAGTGCTTCGATGTATAAGTGGCCGGAATGTATTAAAATCGAAACGGCGAGCAACCATCTCGTAGGACCTGCACGCGATTGGTATAACGCACGAAGCGGCGATATCCGAAATTGGGATGACTTCAGGGTAAAATTTGAGAAAACGTTCATCGAAACTACTAGTACGGGAGAAAAATGGGACCGTATGCGAAAACGAATTCAAAAACAAAACGAGTCCGTAATGTCGTATTATCATGATAAATATAAATTATGCAGAGCATTACAATTAAACAATAACGAGATAAAAGAGGAGATCTTACGAGGTCTTTATTCGAGAGTGATTGCCGGTAATTTATGCGTTAAGTCTTACGGCGATATGGATGAATTGTACCAGGATATCGTAAATAGTGAACGATTAATTGAAAAGAGAAAGGAAGTTCACGAAAAAAGAGAATCAACCACAGGAAATAAAAATACAAAATCACAAGGTACAATGTTGCGGAAAAGCGTAGGGGAAAACGAAGGTGAGCAAGATCAACGTAGAAACAAGTCAGAAGGTATAAAATGTTTCCGATGTGGAGGGTTGGGACATATGGCATCACAATATCTAAAACGAGAAGCAGTATGCTTTTTGTGCAACAAACCAGGGCATCAACGTAAAGATTGCAGATGGAGAAAAGAAGATAGTGATAGAAGGGAAGTTCGTGTAATAGAAGATACAACAACGACATACAACAGCGGTATTGAAAAGTACTTTAAGCGAATCCTATTGAACGAGAAAAAGTATGTGGCCTTAGTCGATCCAGGGAGCGCCGTTTGTACAATTCAAGCTCACTTGGTTGATGAGAAAAATCGGCAGAAAACAAATATTGAGCTTACGGGATTCGGAGAGGGAAAACCAGTAAAGTGCAGCGAGAAGATAATCGCGCGGGTAATGGTGGACGAAATGTTCGTAAATAACGTGGACATTTTTGTGGTTCCAGAGAACGCTCAATCCGTGCCGGTGATAATTGGTCGATCTTTTACGGAAGCTCCGGATTTAGCTTACGCTCGAATTAAAGACAGTCTCGTGTTTGGTTGGGATGATTCGTTGCCGTTTAGTGAAATCAGCGAAGTTGATCGATCGCGACGCGAATGTGTGGTGGCTGCTGAGGACGTTATTGTGTCTAACAATTCAATGCAGCTAATCAAAGCAAAGGTAGCGAACATTGATGTACTTGTACCAATGAAAAACAAAAGTGAGAATCCGAAACAATTTATGAAGGACGACGTGGTTGGGATTGTGCGTGATATAAACACTATTTCGGAACAAATACCGTCGAAGGAACCCATAACAGTGGATATGCTCCGGGTAGACAGTGAAACAAAGGACGAAGTGATTGACAAATTGGTGGATTTGTGCAACGAATATCGTGACTGTTTTGCGTTGAATGTGTCGGAACTAGGATGCACAAATGCGATTACTGTGGATATTGACGATTCGGGGGTGCCGGTAAGATCGAAACCATATCGCGCAAACATTGACGAGAGGAAAACTATCGCAGAAATTGTAAATGAATGGAAAATAAATGGAATCGTGACGGAGACCGATTCTCCTTACGCGAGTCCGGTCTTATTAGTTAAAAAGAAAACGGGTGAACCGCGTCTAGTGGTGGATTATCGGAGGTTGAACCAACAGACGATAAAGAAAAACTTTCCGATAGCCAGTTTGGACGAACATTTAGAAAATTTACAGAATGCCAAATTATTTACGACGTTGGATCTGGCACAGGGCTATCTGCAACTACCCCTTAGTGAAGCAGCAAAACCGAAAACTGCGTTTATCACACCAGATTGTACTGGTCAGTTCGAACGAATGATATTTGGTTTGACGAACGGACCGTACGAGTTTTCCCGATTGATGAATAAAGTGTTGGGACCGCTGCGAAATCGAGTGGCGATGTCGTACTTAGACGACATAATCATACCTGCGTACGATTGGGAACAGATGTTTGAGAGATTGAAATTAGTGTTTGATAAACTTCGGGGAGCGGGGTTAACGTTGAAAATATCGAAATGTGAATTTGGTAGGAAAAGAGTGGAGTATTTGGGATTCATCCTGTCCAGTGAGGGATTACGACCTAGTGAAAACAAAGTAAAGGCGGTAAAGGAATTTCCTCGTCCCATCAGTGTACACGATGTCCGTAGGTTTCTGGGGCTTACGTCGTTCTTCCGTCGTTTTGTGAACAATTATTCAGTGAGAGCAAGACCGCTGAGTGATTTGACAAAGAAAAGTACTGTTTTTCAGTGGAATGATGAACAGGAGAAGTCATTTTGTGATTTGAAACAGGCGTTAATTAGTGAACCAGTCCTAAAGCTGTACAGAGTAAATGCAAATCGAACAGAATTACACACCGACGCCAGTGCACTTGGTCTGGCTGGAGTTCTTCTTCAAGAGCAAGAGGACGGAAAGCTACATCCGATCTATTACGTAAGCCGTAAGACCTCTGAAGTGGAGCAAAAATACCATTCTACTAAATTAGAGTTAATGGCGGTGGTGGTTTGCGTGGATAGATTGCGTAATTTATTGATTGGTATTCCTTTTACGGTGTTTACCGATTGCCAAGCTATTGTATACCTTAACGTGAAAAAGAGTCAAGATCCACAAATTGCCCGTTGGTTTGGGTTGCTTCAGGAGTACGACCTTGAGCTCAAATATCGACCTGGTGAAAGAATGTCGCATGTGGACGCACTCTCAAGGGCGCCGGTTGAAAAAGCATCAGAAACACTGATAGATATTTATGATAGACTGGACGTACTTAATGTTTTGAGTCGAGAAGATTATGTTTTATTGATACAATACAGTGATCCGAAACTGAAAAGAATAATTGAACTTCTTAAAAAGCCTAAACGTATACGACAAGAAGAAGAAGAAGTAAAATTGTATGAGATTGATAACTCTAGATTAGTACGAAACGTGAAGGTGGAAAAAATAGAGAGAAAACTCTACGTTGTACCGAAAAGTGTCCGGAAAAGTATTGTGGTACAACACCATGATGTACAAGGACATTTCGGAGTGGATAGAACGATGGCGAGCATTCAAAAGTATTATTGGTTTGGAGGCATGAGATCATACGTGAAACGTCATATTCGAGCTTTTGTTGAATGTTTGTTATCAAAGATTCCAAGTGGGAAGAAACCGGGAGAACTACATCCAATACCTGTATCTCAGCGTCCGTTTGGACGCATTCACATTGATCACCTAGGACCATTAATTCGTAGCAAGAAGGGAAATGTACACATACTGGTGGTCGTGGACGTGTTGACTAAGTTTGTTAAGTTGTATGCGGTTCGTGATACAAAGACTGTTTCGACAATTCGTGTATTGAAAAAGTTCATTGATCAATTCGGGATTCCAGATCAAATTGTCTGTGACCGGGTAACAAGTTTTACATCGGACAATTTTCGGAAATTCATGACGGAGTGTGGTATTAAACAAACGCTAAATTCGTCTCAATGGCCAAGTGCGAACGGTCAAGTGGAACGAGTAAACCGAACATTAATTCCGTGTTTAATGACTGAAAAAGAAGAAGAGGACCGATGGGATACGAATATAATTCAAATAGAGCAGAATTTAAATCTTGCGGTAAACAAAACCACTGGTAAGACGCCGTACGAAGTACTTTACGGGTATTTGCCAAAATTTGGATCCGCTAAATTAAAAACAGTAGCTAAAGACGCGCAGAACGAGTGGATACCATCTGAAACTGTACAACGTGAAGTGCGCGATGTGATCGAAAAAGAACCAATTCGATATAAAGAACGATATGACCGAAAAAGATATTCAGGTTTAAAATTTAACGTTGGTGACATAGTATTTATGAAGCGTGTCGCGAAGTCGGGAGATGGCGAACCGACAAAGCTACAAGATAAGTACCGAGGGCCGTTAGAAGTGATCGCCGTACTGCCAAGCGACACATATCGAGTGGCAATCTTGGACGTAGAAGACCAGCGAAAGTTTGCCACAACTGCCCATGTATCGCAATTAAAAATATACCAAAATCATGAGGAGTCGGATGATGAAACCGAGGAAGAATCACCCTCAGATGAGAGTGAGAAGGAGCAAGACGATCCGCCTTGTCGCAGTGCTTCAACGATAGAAATCGGAGAGGAATCTACAACTCGACGAATACGAAGAAAACCCACATATTTAAGTGATTATGAAGTATAACATCGCGCGGGTGCGCGATTAACATCAGGGTGGCCGAGTGTTAGCGTTCTTTTATGTGTGGTGCGGCTTTTGTACGATAGATGGCGTGGGGAGGTTCTTGTGGTGTGTATATTTAAAAACTGGCACATATGTAGTCATAAGGTTTAGAGTAGAGCAGTTTAAAAAAACCGTTGGATTAAGTGTAACCGTTGGATAATAAAGAGTTGTTTAGCCATTCAGAGGAGTGTGTTTAAATAGTTAACATACCCATAGCTACTGGGATTAATTCAGCTTTGTTTTAGGAATTAGGTAAGGCGGCAGCACATTTAAAATCAGCAGAACGACTTTGCGTCTTAATGTTTGATGAGGTGGCACTCAAACCACATCTTGAATATAATAAGCACTGTGATAACATTAATGTTTTAGAAAATGATAAAATTGTAGATCATGCCCTAGCTTTCATGGTACATGGGGTTGTGGGAAAATGGAACCAAACAATTGCGTATTTTTTTGTAAAGGAACGACAAAGGCTGAAGAATTAAAAAAATATTTAAAAGAAATCATAGGGAAATTAAATGATTCCAATTTGAGAGTTATAGCGATAGTGTGTGACCAGGCGTCCACAAAGAGGACTGCAATAGAAGATAAGAACTTAAAGAAATATTATGTATAATACCCTAATTATATTTTTTATTATTGTAGGTCTCATCGGAGAAGACCGATTTAAATATTTAAGAAATAATGAAATCCCGAAAAAAAGAATAAATATTGGAACGTCAAATTTGGCGCCCGAGCAGGGACCGTTTTCCGAAGATAAGGAAGAGAAGCAGTAACACCGTTATTTTTGTTTTCTCTTTTATAAATTTATTATTTTCCGAGTTAGAAGTAGAATTAGAAAAATTCTGCCTGGCCAAGACTGGAACTGTAGACGAAATGCGAAAGAGGTTGGCAAAATTCATTAAGGAAGGAAGAAGAACACCACAAGTACAACGGGAACCGACTCCTTTTCTATTTCCCACAATTATAACCGAAAAACCTAGAAGACCGATAAATTACAAACCTCCCGATTTCCAGCATCGTTCTTCCTGACATCCACCGTCACCACACAACCATACCGATTTAACCATTTCACATCGTGCCAATCTCCGCCTAAACCGATGGAATATCTCCTTCCAAGGACTGTTTGATGAACCGATTGCTTTCCTAGAAAAGGTGGAAGAGACCTGTGCCGCACAAGGAATTCCCTTAGATGAACTGCTTCCCAGAATGCCCGAACTGTTACGCGGAGAAGCCGCGTTGTGGTTTAGAAATAACCGACGATTCTGGAGAACCTGGGATCAATTTTCCGCAGATTTTAAGACGATGTACTTTCCTGTAAATTACCAAGAAGACCTGGAGGCGGAAATTGCGAGACCGTTGGGGATATACATAACCGAAGTCCAGACTTTGATTCGTCGTCACGGAAATATCTGTCCTGCTAACAAATTACAATGGCTTTACCGAAACCTTCTCCCTCAATACCGGCAATTTAATAGAAGAACAGTTCTTCATCAGTTCTACGACAGTTTTCAACAGTCCGTAACAGCCTTGATTACTTCCGAAGACATCCGCTAATTTTCTTAGAAATACCCGTATTTCAATTTTACCGTAAGTCCGATTTATTTTGAAAGACTTTGATTTTATTTTTGCTAACTTTCATTAATTTTTGTACATTTTGTCCCAACCTTCTTCGAGTACTACCTATACCTCCGCCTCATTTTTTTTGTTTGTTTCATTTAAACTCATTTATTTTAAAATCAAAGTCTTGTCAATTTATTCCCACCGTCCCCATTCTCCGACCGTAGTTAAAAATTAATAAACTGCTCTCCTATTTGATTATTTTATTGTTAATAAAGTTTATAGTTATTTGTTTTCCGAATTTTGTTGTTTTCTTCTTTCCCTTACCGAATCCCTGAATCTCCGACTGTAACCCCCAAAAGCTACTTGGAGGCGAAAGAGTTCTTTAACTCTCTAAACATAAGGTGGCGCCCGAGACCGTTAACATCCCGAACACCAAGGGATGTGTCAAGGGCACCAAGACCAGTTACCAGGAAAGGATGTCACAAATTTGGCAAAGACGCATACCCGTTACCGTTCATTAATGCCACACTTGATAAACTCCGCTAAGCAAAATACATCTCCTGTATCGACCTGAAACAAGGATACTGGCAGCTGGCATTAACAGCCGAATGTCGACCAATTACCGCATTCACTGTATCAGGAAGAGGACTGTATCAATTTCGAGTAATGCCGTTTGGACTCCACGCCGCTCCAGCTACTTTCCAACGTTTAATGGACCGGATCATAGGGCCAGAACTAGATCCGTTTTGTTTCGCCTATTTAGTCGACACAATTGTTCTGGGACAAACTTTATTTACTTATTAATTAATTTTGACTTATTTATTAATTAAACGAGCATTTACAAAACCTCCGACACGTGTTTGATAGACTGATTCAAGCAAATCTCCGAATAAATCCCGAAAAGTACTAATTTGGGAAGAAATCTTTGCGCTATTTGGGACATATTGTAACTAATCAAGGAATCCGGACCGATCCCGAAAAGATAGCCGCAATTAAAGCTATCTCCGTTCCGGCTACTGTTCGTGGTTTACGAAGATTTTTAGGAATTGCCTCCTGGTATCGCCGATTCATACCGAATTTCTCTAGGATATCAGCTCCGTTAAACCAACTACTGAAAAAGAAAGAACGATGGAGTTGGACCGAAGAACAGGAAACCGCTCTGAAATCCGCTCTTACCGATACTCCTGTGTTAAAGTGTCCTGATTTCAGTAAGAAATTTACGCTCCAGACCGACGCTTCTAACCAGGGACTCGGAGCAGCGTTAACCCAACCCAGCGGGGATGGAGGAGAACATGTGATTGCCTATGCCAGCCGCTCTTTAAACGAAACCGAACAATCATACTCCGTAACAGAAAAAGAATGTTTAGCCATAGTCTGGGGCATAGAGAAAATGAGACCATATCTTGAAGGATATAAATTTATCGTAATAACAGACCATCAATCCCTCAGATGGTTACATTCGATAAAAAGTCCGTCAGGAAAAATAGCTAGATGGGCTATATACCTGCAACAATTTGACTTTGATGTCAAATACCGAAAGGGAGTATTAAATAAAATTGCTGATGCATTATCCCGAGCTCCGTTAACCACCGACTCAGCAATCATTAACACCGAAGAGGCAGAGAACTGTAAATGGTACTCAAGGAAGAAATCCGAAGTTAAGAAAAATCCAAAACTGTATCCGGACTATTGCATTAAAAACGGGAGACTCTACCGACATTTTTGGAATACACTAGCCTTTAATGAGATGGAGATGACCGACCCGTGGAAACTTTGTTTTCCGAAATCATTACGACACCAGATTCTTAAGGAAAATCACGATTCACCGACGGCAGGACATCTGGGAATTGCTAAAACGGCTACTAAGATCGCCCAACGACATTACTGGCCGGGAATTTTCCGAGACATCGCGAAATATGTTAGAAGTTGTAAGTCGTGTCAACGATATAAGACGTCACAACAACAGAAGCCGGGAAAAATGCAACCGTACCCAAATAACCGTCCATGGGAAATAGTAAGCAACGATTTAGTAGGCCCGTTACCGCGATCAAAAAAAGAAATTGCTATCTAGTAGTCTTTCTAGCTCGTTTCACCAAGTGGGTAGAGTGCCGACCTCTACGAAGCGCGACAGCAAAGGCAGTGTCCAAACCACTGTATGAAACCGTAATAACAAAGTTTGGATGTCCAAAGACCGTTATAACCGATAATGGAACACAATTCACCGGACAGCCATTTCAAGAGTTATTTGGATGATCTTGGAATTCATCACCGTCCGACTCCACCGTATACTCCGCAAGCAAATCCCGTTGAACGGACCAACCGAACGATTAAAACCATGATCGCACAATTTTGTGAAGAGAATCACAAATTGTGGGATAAATTTTTACCCTATTCGGTCTTCGCAATCAATACTTTACATGCCTCAAAACTTCAGAAAATGAAGGACATTACCGATTTTGTCCGAATGAGGATAGCCCGAGGGTTTAACGAACAAAGCCATCATTATAACTTCCGAAGACGAGACTGGCGACCGAAATTAAAAGAACTAGTGATGAAGAGAGAACATCATCTCTCGTCGCAACAGAAAGGTTTTGCGGCGAAACTAGCTCCGAAATATTCCGGTCCCTATGTGGTGTCTCGCATCCTATCACCCGTTGTATATGAAGTCCAAAATGTCCGTGGAAACCGATCCTACCGAGTCCATGTCAAAGATCTAAAACCGAATATTTACCGTACTCTAGATGCCGAAAAGGGTACAACGACCAAAAGGCGAGCCGCAATTTGCTATGGATCCGACCAGAGGGAAGAGAGGGCCAAGGAGATCGCCAAAGAGCTCCAGGGAAGAATCGAGGCCAAGAGGTGGAAGAGGGTGATAATGCCGTGTCAAATATTACTCTCACAGTTAAATTTGAACGGCACAGAGCCATTTGAACCTTCTCCGCCAACTTCTAATACCGATTTAAATGCCCTGAGCACTCCCTCCTCTAAAGATAACCCGACCGAACAAAACACCGAACCGAAAGAGACCCCGATAACTGATGCGGATTTGGCGGAGGCGAACCTCTGACTCCCGGCTATACCAATGCGCTGCAAAGGTTCAGACCGGAGGGTAAGACAGGAAAAATTCGGCAGCTTCTAACAGCCCGGGATGGCCGAACCGTCAGAGCCACCGTTCCCCGTTAATTACCGTAATATAATCAGTCTTCTTAATATTACAGTCTTCCCTATAAAATAATTTGCCTTGAAATTATGAGTAATAACTTTTCTCTTCTACAGAACATGTCAGATATGGACATAGACATCGTGTCATTAGGGTCCTGGGAGGACTTTAATTTCGGGGAAGAAGACAGTACCATGGAACCGACAACAGAGAACCTCTCTGGCGAACCGACAACAGAGAACATCTCTGACGAACCGACAACAGAGAACATCTCTGGCGAATCGACAACAGAGAACATATCCGACGAACCGACAACAGAGAACATCTCTGGCGAATCGACAACAGAGAACATCTCTGGCGAACCGACAACAAAGAACATCTCTGACGAACCGACAACAGAGAACATCTCCGACGAACCGACAACAGAGAATACCGCAAACAACAGCAAACAATATAAAGACTTCGGCACGCAAACTGATGAAGTGATACCGCCACTCTGGGAAATTCTAGATGTGCTAGGGATGTCTCTAAATAAGCGACTGAAAGAGAATCCCGAAAAACCGATACCGCCAAAACAACCAGAATCACCGAGGGCGGTAATTAAAGTCGGTGGGAAAACTGCCAGTTCAAACCAATTCTCTTCTGCTCGAGCACCTATTGCAGCTCCTGCAAAGTATGGAGAATACCGACACCCACCGACCAGAAAGACTAAAAAAAAATTATTTTTTTTTGGGACATAGTCGTCCGTAATTTTTATTTCCTTTTAATTTTCCTTTGGGTTTAGATAACCGCATTCATTTTTTTCCGTTTTTTTTGTATTTTGAGGTCTTATTCCCTGAATTTTGTTTTATTTATTTTAATAACCGAATGATTCATTATTTTATCTTTTTCATTTCCGAGAATTTATCATTTTCTTTTGAATTCTGACCGTACCGCCAGACGGTTAGATTCACTAACTAAGTTCCAGCGTTAAAGAAGAAAAAAAGCGCTTACTTTTTTTTACCGAACAAAAGGGGGTGTGTAACGAAGTTACATTATTTTTATTTTTCAAAAACTAAAAATCTTAAATTCCAACAACGTTTCCTGACCGAATCATCAATAAATGAAAGTAATTAATAAAATTGCTGAATCACGAAAACATGTGCTCTCCGAAAAATTATTATCAAATAATTAAATAATTCCGAAATTAACAAGATACGACAAGCAACATGTTCCTATAAGTCCAGCCGACCGTCCCGAGGAAGTTTCAGCAGCTAGCGAGCTACCGTCGAGCTACCGTATAGCGACTATTTTTTTATGATGCGGAATTAGAAGTCATAGAACGATCAAACCAATTTCAAACATTTACAAATGTCATGAAATAACCGTTGAACGATTTTAAAATCGAAAAATCGCCGAAAAGCCGAAAATCATCCCGCATCATAATTAATTAAATTACTCCGTTCCTGATGGTCATCCGTGAAAAATATTGCCCATGTAGAATTGCCCCGAACATCGCCCAACTGCTGGAATTGTTTTGTGTTAAGGTGCGCGTAAATTAATACCGATTAATTGGTTTTAACGTGAAACACGTGGTCGCGAAAACGTTTGTGAATATAAGTGCCGTAAACACTGGCCGGTTTTGTTAACAATATTTTTGTGATTTTCCGTATAAGTAAGGGTATCTTTTGATTTGTGTTATAAATTTTACCGTTAATTATTGTTGATTAATTGTTAATTACTCCACCGTTCCTTAGCCGATTTTATCCGTTCAAAGACTGTAATTATGTAATTTTGTGTCCCGCATCCGATAGCGCCGTCAGAATTTTGCTATTTTTGTTAATTAGCGCCGCGCATTGTAAATTAGTCTTTAATAACTTGTACTGATACGATCCCCCACGCGGAAAAATCCAGTTTTCGCCCCAAAATGGTATAAGTAGCCGGCCAAAATTCTGATTTTTAACAGTTCTTCATCAGTGCTACGACAGTTTTCAACAGTCCGCAACAGCCTTGATTAGTTCCGAAGACATCCGCTAATTTTCTTAGAAATACCCGTATTTCAATTTTACCGTAAGTCCGAATCCCTGAATCTCCGACTGTAACCCCCAAAAGCTACTTGCAGGCGAAAGAGTTCCTTAACTGTCTAAACATAAGGTGGTGCCCGAGACCGTTAACGTCCCGAAGATATAAAAGGGCACCAAGACCCCTAAACTCCTAAACTTCCTAAACTTCCTAAACTCGTTACCAGGAAAGGACATCACAGAAGTAATGAAATCATTCTGTTGAACTGAAGAAAAACCTGGTCTGGGAGAAAGATGGGCAACTATTAACCGCCGAAAGTGATGTCGAAAAAGCCGATGATATAGACTCTGGTAGCGGCGAATTTAGGTTATTACCTAAAATTACGGATTTTCATATTCGACTAAATAAAATGAAAGTGTCCTGTGCTCCCCAGGTTTTCAGCCACACAATAGCTGCCGCTATAGCGTATATGTCCAAAACAAGTATGTAATAATTTACATTATAAATTAAAATAAATTATTTTTTAACCCTCTTTTTTAATAAGTATGTATTTTTTAGACAGCAACAGACGTCACTGATGTTACGCGCTAGACGCCACTGATGTTACGGGCGAAATAATAATGGAAACACGCGCACATGACACAGCAAGCATATTAAAATATTTTGATGGGCTGTTTGACAGCCTTAATGGAGGATGCCGTAGACCACCTCTTGGTAAACCCTTCCGTGGTGCGGTTTCCCAAAAATCGAACCATAAAAAATTTTATATTGAATGTCAGCGGTTTTATTGATTTAACCCACGAACTCTTGACACGGGGTTTAACCTATTATTTTCCCCGTACATTAAACCAAGATCCACTCGAAAATTATTTCGGACAGGTGCGTCAACACAGAGTCCGAAACAATAACCCAACTGCAAAACAATTTGGGGAAACATTTAAAACGTTGTTAGTGAGGAAAATAGTGAGTACACATTCGGTGGGGGTAAACTGTGAAGAGGACTTTGATTCCTCATTGTTACAATTACGGCAATTTGTTATGACCAGCAAGGAATCGAGCAGAAATTGTAGAGAGTGAGGCTGTAAACCAATGTATATATAGAAGAGAAATTGTTATTGGTAGACCAATTGATAATACAGCAATTGGCTATATTGCCAGTTTCATTGCAAAAAAAACTTTTAAACATATTTGAATGCAATTGTTGCAGATTGCATATTATTAATAAACATGAAACAAAATCTAAATATTACGACTTTATAAAAGAAAAAGAATATCATGCTTATAGATGTTTACTATATTGTCAAGATACTTTTATTGAAGCGTTGGTAAAATGTTATAACATTTCAAAAATGTTATTCTTAAAATATAAATTTAATAATAATATTAAGCGTACTATTGTTCTATATTTAAAAAAACATGTTACATTTACATTTATGTGTGAGCATAAGTGTGAAATTTTTAATTACATATTAGATAACATTGTAACTATTACCATATAATGCCTGTGTACCGGATTAAATCGCATTATGTGTGGAAACGATACAAGGCAATTTTTCTATAGACTTGTATAGACAGGCGCGGCTTATACAGGGTGTTCCATCTCAGACGAGCCACCCCTTATATTTCTTATCCCATAGTGATTAGAAAAGTTTCCCGAAACCCGTCGAATGATTTTGTTTAGGGGTCATCTTTTGACGTCATTTGAGGCTTGAACGAGCAACCCCCTAAGAGGGGGTGCTTCAACCCCTCAAAATTAAATAGGGGAGAGGGGTTGAGTGATACTTCATTTGAAAGGTCTTGGAAGCCTCTTTACAACGGTGTATGAAAAAGTAAATTTGATGAACCGTTTTCGCCAAAAATCAATTTTTTAGCTCAAATGAGCAACCTTGAATATTTTGGTTATAAATAAAAAAATTGAATTGTTTTATCATGTTGTTTTATTTATCACAACCAAAAATCAAATCTGCGTTTTTAAATCAAATGTTCAAATTGTCCTCCATTGACTTCCATACAATAATAAATTCTTAAACTAAAAAATAAAAAAAAAATCAAAACATTTCCATATGTTGCCATCATTGTTTGTTCTTAGAAGGTGTTTATCTGGTTATAATACGTTTAAATCAATCTGTTGAGTTATTACTTTGCTGATTTGTTTAAAATTTTAAAAATAATTATGGTGTACACATTGCAAGAACGTGTTGAGCTGGTTAGCCTCTATTACCAAAATCAAAATTGTGCCCGAGCGACTGCAAGGATATTTAACCAAAACCATCCTGAACGTAGTGTTCGCCATAAATACGTAATGGAATTGATTTCAAAATTTGTTGAGACGGGTTCAGTAATGGATAAAAAAGGGCACCCATTGGAATTGTGAATGATGAAGGAGCAGCGGTGGCGGTCTTGGGACATGTCCAACTTATGCCAAACACGCAATCTGTACGACAACTTTCTGCAGCTTCCGGTATTAGCCAATCAAACGTTTTCAGAATTTTACATAAACACAAGTTCCATCCGTACAAAATTAAATTAATTCTCGAATTAAATGATGATGATTTGGATCGAAGGCAAGAGTTTTGCGAAATTATGGCCGAGCGTATCAACAATAACCCAAATTTCTCGTGCAACGTTTGCTTTTCTGACGAATGCACTTTTTCACTTAATGGAGAGGTTAACCGGCATAACTGTAGAATTTGGAGCGATACAAATCCTCATGTATTTCGAGAAGCTCACACTCAACATCCGGAAAAGCTAAACGTTTGGGTAGGAATTTTGGGAGACCACATAATTGGACCTCTGTTTATTCCTGGTAATTTAAATGGCGAAATTTATCTTGAAATGCTGGAAAATGTGATTGATCCGTTAATAACAGAAAAATTAGAAAACGATCCTTCACTACTTGAACAACAATTGCATTTTCAACAAGACGGAGCTCTTCCTCACTACGCCGCACCAGTTCGCCAATACCTCAATTTGCAATACCACGGTCGTTGGATTGGAAGAAGAGGTCCTATAGAGTGGCCTGCCCGTTCTCCTGACCTGAAACCTCTGGACTTCTTCTTGTGGGGACATCTTAAGTCCAAGATTTTTGTGACTCAGCCTGAAAATTTGGACGAACTACGCCAACGAATTGTAAATGAGTGTCGTCACATAACTCCAATTATGCTAAACCATGTTAGAGACGGTTTTCAGTCAAGATTGTATTATTGTATGAAAGTCAATGGAGGACAATTTGAACATTTGATTTAAAAACGCAGATTTGATTTTTTGATTGTGATAAATAAAACAACATGATAAAACAATTAAATTTTTTTATTTATAACCAAAATATTCAAGGTTGCTCATTTGAGCTAAAAAATTGATTTTTGGCGAAAACGGTTCATCAAATTTACGTTTTTCATACACCGTTGTAAAGAGGCTTCCAAGACCTTTCAAATGAAGTATCACTCAACCCTTCTCCCCTATTCAATTTTGAGGGGTTGAAGCACCCCCTCTTAGGGGGTTGCTCGTTCAAGCCTCAAATGACGTCAAAAGATGTCCCAAACAAAATCATTCGACGGGTTTCGGGAAACTTTTCTAATCACTATGGGATAAGAAATATACGGGGTGGCTCGTCTGAGATGGAACACCCTGTATATAGCAATAGATCTAGAAAATAAAAATTATTTTGTATGAAATACTGAGTTTTCTATTTCGATTGTCAATTTTGTCAGTGTAATTCGCAGAATGTGTTACTCCATATAATTTTTTTTTGTTTACTCTAATTTTTCCGAGGGGTAAACCGCTGGAGAAGTAGGTGTACAAAATAGGGGAAATGCGGAGGAATTATGGGGAAGTTCGACGAATTACGGGGAAGTCTGGGGAATTATGGGGAGATGCGAGTAATTACGGGGAAGTACAAGGAATTACGGGGAATTATCGAGGAAGTTTGGGGAAGTACGGGAAATTATTTAGGGAAATTTGGGGATATATTGAAACACGATCGAACACGATTAAACACGATATCTAACGATCGAAGTTACGATGTTCCATAAACAAGCTAGATCTAGTATTAGGTGCGCAGTTTCTGTTTCATAAAGGGTGTGTGAATTATTACTTGTAAAAGCATCGTTTTCATTCAAAGGTAAGATTGAATGAGTATCATATTAAAATTTAAATTTATATTAACATATCGTGAAGAGTCAATGGTACTAAATTTGCTCGTAAATTGTTTTATATTAGGCGCCAGGATGACGGCAAATCGCTATCGCTGTTTTCAAGAGGCCGAAAATTTTCTACAATTTCAATTAAATGAAAATGTTAAGGAAATTCTTACTATTAGCGGATTTGATAATGAGGTGCTGCATGGTACGATTGACGAAAATGATCTAGAAAAAATAGAAGCATTTATTAGAAATGACTACCATGAATTACTAACTTTGGAAGAAAAAAATTTGTTTTACGGGATTTTTAAAAATAATCCGCAGCAATTTAAATTGCCATCTGGCACGAAAAAACAAATAGTTCTAATTTCCAAATTTTATAAATCCAAATACGAGAGAAAAATATCGACTCAGTCTACGCAAACCGACATAACTGAAAATATTTCTGAGCAGACATTACCACCCCCCTCAGCACAACCATTAAGTGAGACTGCAGCTACAGATCAGGAAACAGAAAAGTGCCGTCGGATATGCCGTCCGAAGGGAGACGAGGTACGAGTATGTAAGAGGAATTACGGGGAAGTACACGGAAGTACGGGGAAGTATAAGGAATTATGAGGAAATACACGGAAGTACAGGAAAATACTAGGAATATAAGTAGGAAGTATAAGGAATTATTTGTCAAAGGGGAAGTAGGTGTACAAAATTTGAACTAGCAGTTTACCCCTCGAATTTTTCCAACTATACCTACCCGTTGGAAAAATTACAAAAAAGATTGTAAAAATATGGAGTAATGCATTTTGCGAATTAAAATAACAATTTTCAAAAATACTGTCCGAATCGTCAGCCAATGGAATCGATTGTTTAGATTAAGAGCGTTCAAAAAGAAAGGGTTTAAAAATCTGAGACGGGAAAAAGAACGAGAGTCCCCGTCGGGAGTCGAATAACAGCTAGTCCGAGGAGAGGCCTAGTCCAGTCGGGAATTTAGTCGGAATTAAGTCTAGGCTAGCTAGGGAGAAGCTGGTCCGGTTTCAAAAAGTTCGGGTTGGGCTCGAGTTAGAGTTCCAGTTCTAGTACTTTCAGTTGAGAATCGAGATTAAGATTATTGGTCCGTATCACAATGAGATTTTTAAACCTGTGTAAGTAATATTTTGTAAATCAATACTACTAACTGCTTTTGGTTCTGTTGATTGGTATGTCTTTCGTATATTTGTATAATAAATTATGTTTAATAGTATTTGCTTGATAGATTTTGTTCAATAATTTTGGTTTGGTAAATTTTGTGTATTAGATTTTATTTGTAGATTTTTTTTTTATTATTCTTGATTGATAAATTTTGTTTCATTGTTTCTTGTGTAGTTTTTCTTTTATTATTTAATAAGTTTTATAGTAAAGATTAAAATATGAATTTTCTTTTACCTTGACCAGATTTGCGTGAAAAATTTCTGTTGCTCGCATACACATTGCGCACGTCAATGTAAGAGCTCATTACAGCGCTGACGCCCCTGCTCGGTACGCAATACTCACGACTAAATAAATGAAATGAATACGAATTTTCAACAGATGGAAAGAAAAGAATTAGGAATCTTAAACCGGGAAACGGTTGCAAAAAGAAGAATATGTAGCGCACATTTTGAAGATTGCATGTTGTTGTATCCTCAATTTAGGTAGCTTTGCGCCATCTAAGTTTAGAAATTGAAAATAAAAATAACGCGTATATAACCGTTGTAGAAAAATAAAGCAAGTCGTTACAAAGCAGCCGATAAGTTTGCACTTAAACCTTCAATAGGTTATGGGCCCAGACCCAGATAGGTCAATGTATGGCTCGAGACTGCACGAAGTGTCTTTATTGTTATATCGCATTCGACAGGTTCCCTGCCGTTAGGCAGCATGAGAGGCGCGCTCACCCAGTCGAGTACCAACGAGCGCTAGAAGCAAAAACCGCAGTACCTGAACCACAGCTAATGGAAAAGATCGCTATGATCGAAGCCAAAAGCATGGGCGGTGTAATATCGATCAAAGAGGTAAAGTCTGCAACCGGATTGACAGAACATCAAATCCGCCATCGCCGCGAAAAGCCGGAATATGCTGGCTTTCTAAAGCGGGCCAGGGAGAAGGTAAAGGAATGTGTCTTTAAAACCTTCCACATAAAGACGTCCCCGAAGTCTTCCACATTCGGCCAGCCCAAATCAGTAACAGGAGCAACATCATCTAGCTCCCTCTCGACCGATACAGTGAGCTCTAAAAAGCAGACCCCCACAAAACCTCGAGATGCCTCTGCAAAGAAGGCGAAAGACACGACCTACAGTCACCCGGATACCGAAACCAGCGTTGACAAGACGGGGACCCTAAGTATGCGAGGGAAGAAGAGACCACCTTCTTCACCCCTGGAGCACCCCCCCCCCCCTATTCCGGTTAGGCCGAGAATGGCACTAGAAGCCATTAACACTGAGCCGACTCCAACCAGAGGTGCCGTAGTCGCGGGAAACAAGCAAGCGACATCTCCTTCCAACACCATGGGAAGGAAGCGACCGGCCGATCGAGACTCTCTGAGCCAGGTTGACGGCGAATTACTTATCAAGCGTACCGAGATTAAACGGTAGGGAAAATTACGATGAGTGGGCGTTCGCGGTTGAAAATTTTTTTATTCTCGAGGGACTGTCTGACTGTATCGAGGGAACAGAAAAGTCGGAAGAGCAGGTATCAAAAGCCAAGGCGATATTAGTTTTAACGCTCGATCCTAGTTTATATGTTTATGTATGAGAAACAAAAACAGCACATGACATGTGGATAACGTTGCAAAAACTATACGCAGAAACGGGATTTACAAGAATTGGTTTACTAAAGAAGCTTATTTCGTTAAGATTGGAAAATAGTGAATCAATGGATCATTATGTGAATCAAGTTATTGAAACCTCGCAGAGACTCCGAAGAGCAGGGTTCAATATCGATGATGAATGGGTCGGATCATTATTATTGGAGGGTTTACCTGAGAAGTTTTCTCCAATGTTAATGGCGATCGAACTTTCCGGAATATCGATAAAAACGGAAACAATAAAACCGAAGTTATTGGATATAAATGCAGATGTTGCTCAAAGCGGAAAGGCGGGCGAGGCGTTTGGAGCTGTCAAAAGTTTTAAAAAGAAATCAACAGATGGCGAATCTGCCAAATCAATAATACCTTCTATAAGTACAAAGACGGCTTGCCTATGGGATCACCACTGAGTGGTGCACTCGCTGATATCTTCCTTAATAAAATTGAAAAAGAACAAATAATAAACGACAGAAATCCATACATAAACAACATAATTTTTGGACAAGGTATGTAGATGATATCTTAGTTTTCGTCAACGACGACACTATAATACAAGACCTACACAACTACATAAACACTTTACACAGCAATTTACAATTCACAGTAGAATTAGAAAACAACAACAGAATAAACTTTCTGGATTTAACGATCATAAAACATGATGACACTAGGACGAATTCAGGGGGGCGAATTGCCCCGTGGTAAGCTCTCGGGCTATCACGCCGGCGCACAGTGGTCGTTTATTCAAATCTACGCGAACATTTCAGTCAAACTGTACTTCTCAGAATAACGATAATTCTTGTAAATACTATTTATAGAATGTTCAATTCATTAGTATCATAAAATCCCCAGCCCCTTAGGTCGACTGGTAATTAGTGACCTAAGTGCACCCTCCGTCGACTGCATTTCGTTACATTATTTACCATATTAATTTGTGCGACCATTTAATTGTCCTATAAGTATGTACTCAACTTATCTCTTAATCTCTTCTTAATTATCACTTAATCTCTGCAACACCAACTGAGGTGAAAAATTAAAATTGTTAAAAGTGAATTTTCGTTATGACGCCAATTTAACGCCAATGTCAAAAAGAAGAAAAGTGAAACCCTTAGTGGAACACCATTCTCAAGAAGAATTATCGTTTGCAGTACAAACAAGCTTCGTTAAATCTGGACGCAGAGACGGTGCTAAAATAGTAAAGGAAGTTGCAGATCACTCACCTACCAGAGCAACTATTATAAAAAAAAAATGCAGTCTTCACCGAACCAACCAATAAAATACACAACCGAAGAAGCGCTTGCATTGTACATAGATAGTGGGTTCACAAAGCATTCCTACAAATTAATGCAATCTGGAGCAAAGGTACGTCAAGCAAACATATACCCTAGTTACGACAAATTATTAAAAGCCAAGAAAGAATGTTACTCGAAAGAAGAATACATTGCAATTAACGAAACGTCTGCCAAAGTTACACTACAATGTTTAGCTGATCACACAAGCAGTAGATTAATAAAGTCAATAGATACAGTAATTTTGCAAAATCTTGAAAATATTGGCAACGAACTAACGCTTATTTATAAATGGGGATATGATGGAAGTTCCGGCCACTCTTTATACAAGCAAAAATTTGAAAACGTATCAACTTCACAAACAGATGCGTTTTTGTTGTCGGTGTGCCTAGTACCCTTACAAGTAAACTCAACAAAAAATAAAGCAGTCGTATGGCAGAATCCAAAACCTTCGTCTACAAGATTTTGCAGACCGATTTTATTCAAATTTTATTTGAAAAAGAAACAACCGAATTAACAAAACGTGTTGTAATCGATGTAGAAAACCAAATTAGTTTAATATTACCAACAATAATATTATGCAATGAACAACAAAATTTGTTATTGAGGTGTATTTAATACAAGCTTCCAAAAAACGAAAACGCGTATGAATATGGGATTTCCTCCCTACATGCCTGGATCAGGAGTCTGGAATGCTTACTTCACATTGTATATCGCATTGATATTAAAAAGTGTCAAATTCGTGATGAAGCTGACAAGAAAACAATGGAAAACACTAAGAAGAAAATTCAACACGATTTGAAGGCAAAATTAGGTATATTGATTGATATTACTAAACCTGGGTACGGAACAACTAATGACGGCAATACTGCCAGTCGTTTTTTTGAAAATTATGCATTAACTGCAAAAATCACTGGATTGGATGAAAATTTAGTCAAGAGGCTTAAAATTGTTTTACAAACAATATCTTGAGGTTATGCAATAAATGTCGATGCATTTAAAAAATGCGCTTTAGATACTGCAAATCTGTACATTCAGTTATATGCTTAGTTTTACATGCCTTTCAGCTTACATAAAATTTTATTACACGGAGCGGAGATAATCCAGTCAGCAATTTTACCCATAGGAATGTTTTCTGAAGCAGCTGTGGAGGCTCGTAATAAAGATTTGCGAAAATATAGAGAACACCACACGAGAAAATTTTCGCGCCTGCAAAACTTAACTGATCTTTTTCATACGTTAATGTATTCTTCAGATCCATATATTTCAACGTTTTGTAAATCAAATAATATAGCAAAAGCGTACAAAGTTCGAAGTATAGAAAAAGAAGTAATTGCATTATTATTAGATCCTACAATAATGCAAGAGGATTGCGAAGATTCAAAATCCTCTTTCTCCTGTGTTAAGGCAGGTTGCTAACGATGAATTGGATAATATGATTCGTTTGGGAGTGGTTGAACGATCAAATAGTCCTTGGGCTAGTCCTATTGTTTTGGTGAAAAAGAAGGAGGCAGTTATCGGTTCTGTGTAGATTACCGCAAGGTGAATGCCGTAACAGAAAAAGACGTTTATCCTCTTCCCTACATAAATTCCATCTTGGATAGATTACGGGATGCTAACTATTTAACCAGTTTGGATGTTCGGACTGCTTATTGGCAGATTCCTTTGTCTTCTGAATCGAAGCCTATTACAGCGTTTACTATTTCTGGTCACGGTCTTTACCATTTTACACGTATGCCGTTTGGTCTACATAATTCTCCTGCTACTTTTCAAAGGTTAGTCGATCGAGTGTTGGGTGCAGATTTGGAACTTTATTGTTTTGCTTACCTAGACGATATGCTAACTGCGTGCTAACTTGACTCTCAAGAAGAAGAAATGTAATTTCTGTCGACCTGAATCAACATATCTAGGTTATGTGGTGAATGATAGTGAATTGTTGGTTGACCCGGATAAGGTTTCAGCGATTGTTAATATGCAAGCTCCTAAAAATGTACTCGAAGTACGTAGATTCGTTGGATTTCGACAATGTTGACTCCTCTAACTAACTTAACTAAGAAAAATACTCCTTTCTTGTGGTCTGACGAATGTGAGAAATCCTTTTCCTTACTGAAACAACAACTGATTTCAGCTCTGATTCTCGCGTGTCCTGATTTTTCTCTTCCTTTTTCTGTCCAAACTGATGATTCTGATTTTGGTGTTGGTGCGGTCTTGGGTCAGGAGACTGAAGGTGGTGAACAGGTTATCAGCTTGGTATCTTGATTTGCGGTCTTGGTTTTTTTACGACGACCTTATCGAAATTACAATTACGAAAACAATAGCACGAATATTTCCTTTATTTAAAGTCGTTTCATTTGCGGCACCTCGGCTTACCCAGGGAAGACGGGCGCCAATTTTTAAGGGCGCCACGCAATTTACCACCGCAAATGCCTCTAATTGCGAAGAGAAGTTATTCAGTTTAAAAGGAAATAAAAACAAAATGAACAATACACAAGAAATATCAAAAGTAAACACAGAAATTTTCAAGCCACAAACAATAACGTTTATTAAAAAAAAAATAATAAAAAAAAAATGTGTGTATATAAAAAAAAAATAAGTATATAAATGAAATGACTCGTAAATGGTTTTGAATTTGGTAAAAAAAAACTAAACTTTCTTTTCGGGTTCAACACAACCAAAAAAAACAACTAAGAATTGACCAATCAATTATCTGAGGTAATTTAAAAAAAAAACTGATAAAATAATAATAACTAATTGACCAAAGTGGTCAAAAAAAAAAAATCAAAAGAAAATAAAACCCTATCTTAAATCGCGACACGTTCCCGAGTGAAGCAGATCTGGTTCAGGCAAACGTATAAGTGATATATAAAAAAAAATCAACAAAACTAAACCCCCAACATAAATTGTTAAATCGATCTTTTACAAAGTAAATTAACAATCAAAATCGAACCAGTGAAATTTCAAATACCAGATTTAAAACAAAAATAACAAACTTCATTAAAAATTTACACACTACTTTTGTCGATTAGAAAAAAAAAATGTTATCTGACCTTGCTGTTGCGAAATTTCAATTATTCTTCAAAACTTGTTGACAGATGGAGATGAAATAGTTGCAGGCCCACTCCTTGAACGATTACGAAGGACAAGGATGGTGATTGTCTTCGTCTTGTAGATTTTATTTTTAGAGATATCGGAACTGGGTTTCTTTTTTTAAAAAAAAAAAAAGAATGACGTTCCTCAACAATGGTTTTAAACTTAATATAATTAAGAAATTTTGCTCCCTCAAAGAAAACCTGAGTGCGAATATAATAAAAATATTAAAAGATATTAAGATCCATTTTAAGGCGCAAAGAAAAAATTAAATACACCTACCTCGAGATGGTGTGAGGTTTTAACCAGTAAAAAAAAGTTCTTAAATAAGAATTGCGTGCAAAATCCGGAATTTCTCCGTAATTTTTTTCTTAAAAAAAAACTTATTTCTTGATTAAAAAAAAAAAAATGCCGATGTACAACGATTATCCCAATTAATCGGAAATAGCGATCACCCAAAATCCAAAGAAAACTAATTTTCCAAAATGTCGCCCAATACTATCGTCGTACACGTACAATCCCCTTAAATGGTTGTTGTAAAGAGAGCGATTTCCGGGTTAACACGGCTTAAAACCAAATCGCCTGATTCAAAAAAAAATTGACATGCGCGAAATACTTGAAACCCCCAAAAATTATTCCCGCCACGATAAAAATTTTAAATTTCCTCGCGACCTCTACAAATCAAAATCGAAAATTTAAATTAGTTTAAGAAATAGGGAACTACAAGGAATTTAAGGATTAAAACGGGAAGATCAAAAAAGAATAATCGTTCGAAGAGCTGGTCTGAAACAAACAAAAAAAAACAAACAACAACAAATGGCTTCAAAATTTCGTTACTAACAAAGAAAGTTAAAAGCGTTAATACAAGATTGGCACGTAACAGTTTGTTCAGGGTGAGTTGGTTTATAAACGAGTGAGACATACCGATCTTTCGAACTCTCTTCTGGGAGACTGGCGAATGCTCGTACCCAAGTCTCAGAGGAAACGTATTATTTCCGAAAACCATGATCTTTCAACTAGTGGTCATTGCGGCGTAAGTAAAACCGTTGCTCCAATTAATCAATACTTTTATTGGCCACCACTTCGTGCCGATGTTTCTAAATATGTTAGACGGTGTACAGTCTGTGCTGCTCTTAAAGTTGAACAAAAGTCTCAACCTGGTTTCTATGCTCCTCGTGCTACTTCTTCTTACCCATGGAGGACCCTAGGTTAGATCTTGTAAGGGGAATAGTTTTATCCTGGTGGTTGCCGATTACTTCACTAAGTTTGCTTGTTTCTTTCCTTTACGTAGTGTCACTGCAGATAAGGTGGTTGAAATTATGGAGAATAATATTTTCTTACTGTTCGGTGCTCCTGGGTGCTCCTCAGTATCTTATCACGGACAATGGTGTACAATTTCAAAGTAAAGTCTTTACCAAACTATGTAACCAGTATAGAACTACTATTCTTTATACGGCTAGGTATCACCCTAGAGTAAATCCTGCAGAAAGAATAAATAGGGTATTAAAAACAATGATTTCATCTTAGGTTAAAGAAAATGTTCTCCTTTCTTTACCTTCTGTGGAAGAGAATATGTGTTATATGGTGACCTATTTAAAAACCCTACCGACTCAGAGGAGGATTCTTTTATCAATCCTGACCGATCTAATAGTACCCAATAGTCACCAGATTCTTATGAACTCCTTCGGAAAACCATTCTAAATAAAATGAAAGTCTATAACTCGTAGGCTAAGCGCTGACATGCAATTTTTAGTCGGCCGATTATTTGATCGGTCGATCGCCATTTCGCGCTCACTACTGCAACCATACAGTCGGCCAACTACGACGTGCGCATATAACGCAAAACGCAACTAAACTGTCGCTCTAACTAGTCGATGATGGATTTTGAAGAGATAGCATGTGTATGTGCCCTAGAGATTCGAAGAAGGAAAATGGAACAAAGAAAAAAGTATTGGGTGCATCCCCTTACTTCCCAACGTTTACTAAAAGGGTAATTTCACAAATTATATGAAGAATTACGGTGCCATCCCCAAAAATTCTTTAATTATTATCGGATGAGTATAGCTAGCTTTGACGAGCTTTTGCACTTGGTAGGACCATTAATAACATAGCAAGATACCACGTGGAGAACTTCCATTCATCCAGAAGAAAGGTTATCAGTTACGTTGAGGTAAGAAAACAAGTATTTTATTTATATTTTAACAAATTAAAAAAATTTTTTTTTTTTTTTTTTTTTAATTTTTCTCGTTTCGCTGGTTGTCTTCCGGTCCTGTATAGTCGGCAGCAAAAACAACAGCTGATCGAAGTAGACATATTTTCAACGTTTGTAAGCGGCTTGACTCGACTTGCCTTTTCGTTGTTTATTCAATTCCCTTCTAAAAGATGTTCTTAAGTTTCGCCAACGTTCAATTTGTTTACCTATAAATAAAGATCCCAAATTATTGTAATTATTGCATTTATTGTAATTATTGTGATTATTCTAATACAATTTTAAAATTTAATCACTTTATTTACAGATACTTAGCAACAGGAAACAGTTTCTATTCACTATATCGACGCTGTCAAGCCAAAACGACATAAACGCCAAACCTGCCATTTTTTAGTTAGCTGCACCGTTGAGTAGCATTTTTAAAACTGTATGCAACAGTTAAAGCGGCATATCCGCAAACAAACTTCATTCGCTATAAAATTGGTTAAAAGTTTGCGTAAACGCCATTTAAGTTTCATTAGAATTGAATGTCAGTCGGTGATCATCATAACCGCGAAGCAACCATAACAGTTACACGTGGTTATGCGGCTTAGCATTCGGCCCAGTTTTCATAATTAAGGTAAGTACTTTTTTTTAATTTCTATTGATAAGCTGCATGACACCACTTTACCAATGCAAAATTTTAAATTTGTGGTGATTTTCACCATTAACACAGTCAATTTTCTTTAGAAAAACTTACAAAGCGTTTGTGTCAAAAACGAACTATTTGGAATGTAGTTGACACAAGCGCCATCGCTCTATGGTATTCTTATGAGAACTTTTTTGCCAAAAAACCTGTTAATCAACAGCGTATCTTGAATTTTTATGTTGTCACTTTGCGCTAGTGCTCTCAAAGTATTATTGTATTTTAAATGGTTACAAATTGTGTTTTTAGAAAGCTTAAAAATGGCGATCGAAATTTGGCGTTTATGCCATTTTTGTTGTTGCAGATGACTACTAGAACAGACAAAATAATGCTGTTATTGAAAAATAAAACCCTGATGAATGAATTCAATGAATATTATAATGAAGATGTTCCTCAGGCACTGTCAACCGATAATACCGTTGACAGAGATTATGAATTAGAATCCACTGATTCAGAAAGTGATAATTCTGATGAGCAAGAGATGACTTCCGATAACAAACGAAAAAGAATCTTGTGCAATGAAAATGAAAGCGAAAAAGAAAACGGTGTACGAGAAGATGATGATAAAGAAGAAGGAAGAGGTGATAATGGCATTAGAAAGAAAAGACGTAGATTATTGAAAAACTCTGGGAAAGAATACATTAATTATCGCGGAGAAGTTATTGCTGCAAAGAAAATTAAGCCTAATCCATGTCTTCAGAAGAAGTGTCTCAATAACTGCAATTCATTTTCAGATGAAGATCGTCAACGAATATTTGATTTTTTTTGGGGTTTAAAGGATGGTAACAAGCAAAAATCTTACTTAAGTGAATGTGTCACTGTCGGCGAGGTAAAACGTAGGCGTCAATCAAAAAATCTAAAGCACCGCATTTTTACAAATGAATACTTTTTAAAGAACAACGGCATTAGAAAGAAAGTGTGTAAACAATTTTTAATTAATACCATGGCAATAACCGCTAAGCTGTTAAGAACTGTTTTGGCCAATAAGGAAGAAAGTAAATTTTCGACCACAGATCAAAGAGGTCGTCCTAGGTCCTACAATAAAGTTGCAGATGAGCAAATAGAAAAATTTAAGGAATTTATAAATTCTTTACCACTTGTGCCGTCACATTACTGCAGAAGTTCGACTTCAAAAAAATATTTACCTGCCGACGTCAAAAGTTTTAATAACGTTTATAGAATGTATGGGAAGGCTCTTGAAAGTGAAGACAAGAAGTCAGTTATTCTTAAGAAAACCAAATTTATGCAATCATTAAAAGAATATTTCAACATTGGGATCCATGTACCCAAAAAAGATAAATGCCAAATATGCGAAAGATACAAAAATTTGCCTGATGATTTTAAAACTAACGAAGAAAAAGAAAAGTACAGTCAGCATATAGCAGAAAAAGAAGCAGTAAAAAATATATTCTTAGAGGAACAACAGCTGGCCAGTGAACAGAACGAGTCCACTTTGGTTTGTAGTTTTGATCTTCAAAAAGTCCTGTCGACGCCCCATGGAGACAGCATGACAATTGGTTTTTCTAGGAAGTACGCTGTGTACAATTTTACTATTTATGAAACCTTTTCAAGAAAAGGTTATTGTACCTATGGGGTGAGAAAGATGGCAAACGCGGAAGTAATGAAATTTGCTCGAATTTGTTACTTTATTTGACAAGTGTTGACGAAACCGAAAAGTACAAAAAAATTTCGTTATTCTGTGATAATTGTACGGGACAAAACAAAAATAAAAACCTCCTTAGCATGCTTCGATATTTTTTAGATGGTTCAAAGAATATTAGTGAGATTAGTATTACTTACCTTATTGTTGGGCATACGTACATGCCAGTTGATTCGATGCACGCTGTAATTGAAAAAAGTTTAAAAAACAAGATTGTTCAATCTCCCTCTGAATGGCCAACCATATTAAGGAATGCCAGGACAAACCCTGAGCCTAAATCTGAGTGTTTTAATTGGTTGACAATGTGTTGACAATTTCTTGTTATGGATCCAAAAAAGAATTTTGAATTTTTAAATTTGCATCGTTTTTTAATAAAGTAGTACGTTTAATAGAACTTATTTTAATTTTGCTGCATTTTTCAATAATTAAATTTCGAAAGTCTAAGAAGTCTGAGTGTTTTAATTGGTTGACAATATAAAGGTCAACAACTTGTTTTATTTAAAATTAAATTATTTACTATACTTTCACTGGTTTTATTTTTTAACATTACACTACTGGTGATGGATTACATAAAAAAACATTGTTTTATTTAGTTATATATGTTACAGGCCGTACATGAAATCAGACCGTACGTATACGGTCTAGGTGGTATCTATATGGTTTAGATGGCACAGACCGTATGGAAATGACGAGGTATTTTATATGCGGACTAGACCATTTACATACGGACTACCGTAATTTAGACTGTATGTTCAATCGCAAGTGTCTAGTTGCCGTTTAGTTTTTGTCTCGTTTTGCTCCAATTTACAAAATATTTTGCAGCAAAATAAGCACAGTGACATTCGTTAAAATTTAAACGTTTTTACTGTTTAATGCAATAGATTTCCACAATGGAATTACACAAACAAAGGTACGTTAATATTATAGTTACTTGTTACATAGTAATATAACCTAAAATTAAAAAAATAAAATAGGTTTTATGAACAACTGTATGAACGAAGAAAAGACGTTGCCGATAACAACCGCGGCTTAACGAGAGAAAAATATAGTAAAATATAGTCTCATTGAAGAAGTAAAAATTGCTAAGGCTGTTAAAAAAAAAAGTCCAAGAATGCACTGGCTCTTAAAGCATTATGATGTGTTATCTGTTCAGGGGGTAGAAAAACTGATAGTGCCTCTTAACAATGATTTTGTTGATGTAATATATTACGTCCATGACGACGAGTTGTTTAACATTCTTCAAGAACTACACACATCCACAGGTATGTTCTGTAATTGGAGTCATATATGGAGTAGGTAATTAATAAAATCACTTTTTACTTGCAGGTCATGGTGATAGAGATCGCATGATGAAAAAAACAAAGGAAAAATACAAGAATATAGTGCGTACTGAAATTTTATTGTTTATTAACTTGTGCGCTCCATGTCAAATGAAACAAAAAAGGGAAAAGAAGGGAATTATATCAAAACCGATGATCTTCAATGATCTGAATTCCAGATGTCAAGTAGACTTAATCGATTATCAGTCGCATGCTGATGGTAAATACAGATTTGTCCTGGTGTACCAGGATCACTTAACAAAATTTGTTATTCTGCGACCACTTGAAAGTAAACGCGCAGAAGAAGTCGCTTACCACCTTGTAGACATCTTTACCACTTTTGGGGCTCCTGTAGTTTTGCAATCTGACAATGGACGCGAATTTTGCAATAGAATTATTGAAGAATTAAAAAGTTTGTGGCCTGAACTAAAACTGGTCCATGGAAAACCGCGTCACAGTCAAAGTCAGGGTAGCGTCGAACGCGCTAATCAAGACGTGGAGAACATGTTAACAACTTGGATGTTATAAAACGAAACAGAGCATTGGAATCAAGGTCTACGATTCATACAATTTATGAAGAACACATCTTTGCACTCTGGAATAAAAAGGGCTCCATATGAGGCCATGTTCGGGGACAAACCGAAAATTGGATTAAAAACTTCTAATATTCCATTAGAAGCAATGGATAGCGTAACAACCGAAGAAGATCTGGAAAATGTGATTAATTCTATTCTGATTGAAAACACAGAAACCGTTCAACTGGAAACAGAGCAACCAGCGCTGGAAGGTGTTTCAACAGAAAAAGATTTAGAAGAAGTGGTTACGTTGGTTGTTACTGACAACACACAAACCGGACAATCCCAATTGCACCAAACAGCAACGACCGAAAATGTACCACTAGAAAATAACAATAACACTCAAACACTCTCGTATGAAATATGCGGTAGTTGTTTCAATCCCACTAATCGTGATGCCTCACATGCTGAGAGCACGTCCTTGGAAAATATTTGCAATTTTTGCAATAGAAACAGAAACATAGCAAATGCCAGAAAGGGCGCTTATGATGGATTACAAGCCCAGGCAAAACGAATGAAATTAATATCAGATAGCACCCATCCAAAACCACAGATTGGATCAACTGTGAGGATTCCTGTTCCAGATGTCGATCGTGGCAGGGGAGATGCTCGATCAGTTTTAGCGGTAGTGTTAGAAGCTACAGAAGATGGTTTTTACCGCTTGGGTACAAAACTAGGAGTCATTTCAAAATACTACAGTCGTTCAGAATTTAGTATATGTCCTGCTAACATTTTGAAAATTGAAGAAATCACCAAAGATAAGGAAGTTTCTCTTAGATCGGTGGCTACAAGTCAATCTACTGGGCATGGGCAAGGTTTCAAAAAATGTTACTGTAAGACTAAATGTCAGTCAAACAAATGTGCTTGTCGAAAAAAGAATGTATTATGTAACTCAAAATGTCACAATAGTCTAACTTGTACAAATAAATAAAAAATGCATTTTTTTCCTTGTTTAAAATATTACAGTAATATGTATATCGTCTATTTGCAGATGGACGTTTATAAATAGACTAGTCCTTTTTCAAACCGACTAGTCCGTTTATTAAAGAACAAGCTTCTTACACATATAGACTAATAATTTCAGTCCATTTACATATGGACTAGTCCTTTTGCATACGGTCTTGTTTACATATATGGTCTGTAACATATACATTGCATTTAGAATTAAAATATTAATTTTACATAACTTTGATTTTTAACAATTTTTAATACATTACTCTAAAAAGGATAGTTTTAGTTTTCGTTGACATAAGCGACATTGATTTTTAAACATTTACTTCATTCCAAAATGGCATATGTACGTTTTAAGCGCCACATTGGCCACCATTTATTACATTTAATTGAGATAAACACCAGAGATAAATTTGGCATATTCACCATGGTTATGTGTCGATTAGACTAATATTAATATTTGTAAAATAAATCAATACGTCTGTTTAGCTATTAGATAACAAAATATAATGAATACAAACGAAGTTAATCATTTTTTGTGTTTTCTGAAAAATTAGGTAAATGTCGTTTATGCCGTTTTGGCTTGACAGCGTCGATATTATGAATATCTGATTGGAACTACAACTATACGGAAAATAGTTAGAGATACTTGTGATAAGATATGGATATGTTTGAAGCCGACATATTTGCCAAGAAAAAATGAAAATACATGGCATGAAATAGCTGATAAGTTTGCTATTAGAACCAATTTTCCGAACTGTTTGGGAGCCATAGACGGAAAACATGTTAGAATACAGAAGCCGAGTCATAGTGGTTCTTTATTTTATAATTATAAAAATTATTGTTCAGTTGTTCTTATGGCTATTGTTGATGCAGATTATTGTTTTATTTCAATTGATGTCGGTTCATATGGAGGTGCTAGTGATTCACATGTATTTAAACGCTCGAACTTTGGACGAAAACTTGAGAAGGGACAACTATCCATACCGCAGAAACAGCTACTACCAAATGATAATGGAATGCCTTTGCCATTCGTTTTTGTGGGAGATGAAGCGTTTGCTTTATCAGAACATGTTTTACGGCCATATGGAAAACAAAACCTAACTGAGTCTAAAAAGATATTCAATTATAGACTATCTAGGGCCAGAAGAATGGTAGAATGTGCATTTGGTATTTTGAGTAATAAGTGGAGAATATTACACAGACCTCTGAATGTATTTCTTCATAACTATGTGCGCAAAAAAGACGGGATACATTTTGAAGATACTTTATACGAATGCCCATATCCTAGTATTCAACGAACTAATATGCGTGGTTCTTACAATGGAATAACAACCCGAGAATATTTTACTAAATATTTTACGTCTCCTCAAGGTTCTGTTCCGTGGCAGTATGAAAAAATATAAAAATACTTTTCTTACCTTTTATATTCTTATCTAGTGGTGTCATTTGTTTCCACGACTCAATCATTTTTTCGCAAACTTCTTCCCATAATCTGTTAATTATGTTTCGATCCGAATGCTCTTTCAAACTTTTGTCATATATAGCCGGTTTACTTTCAATAGCGTGAATAAACCTTTCTGTCCAATCATCGCCAATCTCAATTCCTAAGAAATGATAAACATGCATATTATTTAATAACTAAACTTTATTCTTCCAACTCAGCACAAATATACTGTAGGAAATAACAAAACATAAGTTATTGATAGGTAAAATGATTTGATAAAAAATAATTTACAAATAAAAATAAATTTATTGAATATTATAAATTTTTGTCTTACTTACCTCCTTGTAAAGACATCTTAACAGAATGAAACAAAAGAAAAATCATCAAAACAACCCCGACCACACCCAATCCAACCCGACTATCGTGGACATGTGAGCGCGGACACGTTTAAACAAGTAGTTCACAAGATAGTTGCGCGACCGTTACGTTGCATTCAGTTTGAGATAAAACACAAACTAAATAGTCGGCCGACTAAACCGTTGCATGTGAGCGCATTCTCATAAAGATTCTGTAGTCTCACTCATGCAACCAAACAGTCGGTCGACTAAAAATTGCATGTCAGCGCCTAGCCGTACTCAGGGGGCGTGATGGCTCAGCGTGTTAAGGTGGGTCTTAGCGGTCCGTTACCGTGGCTCAGCCCGGCTAAGTTCAGCTCGGCTTTTTAACAAATAGACCAATCTCAGCGTGCTATTCTCTGTGTCCGTGCGGGCGGCGTGGCTAAGCTCGGCTCGGCGTCAAAAGTTGGTTCAATCCAACTTTTGTAGCCGAGCTGAATCGAGCGCAGTGGAGCGGAGTTTAAATGAATTTGAGTGTAATTTTTATTTTACAATGGAAAACGTTGAAAAACTTGTGAATTTAGTACAAGCAAGACCGGTGTTGTTCGACGTAAGATCAGTACATTACAAAAACGTTTTCTTACGCAAGAAATCGTGAGCAGAGATTGCCAAAATCAAAGGAATTATATTTAATTATTAGATGGCTATGTTGAAAACTAAATCTTTTTTCGATCTACATCAATAACGACAAAACATTTAAAATATTATTTAGTTTTTAACGTCACGATCTGGGATTTAAATCAAATTCTGGTTTTTCTATTTCTCGAATGTCTTGGACAATTTTAATATTTTAAAAAGGATGGCGGAGTCGATAGATGTCATGGGGGGGGATATATCCCACTTATCCCCCCCCCCGTAAATACGCCACTGATCTACGCCATTTACTTTATTACAAAAGTATTGGGCACAGTTTTGGTGGTCTCCAAATATATGGGATTGAATATTTGATAAATCTTTTTGAAATAATAAAAGTTTTTGTTCATATGGAACATTTTGTCCATTTCTATATTCGGCAGATTTTTTTATAGCTATCCGAAATCTTAATACACTGTTGGATAGCTTTCTTCGAAGTTGTAGTGGAACGACTTTTCCGCTAGTGTTTCCCACTTTTTTAGAAACTTCAACCAATTTATTACTAAAATTCCGTAATAAATAATTGATGCATTCTACCTTTTCTATTAAACATGTCACGTAGGGTTTAACGGAATTTAACTTTTTTGTGACACTACTGTCCCCGTCGCACAATGGGGTATTTGCCCATTCTAGCTGGACAAAATTATTTTTCTATTTTCACCCCTTAAAATGGTTTTTTTATTTTCAGATACAGGGTATGTAATGCAAAATACACACTTTTAGGTGCTAAAGTTAAACTTTTTTTTTATTTAAAACCCTAAATTGTAATATACAGGTATTTCTAAATTGATGCGAAAGATTTCAAGGGTTGATTTTTCAGCAAAAATTAAGGTGTCTTTCATATAACTTTTTGTTCAAAACCCCTTCTCCTCCAAGTTACAGCCCTCTAAAGTTAGGGAAAAAATTGTTTTTATTTAGTAAATTTACTATGGAGGAATTTAGAAGAATGAAATTTGGCTGATAATTGTTGTTAATAAAATGCCACCTTTTAACGATATTTATAACCCTAAAATGTTATTACAAGGGGGTGAAAAAATCAACCCCTATAATACTTTACATCAGAACGTTTTAATGCGTCTAGAGTTTTCTATTTTAAATTTTGGTTTAAATAAAGGGATTCAATCTATCTTTTAAATTTACAACACGTCGAGTGATTTGGTGGGCAGACAACTTCTTCCGAGCTGACGTTTGGAACTGATTGCTGTTGAAATGCCGCTCACAAACGCGAAGCCTTCTCCCATGTAATTGACCATGGGATAACTCCATAAGATCAGGCCTGCTCATTCTTTCCAACCATTTCCGCCGCAGATCGTCTGATCTTGGAAAGGAGAACAGTTGTCGATCTCTGGGCGGCAATGAATTTGTAGGACATTGTTCGTCCACACAACTCTGTACATAAGGATTTATTAGACATTTAAAATATAAATTTCTGAAAATAATAAGCATTAAATAATACTTTTAGAACTTATGAGAACTTAACATCAAGATTTTTTTAGTTATTTAATTTACTTTAATTATTTAAATATAATTATTACTATGTAAGGATAACAACATAAAAAAAAGTTACTATTAATTACTTATGTTGAATCTGGTTGAATTGTATGATTCTCGTCATGATTTATTGCTTAAGGACTTATTGAAAATTTTATCAACTTATCGGGGACATAATTATTTATTTAATAATTATTTGCTAATAAAAAAATTAATAAGATTTTAACCTCTCATTTATTTACAATCAAATAATATTTATTGTAACCCTATATTCTCTGGAGTAAATGAAGTGGCCTAATCACTTCAAAATTATTACAAATTATTATTATTACTCGAATTAGCTTTTAACAAATGATAATTACATCACATAAATTAAATATCTACTAATCTTTCTAAGTTATTTTTTATTATATTACGACCATCTGACAGGATTATAATTATATATTTGCTAGGATAATCTTATACGTACTGCGATTGCAGGCATAATTACACACAGATTAACTATTATAACTATTACTATTATAATACAATAATGTTATATATATAAACGAACGTAGTTTAACTAAAACTTGGACATGATGCGAAGCAAACACGTCAAGCAAGAACTATGACTAATACCGCCATGACGATTCTACGATTTCTTTTTCTTGATATTTATTCTCAAAAAGTCATGTAAATACAGGATAATTACATATATAATTTTTTTCTCATATATACATTACTTGGGTAACATTATAACAATTTATAAAATAAGTGATTAAAATTTCAATTATTAAACCTCGGGAAGGACGAACAATGCCGAACGATCAACGATAGCGCCACCCATCGTTGTGACAGGGAACTACATACTTAGATAAATTTATTCCTATGTCGTGTCACCCCCTGAGAGTGTCGAACAGGGGACGGTAACTCCGTATACACAATCCTGTATGTAGTGTTCCCTAACCCCGCAGAAGGCGCTGTTAGCGTTGGCGCTTTATTTGAAATATTTAAATTTCAAATATTTAAAAAATGTATTGGTTTGGTGAGAAAGTAGTAGTGAAAACGTATTTTACATAAGCAAAATACATATTCACTCACTTAACCCAACCCACACAGTTAGGGTGAAAAGCAAGGATGTAATAAATATAACAAACATAATTGTAAAAAATATATATACACAAAAAAATACATATATACACAAATATATATATATATACACAAAACAACTTATATACAATTGTACAGGGTGTATCTGAATGACGTGCCCAAACTTCAGGGGGTGATGCTTTAGGCAATTTTAAGGGTACTTTCTCATATAAACTATCAGCGATTTCGACTCCCCTGCGGAGCTACGCCCCTACAAAAATGGCGAAAAATTTTGGTTTATTTTCTTTTTCCCGAAAACCATTAACACCAAGAAAATGAAATTTGGGAAATATGTTATAAATATATATAATGTTATAGCTTATAATAGGGCATGTTTCGAGCCTATTTGTACTTTCAATCTTCCCTTCTAAGTTACTAAACATAACCACCCCCGTTCAATTTTTGTCTAGATCTTTTTTATGACGATGATAAATACATTGGAAATATTTTATTTAGATAGACGAAAATATTCTAAAACTTTTTTGCCTCTCTGATGTTCTTCGAAAAGTTAATAGTTTCTGAGAAAAAAATTAATTAAACAAACACTAACTGTTAAGCTGTAGCGTTGTTAATCGAAAGTTGGAATGAATTTTTAAAGAAAAAATCTTAGCAGGCTTAGCAATCTTTGTCAGAAATATTTTTGACGTTTAAATGTCAGTGGTTTTCTTACTATTATTATTGTTTTATTTAAAATTTTGAAACGTCGAGTGAACGAGCGTAAATGCGATTGAACTTTTTTCATAAATTAATTTGAAAAACAATAATAATAGTAAGAAAACCACTGACATTTAAACGTCAAAAATATTTCTGACAAAGATTGCAAAGCCTACCAAGATATTTTCATTAAAAATTCATTCCAACTTTTGATCGACAACCCCGTTGTTGAACGAGTAGTGTTTGCTTTATTATTTTTTTTCTCAAAAATTAGTCGTTTTTGGAAAAATTTTAGAGAGACAAAAAAGTTTTAGGATACTTTCATCTACCTAGGTAATTTTTTTTTAATGTATTTATCATCTGCATAAAAAAATATTAGCAAAAATGTAAAGGGGGTAGTTACGTTTAGTAATTTAGAAGGGTAGGTTGAAAGTACAAATAGGATCAAAACGTGCCCTATTATGAGTTAAACATATTCCCCAAATTTCATTTTCCTAGTGTTTATGGTTTTTGAGAAAAAGAAATTAAACCAAAATTTTCCGTCATTTTTGGAGGGGTGTAGCTCCTTAGGGGAGCCGAAGTCGCCCATGGTTCATATATCAAAGTACCCTTAAAATTCACTAAAGAATCACCCCTTGAAGTTTGTTGCAGTCATTCAGATACACCCTGTATAAATCATTAATTAAAGGTCATGTGTATTATGATATTGGCGTGGATGAAATTATTGGTTTTGAAGATGATGGTGACAAAAAAATCATTTGCACTAGCTGTAAATGCCACTGTAATCATGGCAAGAGGGATAACTGACAATTGGAAGCAGCCGCTAATGTATTTCTGGAGTAAAAGCAATTATCCCGGCGACAAATTAAAGGACATTCTTATTAACTGCAAAAAAAAAAAAACGTGGTAACACATGGTAATGTCACAACAGCTGGGTGTGTCTGAACAAACTCCATTTTTTTTGGTTAACAAAAAAAAAATTCTTTATGTTTGATGCTCCTCACCTAATAAAATCTGTGAGGAATAATTTATTAAAGTATAATTTTCAATTTCGCGACAAAACGGCGTCATGGGACGACATACAAAAATTTTATGATTCTGATAAAAAATACCAAACTAGGGCAGCTCCAAAGCTATCTGACTTACATATGGAGCCAATTGCGTTCACTAAAATGAAGGTGAAATAGGCTACACAGCTTCTTAGTGAAGCAGTGGCAATCGGTATGAATGTGTATATTCGATTTGGACAACTCCCTACCTCTGCGCATGGCACAACCGAATTCATAGAAAAAATGGACAAATTAATTGATTTATTTAATTCAAATTATGATAATGATAAAAAATATAGACGGCCATTTATTGGCACAGACTACCAAATCAATCACTTAAAGGACTCTCTGACATTATTTAGTGCATTAAAAGCGATTAATAAAGACGGAAGAGACTGCACAAATCTAATAAAATGTTTTAAAGGCTGGAGGGTAAATATAACATATTACTTACATATAATATACAGAGGGTGCCCATTAAGGTATACGAGATACTTTGTATATGAATTTAATGATTTATGTTGTGTAAAAATTTGTGAATTATTATTAACTAAAATTTAGAAAAAGTTCGGTTAATATTACTCATTAATTCATATAGGAAGTATCTTAGATACCTCATTGGCCACTCAGAATAATATAATTTATTCATTTATTATAATCTTAATAATCATATAAATTATACAATAAAATTATAATATTTGCTTTCAGATTACGATATCCGCGCTCTTATTAATGTGGGAGGAACTGAAAATCCCGCAGCTAGATACTAGGAGGTTCAATCAGGACTGCCTAGAAAACTTTTTCGGTGCCATGAGGCAACATGGCAATTGCATAAATCCAACACCAATCCAATTTAAAAGGTCTTTCAGAAAATTACTCTGCATCGACATTATGCATTCTGGCACCGAAAATTGTGAGGCAGATGGAGACCAGGTTTTTTTGGCAGTCTCCGACTTGCCTAAGCAAGTGAATCAACATCAATTGTTGTTGCAAACAACAGATAAAATAAGTATTAACGGAATTGAATATCAATCCATGGAGATTATGGAAAATACCCTTACTTATGTTAGCGGGTATTTATTGAAGAAAACGTTAAATATCCACAATTGCAATAATTGCATAGAACATTTTACAACTAAGGACCTGAACGATGGTAATCTATTTTCTTATATGAGAGGTACCGACTCGGCAACACCCGATAATATTTTTGGCAATGTGGTTGTGCCACAACCACATTTTAGAAATGTATGAAACATTTATAAATTAGAAGAAACATTTAAAAATAATTTTGAAGTTATATCTACAAAACCAAACATTTTATTCGAATTTAAAAAAAAAAATTTTAGCATTAATCTTCTGCATCCATGTGTGGAAGTTCCAATAAATTATTTAGTAAGTTTATATGCAAGGATGCGATTGTATTACACACTAAAGTTTTTAAACAAGAATTTAAAAAATAAGTAAAATAAACAAAAAAATATTATTTGGAAACACGATTGAGATGTTATTGTTTAAAATTTTTATTATTATTGTTTAATATTGCCTGTAGAAATTTGTGATGCAAATTGGAGTGTGAAGGTTCCGTTAAACATTAAATTGTTTGTAACTAATAACTTTTTTTTTTATTTTAAATTTTTTATTTGACCATTTTTATGTTAAGTAATTATTAATTCCAATATTGTGCGCTGATAAAACCTCGTTTTCCTCCAAAATTTACAGAAATACAATATCAAATAAATCTCATATCAAATAAAATTAACTTATCTTCACTGGCGTACAACAAAAATATAACAATACAAGTTAAATTCCCAAAAAATAAAATTATATTATGTTGGTATATGTATAATAAGTAATAAATTACTATTGTAATGTAATGTCGAAAAAGAGAAGTACATTTTTTTTGTTTTTCCGGTTTATATGTAATTCGGTATAATTTTTGTTTTCTATTTAGTACTTCAGTGATGCACCGCTAAGGGTTTGTCCCATTTTTGCATCTACTTATATGTATTATGTAGAAATAAATAAATTGTACTATTTTAAATTATTGTATTAAATAATTTTCATATTAAATAGTTGTATTAAAAAAAACAGTTTTTTTTATTTAATAATCCTGATTTCAAAATAATGACTAATTTATTCTTCTTCATCAAAAAAACGTACATATCATTTTATTTGGGCTCCAAAGTAGATATTTATAATGTTACAACATCGAGATACATATAATTTACTGGAGTACGTGCTCACGATATTCGCTTGGTTGAGAAAACGGTCCGATTCGCCAGCATGTTCCCGCACCCCATAACGGCAAGAAATACAAATAGTACTAACTAATGGATATAATTCAGCATAAATTTATTCAAGATTTACTAAGTAATTCAAATAATGTTATTCAATAATGATGAAAAATACCAAATAATACATATTTAAGTTATTATAGTTAGGAAAAAAAAAAAAAAGAAAATATAATATATTTTTTCCGTATGTTACGTTGAAGCTTTTTGCCGTTATGGGGTGGGGGAGGCCGGCTCGTTTTCTAGCTCAAAGCACGCACTCCAGTAAATATAGAATATCTCGATGTGTTACAATATAGAAAAATTGTATAGAAGTGGTTACTCAGCCTACAATCTGTATCGAATTTAATTCAAATTTAGCGGTTAGGAATGAACCCGTTTTCAAGATGGCGGAACTTAAACCGAGGTCATTCTAATTCACAAACTCGTAAACAAAAGAAAGGGGTGGAGCTTCACTTCTGTATTCTGTGGCGTGGTCGACTGGGTCACAGTATAAAGTAAATCAGTAGTCTCACTTGCCTTATATGGCGTCCTCAGTTTTGCTCCAGCGCATACGCTACGCGCATTCATGCCACGTTTGCTACCTTATGAGTGATCTTTATCATGACATAAAAGTTTGTTGTGACGCAGCGGATGCGCAGTAAAAAATTTACGGACACGACGTCAAAGGTGTCGACACGAAGTGAGACTACTGCTTTACTTTATACTGTGACTGGGTCCACCACTTTATTTGTTTATTTCAGTTTAAGGCAAGGTCCGTTGAGTATTGGTTATCAGGTTATCCAACTCGAACAACTTGACGTTGGCGGGGTGAGATGGGAAACGTGACGTCATTGGAGGAAAAATATAACGTAATATGATATAATATAAATTTAATATAATATAATATTTATGTTAATAATTATTTAAAAATTAAACAAGTGTTATTAAACTCAAGAAATAAAGAGTTTCTGTTGGTTTACGTATATAAATGAAAACAGAAATGATAATTCTTCCAATGACGTCACAACAAGGCCTTTGTCTATGGGCCATTGCGGAGGGGATACGTTCATAGGGAATTGGATAACCTTATACAGTATGTTTACTCAACGAACCTTGCGTTTAAGGATCATCGTGGATCTGTCTACATTGCAACACTTGTAACAGAGATGATGTAATTTTACTATATAGTATATGTATACAATTAAAATAATTAAAAACTAATGGTGAATCTTTTATTTCTGTTTAGATTGCCTTTTGAAACCGGTCAACATAAGAACAGCCCATTTAGGTAATGGATACAAGGAGAGTGTACAAGCTGGCAGTAAAGTACAAGCGAACAGCAGGCAGATATAAAAAACAATTGAATAAATCGAAATTGACGAAAACAAAAAGAATAGAAATCGCCGAAAATGTATTAAAAAATACAGTGAATGCTGCAACATTCAATTTTATTATTAGATAGTTACGAGAACAACCAAAAAAGACCCAAGGGCGACGCTTTACGTTGCAAAACAAAATATTTGGCTTAACAATTTTCAAAAATAGTCCATGAGCATACCACCTACTGCGAACGATGTTTGCTTTGCCAACTAAGAGGACCCTTATGAATTTGTTGAGTCAGGTGCCAATTGGAGTAGGAATAAACCTACTGTTAAAAAAACTTTGTTTTATTGTTTCATTTAGTTTTTTTGTGTAATTTTGGTTGCATACTTGCATATATTTAAATTTATTGTATTTCAAATTTTATACAAGTCAAGTTTTTGTTTGTATTTTTGGGACAGTATATAAGGACGGCACGCGCACAAAACTCACTCTCTCGACCTATCTTTTCGTAACCTAACACATTTTTCGTTCGCTGCACGTCAAAAAAAAGGTTAAGTTTTTCATTTAATGGAAAGGTCGTTTTTGTTTTAACAACTAATTTTTTATAATATTACAAATTATTAATAAAGAAAAATATTACAAAAAATGGTGTTTTGGAACCAACGGCCCATCAAATTTTTAATAAGAAATTTATTAAAAACCTAAACACCTACATTTAATGGAAGCTCTACGTGAGGAAGTGAACAACATGAAACCTAAAGATAGATATTGTTGTCTTCTCTTTGATGAGATATCTTTACAATCTGGGTTGATGTGTGACTCAACATTAGACATGATTGAGGGTTGGTTGGATTGCGGACGAGGACGATCTCCTCAATTTGCAGACCATGCCATGGTATTCATGGTAAAAGGCATTACCAGGAAATGGAAACAACCCATTACATTCTACTTTACTGAACATGGCAAATCGTTGTTATATGCAATATAACAACAGTTACAATTCAAGTTTGTGAGTGAACACATGTTCTTTAACACTCTCTACTTATTGCATTGTTTTTGAGTTTATTAGCTGCTGATTCAGTGGTAATTGGTGACATATGTATAGTGTATGTCGACGTGTAAGTTCATTCGACTTCTGTGAATACTTGATTTTCGTGGATTTTTGTCGATGGTCTTGCCGATATTCGAGCCGTAAACAAGTTTAACGAGATGTCGACGTGTGCATCGGAAAAAACGTGTGCAAAAAATTGTATCGGATTTTGCGGAATGTTTTGAGTGTAAACAAAAATATCACTTTGAATGTTCAATTAATGAAGTAGTATACCGCAAAAAATTTAATTGCCACAAACCAATCATAACAACCGTGGAAATGTGGAAGCTGTGCATGTCATCGTACTATTAAAGCTAGTGAAGCGGACGACACCGAGGGGGCTACTACATTGTCCTCAGTAAAATCTGAATTATTGGCAGAAATTAAAAGGTTGGTGAAACCATTGAGTGAATCTATATCGGAACTCAAAAGAGATGTAACTGAACTCAGAAATTTCGTTCAACATGTATCTAATAACTATGATAATATTTTAACTGAGTTGAAGAGCTTTAAAAGTGAATTATCTACCGTTAAGCATAACTGCGAGGGGTTAAGTCGACAACTTGTTGGGAAAAATGGGGAAATATTAAATTTGTCTACCCAGCTTAATCAGATGGAGCAATATGTTCGAAATAAAAATTTGATTATTAGTGGAATTCCATTAATGCAAAATGAAAATTGTAAAGACATTGTGATGAAGGTTGCTGCCCAACTAAATGTTGTTTTGGATCCGGACGAAGTTGATGTTGCACATCATTTGAAAACCAACAAAAATACTACGCCCCTTATTATAGCCCAATTTACTAGAAGATCATCTAGGGATGCGTTACTTGCTAAAAAGAAACTAGTCGTGACTAATGCTTTCTACCCAGGCCTGAAAATTGGTGAGTCTATTTTTCTAAATGAACATCTTACACCACTAAACAACAAGCTGCTAATGCTGGCCAAGAAAGCAGCGCGTGTCAATGGCTTCAAGTTTGTATGGTTCAGGAATAAAGTTATGGTCAGGAAGGATGAAAATTCTCCAGCGCTTTCAATTGATACTGAACAGGACCTCTTGAAAAAGGTCGGTCAGTCCTCAATTTGATTGTTGATGTTTCTGTTAGATTTTCTTTGTAATAGGTTTTTTAGTTTTTAATGGATATTGAACAAGACACTGTTTATGAGAATGTGAATTGTGACACATTTGATAGTTTTGTAGGCCGAATAAGCGACTTTTCCACATGTGGGAAATGTCTTCGCATTTTGTCTTCAAATATTAGAAGTTTGAACGCACACCTCAATGAATTGGAGTTTTTGATAGGTTCCATTAAATTTCAATTAGATGTAATTGTTCTGACCGAGACTTGGCAGCTGGCGCATGTGAGTGAGATAAGCTTTAATAATTATAAGACATATTATAACAATAGTAATTTCAATAAAAATGATGGCGTGGTTATTCTCGTGAACGAATTTATTGATCACGAGTCCCACTGCGTTGATGTTAGTGGATTCAAGTTTCTGCGTATTGAGTTTAATTTGGGTTTGAGTCGGTTTGGTGTCACGGGAATTTATAAATCACCTTTATTTAACCCAAATACCTTTATCGACAACTTAAATTTATACATTAAATCCTTCTGCACTAGAGAGCATGAAGTTTTAACTGGAGATATCAATATTGACATCCATCCGGATATGCAGTTAAATCAAATACCTGCTCTTTATTTGGATGTAACGGCCGCTGCTGGCTTTGAGCCCTATATCCGTGATTATACTAGAATTTTTAATAATAGTAAAAGTTGTTTGGATCACATCTTCGTTAAAACTTCTCTCCCGCGGGAAAATTTTCTAACAATAATATCGCATTCAAAAATTACAGACCACTGTCCTGTGTTTTTACAGCTGAATTTCCCTGATAGTTGTGATAGTAATCAGAATATTGAAACTAATAGGTACAGCAACATAATTAATTATAACAAGTTTATTAGCACTATGGGTTCACAAGATTTCACAAATCTTCCTTTGAATATTGATGATGCAATTAAATTTATATGTGACAAAATAACTAATCACAGGGACGGTGCTTCTTTCAGAAAGAGAATTCCTGCAAAAAATAGGAAGCGTAAGCCTTGGATTACGGACGGAGTGGTAAGATCTATAAATGTTAGGGATACCTTGTATAAACAGTACAGATTAGAAGATAGAAACTACCAGATTAAAACAGCATATAAGCAATATAATACTATGTTAAAAAAAATCATTAACAGTTTGAAGTATGATTATTATACTCGAAAAATTTGTAAAGTGAAAAATGATACCAGACGGCTATGGAATTGTGGCAAGGAATTAACTGGTAAAAATAAATTACGAGACGGTATATCATCGTCATAATATCGTCATGTATTGCGAGTTTAATGTATACTTTAAAGACGTTGCCAAAAAATTATTGAAAAATTTGTATGTATCTGATGATCAGGATCTCAAACGTATTCAACGTTGTGAGAATTCATTTTTTATAACGCCTACTAATCAGTATGAAATTATGGATATTGTTCAAAAATCAAAGATTAGCAACTCGACCGGGTGCGATAATATTTCGATGATTCTTATTAAGAAGGTTATTCATTTGATTGCATCTCCATTATCCAATTTATTTAATAGATGTTTTGTGTTAGGTTATTTTCCAGAAGCTTTTAAAAAAGCTGTGGTTGTACCTGTGTTTAAGGGTGGTGATCCTCAATGTGTAAGTAATTATAGACCTATTTCTTTAGTAAATAATTTCGCAAAAATTTTTGAAAAATTATTAAAAGTACGTTTGATAAATTTCTTTAATGAAAATAGTATTCTTTCTAAGAATCAATATGGCTTCACTGAGGGTAAATCAACAAGTGATGCCATTGCGGAACTTACAACAAAAGTTAAAAATAGTTTTGAGAAATCAAGGCCTTGCCTAGCTGTTTTTTTGGATCTAGCTAAAGCTTTTGACACGGTTGACCACAGTTTTTTGTTGCGTAAGCTCGATATTTATGGGGTGAGAGGTATACCTTTGAAATTAATGTGGGACTATCTGCACGAGAGATCTCAATATGAGAGGATTGGTCAAAGTCTCAGCTGTTCGGTATCGATGAATGTCGGAGTGCCACAGGGAACAGTTTTGGGTCCGCTTTTGTTTTTAATTTATATAAATGACTTGCTTTCATTAACACTCAATGGAGACTCTTAAGAGATATATAAGAATAAGAATCTCTTATGCGGATGATACCGTTCTGTTTGTGGAAGGCCGTTCTTGGGCGGATGTTGAAGATAAAGCTATAGCAGATTTGAGATTAATAAATAACTGGCTAAATAGCAGTAAACTTATTTTAAATGATAGCAAGTCATATTTTATGAGATTTACCATCAGTAGTGGTATACTAATAGCTTTTCTAGCCTTCCAATTCATGAAAATGATTGTTGTGTGGTAGATTGCAATTGTAAAAGGATTACATCTGTGCAGGTTGTTACTTATTTGGGTGTATTAATTGACAATCATTTGAGATGGAATGCTCATATTGCAAGGATGGTTGACAAGATTCGGCGTAGTACTTACATGTTCAAAAGATTACGTCATGTATGCGATTTCAAAACTATTAAGATATTTTATTTTGGAATTATACAATCAATCCTGCAATATGGCATTTGGCATGGGGCTCTGCAGCTGATTCTTACCTTCAGAAATTAATTACGTCTCAAAAAGGTGTTATAAAATTAATGATGCATAGGCCCCGTACTTTCCCATCTGCGTTGTTGTTTGCTGAGTGTGACTTATTTACTATTAAACAGTTATACACCTTAGCAATTATGAATAACATTTTAAAATCACCGGACCGATTGGCGACTGTCTCACATGGTTACTCTACTCGAATTGCATCCCAGAATCGTGCTGTTATACCTCCCGTAAATAAGACTGTAGGTCAAAGACATTACTCTTACCATTCCATTAAAATATATAATAAGTTTAGGGAATACCTAACAGCACAGAACCTTACGTTGGTGAAATCTAGGTGGAAATACTTTTCAAAAAGATGGGTGAAATCACTTAATGATGGCGTGATAGATGGAATTTTTTCAATTATGGTTTAGTTCTTTCGATGTTGAATTGAGTGTTGTATAATTTGTTATCTTTGTGCACAGTAAGAATAATGTTTATGTTTGAATTTTGATTATTTTTTTTTATTTCGAAAGCCGCGTGCAAACTGATTTTTTCAGTTTTTGCGGTTACCCCCATGCGCCAGCTGTTTGGTACTGATCATACTAGAAATTAGTTATATGGCGTGTTACGGGAGTTTTTGTTTTTGTTTACCTTATATACATAGTGTTTACTATTAATTTCTCTATAATTTCTTTCTGTAAACTGGATACAAAGACAAATAAATAAAAAAAAAAAAAGTAAAAAAAATAAAAAAAAAATAGTATAGGCTTAAAGATCATAGCAACTGTTTGTGACCAACTCTCCACCAACAGCATGGCATTAAAAATGTTGACCGAAGAAACGCGTGCCACATTTTTACGGCTAGAGGAGGAATATAACGGTTCTGGTTTTGTGGTTAATGAACAGGACATAGTCATCTTGTACGATCCCCCTCATCTCTTAAAGGGACTGAGAAATAATTTAATGAAGTTCATGTTTGAAAGCGGTGGTGTGAAGTACACGGCATCATATAAACATATTATCAAGTTATATGAAGTAGATGATGGGGACCATGATACCAGAATGTTAAATAATTTAACAACAGAACACATTTTTCCCCATAACAGAAAAAAAATGTCTGTGAAACTTGCGGCACAAGTTTTATCACGCCGTGTTGGTTCCATTATGGGATGGATAGCCAGAAATGGTAATTATTTCTTACTCTATTTTTAATTTACCATTTTTGTTCCTATTTCAATAATAATTAATTTAATATTTATTTTCTTTCAGCACCTGACAAGATGCCACCCGAAGCGTAGGGGACGTCTAAATTTATTTTGTTTGCCGATAAACTGTTCGATTCGGTTAATGGATCAACAGTTTCGGTTCAAAACGGGAAACAATTGAGATCCGTTCTGTCCGAAACTTCACCACACGACGAGTTTTGGATGGAGGCGAAGGTTATCTTGAAAAGTATTCTCTTTAAGAAAGCCGACAATAGAGTTTTTGTTCCTCCAACCGTTAGAAATTGGTTAGTAACTATTGAAGGGTTTGAAGCGCTGTGGAAAAAAGGTTAAAGTCAGTGGGATGCAACATCTTGTACCAAGAAATTTTAACCAAGACTCACTCGAGAATTTCTTTGGGAATGTTAGGATGCATGGTTTCCAAAACACAAATCCAACACCTGCATCCTTTCGCCACAGTTACAAAACATTAGTCATCAACAATTATTCCTCCGCACAATCGCCAGGAGCCAATTGTGAATTGGATGATTGTGATCCTGTGTTGGAGCGTTTAGAGCGGTTGTTGTCGTCAGATAACATTGAAAGAAGAGTGGAGCCAATCATTGTAGATACTGGCGTTTACCCACGAAGAACTTTACCAACCCCATTGGCTGCCCTTCAACACACATATATTGCCAGTACCATGGTAAAAAAAATGTTGAAAAGCATGGATTGCAAGGTATGCAAAAAAGACCTATTGTCGGAGGTGGTGTTAGGGTGGTGAAGCGAGGGCGTATTGTCGGGATGGCTTATTGCGACCTAATACAGCTTTTATTAAAGTATTTGGAGCTTCCATAGGTATCATCCATCAGATTTTAGATGCAAATTGCACCAAATCTGGTATTCAACAGTTTTTAGTATTCCAACTGAGCAAGTTGAATATTATTACACAATTTATGTGTGAAAAACATAAATTATTTGTCCGTATCTTTCTAAGATATTACCTTGTGATGTGGTTGAAAAATGTGAATAGTATTTTAAATGGCAAGGAGTCAAGACCGGCGTTAATCAATGATGACATTAAAAAAATAGCTGCCTTCTAATGCAAAAAAAACAAGCATCAAGAAAAAAAAAATGTGACAAATATTGTAATAATTGTATATTGAATTGTGTATATAATTGTATATAAGTTGTTATGTATATTTGTATTGATTAGTTTTAAGTTTAATATTTTTTGTGTGTATATATATATTTGTGTATATATGTATTTTTTTTGGTGTATATATATTAGGGTGTCCCTTAAATTTCAATTTCTATATATTTTTACGCATACCTTCTAAAAACTTTCGTATTGACCTAATATAGTCTAGAAATAAATATTAGCCCGATTTATAAACGATAACCCGTGCCGACTTGAGTTTTTAACTTGTCCATACATGTTGCGCAGGTGCAGCGCTGCGACCTGTTACTGCGAGTTTCAATTGTCATTTCGGACATTATCGGACTGCCAAGCCACCAAATAAATGGTGCAAAATTACCATCTAATCGACAAGTTCTCACCGTTTTATTTTACAATATTCGTGAAGTCAAACTGACTGTTAGTGAATATTTTTTGATAAAATATGATTAATTCATAAATTTAATATACTTCCACCCAACTTTTATTTCATTTCTAAAAAAAATAAGTAATTGAAGTTGCCATTTTAAATCCGTCTTAGCTCGAGCGTATACCGACCGTTAACCTACCGTCCACCATTTACCTGGCCGATTGCATTTCGACAGGTAGTCGACGAAGATACGTTGGTTTTTCCGGCGAAATTCCGCATTTTGTTTAATTTTTATGCAAAAAACTAATAAACCGATATTTGATTGTGAGGTACCGTTGCATTCGTGTTGTTTTCATCTTTCGGAAGATACCATAATATACTGGGTGTTCCATTTAAAAAAACAAAGTTGATCTATTTTCGGGAAAAACTAAAAGTGATGGCAAAATTTTCCATAAGTAAATATTTGTGCTGATAAAATATAGAAACTGACGTTTTTTTGTTCATATTGATATCTCAATCTGTTCGGAAGTTAAACAGCCCCCCCTGTTTAACTTCCGACTTTACGCTTACTTTACGCTAGCACTGTATATTGTATATATACAGGGTGAGTTTTTTTCCATGTTTAGTATGGATATCCCGAAAACTAGCGGAGATGGAGAGACGATGAAATAGGGAAAGAATTGCAGTTTCATGAACTCAATTTAATAGGCTTTTTGTTTTTTGGATAAAATGCATGGCTAACTAGATATCTCGAAAAAACCGTTTTTTTGTTATATCGTTCGATTCCTATGGCTCCGCTATTATTGATTTTAGAAAAAAATTGTAGGATATTACATGTTTAATAAAGCAGTATAACTGATTTTTTTATTTAAGCAATAATTTTTGAGTTATGACATAAGCTTGTAATTTTTCTAGTGGAAACCATAGTTGGCCATGACTTTATAAAAAAGGCCTTTTCTCAACGATTCTAATGATATACCACTTGACATGGATATTTTTATTAATAAATAAACTATAGCCATTTATTCTTTTAATTTGCAAACTGTTCAGGTAGTACGCTATGGAAACAATTGATTTGTTTGGTTATGACAGCGTAAGGCTTCGCTTAGTTGCTAATTAACGTTGATTGAGGTTGTGTAAATTATAATTAATATGAATTTTTCTAATCAAGAAAAGCGTGATATTATTGGGTGTTACATTGTATGCCGTAAAAATGCAGTACAACCTACAGAACAGTATTTTGAACAATATTTTGTTCGTCACCAGCCGTCTTTACCTATGTTTAAGAGGTTCTATGATAATTTGGGCGAGTATGGTTCTTTCTGTAAACCAACTAAAGATGCAAGAGGCGTTAATGAAGAGACAGAAGTAAACATATTAGCACGAAGCTATCAAGATCCATCGGTTTCAAAAACATAGATTTCATCCATACAAAATGGCAGTTTCACAAACACTACACCCACATGACTACAATAAGCGTGTAGAATATTGTACGTGATTTATTAATATGTGTGAAGCTGGTCCACAGTTTAGATTTAAAGTTTTGTGGACGAATGAAACACGATTTACAAACAGCGGCATGTTTAATAGACATAATCTACATTTATGGATGCAAGAAAATCCACATCATGTTCAACAGAGGAGACCTCAAGTTAAGTTTGGATTTAATGTTTGGTGCGGTGTCATTTCTTCAACAATTCTTGGTCTGTACATTTTTTATGATACATTAAACGGGCATCGTTATCTTCACTTTCTACAAAACGAGCTCGATAATATGTTGGATGAATTGCCCCTGGAGACACGTCATTTGCTTAAATGGTTTCAGCACGATGGGGCACCACCACATAATAAGTTAACGGTACGAAATCATTTAAATCGAATATTCCCGAACTCATGGATAGGAAGAAACGCGCCGGTTGCATGGCCACCGCGATCCCCCGATCTATCAGTCTTAGATTTTTATTTATGAGTAGAGCTTGCAATACAAAAACTTCCGCTTTTCGGGATCCCGGACAATACCGGTATTAAAAACCGGTATTGATGGTAAAATACCAGTATATCGGTATTATTTTTCCGTCGCGTCGGCGGCGACTAGACGGTGTTTTGTATTTCAGATTGAGTTATACTTCTAATAAGGTAAACTGCGTTTTTATGTTAGTGAAAATAAAACTTATTGCTTCTGTGTTTATACTTTATATATCAGTATAAACTGCAAATAATATCGACAGTAAGTATTTTACATTAAACAATTTATAGCATTATTAAATTAAGCTTTTTTAATTATTAGACGTATTCACGTATTTCATGGATACAAAAAGATTTAGTGAGCACAGAAAAGGAAACGATGAAGCTTCTGTTTGGCACAATTTCCTAACAGAAAAAAAGGGTCAATTGGCAAAATGTAAGAAGTGTTCCAAAGAAATAAAATGCGTTGGAGGATCTACTAGTGGCCTTCATACCCATTTAAAAACAATACATAGATTAAATTTTAAAAAAAAGTGTGAACCCTCTAACGTTGACGAACCAAGTACTTCTAAACAGCCGAAACTAATAACGAGTTATTTTAAAAACAACAAAAATGATTAACTTTCATAAGTGCTCGCGCGAATGACAGCACGCGATGGCTTGTCATTCAATACTTTAATTAATTCATATGACATAAGACAAGGTATGAGTGCAAGGGGGTTTAATAATATACCCAAATCTTCAAACACAATAAGAAATATGGTGCTAGAATATAGCGAGATTATTAAAAAAAATGTAATTACTGAAATGGCTTACTTGAAATCCCAAGATAAACGCTTCAGTATTACCTTTGATGAATGGACATCGCTATATGAATATTAACGTTCACTCTGGTGAAGGAATTTTGTGGAATATCGGATTAATACGTGTAATCAGATCCATGCCAGCAGGGAAGTGCCTAACACTTGTGGAAGAAAAATTAAATGCTTCGCACACGGTATTAATTTAGCAGTTACGCATGTTTTATATAAGTCAAATTCAAGTGTAGTTGATAAACAAAATTTCGAGAAGGAAGATGACGATGACGGAAATGTGGATGAAGAAGAGGATCTCGGTGGCGTCATTATAGAATCTGATTTAGGCCCACATAACTTCAATATTAGTCATCCTCAAATATCAGTTCTGGTAACAAAATTTCGAAAGGTAGTAAAAATTTTTAAAAATTCACCAACTAAGAATGATGTTTTACAAAAGTACGTTAAAGAACTATTTGGCAAGGAAATTTGTCTAAAATTAGATTTCCGGACAAGATGGAATAGTATGTTATTCATGTTAGAAAAGTTTTATGAATTAAGATTTTGTATTCAAGACGCGCTATTTGATATAGGTCTGCTATAAATTTTTCTGACGAAGAATTTGATTTACTATCTGCAACTATTGACACCCTAACTCCCATAAAGCTAGGAGTAGAGTTATTATGCCGTAAGGATGCAAATCTTTTAACAGCTGATGCATCCATAAAATTTATTATGAACTCTCTATCGCAAATAAGGCATTCAATATCTGCAGAATTGCTAGTAGCGTTCAAATCTCGCATTTTACAGCGACAAACCTCCAAAGAGGATCACAGGAAGATGGTGAAATATTTCGTCGAATATCTAAGGCTACCATCGCGAAAATAATTATAAGACTAATTCAACGGCTTTCGCGAGTAAAATCCCATGAAGAAACAGATAACCAAGAAGAGCCTTGTTCATCTACTAATAATGAAACTATCGTCTTAATAAATACCTATGTCTAAGCATGACCAGTTAAAGCGAAAACTGCAGGCGGCAATAGAGGAAACACTTACATCTCAGCCTACGATTAAAAAAATACAAGGTTTACACCTAAAAATAAATGATGAGGGGTGTTTTTTGAAAAAACTGGAACAAAAGGGAGCTATTTAAACAAAGTATTCAATTATTTATTGACCATTACACCGACAAGTGTGGAGTCTGAAAGGGCATTTTCTGCGGCAGGTCAAATCTGCACCAAAATTTGGTCATCTCTTAATGACCACATTTACATTTAAACAATTACAGATGCAAAGTTTTTAGAACTAGGATGTTCGAAAATTATTACAAAATAATCTTTTTGACTATACAATAAATTGGACTTTTTACTCTATTGGACTATTGGACGAAAGATGGCACTGGGTGCCACTTAAACAATAAAATCGAATGGTCATCACCCTATCTTGAAGGGGTGAAGTTGAGTGTGGTGAAGGAAACTGAACTTCCGGCCCTTTCGAGAGTCCAGCTCTGGATTCCGGACAAAGGGATCGACGTCAAAAACGTATATATCCTTGCAGGACAAAATAAGCACCTTGACATTCTCAATTCTTACCTTTTCCGATTCGAGGTGATGGACGACCGTGAAGGCCGCCTCCTCGTCTTCGGAGTCGGACAAAAGGACGCAGATTGGCTAAGGGCTAACAAAGGTAGAATTTGCTACCTTTTTAGCACGCTAACGGCCCGAGTTAGTAAACTCAAGGATCCGATGGCTGATGACCCAATCGCAACTGGGACTTATGAAGCGGAGAAGGAGATGGATGTAGCAGAAGTGCCATCCGTCGTGAAGGTTGATGCCGACATCACGGCCGTAAACCCGACTCCTAAAACGCCTGCCTCTCCAGAACTATCTGAGGTGCTCGACGAATCCATGCTGGATTCGCCGCCTACAGTGATAGAAGCTGATATCCACACCTCGACGCCGAAATGACGCAACAAATGATAGGTGATGTAACCGGGGTGGATGACATTCTGAGGGTGGTACAGTGCAACCTGCATCATAGCAGGGCTGCAACCACCACCCTCTGTCGCCACCTTGATATGATTAATAATGTTATTGCACTGATCCAAGAACCCTGGGTTATTAAATCCAGGGTTTGTGGACTCAGTGGTTTAAGCGGTTCTATTTTCAGCCGTCCTAGGGCAGAGAAGGTTCGGACTGCTATTTACGTTCCTAAACATGTGGTGTACCATTTGCTGCCCCATCTTTCTGGCAAGGACGTCACTACCATCAGGATACGGTCAACTGTAAACCGGAAGGATACAGATATTCTGCTGGTATCCGCTTACCTGCCCATCGAGGACATGCCTCCATCAGATGGATTGATGCGACTGGTCGAAGCCGCCAGGGTAGGTAAATGGAATCTTGTTGTCGGCTGCGATTCAGACGCGCACTCAACGGCTTGGGGTTGTGCGATCGACAATTCTAGAGGTAAGGCCCTTTTAGATTTTATTTATAGCAGCAACTTAGATATACTAAATCGAGGCACAGAACCAACCTTTGTAACTGCCAGAGGTCAATCGATTATCGATATCACTCTAGCCTCCATGGTCTCAAGTTCAGTCCACAATTGGACAGTTTCCGACAATGTGTCGATGTCTGGCCATAGGTGGATTATTTTTGAGCTTGGCAATTGGAAATTAAGGATATTGACAACTTGTTAGATAAAGCCTACAGAAAAATAGACAGTAATACCAATGAAAAGGTAACTTGGAAGATTGTTGAAAAACTGGCTTGGTACAAAGAGCTCATAGAAAAAAATTCAAATACGAACGTAGAACATTTAGAGCAAAATGAAGATGAACTTCTTGACACATTAGAAAGTTGCAACTGTGAGGCAGCTTACACACTACTGCAACGCAACTCACACGACCGACTCAACCAACTAGTTGCATCAGTCTGATCCATAAGGATTTCGTAGAAGCATTCACACTAGCGCAATCCGACTGATGCAACCATACGACTGGTTGTATGCGACTGGACATGTCGGTCGCACCGCGATCAGTTGCATTGGTTTTTGTATGTATCGTCATTATTTTCTTTATTTTAAGCAAAATGGATGCTGAATCATTCAGCGTTAAATTAGTGCAAGAAATAGAGAAATATCCGGTATTGTACAATTATAATCTTAGTGATTATAGCAAGAGAGATGTAGTTGATTTGGCGTGGGAGAATGTGGGGAAGAGAATGAATGACACAGGTAAGTAAGTGTTTTTTTATTTACTTTATTTATTTAAAAAAAATTAGTACAACGTGAGCTTATATGCAATTAGCTTACACGAGTAATTATGAATTTTCGCCATCTACACAATATTTCCACTGCCATGGCAAAGGATTGATTCGGACAAAATAATTTGAAAGATAATGTCTCAAATTTGATAGTGTTGGATTCCTTGCCTCGGGTACATTCTCATTACCAACTTTATCCATATCTATGTCATTGACAATGTTTAACTCCGGTTTGTGACGCCAAACTTTACTAAACCGATTTTTTTTTTTTAAATTTAACAAAATAAAGAACGATAACAAATTTTTCGACAAGGACAAAACTAGTTTTACCACCCTGATGTACGCGAGTCCTCGACCGGCTCAGTGAAGAAGGGAGGGGTATTTATATGGCGCCACACAGTTAATCCCGCGTACAACACGAACTGTGACGTGGTATGATGGAATATGGTGATATAAACATATAACACAACAAAACATAAACGCTCAACAAAATAGATTTTACAGTTACACACAATATTTATTAAAAAAAAAAAATTCCGAAGAAAAAAAAAAAAAATATATAGGTAAGTAAAATAAAGAAAAAAATCAATAACAAAATTATAAATCAGTGAACTTCTAGGTTAAATCAACAAAGAAAACGAAAATTATATTGATGTTTGCGAGTTTTTCAAAACTAAAAGGAATTACTCAAATAAAATAAAAAAAAAAAATATATCAAGAAAGATGGAAATTAAAAATTAACACGCGTCTGACTCCGTATGGTTGAGCTCAACGTGAAATCGAGAATTAAAAATAAAAAAAAATTAACGCCAAAAATAGAATAAAAAAAAAATCACTCGCCAAACAAGAATTCACAATAATCAATTCAAATGATATATATAAAAAAAATTGAAGTTCAGATGAAATCTTCTTTCAGAAAAAAATCAAGGATTTTCTTAAGGAAAATCAAATACAAAAAAAAATATGTTATAGATAAATTCTTCAGTAACCAAAATAATAGTATGTTGTTCTATCTGACCTTTACTCCAAGTCTTGATCACCGGTGATTATTTATTTTTTATCTGGTGGGCGCTGGTTAACAACAAAATCTTGGTTTTACGTTTCCATAAACTTTATTATTAATTACACTTAAACTATACATATAAATAGCGATTAGTTGTGGCGAGAGTTATATAGGGAGCCTTGCTCCGCGTAAATTGAAGGGGTACTGTTTCGGTGTGTGTTAAATCGAAGACTGGATGACTGATACGAGTTGAGCTCGCAGGCTCCTCCTTTATTTTAGGTCATAACTAAAAACCCTTACCTAAACACCGAAATATGCACCTCAACGCATTCCCACACTTAACTCAACCCAATAAATAATACGATAAAAAACCCTAATCTTGCGACTGGAGACACTTCAAATCCAGACTAAACAAATGAGGCGATACAAATAAATCTATTATGAACGAACTAATATAATATAAATCTATCAAATCTAATATAAATTAACCAATACAATATAAAATCTAACATGCTCCCCGCCTTGAAAGAACTACCTTTCAACAAATAAAACACAAATTGACAATAATGACTCAACATCAAAATGTATGAAAAAAATCGAAAAATTAAATTTACACGACTGAGTGATTAATCGCGCACACACAATTCACGCAATCACATCAATGAAACCCAAGACTGCTATTCCATTGGTAGTGGACTGACAGTTGATTATCAGGCCCTTTTGATGATCCTATTTGGTGTGCGTAGCGTGCAATTGTATAATTCGGCCTATAGGTTAGCGTCACCCGTTGACCACTTGCGGCGACTCTGCAGCTCAACCAAATATTCTTTGGACCACCTGGTCCAAAAATGTTGCCGAATCTGCTGGACGCGTTGGAATTGCGATAAGCGGTTTTCGTTGTTGTGACTCAAACCTGGATCTGGTGGGAAAGTAAGTTTCCCACCAATTAGAAAATGTGCCGGGGTTGATGGAGTCGTATGGTTGCGATCGGTGGATAATGGGGTTAATAGCCGGGAATTAAGGATGGCCTCAATCTGAACAAGTAATGTATACAAATTTTCGTACGTAAACGAGGCATTGCCGGTAACCCGACGTAAATGAAATTTTACTGACTTAACACCGCCTTCCCATAATCCACCAAAGTGTGGCGAGTTGGGGGGAATAAACAACCAACCAATAAAAGCGTTTGCAATCAGTGGTTTAAGTTCGCTAGAGTTATCAATCATGAACTGACTTAGCTCCTGTAATTCGCGATTACCACCCACGCACTTAGTTCCGCTATCAGAGAACATTCGATTCGGTTTCCCGCGTCTAGCTGAAAGTCGCCAAAGAGCGGCAATAAAACACTCTTTACTAAGTTCGGTTGGATTGATTAAACAGGCACGGTATATTTTAGGTATCTCCGCGGTAGCTACGTGCGCGTATTCCCGAAACCGTTTCAAGGCACTGAACAAGTCAGGCTGTAATATGGGTCCCACCATCTGACAATTATTAAGCGAATATCCCATTGACGTGGGACATGATGCATCGAAAACGATCCTTGTGATGGCACTATTTTCATTTAACATCCCGTGGTGTGTTATGTAACAACCCTCGCGCGTATCAACAATCTTTCTCATTTGACCAAACTCCAAATACCCTCGCATAAATGCATGATATTGCTCACCGAATTCACGATTTTGTTTGCATTTCCGCTCGATACCCATTAAACGATTTTCCGCGGTTTTATACGATTCGCCCAACCAATCTAAACCTTTCTTTAGCGGTGTCGAAACAATGAATCGTCCGTCTTCTGCACGTTTAGTGGTTTTATTAAAATGATTTTCGCAAAATGTTTCATTTTTCGATGAGTGAACTAACCCTTCAATCTCCTCGATTTCCCAAAACCGCGCCAACTGCTTATTTATTACGGAATTGTCATCCTTATAAATTAAATTGCACCGCACCGAATGTGCCGCGCTCGCTTGTATCGGCCCCGAAACGATCCACCCCAAACGGGTGTTTTGCATGATAGGCTCTTTTGCAAGTGTGATTTGCCCAACGCATAACAAATTCCAAAAATAATCAGCCCCGACCAGCATATCTATCTTATTGGGTTTATTGAACAATGGATCCGCCAAGCGAATGTGTGTAGGTATTTTTAAAGTGTTTGCGTTTATTTCAAAATTGGGTAAATCATTCGCGATTGTTGCTATAACCAAACAATTAACCTTAAGTGAAAAATCCGTGCAGTGTGAATGGATTCGCAATGAACAAGAACTCGTTATTGTTGACTGTGTTTGATTTATTGTTGCTACATTAACGTTTGTTGCTGTTCTAGACAATCTTAACCGCTTGCAAGCTTCTACCGAAAGAAGACTACTTTGACTGCCCGGATCCAAGAGTGCGCGTAATGAATGTTTTTTGTTATGTCTATCGAATGCGTGAACAGTTACGGTGGAGAGTAAGATGTTTGAATGATTTGCATGCTGTGCGAAATTTAGACTGTGTGCTTGGGTGGATGTCGTTGGTTGTGGTGGTGAATCTGAGCGATCGTGCGTCAAATGAAGTAAGGTATGATGACGAGAATTGCACCGTTTACAAGAGCTCGAACGGCATTGTTTAACAAAATGTCCCGACCGAAGACAATTCATACACACCTTTAGTTGTTTGACCCGGTCTATACGGCCCTGAACCGTAAGTTTAGTGAAATTTGAACATTCCTGTATGTAATGTTCCCCATTGCAGTTTACACAACGCTTAACACCCGAATTAGCAACCAAAAACGTTTTTGATTTCGGTTTTGATTTATCGATTATCCGCTTACCCGAACCGTTTTCCAAAGTTTCCAATAAATCAGCGCGTTCTTTCAAAAACCCTAACAAATTTTCTAAATTCGCTTTCTTTAAACCGGACTTTTTCCTTTCCCACTCCCGATTGGAATCAGCGTCCAATTTCGACACGGCTAAATAAATAAGTAGCGTGTCCCAATTATCCGTAGGTTCATTTAGTGCAGCTAACGCGCGCAGATGTTTACGAAAGTCGTCAATAAAACTTCGAATCTGCTGTGGATTATCACCCGAAACCCCTTCAATTTCGAACAATGCCTTAACGTGATTATGAATTAATATCCGCGGGTTATCATAACGCTCGCGAATCAACCCCCAAGCGACTTCATAGTTAGAATTTGTCAATTCTAAACTTTCGATAACCTGACGAGCATTACCGGTCAGTGCCGACAGTAAGTAATGAAATTTTTGAATGTCGTTGATCATTGGGTTGTTATGAATTAATGATTCGAAAATGTCTCTAAACCCTAGCCATGCGTCGTAACCACCGTCAAACTTTGGTAAATCTATAACCGGTAGCTTTACATGTTGATCCGGGGAAGGTCCTACAATGAACGACGAATCGGCGCATATATTTCTATTTGTCAAAATTCGCTTAGCTTTAGCCGTATTTGCGTAAAAACTCGCCTCGAATGTCTCCCTCTCCGCGTTTTGTGACTCGCCATCAACGCTTAACAAATCTATTTCACCCTGAATTTCCTCGAACTCATCGATAAGATTAATTGCCCGATTGTATCTTTGTTCTAACTCTAACGAAAGTTCCTGATTAATACCGCTTTCTCTGATATTTGATTCAAATTTTATTACAAATTTCGCAAAATTCGTGAGTTTGCCCTTGACAATACCTCGTTTTTTAGTTAAATTTTCTGACTGACTCATGATCGCGATTGACAAGTTTCAGATTGAGAACGATAAAGGAGAAAGCAAAGGGACTTACGGTACTTGTTTCAATGGCGTTGGTCGCTTCCAGTACGTGATGGACGAATTTCTTCTATCTCGAATTTGTTGGGAGTTGCATGAAGTAGAAATTCGGTCTTCGAACACTCCTGGCGAATGTTCTCCAAAAAGCTGCGTAACTGGCGGGCCAACGTTGTCGAATTTAATTTAATTTTACACGCCGCATCAAGGAACCGAAAACACTTAAATCTTCTTATATTTTCCCCATCCGGCTCGAAGGACCATTTATGATTATTTATTTTTTATCTGGTGGGCGCTGGTTAACAACAAAATCTTGGTTTTACGTTTCCATAAACTTTATTATTAATTACACTTAAACTATACATATAAATAGCGATTAGTTGTGGCGAGAGTTATATAGGGAGCCTTGCTCCGCGTAAATTGAAGGGGTACTGTTTCGGTGTGTGTTAAATCGAAGACTGGATGACTGATACGAGTTGAGCTCGCAGGCTCCTCCTTTATTTTAGGTCATAACTAAAAACCCTTACCTAAACACCGAAATATGCACCTCAACGCATTCCCACACTTAACTCAACCCAATAAATAATACGATAAAAAACCCTAATCTTGCGACTGGAGACACTTCAAATCCAGACTAAACAAATGAGGCGATACAAATAAATCTATTATGAACGAACTAATATAATATAAATCTATCAAATCTAATATAAATTAACCAATACAATATAAAATCTAACAACCGGTCCAAACAAAAAAAATATCTTCAGCAACAAATTCTGGTGATTCAGGAAAGGTAAGGTTTATTCTTTGTTTCTCTCCAAAAAAAAGATAGTTATAATCCTTAGGACGTAAAGAAAATTATCCAAGGACACTGGTTCCAGATTATTAAAAAAAAATGTTCCGAAAGAGATGCCAAAGGTTGCTCCCCTCAATAAAACCTGGATATAGAAATAAAACAAATGAAACGTGGAAATATTAGATTTAAGAATTTTTCTGTTAGTAGCATAGTTTTTCTGTTTAAGTAGTTAGAACGATTTTTTTTTAAAGTAGTTAGTTTCTCTTTTTTTTTTTTTTTTGAAAAGTAGTGAGTAGATTGTTTGTTAAAAAAAATGAAAGAGGAGAAAAAAAAAAAAATATAAAAGGGTGGAAGAAAAAGCCAAAAGTATTTAATAAAGACCTTACGAACATGCTTACCTCTGATGTTCGAGGTTTAACCAGAAGACAGAAGAAACTTTAAAGAAATACGTTGAAATCCGGAATCTCCGTACAATTTGGTAAAAGAAAGACACTTTTCCAAAATTTTATTTCGAGTGATGAATCCCACAAAAATGGATTAGAAAAATTTTTCACCCCAAAACCAAAAATGGCGAACCAATCACTTTCTTAAACACTCGAAAACACGTATATTCTGGTAATATAGCAAGAACAGAGAGAGACCGAGAAGAAACTGGAACCGTCTTTTATACCCAAAAATTCGGAAATATCAAAAAAAAAAAAAATTACGTCTGCGCAAGATCATGTACTTACGACACCCTCTCAAAAGCAAAGGAAGAATTTGTAGTATGATAGGAATTGAAAGGGATTAACAACAGGGATACTCAGAATCTGTTGCTGAAAAAGATAAAAAAAAATAACAAATGTTAATAATAAACAAAATGTAAACAAAGTAAATACAAATAAAAATAATAAATTTCCGAATGTATGCAACTCACAACCTATAACAGATAAACAAGTCACCCACACATAACATAAAAATTTCGGAACGTAACATTCCCCTCTTTCCCACCGAAGAAATTTTTTTTTTTTTCAAAAAAAAATTTCTTTACACAATACCTAGAAAGAAAAGAAGGAGCGAAAGAACATACAACAAATTAAGGATGAAGAACAAACACATAAACATAGAGGAAGGGACAGGAGTTAATCAGTGTTGTACAGTTTTAATTGGGAAATATGCCAATGACCCACTAAGGAATTACCATCCATATCCTCTAGTTCATAGACCTCAGGTGAGATTTTCGTTTTTATTCTAAAAGGTCCGACGAATTTATTTAACATCTTAGCAGCTATACCACGCGATGCATCCGACAAAGTAAAATTTCGACGCCACACGACAGCACCAACTTCCAATTCTAACGATTTACGCCGCAAATTATATCGTTCTAGCGCTTTCGTCGATACTCGTTTTATACGTTCGTGAATTTCTTTAAATAGGGTAGGAAACGCCTGTCCCCGATTTCGAACATCAAATGTTTTATTTCCTACGCGATTCTCATAAGTAGTTCCGGTCAAAATCATCTCGCGCCCATAATTAACAAAATAGGGTGTATAGCCTGTAACTTCGTGTTTGGCTGTACGTAACGCGCAAACAATCTTATTCAAGTATAAATCCCACTTTCGATGATTGTCATTTACATATGCAATTAACATTGTCTTAAGGGTACGGTTAACTCTTTCCGTCGGGTTAGCCTGCGCATGATAAAATGGTGTGAATTTGCTCATTACTTTATATGTTTTTAAGAGCTTGCTATACGCGTTGGATCTAAACTGTACGCCGTTGTCCGATATGATTTTTCGCGGGACACCATACGTTAAGAAAATCCCTTCTTCCAGACATCGAACTACTGAAGCTGCAGTAGCCTGTCGTAATGGGAAGCATACAGGAAACTTACTAAATAAATCATAAACAACAAAGATATACGCAAAACCTCGCGAGCTTCTAGGTAAGGGTCCCATCAGATCAATACTAATTTCTTCCCAAGGCACTTTCGCACCTATATTACCCCTCATTATTCCCGGAGAAGCCCTTTGTTCGGGTTTAGTCTGTTGACAGATCTTACATCCGCGAATATATTTTTGAACGTCATAACGTAACTTAGGCCAATAATATTGTTTAGTTATCCGCGATACCGTTTTTGTCACGCCCAAATGTCCACCGCTATCTGCTGCATCATGAAATTGTCGCAACACGGCTAAACGTTCGTGTTTCGGTAATACAATGCGCCAATCATCCGCACCATCCGACAAACCAAAACATGAGGGTTTCGAAATCCTAATCTTTTTAAAAAGCTTCCCCCCCTCAATACGATATAACGGAAACTTTTGTGACTTTAAACGAACGTTCGCTTTTAGATTTTCATACCACGCGTCGACAACTTGAACATCACGATTATCATTGATCGCGTCAACAATAACAGGCACCGACCGTGACAATCCATCAGGAACCACGTGGTCTTTCCCTTTACGATGCTTAATCGTGTATCTATACTGTTGTAAACGAATAGCCCAACGTGCGAGTCGACCAGAAGGAGATTTTAGATTGTTTAACCACACCAATGAGTAGTGGTCAGTAATCACGGTAAAATGACTACCCTCAACATACGGACGTAACTTTTCTATTGCCCAAAGGACCGCCAAACATTCCTTCTCGGTAGTGCTAAATTTACGTTCCTGTTGTGTTAACGAACGACTTAAATAACAAATGACCTTTTCCCCGTCGTCACTTTCTTGCGTTAGCACCGCCCCGATACCAAAATCTGACGCGTCCGTCTGTATGACAAACTCGCGTTCGAAGTCAGGTCGCGTTAATATTGGTGCAGTAACCAAACATTCTTTAACACGTTCCCAAGCCTCAGTACAATCGTTCGTCCAAACAAAACCATTATTATTTTTCTTTAACAGCGCCGTAAGTGGTGACACTACCGTAGCGAAATTCGGAATGAACCGACGGTACCACGACGCCATTCCGACAATTCGACGCACCTCGGAAACTTTCTTAGGGATAGCGATTTCTAAAATTGCCTTAACCTTTTCCGGATCCACGTGCAAGCCGTTACCGTCAACCACATATCCCAAGTAACGAAGGGATTCTCGGAAAAACTGGCATTTATCCGCATTCAAAGCAAGTCCCGCCGACCGTAACCGAGTACAAACTTTTTCCAAAATCTCAAAATGCTTTTCGACCGTAGGTGTTACAATGATAATGTCGTCAAGGTAGACAAAAACATGCGGATCCTAATCAGCACCAATAATCTCATCTATAAATCGCTGCCAAGTCGCGGGTGCGTTGGTCAAACCAAACGGCATTCGATTAAAATGGTACAAACCGCGACCCGGAACCGTAAATGCAGTATACGCCTTACTATCATTGGCCATCGGAATCTGCCAATAGGCTGTCTTAATATCGATCGATGACAAATACTTTGCATCTCTTAATCTATCCAAGATCCAAGACACCTGTGGCAATGGGTACGCGTCAGGCTGTGTTACGCGGTTCAATTGCCGATAGTCAACGCAAAACCTATATGTGCCATCCTTTTTAGCAACTAACAATATCGGGGATGCCCAAGGGCTATTGGATTTCTCGACAACTCCCATATCTATCATCGCGTCTAACTCTTTATTTACAATCTTTTGTATGGCTGGTGAGATTGGGTAATACCGTTGCTTGATTGGTAAGGTATCCGCATTCACTTTGATCCGATGTTCTACTAAATTCACGTGTCCCAATTCACTTTTAGAATCCGGCGAAATTATACTATTAAGTAACGATGCTAAACGTTCTTCATCTTCCGAACTTAGAGCCGCGCGCGATTGCAATGCGTTAATCATGACATTAGGAGGGTTACACGAAAAAGACCACTCTCCACGTCGGAGGTCAGGTACCACCCCCATTTTACGCCAAAAATCGATACCCAAAATGAGCGTATGTCTCAAATCTGGCACAAGAAGAACCGAAATAATTTTAGTTTGACCCGATAAATTGAACGGTACGCTAACTACTCCCTCCACTTCGCATTTCGAATCATTTGCAACCGAGCATTTTACATTAGATACATGAATTGGAAGACCCAATTCCTTAATCAAAGCTATTCCCGATTCGCCCATAACCGTTTGACTCGCGCCCGAATCCAACAATCCGGTCACCCCAACACCCAACACGTCAACCACCAAGTAAGGTCGCTCGTCGTCTCTTACACACGCGAATACAAAATCTAACATTACTTCAATCGGCTTTTGAAAGAGCTGATAACGACACCGATTCACCGTCGCATCACTCGCCCGTTTCCCGAACACTTCCTACAATTTCGGGTAATAACGTCTGGTTCCCCACATTTAAAACAATGAACTCGTCTCGGAGCTCTACAATCTTTGGCCAGATGTCCGTCACGTCGACAATTCCAACATTTTACCGAATTCACGGGTAATCTCGCGTCTGTCATAACCGTAGCTACCGTCACGCTTTCCGTATGTACGTAGGCTAAGTCTGGTTCTAACATTTTACTCGATCGAGATGGAGGTGTATAATTATCGACCGCTGATTTTGTCGCCTCTAGTCTTCGACCCAACTGAAGCAATTGGTCGATCGACACAACATCTACCAACGCTAATTGACGCTGAAAGGCCGGACATAAATTTTTCAAAATTACATTAAGTTGCACGTTTTCTGGTACTTTTGTGTTTAACCGAGCAAATAAGTTCTTTATTATTGATACAAAAATTCCGATTGATTCGGTTGGCCCCTGAGTACGATGACGTATCTCCTCATATAAGCGATCGTCATAATCCACGGGCTGAAATTCTCCTCGCAAACCGTCCACTAACTGATCCCATGACGTAAATTTTTCTCGATTTGCTCGATACCAGATCAATGCCCTATCTTGGAATAAATCGACCGCCGATACGAACAACGCCGTTCGCGAAATTCCTCGCGCCACGCGTAACTCATTTACTCTCTCCAAGAATGCGTTAAGCGAACTCTTATCATCGCCCGAAAATGTAACTCCCCATTTATTTACTGGTACCGGCTTTGAGGCCAACAAAACTGAATCATCACCCGAATCTTCACTCGAATCGGAAGAACTATTTCCCAAATTTATCGCGCTCAAATTCAATGCCGTTCGACTAGGAGTCGATGTTGCCCTTGCTTTAATTTCTAACCGTGAAGACAAGGTTACAATTTTCGTTACTAAATCAGGCTTCGACGCTTTATCTTCAGCGGTAATCGCATTTGCCCGATTTGCGCGTCCCAACAAATGAATCAACTGGTTATTTAATTTCTTAAATTCCGAACAAGCGCTTGTACCTGCAAAATTATTGACTTTATCCTCGGTTACTGCAAGATCGGTCTGAATTGCTTGTGAGTCTTCCGCGTACGTAAATGGATTTGCCGGCAACTTAAAACTCGCGTTTTTCTCCATACGAATTAATTTTCGTAAAGTACACCTCATCTCGTCGTGAGCTAGCTGTCCCGTAACGCCCCGAATCTTTAGTTCATAACGTAACGCGTCTGCGGAAAGTCTTCCTACATCTAAGATCCCTTCCATTCTTTAACTCTAAACTACCGTATTTCGCGTTTACTAACAAAACTAGCCAAAAAAAAATTTTTTTTTTTTATCAGGGAGAATATCGAATAATAACGACGACAACCGATACAGCACACGAATTCCAACACTTTCTTTTTAAATGGCCCCACGTTGGGCGCCAAAATTTGTGACGCCAAACTTTACTAAACCGATTTTTTTTTTTTAAATTTAACAAAATAAAGAACGATAACAAATTTTTCGACAAGGACAAAACTAGTTTTACCACCCTGATGTACGCGAGTCCTCGACCGGCTCAGTGAAGAAGGGAGGGGTATTTATATGGCGCCACACAGTTAATCCCGCGTACAACACGAACTGTGACGTGGTATGATGGAATATGGTGATATAAACATATAACACAACAAAACATAAACGCTCAACAAAATAGATTTTGAGTTACACACAATATTTATTAAAAAAAAAAAATTCCGAAGAAAAAAAAAAAAAATATATCAAGAAAGATGGAAATTAAAAATTAACACGCGTCTGACTCCGTATGGTTGAGCTCAACGTGAAATCGAGAATTAAAAATAAAAAAAAATTAACGCCAAAAATAGAATAAAAAAAAAATCACTCGCCAAACAAGAATTCACAATAATCAATTCAAATGATATATATAAAAAAAATTGAAGTTCAGATGAAATCTTCTTTCAGAAAAAAATCAAGGATTTTCTTAAGGAAAATCAAATACAAAAAAAAATATGTTATAGATAAATTCTTCAGTAACCAAAATAATAGTATGTTGTTCTATCTGACCTTTACTCCAAGTCTTGATCACCGGTCCAAACAAAAAAAATATCTTCAGCAACAAATTCTGGTGATTCAGGAAAGGTAAGGTTTATTCTTTGTTTCTCTCCAAAAAAAAGATAGTTATAATCCTTAGGACGTAAAGAAAATTATCCAAGGACACTGGTTCCAGATTATTAAAAAAAAATGTTCCGAAAGAGATGCCAAAGGTTGCTCCCCTCAATAAAACCTGGATATAGAAATAAAACAAATGAAACGTGGAAATATTAGATTTAAGAATTTTTCTGTTAGTAGCATAGTTTTTCTGTTTAAGTAGTTAGAACGATTTTTTTTTAAAGTAGTTAGTTTCTCTTTTTTTTTTTTTTTTTGAAAAGTAGTGAGTAGATTGTTTGTTAAAAAAAATGAAAGAGGAGAAAAAAAAAAAATATAAAAGGGTGGAAGAAAAAGCCAAAAGTATTTAATAAAGACCTTACGAACATGCTTACCTCTGATGTTCGAGGTTTAACCAGAAGACAGAAGAAACTTTAAAGAAATACGTTGAAATCCGGAATCTCCGTACAATTTGGTAAAAGAAAGACACTTTTCCAAAATTTTATTTCGAGTGATGAATCCCACAAAAATGCATTAGAAAAATTTTTCACCCCAAAACCAAAAATGGCGAACCAATCACTTTCTTAAACACTCGAAAACACGTATATTCTGGTAATATAGCAAGAACAGAGAGAGACCGAGAAGAAACTGGAACCGTCTTTTATACCCAAAAATTCGGAAATATCAAAAAAAAAAAAAATTACGTCTGCGCAAGATCATGTACTTACGACACCCTCTCAAAAGCAAAGGAAGAATTTGTAGTATGATAGGAATTGAAAGGGATTAACAACAGGGATACTCAGAATCTGTTGCTGAAAAAGATAAAAAAAAATAACAAATGTTAATAATAAACAAAATGTAAACAAAGTAAATACAAATAAAAATAATAAATTTCCGAATGTATGCAACTCACAACCTATAACAGATAAACAAGTCACCCACACATAACATAAAAATTTCGGAACGTAACAGGTTCTTCATTTTCTGATTCTCGAAATTCATATAGTACGCCTTCTTTTTTCCTAATAAAATTATGAAGTACACAAACACTGCGTACTATATTGTTGATTTTATTTTTATCTGCACAAATTATTGGATTTGATAGAACACGAAATTTTTTGCACATCATTCCAAACGTGCACTCTACAGTCTTCCTGGCCCTGCTGATCCGGTAGTTGTAAATACGTTTTTTATTGTCTAGAGTTCTTCTTGGGAAAGGTCGCATTAAACGAACTTGCAGTGGGAAAGCTTCATCACCAATAAAGTAGAATGGGAATTTAATTCCATTTATATCTTGTGGAAGTTGTCTGGAAGTGGGAAATTACATATCACCCTGTTTTATCCATTGTCCCATTTTCGACATTTTAAAGATACCGTCGCTATTTCTTCCTTGGAATCCAACTTGAATCATTGTAAAGCAACCATCTCCATCCGAACAAGCCATTAATACGACAGAATGATAACCTTTATAATTAAAATTTGATGAAGCTGTATTCGGAAGTTTTTGAATTCTAATATGCTTTCCATCCAAGGCTCCTAAGCAATTTCCAACATTCCATAATTGATAAAATCGATCAGAAATAGCTAACCATTCATCCTCATTCCGTAGTTTCATATAAATTGGTTGGAGTACGTCCCAAATTGCCTTGGTAGTGGTTCCAATTATTTCACTGATTGTGCTGATCCCTCTCATAAAATATAGTGATAAGTCTGAAAATGTACTGCCTGTTGCCAGATACCTAAAACAAAATATTATAATAATCAACCGATTAAAATTTATTAAAAACAATAAATTTAATTTAAAATTAACATAATTTTTTTCCAGCTGCCAATTGTAAGGAGAAGTGGCGAAACATTCGAACTGTGTTTACAAGAAAATTGAAAAATCCGAAGAGTGGATCTGGGAGACAGAAAATAGTACCATCGTCTCTAGCGAAATAAAATGAAAGCGATTTAAATGTTGCACCTGTAGCCAAATACCTAAAAATAAACAATGACATTAATACCTGCTTTTTTAGTTTCGTCTGCAAAAGAAAAGTGGAAGAATATTCGCGCAGTGTACGTGCGCAAGAGAAAATTACCTGCGAGTGGATCTGGAAGGAAAAAGCCCTACTATTTAAACCAGTATATGGATTTTGTTATTCCTTTTATAAAAGGCCAAATCATCGAGGTAGGGAATTTCCCATCACCGCCACCAAGCTGTAGAAACAGTAGAAAACGTTACTGATGAACCGGAAAATTGTACAACTCAAGAAACGCAACCTACGACCACAGAAAGTATTGTGATCGATACAACAAAACCAAAAAGAAGAAAAGAAAAATTGTCATCTGTTGACAAGGCTTTCATAGATTTTTTTTCAAAATAAACGAACTAATGCTACTAATAACAAAAACAATCCACGAAAACAGTTTTTAGATAGTCTTCTACCGGAAATAGAAGAAATGCCTGAGCATAGCTTTAGAACATTTAAGAGACAGGTGTTACAATTAATTGATAATCTATCCAATAGTACATATCTGCCCAAACCTCAACAGCTACTTTCAAATTCATCTGATTTAGAACCTATCCATTATTCACGATCTGCTTCCGAAACATCATTTCTGTCTACTCATGTAAATTCCCCCGATATTTTACCTTGTAACGGTTCCGTTTGAGGTTATTCAATTTCTTAGATTTCGTTCTTTAAATCGTTATTTTTCGTATTCATATTCTAATAGTTCGCGCCTTTTTAGTGGAGTTGTTGCGTGCTTCTTTTTGATTGGTCGGATGAAGGCGGAACGTTAAATTTCCGGTCGCGATTTGGGAGAGACGAGAAAAGGTCGTGGTCTCGAGAAGATCTTGTCTCACTGTCGTTAGTGGTTCAGTTAAATTTTTGAATGGTTTAGTCCTTTTGAAGAATCAATCATTGAGTTTGGTTGTTACTGGGATTGTTCTTCGACCATTTGATGGGATTTGTGGACTTCCGTACCTATTATTAGTCGATAAATTTCGACGTCGCAATTGCGGATATAAAACTGGATCACGTACGTTAACAGCGACGCCATCATCGTTTCAACGAAGGTTATTTTATTGGAGGCGTTTACGGTAGTTTTGGTCCTCCGTGGAATGTCTTAATCGTGTTGAACGATTATCAACCCACCAATCGACGAGATCATCTTCCCCTTGGTAAAGAATTTTAGTGGAAGAATTTTTAGAACGTCATCTTGAAACTGCGCCATCGAAAGTCGTTTGAAAGTCATTTGAAATCTGTTGATGACAGATTTGGGTCATCCATAACCTCAATATTTTGGTACCTTTGTTATCTGTTTGGAGAAGATTATTCTGAATTGGATTGGAACTGGAACCGTGGGATGCTGTTTGGGCCCGTAGAAGATTAAGGCTAAGTTGCATTTTTTTGTTTTATGTGAACATCAACTTTATTATTTTTTTTTGTATAAAATCTGAATTTTGATCAGAGAAGTTAGAGTTACTCAACTTCTAAAATCTGATATATTAATTGTTCATGCAAGAACGCATTGTCGAACCTCGAACGCGCATGATCCACTCGGGGGCGTGCGCCCTCTAACGTTATCCTCACCTTTATCATTATCGACAAGACGTTCGCGCGCACGAGTCGAATTTAAATGTAAAGAAAAGGTAGTGAGTGACAATATAGATATATATACGTAAGACAATTTTATCTTTTATTTTCATATTTATTAACATTTGAAATCAGCACCTCCTCGTTAATTACCCAGCTTATTGCTGCGCGTACATTTATGGTCCTTCGAGCCGGATTCGGCATTTTGATTACCGGTTTTTGGGCAAATTTAACGCCGTCTCTTGTCAATCGCCATTTTTCCTCACGCCTTTCTTCGCGTTTTTCGTTCTACAAATCTGAGTTTTTCATCGTCATCTCAGCAATTAAACCCAACAACTATTTCGTTTAAACCTGAAAATAATAAAACAATTATTAATATCAATATATTTCTCTTGTTTAAAGAAAACCTTTTTGACGTTGCGCGTTGTCAATCCTTCTTTGGGAATATCTACTTTATTCTTTATCAGTTTTTAAATTGTCCCTTGAGAATCTATTCCCCTTGGAATAATTTTGATTTCTTTTACTTCCACATTTTCTGGAATATTTTTCTTTTCATTTTTTTTCTTAATTCTCCCTTGAGAATCTATTCCCCTTGGAATAATTTGGATTTCTTTTACCTCCAAGTTTTTTGGAACATTTTTCTTTTAATTTTTTTTTCTTCTTAATTCTCCTTTGAGAATCTATTCCCCTTGGAATAATTTTGATTTTTCTTACTTTGCACATTTCTGGAATATCTTTCTTTTAGTTTTGCTTCATTCTCCCTTGAGAATTCATTCCCCCTGGAATTTCATTATTTTTTTTTTTTTTTTCTTCTTCTGGGAATTTATTGCCCTTGCAATTTAAATTCTTACCTCAATATTCTTACAATAGAATATATTATAATTTTCATTTTGATTTTCCCTTTATGGTGTTTCCCCTTGGCTACCTTAATTATCCCCATTCATATTAACTTTCCTAAGTCTCCCTTGAGATGGACAAGCTTACAAAATTAAAGTTACGACGAAGTGTTTTCCAAAATCGTCTTACCGAGGCTCGAGACAGTGGTCAAACTGCTTCCGATGATTCCTCTCTACAACTCATCTTTCTTGAACAAGCCAAACGTGCTGATAAAGCTTACGACGAATTTACAACCATTCACAATCAAATTATAGGACTTATTGAAGAAACAGACTTTGATGATCAAGATAAAATTCGCAAAGATGTTGATACGGCCTATTTTACTATAAAGGCTCTCTTTCACAAAATGCAACAACCCGATGCTTCCGATTCTGTTCCAGCTCCGTCTACGCCTAAATTAAATAAAATTGTCATTCCGACTTTCGATGGAAATTATAAAAACTGGCCGACATTTTTTGATTTATTTAGAACGTTAATTCATGAAAACGATTCCTTGTCACCAGTGGCAAAGTATCAATATTTGCTTACTTCCTTGAAAGGAGAAGCGTTTAATTTGTTAAAGGGCCTTCCCGTCACAAATGAAAACTATTCCATTGCCTATACCACCTTAAAAAGAAGATATCAGAACAAGCGTCATTTGGCTACGCTTTATTTTAACGAGATTATAAATTTAAAACCTGTTCATGATGAATCGTCCAAGTCTTTCCGACATTTTATTGATACCTTCAAAGAGAATGTTGAAGGGTTTCGATCGCTTAAGTTTCCCGTTCAACATTGGGATTTTCTCTTATTCAATCTTCTTCTTCTGAAGATCAACACCGCAACAAAGACGAAATTTGAATCCGAACACGCGTCAGTTGAAATTCCAACGTACACTCAATTAATTGATTTCCTGGAAAAGCAGGCAAAAGCTTTGAATTCAGTTTCACTCACGTCAAATGAAAAAACTCACCTGAATCAATCAAAATCGTCTCAAAATATTCGTAACAAGCCATCCATCAATCTGAAGGTTGAAGAGGCCACAAAAATTAAATGTGTGTTGTGTTCCCAATCACATCCATTATATCGATGTTCAACATTTCACGCAAAATCTGCAGCCGATAGATTATCATTTGCCAGAGACAACAACTTATGTCGCAATTGCCTTAATAACTCGCATCAAACAAATAGCTGTTCATCTACTCATCGTTGTAGAGTTTGCCATCAAAAACACCACAGCTCTTTACACTTCGATAATTTTAAATCGTCATTGGTTCACGTTGGAACTACAGCCTGTGATGTCAGTCAAACCTCCGACCCTACAAATCAACAGATTATTTTACCGATCGCCTTTTTGCAAATCAAAGATCGATTTGGTACATTACATCTCGTTCGAGCCTTAATAGACTCAGGAAGTATGTCCAACTTCATTACAGCAAAACTTGCTAAAAAACTTCGTTTGCCTCGGACTCGAAATACTTCATTGGAAATCAGAGGCCTTAATTCTATGACTTCTGTATGCAACAAAGGAAAAGTTAAATGTTATGTTCAACCATGCCACACGTCACAACCGTCTTTTGATTTTGATGCCATAATTACACCCAACATATGCTCTGATCAACCCACTTATCAAGACATTCAAATGGCTTATGAACATCTAAAAAACTTAAATTTTCAAAAGGAATTTAAATCGAATCTTAAAGAAGTTGATTTACTTCTGGGTGCGGAATTAGTACCTCAAATCCTTACTAGTGGTCGTATACGAGGAGGTCCCAACGATCCAGTCGCAGTTGAATCCGTTTTCGGTTGGTTGCTTATGGGACGTTCTTCATTATCTTCATCGACACCAACATCAACTTGTTTGTCAACGATAGCTTCTTCATGTTCACTTGATCATACGATACAAAAGTTTTGGGAAATTGAGTCGATTCCCGTGAAATCTGTATTCACCCCGGAAGAAGAAGCCTGTGAAAAACATTTCCGAGATAATTATACACGTACGACTGGTGGTAGATTCATCGTTTCCTTACCCTTCAAGTCCAATAAACCTACACTGGGAGATTCCTATCAAACTGCTCTCAAAAGATTTAAATCCTTAGAAAACCGTTTGCTTAAAAATCCTTCTTTACATGACGATTACATATCCTTTATGTCTGATTATCTTTCCTCCGGTCACATGTCTTTAAATACCGTCAGCTCACCTCTTTCCTCAGCCACATACTACATTCCTCATCATTGTGTAATGCGCGCAGAAAGCGCATCCACCAAGCTTCGTGTCGTCTTCGACGCCTCGGCGATATCTTCGAATGGGAAATCGTTAAACGATAACTTACTGATTGGTCCCAAGTTACAACAGGACATCGTCAAGGTTTTGCTTAATTTTCGATGTTACAAATTTGCCTTCACGTGCGACATAAAGCAGATGTACCGCCAAATTTTGATTTCCCCTCAAGATAGGAATTATCAACGAATCCTTTGGCGATTCTCTCCTCAAGAGCCATTACAAGAATTCATTCTTAATACAGTTACGTATGGCGTATCATCGGCTCCGTTCTTAGCCCTGCGCACTCTGTTGGAACTGGCTAATCTATATATTAATGAATATCCTTTAGCTGCAAATATCTTAAAAAATAATATCTACGTTGATGATATCGTCACTGGGACAAATTCCATCAAAGAAGGTCTTACCTTACAAAAGGAATTAATCACACTTTTAAAAAAAGGAGGTTTTGAGCTGAGGAAGTGGGCCAGTAACTGCAACGAAATCTTACGATCGGTCTCGGAAAGCGATATACAAACTCCAATATCAATGGACTACGATGAAATATCCTGCGTCAAGGTTCTGGGACTACAATGGGACCCCAATAGCGATATGTTTCACTATTCCTATTCTCCTCGTCCCTCACTTTCCACAAAACGATCTATTTTGTCTGACATTTCTCGCATCTATGACCCTTTGGGCTTTTTAACCCCCTGTACCTTTAAAGCAAAATGTTTTATTCAGCAACTTTGGCAACTGAATCTTGACTGGGATGAAATTCCTCCATATCACATTGCTCAAAATTGGCAAGATTTTAGAGTTAAATTAAAATTATTATCTAACTTACGTGTACCACGATTAATAATTCCCGATGACTCAAACTCAATCCAACTTCATTTGTTTTGCGACGCTTCGCAGAGTGGCTACTGTGCGGTAGCATATTTTCGATGTGTTACACCTCAATCTGTGACGACTTCTTTTATCTGCGGTAAATCCCGCGTAGCTCCTCTTAAAACTCTCTCAGTCCCTCGACTTGAGCTTTGTGCAGCGGTATTGCTCGCCGATCTTTTAAAAATTATTCAGGAAAATCTATCTCCTGAAATTAAAATAACCTCTGTTACCGCCTGGTCAGATTCCCAGGTTGTTTTAAATTGGGTAACTTCTTTACCTCACAAATAGAAAGTATTTGTATCTAATCGGGTGAGCCACATTCAGGAAATATTACCTCCAACCTCATGGAAATATGTCCCATCATCGGACAATCCAGCTGATTGTGGTTCCCGTGGTCTGTTACCGGACCAGCTGTCCTCATTTAATCTATGGTGGAACGGCCCCACTTGGCTAATCTCTGATTCTTACGCTTGGCCATCTCAGATCATGTGTAATCTAAATGATCAAGAATTGATCAATGAACAAAAACCTATCGTAGTTAACTTAATAGAAAATTCTACAAACTTTATCGATAATTTACTTACTAACATTTCTTCTTTATCAAAGATTAAAAGAATTGTAGCTTATGTTCTGCGATTTATACTTAGAACTAGAAAACAGAAGTCCTTATTCTCCGTTTCATTGTCTCAATTTGAGCTCCAAAAAGCTCTACACGTTCTTGTTAAACATGTTCAGCGTGAACATTTTTCTGAGATCTTTACTGCTATTCTCAAATCTAAAAAACTTCCAAAACCCATTCGTAAACTCGTTCCTTTTCTTGATCGGGATGGGTTGCTCAGGGTGGGTGGACGGTTAAAACATTCTGAAGTGTCATACGAACAAAAACATCCGTTATTATTGCCGCGTGATTCTCGGTTGAGTGAATTAGTTATTGAAGATACTCACCGCGAGTTTTTGCATCCTGGACATCGTACTCTGCACGCACTTCTGGCTCAGCAGTTCTGGATTCTGTCACCGCGACGAGCTATTCATCGAGTTATTTCCGGATGTATGAAATGTGTTCGAGCTGATCCCAAGACGCAGATTCCATTGATGGCTAATCTTCCCAGTTACCGATTCTCTGAGCTGAAAGCCTTTTACATATCTGGGGTGGACTTTGCCGGCCCAATATTTACTACAATGCATCGCTCTCGTGGCGTACGGTCTGTAAAGTCGTACATTTGCGTTTTTGTTTGTGCGTCCACTAAAGCCGTACACTTAGAGTTAGTTTCAGACTTATCGACAGACGCCTTTATCGCTGCTCTCCGACGCTTTCTATCTCGTAGAGGACATTGCTCGATGTTATTTAGCGACCAAGGAACAAACTTTGTGGGAGCTGACAACAAACTTCGTGAATTGGCCGCAGCAACTGGTACCTCCTTTGGGATCAACTGGCACTTTAATCCTCCCGGAGGCCCCCATTTCAATGGATTATCTGAGGCGGGAGTAAAATCGGTGAAAAACCATCTCACAAGAGTTATCGGAGAGCAGATACTTACATTCGAAGAAATGTACACCGTCTTAACACAAGTGGAAGCAGTATTAAATTCAAGGCCGTTGTATCCGATGTCAGGTGATGCAAATGACTTACAACCCTTAACCCCCGCGCATTTTTTAGTTTTAGGTCCACTTAATTCCGAATTACCGGAACCTAACCTTACAAAACGACCGTTAAATCGTCTTGACCGTTGGAACCTAATCCAAAGGATGGTCCAAGATTTCTGGGGGCGCTGGCGTGACGAGTATTTGCACACACTACAACAGAGACACAAATGGTCGGAAAATTCTCCAGGAATTAACGTTGGAGACCTTGTTGTTATAAAACACGACCAAAAACCGCCACTTCAATGGACATTTGGGCGCGTATGCGACATCCACCCTGGCCAAGATGGACTCGTTCGCGTCGTATCTGTTAACACCACCAATGGCGTTTTGGTTCGACCTGTTTCAAAGATTTGTTTGTTACCAAAAAAGAATCGTGATAATTGTAATTAATTTATACTTAATCTATTCGTTGTACTCTTCGTTTCATTATTTTGTTCACTAGTCACTTTAATTGTTGTTAAAATTATATTAATTTTGGTGGGTGGAATGTTCATGCAAGAACGCATTGTCGAACCTCGAACGCGCATGATCCACTCGGGGGCGTGCGCCCTCTAACGTTATCCTCACCTTTATCATTATCGACAAGACGTTCGCGCGCACGAGTCGAATTTAAATGTAAAGAAAAGGTAGTGAGTGACAATATAGATATATATACGTAAGACAATTTTATCTTTTATTTTCATATTTATTAACATTTGAAATCAGCACCTCCTCGTTAATTACCCAGCTTATTGCTGGGTAATTTGTTAACTTTTTTTTTGTTGTCTTGACAATTCAAAGTTTTTTATTATTTACATTTTTGTAAGGGTAATTGCATTTGAGGTTATAATTCTTTTTTTATCGTTTATTTTTGATATCCCCTTACTGTTCAAATTGGCCAATCTGAAAAGTTTTCGCGATACTGTTTTTTTGTTCATTTATTCTAAATAAAGTTAGGATCGTAATTGTGTAACTTACGATACAGGGGGGTGCTATATTTTCTTTTTTTGTATGCGATTACAGCAACATTTTGGTTAAGTTGTATAAACTTTATTCTTATAATTTGAGAACTTTGCTCCAATTGTCATTACATATTTTTTTATATACCCACGTATATTTACATGTGTATACATGAATGTTTTTCTACGATTACATATAATATAGATACTCTTTCTTCAGTTCCAAATGTGGTTGTTGGTTATTTGTTCTCATTCCTTTCTGTAACTCTAAGTTCGGACTTGATTAGGGTGTGGTCAAGTACGTTCGTAAATGTTTTATATAAGTCCGTGGCGTCCATTAACATCTTTGAATATTACTTTAAATCCACGCCGTCTCCACTGTCTAAAGGCTGGCTGAGGTAAGTAAACCTTTACGTAACCTTGACATCGTCTGGTGTTTTGTTTGCCCTTTTGTTTGTTTAAAAAGAAGTGCCACAACCTAACAATCAGGAATTAATTTCTGAATCTACTACTTCTCTCAACGAATTATTTACTACAGTCTATGGAAATAAGAAGACAGGAAATAGAAGATATTTCAATCGTAATTTTATTAACTATAGATGTAGGCTTATACAGTAATTATACCAAGTAAGTACAATAAAATAAATGTAAATCTTACCTTACAGTTATTAGCAACCTTTAGCGCTATTCACAAATATAATTTAAAAAGTGAAAAATATTTTAGAACGGTAATGCCAAAAACGTATGACAAAGTAAAGACCAAGGTCATGAATTTGGTTGATAAATGTGCATGGATAAGTGCCACTACAGATATATGGTCAAATCCAAGTAAAACCTGCACTTTATTAAGCTTTACAGCACATTTTATTATAGGTTCACAAAGATTGAAAGTGATATTGGGCGCAACAGTACTAGATCAGGACCATACCGGCGCTTATATTGAACAAAAAATAACTGAAATGGTGAATGACTGGAATATTAGCAAGAAGCTGTTCCTAATTATACGTGATAATGCAGCCAATATGGTATGTGCTATGAGAACGCAATATCAATCCCTAGGCTTTGTGGCGCATACTCTGCAATTAATCATAAAAGATGTTTTGTTTGAAAATGAGCGGAACAAAATTTTAGTACATAACTGTAGAAAAATTGTAGGCAGTTTTCGTCGAAGCGAGCAGGCATCTAGAAAATTGACCGATTGTCAAAGTCAGTGTGGACTTCTGATTCATTGTTTGCTGCAAGACATAGAAAGTTGTAGAGCAAAAAAGAACAATAAATCTCTATGCCGTTGAGCATGAAGGTATACCTACACTTTCCTGCACTGACTGGAAACATATTGAAAATTTAATAAATATGCTAAAATATTTTTATGAGGCTACACTCGACATATCCTCTGACAGTGCCTGTATTTCGATTATTATACCATTATTAGCTGTACTAAACAATAACCTACAACTTCAAGACGAAAACGAAAATAAAGACATTACTGAAGTAAAAAGAAAACTATATGAATTTTTAAATAAACGATTTGATTATGCGAAAGGAAATTCTTTTCTTATAACATCTACGTTACTTGACCCAAGATTTAAATCCAAATACCTGACTTCTGCAGATGTAGATATTGCCATGACCGATATGAGAAACTTTTTGAACCACATAAAGCAAAAAACACCGAACGAAGAGCTTGATTTATATCCTAAACTCTGCACTAGTCACCCAGGAAAGGAAGGCAGTTTATGGGAAACGCATTACAACACACCTGATCACGACATTCATGACGCAAAAATCGAAACAGAAAATTGTGAAAATACAATGCAATCACCAGAAGATATACTGGAGAAAACCCTTAAATGCTATCTTTTGGAACCAAGACTTCAGCGGAATGCCGATATATACTCATATTGGGATTTCAGCCCGTACCCTATCTTGCAAAAAATTGCATTAAAATATCACTCTTCGCCACCTACCAGTGTTACTAGTGAACAATACAGCCAACTACAAAGGGTGCCCAAAACACCCGAAAATAAAAAGGGATAAAAAGGCTCCAGTAGTCGCGGCGAAATCCGTGAAAGCGGTTAGTTAAGTAGTCAGGCGAAAAAGCCCAAAGGCAACGCTAACGTTGCCCCCAAAGCGAACGCCCCAACTACCAAGGTAGTTCGGAAAGAGGTCGCGGCGCCCAAAACTAAGCTCAACGAGCCGAAGCAAAAGGCGACCGACGACCCTCCGAAGCTATCGAGGTCGCAGAGGAGGCGTCGCAATAGGAGGCTTCGTAAAAGCGGGTCGATCGCAGTGGCTGAAACACCATCACCGGTCAATGTTGCGGAACAGGCGGCGGTTGAACCCCCAACCGACCCCCTCGTCAACATACTGGCGATGATGAGCGAGGTCATCCGGATCGACAAATCCGATAGGGACGCACGAGCAAAGTTGTGCCTCCAAATCATGTCCGAGATGATGAAACTCTTATGATGACTCATCGAAGACCGAGAGTACCTCATTCGCTTGAGTTGGCTTATTGGAACGCCAACGGCCTTGTCTGTAAACAGAATGAGCTTCGCGAGTTCGTCGAAAGGTACGACCTTGACGCGATACTCATCTGCGAAACCCATCTGCGAGCGGGCGACAGGCCGCGGCTGCCTAATTATCGCTTCTATCGAAACGATAGAGTTGAAGCAAGAGGCGGCGGGACAGCCATCTTTGTAAGGACCAGTTTGGATCATTACGAGGATCTGACTCCCCCTCTTCAACATCTCGAAGCTACTACGATTGTGGTACGAACACTATCGGGGTGCGTCCGCTTGATCGCCGCCTACAATCCGCCGAATCGGCGGTTGTTGGAAGACGATCTAACTGGTGTCTTGGATACGGACAAAGGCGTGGTTATCGCCGGCGACCTAAACGCCAAGCACCCATCGTGGAACAGTCGGATCGCAAACGCGAACGGTAAAATACTGCGGAGTTTTACCGACGAGACGGGCATTGTCATCGATGCCCCCGCCGACCACACGTATTACCCGTCGAACGAAAGGCAACGATCTGACGTTTTGGACGTGGTTGTAATGAAAAATGTCAGACTAGTTCATAGAGTTACCACGCTCAACGAACTTAGTGTATCGTGGCCGGCTTTTACCGACCACATGCACCACAATATGGGACAAATACGACCGATCCACAACGCTCAGGAACTGGATGAGGCTGTTGAACGACTCCAGGGGACGGTAACTTCGTATACACAATCGTGTATGTAGTGTTCCCTCACACCGCAGAAGGCGCTGCTAGCGTTGGCGCTTTATTTGAAATATTAAAATTTCAAATATTTAAAAAATGTATTGGTTTGATGAGAAAGTAGTAGTGAAAACGTATTTTACATAAGTAAAATACATATTCACTCACTTTATTAAATATAACAAATATAATTGTAAAAAATATTTATATTAAAAAAAAAAATATATATATATATATATACATATACACATAAAAATTAATACACACAAACAGTATATACACATAAAAATTAATACACAAAAAAAATATTAAACTTAAAACTAATAATAATTAAAAGTAATTATTATAATGACTACAATATTTGCCGTATTTTTTTTCTTGATGCCTGTCTTTTCAGGCATTTCAAGGCAGCAATTTTTTTAATTTTATCATTGATTAATGCAGGTCTCAACTCTTTTCCATTTAATATGCTATTTACATTTTTTAACATTTTTTAATTTTAATTTTATACATATACTAGTAAAATTACATCATCTCAGTTATAAGTGTTGTAATGTAAAGAGATAACTTTTAAATTCTAATTATAATAAACATAATTATATAATTGATCAACCAATCAAAATCAAAATTATATTACATATATCGTATATACTAAACATTTTAATTGTATAAATTATTATATAAAGTATAACTTCTTAATTGTATTAATTTATATCAATAATTATTATAATATTTAATTCTATTTGTTATACTAAACAATTACAACTTCTCATTTTTTGTATTGTAATGGAAAGTAAAGTATTTGTAGTTGGCGAATATTGCACAATAATTAATCAAGTCAATAAACTCAAAAAAACGCACGAGTAGGCATACTTGTGCGAGGAGTGCGATATTCGCCAATTCAACAAATAAATTGAAAAGAAGAAGTTAAACATTACATGGCGATCCTGCCAGTTCAATTATAAATTGGCATTAGAAAAAAAAAAACAGATTAGGATAAAAGGTCAACGAAACAGTATAAAAAGTAAAGTGAAAAAAAAAATTAAATTATCAACATACATACATACAATGGGGTACAATCAGTCAAAAGAAGAGAAGGAAGTCATTATAACTCAAGCCGGTAACAGCGGAGGTACCACGACCACAACCCCTGGGACAACATTTACAATGTGGGAAATAGGAGTTTTCCTTGTGGGATTGCTGCTCATCATTATAATTGCTCGTTTTGTGTGGATAAAATGCAACAAGAGGATGGAGAAGAAAATTCGAAGAGAGATCACCAGGAGTCAGGATCTAATGGAACTCAACGTTCGTAGAGATTAACTCGTGAATTTGGGTGCCGAGTGGTCTTTGTAACGGTCAGTAAACTATTGTTTATTATTTTATGAATATTTTAAAAGAAATTAAGAATTTATTAGATGAAGTTAAGGCATTTAAAGTTAATAGAATTAAAGATAATCAAGATAAGCGTAATAATAAAGAGTTAATAAATCGTCGAATTAGTCAAGTAGCTGGTTTTAGTTCAAGGTTAGATAATTTAAAATGTTTAGCTATAAAGGATGTTCAAAAGACAGACATAGTTTCTGAAATTAAGAATTATAATAAAGCAATAGAATTATTACTTGAGGAAATTAGAAACATTCTTAACGAGAGGTTAGAAAATATTGAAACCAATATGGGAGAATCATTTTGTTTAAAAACTGCTGGTAGCCTTCTTCCAGTTATGAATGGAGAAGAAAATACCACTAAAGCGTTAATTGATTCAATGATGTTATATTCAGAAATGTTGAAACCCGAGCATACAAAATTTTTAATTAAATTCGTATTGAAAACGCGTCTTTCAGAAAACGCAAAAATAAGACTCAATAAAAGTTATGATTCTTTAGAGTCACTTGCTGAAGACATTAGAATTAATTTCATCACTAAGAAATCAGCAGCCGTTCTCTCAAACCAACTTCACCAAATTCGGCAATTAGAAAAGTCAATTGATGATTTTGGAAGCGAAGTAGAACAATTACTTAGCGAGTTAACTTTAGCTCAAGCGGGAGGCAATGATACTTTGTTGAAATCATTGCGGAGTGTAAATGAACAAATCGCTATTAATTCTTTTTGTAACGGGATAAGAAATCACGATGTTCGAATGATTGTCAAAGCTCGTCATTGTGCTACTTTGAAAGAGGCAATTAATACCGCTAAAGATGAGGAAAAAAGTAAACCTTCAACATCAAATGTTTTTCATTTTAATAATCGCGGAAATTTTCGAGGAAATGGTAACTATGCGAGTAGAAATCGCCCAAATTTTCGTAAACCATTTAATTCCAATTATAGAGGGTTTAACAATAGGTCAAAAGTAGATTATCATCAAACCTACCAAACCAATCGCGATCAAAACTCTGTGCGATCAAGACCTTATAACAATCGGGGTAATTATAATACTTCTCGGGGTCGAGGTAATTTTCGAGGTCGCGGAAATTATCCTAGAAATGTATATGTCGCGGAAACCCCAGATAATAATGTAGATTCACCTGCTGAGAACAATCAAACCGAACCCGATCGATTTTTTCGTAACTAATTCTGATAATGTAATTTTAAGTATGAACGGTATGAACTACATTTGCATTTCATATAAAAATAAAAAACTAAATTTTCTCATTGACACTGGTGCCACTGTAAGTGTGATTTTTAAAGATATTTTAGAACCTTATGAAAAAATTGATTTTAACAAAAAGATTACAATTAATGGAATTGGTGGTTCCACTAAATCTTTAGGATCAGTTACTCTTAATATAGATATATTAAATAATAAACTTAAACATGAATTTTTGGTAATGAACAACTTTTGTAGAAATATGAATGGAATAATTGGTTCTGATTTTCTAGTAAAATATGCTGTAACTATAGATTTCGGAAAATTTTTAATGTTTATTTGGCATGATTCAAAACAAATTAGTATTCCATTAGAATCAATATATGAAAATTATACCACAATTCGTTCGCGTTGCGAAATAATAAAATATTGTTGGGTCGATGATCATGATGATTGTGTTGTCTCACCTTGCAAAATTGCGGAAGGAGTTTTTACAGCTGGTGTTATTGCGAAACCTAAATCACACGTCATACCTGTTCGTATTTTAAACACAAACGATAATGATGTTAAAATTAGAAATTTTAGACCGTGCACTTCTAAATTAAATAATTTTGAATTATATTCTTTCGATTGCAATGAAATTACGTTAGATAGAGTTAACAAAGTATTAGATTTAATAGACGTTAAAGAATTAAACAAGGAAGAAAAGACGTCAATACAAAAAATTTGCGCAAAATACGCAGGCACTTTTCTATTAGAAAACGATCCTATAAGCGTGACAAACATTCTCAAAGAAAATATTCGATTAAAACAAAACGTACAACCAATATATGTTAAACCGTATCGGTTGCCTCATAGCCAAAAGGTAGAAATCGACAAGCAAATTGATAAAATGTTGAACGAGGGTGTTATTGAGGAAACCAAATCAAGTTGGTCCTCACCTCTTTTAATTGTTCCCAAGAAATCAGATTCCAACGGAGAAAAAAAGTGGAGAGTTGTCATAGATTATAGACTTTTAAATAAAAACATAGAGGATGACCGATTTCCATTGCCAAACATAACCGAGATTTTGGATTCATTAGCCGGAGCAGTTTATTTTTCGCATTTAGACCTTTCCCAAGGTTATTATCAAATCGAGCTTGATAAAGAAAGCAGAAAGTATACAGCTTTCACAACCAATAAGGGTCAGTTTCAGATGACTAGGCTTCCTATGGGTTTAAAAACCAGCCCGAGTTCATTTTCAAGGGCAATGACAATAGCAATGTCTGGGTTAAATTTTCAATCTTGCTTTGTATATTTAGATGACCTAATTGTATTCGGAAATGGATTACAGAACCATAACCAGAATTTAGTTAAAGTTCTTGAGAAATTGCGTCAAGTTAATTTAAAACTTAATCCGACAAAATGTAAATTTTTAAAAAGAGAAGTTTTGTATTTAGGACATTATATTTCTGCAGAAAGTATTCAACCAGATCCGAATAAAATCAGTGTTATAAGAAATTATCCGATTCCTAAGTCAGCAGACGAAACAAAACGATTCGTAGCGTTTGTTAACTATTACAGGAAATTTATTAAAAATTTTGCGGAAATCGCTACACCTTTAAACAGATTAGCTCGGAAAGCAGTCAAATTTGTTTGGGATGAAGATTGTCAATCGTCATTTGAAACACTTAAACAATATCTAATAAATCCACCCTTATTGCAATATCCGAACTTCTCCCCGGAAAATGAATTTATTCTAAGGACGGACGCTTCTGGTTATGCAATTGGGGCAGTTTTATGTAATTCTAACAATAAACCAATTGCATACGCCAGCAGAGCCCTAAACAAATCCGAAATTAATTATGCCACTATCGAAAAAGAACTTTTAGCTATTGTTTGGTCAGTGAAACATTTTCGTCCTTACCTTTTTGGACGTAAATTTCAAATATACACAGACCATCGACCATTAGTATATTTGTTTGGTATGAATAATCCGTCGTCTAGACTAACAAAATTTAGGTTGGTACTGGAGGAATTTGATTTCGAGGTGAATTTTGTGAAGGGAAAAGATAACGCACCTGCTGATGCTTTATCAAGAATTAAAATTGATTCAAACGATCTAAAAGAATTAGCAAATAATGTTTTTATAGTTACCAGAGCACAAAGTAAGAAAAATTTAAATTTGTCTACTCGTTTTAGAGGATCTTCAATTGATGAAAGCAATGACGGGACTGGCCATCCTAGCATTGTTGAAGTATTGAAACCGCCCCTCAATTCGGTAGAAATTCGAGAATTAAATAATAAAACGTACTTAAATAAAAACATAATTAAATTGGGTAATATATATTATGATATCAAAATAAAAGTAATTTATATTAAAAGTTGTCTATCAGCTTCTGCCCTAGACGCAGAGTTGAGACACTTGAATGATATTTGTAGAAAATACGTAATTCCAAAATTGTACGTGTATAAATGTGAACAAAATGAGAAATTAATTGCTCTATTTTCAAAAGCATCGATAAACCTTCAACAATACAATATAAAAATTTGCGTTATTGCTAAAGCAGAAAGAATTAAATGTAAACAAACGCGTCAATTAATCCTTAACGATTTTCATTTGCTTCCTACCGGACGACATTCAGGAATTAATCTAATGTACGCTAACATCAAAAAATATTATTTTTGGGAAAATCTGAGAAATGATGTATCTAACTTCGTGAAGAGGTGTGATGATTGCCAAAGGTACAAGCATTCAAAACCTAATGTGGAACCTTTGTCAATCACCACTACTTCTTTGTCGGCGTTTCAAAAAATTTATTTGGATTTGGTGGGTCCACTTGTTCAGGATAACGATGATAATAGATACATCTTAACAATACAATGTGAACTCACTAAATTCGTAGAAGCTTACCCATTGATAAACAAGGAAGCCTTAACGGTAGCACAGTCTTTCGTAAATAATTTCATTTTAAAATTAGGCATTCCAACGGGAATTGTTACAGATCAGGGTAAAGAATTTCTGGCAAATGTCTTTAAAGAGTCCGCAAAACTTTTAGGTATTAAGCAATTGTCTTCAACAGCTTACCACCATGAAACATTGGGATCATTAGAAAACACTCACAAATGCTTAGGGGCATACTTACGTACCCAAACAAATAAATTTCCATATACATGGAGTACATGGGTGCCCTTTTGGTGCTTTTCATTTCATAATACAGTGCATACGGAGACGAAATATACGCCGTATGAGTTGGTATTTGGAAAAAAATGTAATTTACCGTCAAATTTATTAACAAAAATTGATCCCATATATAATTTCAACGATTACCCAACAGAATTAAAATTTCGCTTACAAAGCGCTTGGGACGATGTGCGAAATAACCTCATTGAATACATCGGACCTTATAAAGTCATTCGTGAAAATTCACCCAATGTAATTATTAAAGTAAAAAATAAAACTGTGGAAGTGCATAAAAACCGCGTAAAACCATATCATAACTAAATAAATTTAGTTGTTATTTAGTTTTAAATTAGAAACCCGGGACGTAGATTTAAGAATATTAGATGTAATAGGAAGGTGTAATGGAAAGAAACCTCAAATTAACGTTGAAGAAAGAAAATAATAATATTCGCGATAGTTATTATTTTCTTTGTTAGCGAGGAAGGTGTAATGCGATAATTAATCAAGTCAATAAACTCAAAAAAACGCACGAGTAGGCATACTTGTGCGAGGAGTGCGATATTCGCCAATTCAACAAATAAATTGTGATTGTTATATTGGTAATTAGAAGTAAGCTAAACTTAGACCTGTAATGTAGTCGTCGTAAGAATAAATAAAGAAAGTAAAGAAAAAAGTTATTTTAAATAAATTACACTCGAAACCCATAAAGAAATCACACAGAAATGAAAAGAAGAGGTTAAACATTACAGTATGTTTTACGAACATAGTAAGCAAGAGAGGCCCTTTTAGTTAAGGTCTCCTTTTTGATGGTTGTTCTAGCTGGAAAAGGAAGACCTTTTCCTTTTTTGCTCTTACTTACTATATCGTATTGTATTGGATTCTTATTTCAAATTGGATTTATTCATGCATTCCATAAAATATTGATTATTGGTAAAATGCATGCTACAAACTCTTCTATTTGCCCTTACTTTTTGAACCGGCATTGTCAAAAAATCATTTCGTTGGATAGCATTAATCCATTCTTTGTATAACTGAAACAACAATGTTATTATAAAACAAACACCCCTTTAAAATAAATTAATCATTTAAATACAGATAAACAAGTATACATACCTCTTCATCCTTTGGAAATGCATGCATTTTTATGCCCTTTATTCCATAAGAAGGGCAATTTCTTACTGAGCATATATGCACCATATTTAATTGTTACACAATTCGTTTTTTGCAATCACAAAATTTTAAAATTAGTAAAAAAAAATCGATCAAAACTTAAACGAAACGCTGTTTAACTGACAGTCAGTTAAATTGAAATAAACAAATAAAATGGTGGACCCAGCTGACCACGCGATCCAGTTGGGACGGGAAGTGAGGGGAAGTGGGGGAAACGCTACTAACGCCTTCAACGGTGAGAGGAAACACTACATTACGACAACTTTTGGTATAGGAAGGTGCCACCCCCTGAACGACTCACGGTCGCTATCGAGGATTCTCTTCGATACGCAACCAACACGATTTCCGTAAAGGACCGTCGGTGGGCGCTCCCAGCGCGCATCAGGGAACTTATGCGGGAGCGTGATCGCGTCAGACGGACTTATCAGCGAAATTGGGATCCCGATCTCAAAAGACGCTATAACCGTCTGCGCGATAAAGTGAGAAGGGAACTCGCGGAGTTCCGATATGCGTCTTTCGACGCCAAACTCGACGCCCTGAACAGCGAAGGCGATCACTCCTGTTGGAAGATGGTCAAGGTGCTGAAGGGGAACACGTCACGCATGCCGCCCATTCACGGTGAAACCGGAATGGCTTTCACTCTCGAAGAGAAAGCAGAGGCTCATGCCGATAACTTCGAAAACCAGTGCAGCCCGCTATGCGACGATGACGAAGATGAAGATTTCATCGATCGAGTCGAGCGCGTGGTGAGCAGGCGACTGGCTGTAGAAGATGATCGGCACATCGAGCACGCTTCCCCAACCGAAGTGAAAGAGGCAATCGCGAGATGTAAGTCGAACAAGGCATCGGGACCGGACGGAATAGGAAACGCCGCTTTAAAGGCTCTACCTTTAAAAGCGGTCGTTTCGCTAACGGGGATCATCAACGCGACGCTCCGGCTGCGCCATTTTCCCACCAAGTGGAAAAGCGCGGACGTCGTCGTGTTACCGAAACCCAGTGCGAATCCAACGTTCCCGCAAAATTACAGGCCCAACAGTTTGCTTTCTTGTCTCGGCAAGGTATGTGAGAGGGTCGTCCCGACGAGGCTACAAAGATCCGTTCAAGATCTTAACCTTATTCGGGACGAACAGTTTGGTTTCCAACCCAAACATTCGACCGTACACCAGGTACTGCGACTTGTCGAACACATAACCGATGGCTTCAATCGAAATGAAAACACTTGTGCTGTGTTTTTCGACGTTGCCAAAGCGTTCGACAAAGTATGGCATGAAGGACTTTTGTTCAAAATGCTAGAAGCGGGCGTGCCCCTGGCGTTAGTTCAATTGATCGCGTCCTACCTTGACGGTAGAAAGGCGCGCATCAAATTGAAAGGTACGCGTTCGAGATAGCGAATCCTAACTGCAGGCATCCCTCAGGGGTCGTTGCTTTCACCGATACTCTTTTGTATCTTTGTGAGCGACCTACCCCGTTCTGAGGGCATTCAGTTAGCGATGTACGCCGACGATGTATGCATCTACAGCAGATCTTGGTCCCCCAAGGTCGCCGCTCGTAGACTGCAGGCAGCATCGGACGAACTGCTAGACTACTTCGCAAAGTGGCGGGTCAAAATCAACGCTGATAAAAGTACCGCAGTACTTTTTACTCGGCGTAGGAAGAGACCCCCCGATGCGATGGTACTGCAAGGGGACGAGCTCCCCTGGCGTTCTGAAGCCAAGTATTTGGGTGTCATTCTGGACTCTAAACTAACTTGGAAAAGTCACATCGAGTCGATGGCGAACCGGGCGAAAGCAGCTCTGGTCAATCTGTACGCTCTGATAAATCGTCGAAGTAAGTTGGATCCTCTACGGAAGACTCGGCTCTACAAAGCGGTTATCAGACCTACGATGACTTACGCCTCTTCCGTCTGGGGTTACGCCGCGCACTCGCACGTGCAAAAACTCCAAGTTGTTCAGAACAAGGTCCTAAGGATGGCATTTGATGCACCTTGGTTTGTCAGTAATCCGACACTGCACAATGATTCCCAGATGGCGACCATCGAGGAGTTCATTCGTGACAAGGCCAGTACCGAATTTACGCGGCTCGAAAACCACCCCAATCCCCTCCTAGCGGGATTAACGGATTACGACGTTGAACACCTTCGCCACAAATGGCTAAGGCTGCTTCTCGTCTGACGATCCAGGAGTCCGACTGTCCTTCCCAATTCCACTTACGATGTCACTGTTAATTAGTGAAAATTTTGTAATATATTTTCCGTTTGTTTTAGGTCCGATGAAGAGGGTTAGGGAAGAAATTCCAGGTACCTCAAGAGGCCCGTCATGTTCACCGTTCACCATCGGCAGTTCCGACCACACCAGCGACGTGTACGTTAAACAAGAGAAAACTCCAACCACGCTACGCATCAAGATCGACGCTCCGCATCAAGATCGAGGCCCGATCCACTGTAAATAAATACCCCTGATGTAAATACGCCTTGTAAGATATTGTAAATAAATTTTATTGTTAAACCAACGGCTGGTTTTCTTCGACGGCGCACCACCCCCATCATAACAAAAAAAAATTTTGAAGTAATCAGTTAAATTTGTGGTACAAGCGAGTATATTTGTTATCTAATATTTCGTTTAATAGATTATCGGTGTTATTTTTAGATTGTTTATAGATTTCATATTCTTCCAGTAAGTCCAGCTTCAAAGATTTGGGTTGGTGATGAATAAGTTCCATATTATTAAGACTTATTTTATGATTTGTTTCTGTAATATGTTTGAAAATAGCGGAATTTTTATCTTTATTGTGTTCTTTAAAACGTGTTAATAACTTTCTCCCTGTTTGACCTATATAAATTTTATTACATTCACTACAGGAAATTTTGTAAACACCGTTAAGTAAGTGAAAGTGAAATTTGTGTTTATTATTAATGAGCATATTGGAAATTTTAGTATTGTTTTTAATGGCTATGTTTATGTTATGTTTTTTAGTTATGTGGTGTAGTTGATTTATTGCGGGGTTGTACTTTGAGATAGAAATATATTTAGGTGGGAGTTTATAGTGAGGATAAATGAATGAGATAACTTTATTGTAATTAAACATGTTTGCTTGCATTGAATTAAACGTTTTAGTGTTTCTCAAAAAGTTTTTACTTTTACCTACATCATATTTTATTATATTAGAGAAATATGGAGAATTTCATCCTATTTATACTACAACAGGGTTACCTATAAAACTCCGACAACTTCACAATTTAATGGAAAAAAGGAACAAATCTAATAACCACATATTCTTCTTACAGCAATCATTAAAGTTCAACATAGTGGTTGGAAGGAGGCTCATCTTTAAATCCGGAAATCGTAGTGAGGTATCTAATTATAGACCTATTTCATTATTGCCATTATTTAGTAAAATACTTGAAAACCTTATTTATAGAAGACTTATTTTTATTGTGAAAAGTAAAATCGACTATAGACAGCACGGCTTTTTTGCAGGTCGCTCGGTCGAGAGCAAGTTGTTGGAATACACCCATTATATTTGAAACTCTATGAATGATTCCTTTCAGGTTGACTCGAGTCGATCATGCTCTGCTTCTTTCAAAACTTCGTATGTTTGATATTGACGAACATCTTGTGCGTTGGTTTGCCTCCTATACACGTGGAAGGACTCTAAAGGTGAATATCAATGGTTATTTTTCGGACAGCATATTTGGTACCTTCGGTGTACCGCAAGGGAGTTACTTAGGACCTCTTCTATTTAATATTTATATCAATGATATTTTTTCAATAATTAAACACTCTCATTGCTTGATGTATGCTGACGATTTAAAAATTTTTACACGATTTTCTTCACCTTTGGATTGTTCGAGGCTACACCGCGACATTGATGCGCTACGTATTTATTGCAGCTCAAATTTCTTGACACTGAACCCTGAAAAATGTAATCTTATTTCTTTTACAAAGAAGGCAGGCACGATCAGATACGATTATAGCCTAGGTGATGATACCATACCTAGAGTCAAGGCATTTTTTAAGGAATTTCCACTGGAGAGGCACTGATCTACTTTCCTTAAAAAATGCGCCGCGGGCGAAAAATTTTTAGGTGCCACGTCCTTATTTGGACTGTCAAAACTCTACGTTTCGATAGCTCAACCGAAAAAAATACTTTAGAAGCTAACATTAGAAATTAAGAAATTTGAGATATTTTTTTATAAAACTGCGGAAATCCCCAAACATCTTATATAGACCACTGTCCAAAAGAGCTACGACCGCCAACATGATAATAACCTCGTGTTGAAGCCACGCCCACTACAGTTCGTTATTGCCACCTATCCACGTGAACTACAATTTTTGACATAACCTAAAAATTAACTCATTTACCCACCTTGTCACATGTTTAACCTTTAACTGATGACGTGGTGCCCCTGTGACCCCAGCGAATTTTAAATTTACCGGCAACTACATAATTTTATAGTTACGCCACTGTAGCTCCATCTACCTTTAAGGCAGATGTACTTGCACGGTTCTGTGCGTTTTTACTGAAATACAGTCAGTCTTGTTTGTGTCAGTGGAGATTAAAGTTTAATTGGGGTCATATTGGCACCACGTCACCAATTGCGTTACGACATCGGACATGGCTAGTACTTCTAATTTTGCTCGTTATGGTGATCCTAACTATGAAGAGACATTAATGAAATGGTTTAACGAAGCGGAGAGTGATGTTAGTGATGTGGATGATTCATCTCAACATGATATGGAAAGCGAACATGACTCAGCTTCAGAATTTGAAGTTTCTGAAGGAAGTGATGATGAAGTGGCACGTAGAGGTGAGAAAGTATCAAATGAAACAGCAAAATCTTATTACGGAAAAAAATCGCTTTAAGTGGTCATCACAACCTCTTATACAGAGATCTCGAACGCAAAAACATAACATAGTGTCGCATTTGCCCGGCCTGCGAGGCGAAGCAAAAGCTATTGGAAATTCAGCAACGCCTTTACAAGTATGGACTTGTCTACTGACAAACGATATATTATCCGAAATTCTAAAGTACACAAATATAAAACTTATAGAAATGAGAGAAAGATACGGAAGAACCAATAAGCCCGAATTACAGGATTTGGATATGGTAGAACTTCGAGCTTTCTTTGGACTCTTGTACTACAGTTCCATTTTCAAATCCAATAATGAAGATTTGCAATCCCTCTTTTTGCAACAGATGGTACAGGACGGGACATATTCCGTTGTATAATGTCTTTACAAAGGGTACTAGTTATTTTAGCTTGCTTACGTTTTGATAATATAGAAGATAGAATATAGACTGCAGCGATATCGTGGGTTTTTAAAAGATTTGTAAACAATTGTCAACAGCAATATTCCCTTGGGGAACTAACATGCATTGATGAAATGCTTATTGGTTTCCGGGGTCATGTTCAATTTAGGATATACATGCCTAATAAGCCTAACAAATATGGCATCAAAGTTCAAATTCTAACTGATGCACGAACCAATTATTTTTATAATGGTTATATCTATTCTGGAAAAGGCAGTGATGGGCAGATGTTGTCTAGTGAAGAACATAAGTTTTCAATACCTACTCAATCCGTGTTGCAGTTAATTGCTCCTATTCAAAATACAAACAGAAATGTAACTGCTGACAACTGGTTCAGCTCTTTAGAAGTTGTTGATGAGTTACGAAAGAGAGGACTTACCTACGTAGGAACAATGAGAAAAAACAAACGAGAAATACCTCAAGAGTTCTTAGCAAATCGTAAAAAACCAGCAGGAACTGCTCTCTACGGTTTTACCAAAAATGTGACCCTCGTTTCCTACGTGCCTAAAAAAGGAAAAGCAGTTATTCTGGTCTCTTCGATGCATAATAACAGTAGCGTCGACAAAACTACCGGTAAACCTGAAATAATAGCTTTTTACAATGAAACTAAAGGAGGTGTAGACACACTAGATAAAAAGTATGCAAATTACAGTACAAGTAGGCGAACCAGACGATGGCCCATGGCCGTATTTTATGCGGTATTAGATATTGCTTCCGTTAACTCTTTTGTACTGTATCAAAGCTATCCAAACTATGACAATATTTCAAGATTGCAATTTATACAAACACTTAGCCAACAGTTAGTAGAAGACCATTTAAATAGACGCTTGACAAATCAAAGGCTTCCTCGAGAATTGCGTTTGAATATTGCGAGAATAGTAAAAAAACTAATAAGTGAACAACCTTCTCAAGCTAATTCGGATGGAAAAAGGAAAAGATGTGGAATTTGTCCCCGGAAGAACGACAAAAAAACTAAGAATAGTTGTATGTATTGTAAAATTGCGATGTGTGATGACTGCAGAGTTAACATATGCAAGAATTGTATGGAATAAATGATTATTTTTACGGATATTGAGGTGTTGTGGTTTTGTGTTTTCCATAAATTATTTAAGCATAACTATTTATTTTTTTATTTATTGAAATGTAATCTTTATTCAAATATAGTAGATTTTTTGTTCAAGATAATTAAAATATAAAAACTAAGACTAAGCAAAAGGTTGAATTTTTTAGAACAGTTTTACTTAAATTTCATTTTTTGGCAGATTTCTTTTTCTGTGTTATAGAATATGCACGTCATCAGTTAAAGGTTAATAACCAACGAATTGATTCATTAATGTTCATTTTTACAATAGATAGTTATAATTTAATGCATGAATGGATAAAATAATTAATAAACATCCATTTCCCGACGTTTTTAGAAAGTTATTGACAGGTCTTCTGAGGACGGTAGTGTAACCGAAACTAGTAAAGACAAATAAATAATAAATAATCACCATAGTATATAATTTTAATTAATACTTACCTTATATTCTTCACGGTTATATGGATAAACAAATACATAGAACAATTTTTGAGGTTTATTTGTACGAAATAACAACATGGATATACGAAAGTTCTTTTCGAAGAAAGTTGCAGATGTACAAAGTGCAGTTAGTGTTCCTTTTGAACCAGAAATTAGGCCTTCCACCTGTGTCCCTAATGAAGAAAGTTGTGGTACGTAATAAAATTGTCAGGGTCTATTTTAATGGTCGATTTATAAAAAATTCCGTCGCCGTTCCTGCTCGTCACTCGTTGCCAATTACCAAGATCAGAACGGCGCGATTTAAAATTTCACCAATTCGGAACTACGAACGGGAACGGCTTTTCTAAATGTCTATGCTATGCAAATCGCCCACATAAATGCATGACAAATGTGCTGACGTTGGCACAAGCCAATATCATGGAAGGAAGTTGGATTTGGGATGGCTGCTAAAGACCTACCCTTATTTCAAAAAAATATTTCATGCGGATAAAAATAGAAACCGTACACATGTTTCGTGCACAATCTGCCAGGAATATAAAGATGAAGCTTCCAGAGTAGCCAGAAATAGGACTGTTCCGATTGCCTCAGGAGTTGGAGCAGATGGTGTGCAAAGGCTACAGCAGATTATTGATCATATTGATTCCAACGTCCACGCCGCTGCCGTGAATGCGAAGAAGGCGGCGGAATTATGGAAGCAGCAATCCGACAAACACCCTTGGGTTAAAACTTTAAAAAAGCATAGAGCAATGGTTGTCCACGATTTAATTGTGAGATTGTGAAATGCTTCACGTTATTGGAGATACAGAGAAGAAGAAACTTCGTGACGAGTTTAAATCGGCTCTTTGCATATCTCTTCAGATTGATGAAAGTGTAGATCGTGGTAATCAAGACATGAAGTACGTTCTTGCTAAGTATGTTACCAAGGATCAACCTACAGTACTCCGCAGTCGTTTCATAGGAGTTAGTCAACCAGAATCGAAAGGAGCCAAAGGATTGCTCGAGGCGACGGTCAACACTTGTGAAAAATCTTTTGTTCCAACCGAATTATTAGTTGGCGTCACAACTGATGGAGAAGCTGCCAATACTGGAAGAGAAAGTGGCCTTTGAAAATTGCTAGAGGACTATCTAGGACATAAACTACTAACTGTATGGTGTTACTGTCATCTATCTGACCTAACAATGGAATCGGCCTTAGAATTGGTTCCTGAACTAAAAATGTGGATGAGTAATATAACAGGAACTTCGAGGTATTTTCGAACCTTTCCCGCAAAACTGAAGACAATGCAACAAATGTTTCCCGAATATCTGTCATTCCCACCTTATTTTGAAGTGCAATTTGCAGAACATGTGCATAATCTTATAACTGCAGTGCTGCATAATCTCCCTAGGTGCATTAAGTTTTGGCAAGAATTGATAGCCGACCCGGAACATTCCATGCGTCGTGAAAAAGCTACTGCAGCAAGAATGCTCAAGACATGAGATAGTGAGAATTCTCTCCAACGGAAGCAAACGTGTTTGATGGCAAACATTACTGCAATTTTACAAACCTCGCAGAAACATCTCCAGACGGGAGATTTAATCTTGCCTGACGTAATAACTGTAAGAAACAACGCCTTGCGAAAATTACTGTTGATGGTAGACAACCCGTTTCCAGAAGGCTACGAAGAAAAGCTGGTGAATGATGAAACGCCGGGTGAGGGTGAGCAAAACTTGGCAAGGAAGAGGCGAACAATTGGTAACATGTTCATTCACTGGCGTCCGAGAATGGTCGGCAGTCAGGAAAGAAGTGGTTTTGTCCTTCATAAATTTTTTGAAGGAACGTTTAAATATTGAAGAAAGCAGCGTTATGAAAGCGTTCACTTTGTTCTTAAACTCCAAGACCCCTAAGGAGATGATTGATGGCGGCAGAACATTGGTTGAGAACATTTTCAGTAGAGAAGGAAAAGATGCTGTAAGTGAGTTCTCATCCAACGTTTGTGATTGCTGGCCTCAAATAGAACAAACCGGCGACCTAGACATTTCCGACATAGCAGTAAAAATGTCCTAGATTAAGAAAACTTATTTCTGCAACAACGGGAGTTTTACAAAGATTGAGCTGCGCACTCATGGTGTTATCTCCACATTCGATGACAGTCGAAAAGGTTGTATCACATCACAACCAAATAAAATCGACACATCGAATGTCCACATCAGAGGAAACAATCAATGCCAGAATGTTCATAGCATTAAATGGAATTGGAACGGCACATTACGACCCACGACCGGCAGTTGCCGAATTTTTGCTGAAAAAGGAACGCCGTTACCGGGAACCACAGTAATACGTTACCATGTTTATTCAAATAGAGAATTTATAAAGAAATTTGTTAGAAAGGAAGCAAATTTATAAACCGTCACCAATGACCATTGTAGAATAAAATACATATTATAGAAATACAACTTCTTTCATTCCATTGTCAATCCTTCCGCAAATCTGGGAAAATAATTAAAAGTTTTTACTTTGTGGGTAAATGGCTTTCACTGGAGGGGCAAACGTCGCGACTGGGGGGGGGCAGTTGCCCACACATTTATACCTTAAAAAATACCTTGCCTAGAGTGACTCAGATCAGGGATTTAGGCGTCACATTTGATGTCAAACTAACGTTTTAGGGCCACGTTGATGGAGCTGTTGCTAAGGCTTGGCGCATGCTTGGCTTCGTTATGAGAGTCACGCAAAATTTTACAAATATTTATGCTATAAGAACATTGTATTTTGCGTGTGTACATAGCGTTTTAAGCTTTTTTTAAATTCCTAAAGTATTTATGTTTTAAAAGCAACATCGTTTACACTGATTACGTATCTGCCTGTGCCTCCTTCAACTTCTTATCGCTCCGTCAGCGTCGTTCATGTGGTGATGCTTTAACATTCCATAAAATCATTATTCTCCTAGCCTTCTTGAGGTCGTTAATTTTCGTGTTCCTCCCCGGTATCTTCGGCTCGACTATTTATTTTACATACCTACTCCACGTACGAATATCTTTCAGAACTCTCCCATGTTGAGAATGGCGCGTACATGCGACCATTTACATCGTGGCGCGGGAGTTGATATCTTTTGCGAATCGCTACGCGTGTTTAGCTATTGATCCATCTAAACAAATTGGGTTACCATGCTACAGGTACGATTCGGGAAAATCGTGCCCCCAAAAATTGCCCCATTATACCTACAAAAGCAATGAAGAAAAAAGGTCGGGATGAATATGATTTTGCGTTAGATGGTCAGCAGGGAATTCTGATAGCAAGGTGGATGGACAATTCAGCAGTGACAGTTGCCTCTACAATACACGATATCCGTTCTATAAAAACGGCAATCAAAGAACGGCCAAAGGTGGTGGCCGTCCACCATCATTTTCAAAAGATTCACGTGTGCCACTACATTTGAGGTATGATCAAACAGGATATTTCATCGAAGTACCAAATAGAAAAAGAAGACAATGTAACAAATGTCAAATTGGTCTGTGTCTACAATGTTTTTTTAGTTTTCATACACGATAATAAAATATATTAACCAAGAATATAAAAATCAATTTTTATTTCGTACAAACCTTATTCGACTAGTGTGACCATATGATCACACCTCGAAACTAAAAAATTATAATCTTATTTGGCGAAAAAATTGGATAAACTCATCAAATGAGCCACTGTGATGGGCCACGATGTAAATATTAGCGATATTGTTAATGATTTTGCAAATGTTAAAGCTCGAAAAATAAATATGGTATAAGTACTATATCTGGGGTTTATGTTTGGCAGGTGAGTTTTGGGACATCTGTATAACCTCTTCAAACCCAAGGTATCATAGGTGATACCTCCGGCAATATATTTTATTACAGACGTTCCGTCTTCCAAAACGTTGCTGCTCCGTAGGTATCGCCTATGAACCTTTTCAGACACACGCATAAAAATAGGTGGCGCTCTAACCCAACTAAGCTACGAGCAGTACATTAATACATTGCGAGTGAACATAACCTATTTGACAAGTGTAACTTTACAACATGGATAAATATCGAAATAAACGTAAGTAAGGCAATATTTTTACAGAAATATAAATCATAGTCAACATTGCATGCCGTTACTGCCCTAGAGAACGACCTTTGGCTAAGGTATCGCTTTAGATACCTTGGGTATTTACCGATACTTGATCAAGATTTTGTGTTTCTTTTGAACAATAAAAATAACAGTTACTTTACTTAGGGTACCTCACTCAGAAAGAGCTTGAAGAGATAGCGGCTAAAATAACTTAGACGATTCGGATATCGATGAAGATTTAATTCAAAATGATATTGAAGATGACGACGCCGAAGAATTACTAGATGATGACACTGGAATCGATGATATTGAAGCTGAGCCTGACGATGAGCCTTTGATCAACTTGGTTCCTGACGACAAAAAAAAGTGGGACTCTTCATTCAGATTCCGGCCTTCAGGCCTATCGACAAATGATAATATTCACTCAACAGTTAACAGCGACGATATTTGCTTAGAACCTTTCGAATATTTTAGCAAATATTTAGATGCCGATTTTTTTGAGAAAGTGGCGTTGTTCACTAACATGCGAGAGGTACAAACTTCTGGTAAGTCTTTAGATACTTCTGCTCATGAAATTAACATTTTTTTTGGCTGTTCAATGTTGATTGGTATTTACGGTTTGCCTCGGATCAGAATGTACTGGGGTCGCCAAACAAAAGTACCAATTGTAGCTGACAACATGTTTAGGAATCGTTATTTTCAATTACGATCGCGACTGAAAATTGGTGACGATAATGCCGTGTCTATACAAACCAGAACTTTAGATAAGTTTTGGAAAATTAGACCTATGCTTGACAAAATTCAAAAAGCCTGTCGTGAAAACCAGAGAAGTATGTCAATAGACGTACTAATAGACGTGTCAATAGACGAACAAATGATACCGTTTCACGGTCAAGTTAATATGAGACAGTATGTTAAAAATAAGCGAAATCCCCTAGGCCTAAAAAATTTTGTGATGTGTACTCCGTCAGGTATTCCTTTAGATTTTCATCTGTATGAAGGAAAAGGGACTTCTGTAGAGTCTGCTTTGATTCCAACCCCAGAAAAACTACATGTAGGTGGAAGATTGTCTGACACTTTACAACATGAAGCTGTAATTTTTACGGACAGATATTTTACCTCAATCGGTTTGATCGATGCTTTATTAACAAGATCTCTTGGTTTAACTGGAACACTTATGAAATCTAGAATTCCGAAGAAAGTCGTGTTTACATCTGATAATAAAATGAAAAAATCAGGACGTGGAACTTATGAACAGATGGTTAGAGAAGATTCAAAAGTTATTGCAGTGAAATGGTTTGATACTAGACCAGTGCATTTACTTTCGTCACTACAAGATTCTCAACCTGAAACCAAATGCAGACGTTGGAGTAAGCCACATTCAGAATATATTGATGTGAAACAGCCTGCTATTGTCAAAACATACAATGCTAACATGGGTGGAATAGATTTGTTAGATCGTGTTATTGGAAAGTATCCAATGAGATATAGAACAAATAAGTGGATGGTACGAGCCATTTACCATTTTGTTGATTTTGCTGTGGCGGCTGGATGGTTACAGTATAGAAAAGATGCCGAACATCAAGGCTTTCAGAAAAAGGACATCATGGATTACTTAGATTTTAAGTTTGGAGTCGCAAAACGTCTTCTAGTGCACCTTGCAGAAGTAGGAACAGAAAATGATCCAAGTTCAGCTACTAGACGCGTTACAAATGCAGACTTCGACAATGAACCAAATCCCCCAAAGAAAGCCAGAAAACCACAATATATGCCAGACAAAAAATTCGCATCTTCCAAAGCCAATCACCTACCTGAGTTCAAAAACAAGGAACAAAAGTGTAGATCAAAATGTAGAAACCCTGGTTACAAGAATCTGACGTTTGTGTGCTGTAGGGCGTGTAAAATTTTTCTTTGCTGTTCCGTTGGGCGAAATTGCTTTTTAGAATTCCATAAGAAGTAATAATTCATCATATATTGTATTATTTTTTTATAGTACGCATTAGTTAAATATATTTCTTAAATTTTACTTTGTGTTTATATAGGCCCAAGGTATCAAATTTGATACGACAATTTTTGGAAAAACTAAAAATTTTACAAAAAAAAAGATTAGAAGCTTTTTGCTCATTAAAACCTATTTAATGGTAATATTGAAAAATTTAATACAAATTGTTAAATTGTTTAGTTAGTACCGAGAGATAAAAAAAGCCGGTCCGCTAAAAACTACTTTCCCAAGTACCAATACTTACTGTACACAAGTCTCAGCGTTCTTGGGCCGTGGGAGCCATCGCGTGGGAGTGATAAGAGCGCTGGGCGAAATTGAGAGATAGGAGGGGAAGAACTGGAGCGGGAATCGAAAAAAGCAGAGAGGTTCGAACGGGCGTTGAGTGAAGTTAGAAAATTTGGAAAAAGTAATTGTTTTGTTTTCAATTTATATTTTTTGTTTCGGTTTCTGTGTTTTTGTAGTACAAATAAAATTGTCTTAAGGAATTATAGCGGAGTGTGAAACGTGGACGTTAGGAATGGCTAGAATAAATTGTAAGTAACTTTAAGATTATCGCGCAGTTAATTGAGTAAATCGTTTTGAAAAGTATTGTTCATTTTTAATACAAAAATGCATTAGTTATTGTTCCCTATTTCTTTTTGTAACAAATTTAAAAGTTAGTTTCCAGTATAAGTATTCAAATAATTCTCCGTTGTTTTATTGCTTTACCTGTTTCCAGAGTCATCCATAGACTGCTGTTCGTTTTTAAGCGAGCGCGATAGCAGAGTGCACGACCTAGCCTGGTAAACGGCACGAGCCTCTCCGTGCCCTTTACAGTTTCGATCAGCTGAGCTCAGAGTCGTGTTCTTAGTTTTGGCGTTTGGTGTTTTCAATATTTCATTATGAATTTATTGCGGTTTTATTTAATATTATCTGTCTTTATTAAGACAAAAATTCGATTGTGATTTTTCTCTAAGGTAAATAATTATTTTATTTTAAATTGGTTTGGTATAAATTTCGTTGATTTATTTTTAGGTTAAATCATGCCGTTCACCTTAGAAGAAGACAAGTTTCAAAGTTCCTTCTCCAATGTTATCTTCGAAATGGAGTAAAAGATCAAAATGGGGTATGAAAATATTCAACAAGTCTTTGTGTAGAGGAATTTAGGGAGACATGTCTGGAAAATGTAGTGAATTACCTTATGTCATGACAGGAAAGTTGTCAAAGTGCTTTATTACAAGAATTCATTGAATAATTACATGATGATGAATTGGAAGAAGGATTTTTTCAACATGACAATGCAACTGAACGAACAAACAAAAGATTCCTTCATGAATTTTATGATGATTGAGTAATCGGTAGAGGATGTTGGCCACCTCACTCACCCGATCTAACCCCCACTAAATTTCTTTTTATTCGGTCATTTCAAAAATTCTGTCTACAAAAACCGTTTACAGACCATAGAAGAATTGGAAGATGCAATACGACACAATGTTCAACAAATAACTGCAGAGCAACTTGTACAGGTCTTCGATAATATGAAAAGAAGAATCACTTTATGTTTAGAAAAGAATGGTCAACATTTTGAATTCGTTTTGTAATAAATAAAACTTCTAAACCTTTATTTTTATAATAAAATAAAAGATCTTTTTTTGATTTATGAAATAAATTAATTACAAAGGAATAGTTTAAAGGGTTTTCTTTTTATTAATTAATCCTTTTTAATTATTTTCATCATAATTTAAATTTACATCCACCAATCTAACTCCAGAGAGAATTTATTTCGAATTTTGTGTAACGAGAGTAACATTTTTAATTTTGTGCGTGTGAGTTTTTAAGGTTATGTTTACTAAACTAAAAGTTTCCTCCCATTTCCCCACCACTATTAAAACAAGTGGAAGGAGGGTGTGACCGCTGTGACGAGGGCAGTAAGTATTGGCATCAAGCGCTTGGGAAAGTAGTTTTTAGCGGACCGGCTTTCTTGATCGCATTGTATAATCAATAATAGTTTTGTAAGTAGAATATTTTGTTATTTTTGTTGTTTGTTTTAGTTAATGTTTGTTAAGTAAATTTTGCATATTATGTTTATTTATATTTCTTTGTTTATATATTTTTTAAATTAAAATACATATTTTAATTTTTTTCACTGCTATAAACTTATAATTATTTTATATTTTTTGAAAATATAAGCAGTATTAGCAGTTAATATAATAATGCAGTAGGATCTATAAATATTTGGTAAATAAAAAATAATTTTTTTTGTCTGTAATAAATTTGTCCGTTATCAAGGTATAAAAGCAATAAAATTTATTTGATTACAAAAAATAGTCGGCGGCACGCGGCGACTCCGTACAGAGATGAGTTTTCGATATTTGTTTCTATTTTTCCGCCTTGCACCCGCCTATTTCTCGCGTCATCATGGTCACATGACCGTGTATGGCCCGTCTCTGGAGCTTCCTCCCCCCACGCAGCGACCCGCCTCAGTAACTTAGAGGACCATAACGAATTCTCTTAAGCATAATAACATTGGGTGAACGTTATATTATTAATATTTCAGTTCTCGGTTGTAATTTTAAAAATTTTACTTATACAGAAGTTTAAATGACTCAAAATAATTGTGTGAACAGTTACATAACATCCACTACACAGAAAATAAGCAGAGTTATAAGGAAGAGTTACATTTTAGATACTTTAACAAAACAAATTATCAAAAAACAAATCCCAAAATGTACAGGTTGCACATAAACATGCATTCCACAAAGAATTATTTTAAAGCTCTGTGGCAATTATTCTTCGTAGAACACTTGTCTACCTATCCATAGCACAGCCATAAAAGACTGGTTCCTAACTACATATCACAAATATGAAATCATTGAAATATCTCAGCAGCATATTGTGGAAATAATACACAAATTTATGTTGGTCTGATAATAACCCACATGTGACAGTGGAAAGTGACGTTCAGCATCAATTTTCCTTTTTTGTAATTAATTTGTTAGACCTACTGAAGGAAGTTCCATTGAATATCAGAGAAAATAGTTACTATTAACATAATAGCCCCATTTTAGTTGCACCATGATTAACCATCTTAAATCCATGTAATTCGTCCACAAGCTGAAACAAAATGAAAAAAATTTAATTAATAAGTGTTGCAATTCATCAATTTATATGCACTATCTATTCGATACTACATAATTATTAGGAAAAATTATTATTGTGAATGCTTCCACATGGTACGTAGTAGCAGAAAATTATAATTGGTTGTTCATTTATGTTAAAACTTTTTAGCAGTTTCATTATTAATGGTATGTTAAACCAAACTTGTGTTTGTTGGAAGACGAAGATAACATCTTCTTGTTGGGTAATTTTGAAAGCAAATAACTTCACCAAGAAATCATGGAAGAAAACACGATTATGGAGAAAGAATGATCAACCAACTCGACAGAAGTGACAACGGAGATTTGTTACACCTGTATTTGTTGTAATTTGAATGCCTTTTGAATTAAATTTTTGCTTTCAGGGAAAAATTGTTTATGGACAAATACAAAATTATATACAGGATGTTATACAAAAAACGCCCCAAGCTGTAACTCTGTCATTTAGATTCCGATTTGAGAATGAGCCAGGTATCAAATGAAATGGTTTAATGAATACTATGATTCATGCTATAAATAAATTTTTTCCAACAAAAGTTTTCCAAAAAAGTCTCTATCCAATAACGTGAAGAAAATACCGAGTGATTTGAAAATCAAAAGATAATAATCGCTTGAAATTGAAGATGGCGTTGGAATAAGTTTATTTGTGGCATGAATTATAGTATTCATCAAATCATTTCATTTGATACCTCGCTCATGAAAGGAAGAAAGTGAAAGAAATGGTGATTGAGGCAAAAAAGCAAAATTGGACATGGTTCGGAGATAAGGATGCAGAGAAAGAAATAGTTGAGACTAAAGCTGTAAAGGATAAAAACGGATTAGTACTGAGGGAAAATGGAAGAAACACTTCATGGAACTGTTAAACGTAAATAGTCAAAATGAAATTAATTTACCGACCCCTGTACCACAAAATAAGAAACAGAACAGAAACAGGTGAGCAGATAACCATGGAAGAGTTGGAAACGGTAATAATAGAATAAAAAATGGAAAAGCTCGACGTCAAGATAGATTAACCACAGAAATGACAAAACATATGATCACAGGGAAGAGAAGTGTTATTGCATATACTGCAGAAAGTGTGGCAATGTGTATGACTTTCCCTCATTTATTGAAGAATACGATAAGTATGTTTAATTATTTTTTTTTTGTATTGCTAGAAACTATTTTTTTTTATGTATTATTCTATAGTACTATGAATCATGCACTGGACATAGAGGTGGATCACACTGCACAACTAGAAGCAATAAATGGTTTTCGTATTGTAGATCTAGGATACGTGCTGCAGTGGGTTACATCACTACAATATAACCATTCTAAAATTTGCACATGTGGATACCTTCGACCAGTATCAGAAAAACATAATGGTCTCAGTAGTACTATCACATTCGGTTGCAATATGTGCGATCGACTGTATAAATATAGTACTGAAGACCCAACTAAACAGAAAACTAACAGATTACTGGTTTGAGGTACTCTTATGTGTGGAAGTACTCACAACCAAACAGCAGAACTTCTATCAGCTATGACTATACCTCCTTTAAATGGAAATAAATTCATTGACATCGCTAATGAGTTAGGAAATCACATAAAAGCCGATGCCTTGCGGTCTATGGAGGAAGCAGGCAAAGCAAAAAAAGAAGTAGCTCTAGAAAAAGGACAAACAGACGATGATGGTGTTCCTTGGACTAACGTTTAGTTGGATGGTGGTTGGAGGAAGCGTTCGTACGGCCATAATTATAATGCTTCGTCTGGTGCAGTAAGTTTTTTCAAATACATATCTATATTTTTGCACAAGCAGCCTCATAATTGAATCGTTCGCTCCAGCGGCCTAGAAATGTCAAAAATTATGAAAAAATACCGTTTATTTTATTTTAGAACCCCTACCCGAAAATTAAAGCAACAATTATAAGATTAATAACATAATAGCAAGTAAGAATTTTATCCATGTTGCAAGTTGGGAATATATTAAAAATTATACCAAAAAGATATACTAGAAAAAACTTCTTTAGCTTGCTTTTATTTAAATATATATCGATATATATTATAATAGTAAGTGGAGAACATATCTTTAACCCATTAATTTCTAGCTTTTAAATAGTTGCGAAAATAATTTTGTGTATACCTGGACTGAGAGCGTATAATATACAGGGTGTTACTAATCAAAATGCATGTGCAAAACCGTTACTAATCATGAAATCCGTAGACTGTTATTGTTGGAAAGCACACGAAAAAAGTGTTCGCAACAAGTATTGCCGTTTGTACAAAGGCATCAAATAAAGAAGTTACAGCACGGAGGCACGTGTGTTTTAAGAACTGGAGCGGCCCTTTTTTTATGGAATCTGATATTGTTTGCGAAGGCTTTAACCGCAGTGAAGAAATGCATGGCGTTCGTTATTTGCAATTTGTTGCCGATGGTGATTCCAGCACATTTGCAAAAATACAACAGAAAGTACCGTATGGCGATAAATTGAAAAAAATCGAATGCAGCAACCACATTATAAAGAATGTTAGTAAAACACTCCATACAATCAAGCTGGGTACAACTATACCGCCGAGTGGAAGAAAATTATTATCGTTAGCAATTATAAAGAAAATTCAGACACACATTTTGAAATGCATAAATACAAGTAATAACGTTGACGTGTTAAAGAAAGAGGTGGCCAATACAGTCGCTCATGTGTATGGTGATCACACATTATGCAATGAGCTGAATTGTAACATAGTATCAGACAAATCACAGTCATGAATGACCCAATTTCAAGGTAGTGGGATACGATATCACATAAACGGTGTGTGAATTGATGTTAATTATTGTGGTGCAGTTTGTCTTTTACTTAGTCAATAATTTCAGGTGCTTTGGAAATTGTCCTAAGGAAAGCTCATAAAATTATTAAAAATGAAAATAATAATCCTGCAGAAACATTTATGGCCGTGTTATGTAAGTTTAACTGTGGAAAACGGTTAAATTTAACCAACAGATTCTCGTTCAAATTAAGAGCAAATATATCTGTTTTGAGATATAATGAAGGTTTGTGTTTGTTATTCAGTATTTTATCTGTTTTGCATTGTAATATATTGCTCATGTCGATTCACAAATGTAGTAATACCGCGATTTCCGTTACTCCGACTTACGTAAACTCATATTCATAATTTCGGTGTATTATTGTAACAAATTCTTTAGAATAATTTTGTGTTTCTGTATTTTTTGCAGCATTAAATTGGTAGACAAATATTTTTCCCAAAATATTTTTAGAATACCCGGGAATTTACCACCAAAAATTTATAAATAAATTCCACAATAGGAAGGAATGGTTGAAAACTCAAACTCCAAAAAAGCGAATTACACATAGAGTATGTAAAGAGAAAAATACCGATTATGGAATAAATGCAGAACAAGAAACTATGACCGCTGAGCTATTCCGATTTTCATGAGCGAGGTATCAAATGAAAACGTTTGATGAACACTATGATTCATGCTACAAATGTCATCTTCAATTTCTAGCGATTATCAACTTTTGATTTTCAAATTGCTCGGTATGTTTTTCTTCACACTATTGGATAGAGATTTTTTTTCTAAATCCAGTAATGTACAATACATCAATATTAATTGTAATTGGAACATTCTTACGTGAATAAAATGCTGTCTAAAACACTTACACAATAAATAACTATTATATATCTTTATTTAGGGTTTTTTTTTTGTCCATATTCATCAGCTTTTAATTAAGATAAATAACTTTTTCTTTTTTGTACTTCTGATGTTTTTATTTATTTTATTTATGCTGTACCGGTTTATAATTAAACCACATACAATTATTAAACAATTATAAAATGAAAGTATGACATTAAAAGAACATGTGTTAATCTAATCTAAAAATAACTTACGTCAATTTTCTTGAGATTTCGAGCAAAAGCATTACATGAAAACAGGTGTACACTAAACAAATATTTCGATTAATCTATTCTTCAATAAACGATCGTCCGAAAAACGATAAAAAATCACAAAAAACTATGAATCAAACTGATTAATTTCTCTTCGGGTTCCGTTGTTAAGGTTCTTTATTAGAGTAAAACTTGTTTTAAGAAATTTCGTCAAACATGGGTTGTGTTGTTATCTCCCCTCTCTGTTGCGAACCTGAATTAACCCAATATTCAGGCTCCTCGTTCAGAGAGGGATAATTTATATTTCAGTTTTTAAATCAGAGAAAGGTTCCTTTAGGACTTTGTATAGTGGCTTTACTTCTTTGTGTAATTGGTCGTTCAAGCAGTTAAGATTTGGATATTTAAAGTTATGTTTGTCAATTTCGTATTGCTCCAAAAGTTCCAATTGAAACCCTTTTCTATGAGAGTGTAACAATCTTATGCAATCGTCCTCTTTAAACTCGTGATTATTTTCTTTAAGGTGTCGTCCGAAATTAGAGTTATCCTTAGTGAGATGTTTTACTCCTTTTTCTAAGGCTCTACCTGTTTCGCCCATGTAATAAGCGTTGCAAGTGGAACATTTCAATTTGTAGACACCGTTTTTTTGTAGTATGTTTGTATTCTTTTTAGCGTTAAAAAGTAGTTGTTTTATAGTATTTTTGCTTGTAAAGAATGTTTCAATGTTGTACTTTTTAAATAAATTTTGGATTTTTCGGGACAGTTCATCGCCCTGAAGGAGATATATCTCTTGGATGTGTCTTCCTCTTTTAATCTTTGTAGTGTAGATGTGTTCTTATGTGAGTTTTCAGCCTTATAAATGATTTTATTAATGATGGAAATTGGGAAACCATTGTTGTCTGCCATTTGTCTTATGATGTTGAGTTCATTTTCTAGAGTCTCGCTTAATAAATTGCTGTTAAATGCTCTGTGTATGTATGTTCGGGGAGCCGCCAATTTATGTGTAACATGATGAAAAGAGTCGTAGGGAATCACAGTGTCTGTCTGTGTTGGCTTACGATAAATGTTAAAATCATTGTTTCTATTCCTCCTACTTATTGTCAAGTCCAGGAAATTTATGGATTTTTGTTTTTCGATTTCAATGGTGAAGTTCAATTTATCATGTAGGCTGTTTAAGTATTGGTGTAGTTCCTCAATTTTATCCAGGTTTTCTTGTTTCCACAAAACCAGGATATCGTCTACATATCGAGTCCATAAGATGATGTTTTCTTAATATGGATTCTTTGTGTTTAAGCTTAAGTCTTCTTCTATTTTATTGAGGAAGAGATCGGCCAAGAAACCACTCAGTGGTGAACCCATGGGTAAACCGTCTGGATATGTGGAAATGTTATCCTCAAAACTGCAAAAATTCTGTTCAGTGCAAATCTTGAAAGACGTCTACTTCTTTTTCTTCCTGAAGTTCATCTGTGAGCAATTTTCTTAAGATATCCAAGGTTTCTTTGATAGGGACATTAGTGTACAAGTTTGAGATATCGTAGAGAATTTTTCTGGAAGTTCAGTCTGATTGATCTTTTCCATTAAGTCCTTCCTGTTTTTTATTGTGTATTTCGGTCTGAATGTGAGGTTGTTCCTAGTGAAGAAGCTAAGGAATTTTGCTAGATAGTATGTACTAGAGCTTATGCTTGAAATGATCGGTCTTATCAGGATGTTGGTCTTATGTATTTTGGGTAGGCCATACATTTTGGGTAACTGGAGGTTCATCTAATTAATTTTATGAAGGTGTGGAAGATATTTTTTAAAAATCATAGGGTTTTTTTAAGTTTTTTAAATTTGTTGTTCTCCATGAATTCCATGGTTTTATTGATATAATCCTCCTTTTGTAGTATGACCATTCCCGCATTTTTGTCTGCATTAATTAATATCAAATCATTATCTTTGATCTTCTTTTTAATGATCTTTAGGTGAGAAACTTCATTTTTTAGGGAATGGTAGTTCTTTCCTGGTTTTTGATCTTTGTTCTGTTTTTCATTTATTCTTTTCTCTTCCTTAGTTAATAGAAACTTGATATCATTCCTCATTTGATTTTGGTTGGGGAGATATTTGATATTGGCTTCTATTTCTATTGCTGCTAAACTGAGATTAGTTTCTGTAGGTAGAGCAAACTTGTGACCTTTAGATAAAAGTTTCATTTCTTCTGTGTTAAAAATGAATTTCGACATGTTTGTTATGCGAGGATGGAAGGGATAATTTGGGTTAAAGTACTCGTTCTTCTTCCTGTTTTTGTTATCCCTATCTTTGCGTCAGATTTCTATCTTTCGTTCTGTCTTGGCTTGGTCGTTCTTGATATCATTATAGTTGATCAACTTCTCCTCGGACATAATCTTATCTATTTCCAGTGGGTGATAGGTCTTGATAAGTTTTATAAAGTAAACTATTCATCTCATTAATCTTCCTGTGATGTTGGCGTTTTTCTCTCTTCATGAGGTCTATTTGTATTTTCCTATATTGTGTTCTCTCGAATCGATTATGGACTTTAATTTTAACGAAATTCGGCGTAAGTCCCTCCCTTAGACAGGTTGTAATAAACCATATATGATGTTTAATAATGTGTAGTTTATGTTTTGCTCGAGTGTAGGTTTGGACGAGTGAGGACTAACCTGATCAAATTTAGGGTTTTTTTTTGTCCATATTCATCAGCTTATAATTAAGATATTTGTGTTTTTCGGACGATCGTTTATTGAAGAATAGATTAATCGAAATATTTGTTTAGTGTACACCTGTTTTCATGTAATGCTTTTGCTGGAAATCTCAAGAAAACTGACGTAAGTTATTTTTAGATTAGATTAACACATGTTCTTTTAATGTCATACTTTCATTTTATAATTGTTTAATAATTGTATGTGGTTTAATTATAGACGCTCCTGAATGATGGCTACGACCGAAACCGGTAGAGCATAAATAAAATAAATAAAAACATCGGAAGTACAAAAAAGAAAAAGTTATTTATCTTTATTATATATATAATTTTAAATAGTATAATTCTGTCCGTTTAATAAATATTAGCGTATTTATAATATTGCGTTTGTTTTTTAAACCCTTTCTACCAGATTGAATTGCCCCAATTTAATAATAATAATAATAATAAACAAACTTTATTGCCATAAAAGAACAAAGGAAAATTGTACATTATTATAATTATCCTATATTAGCGGCGGTAGTGTAACAAAAAAAAAAAAAAAGCAAAGATGATTATAACAATGACAGTGAAAAACAAATCATAAATTCAATTCTGACAAACGGAACGATTTATCGCCAAAGACGATATCTTCCAATCGACCCAGTCTAAACTATATTACAATGATACCACCAGATATACAGAATAGTAAGTAATTAACGCACGCATAATTAACCAAAAGCGAAAAAAAAAAAAAACAAACAACAAAAAGGAGGGAAGAAAAGTGTAAGAAATGCACAGAGTAACAAAGCAGAAAAGAAAGAAGGTGAATAAGGAACATAGAAAAGAAAGTAGAAAAGAAGAAAAGGAAGTAAAATATTACAAGATCGCAATTTAACGAGAGAAGAGGAAATGTGTAAGACAAGTCTTGAAAGATGACAGGGTTGGAGCGTTTCTAATATCCATGGGGAAACCATTCCAGAGTGATATGGCGTACAGCGTAAATGACCTGTGGTATAAATTCGTATGATGTATTGGGAATAGAAGAATTAAGTCCGATTGCGAACGAGTGGGACGGTCGTGTGATGATAAGAATTTAAAATTATTAAATAAGTACTGTGGACTCTGAGTCTTAATAATCTTATAGAGACTTGTTAACACACGGAAGGACCGACGGTTTACGTACGTAAGCAAACGTAAGTTATTGCGGTAAGGAGTAATATGACAATATTTCCCAAGATCGAATATAAAACGTATGCAATTATTTTGTAATCTCTGGAGTTTATTACACAAAGATATCGACAGGTCAGTACAAACCGTATCCGCATAATCAAGATGTGGAAAAATCAGCGAATAACAGAGGTTGCGTCGAACGTAAGGTGGAAGAAAACACTTAAATTTATGGAGGGAGTGGAAACAAGAGTAAACCCTCTTACAAATCGTCTGAACCTGGGGGCGCCAAGACAGTGCAGAGTCCATCATAACTCCAAGATTCTTAATTACATTCGAAAATTTAATGACGGTGTCACCAAGTAGAAGTTGCGAGTTAGCAAAAGTAGCCACCCTGCCCCGTAGAGGATTTGTACCAAATATTATGGCTTGGGTTTTATTAGCATTGAGCTTCAAACCGTATAGTTTAGACCACTCAAGCACTTACAGCACCAATTTACAGCAATTCACGATAAAAACAATAAAATTATTGCTATTAATTAATAATATTGAACCTGATTGAACCAAATCGAACTGATTAAACTAAATAACATAGTAACTCAATTCGGCAAATTTTTTCTTTTTGGTTTCGATTTTTAAACGGTGTAGTAATGCATAATTACAAAATTATACAGGACTTTTAACTCAAAATTCACAACGCTGTGAAGCTAACGGATAACTTTTGAAATAATAAGATTTAAATAAGATTTTTTTTGTGGCGCCATCTAGTAAAGAACCGATGAACTTTTAAAATCAATTTGACTACACTAAATCCCTAGATTTTCTGTCAAAAATGGTCAATATTCAAACTTCAGTGAATTCGTCATAAATACAATTTATTTATATTGTACCTTTCAGTATACATACTATAATCCATATACGAAGGGAAACCATTCACCCAAATTTATAATTAAAGTTTCAATTTGGAGAAATATCACTTTTAAGTTTGTCATTAAACGTGATTTTCTTTATTACTTTTCAATTTTATAACACGTTGAATAGTTTCCCTGGGTGGACCCCACAAGAATACCCCATGAAAATTATTCCAATAAATAAAAACGTAAAATAGAGAATTCACCGAAGTTAATTTTCAAGCTAAATTCTATCCTTAATGATTATTCTATTCAAAAACAAATGTCTCCGCGAAGATAGGCAGCTAAGCTTATAACAAAGACTAAGAATGAGCCTACAAACAAGAATCAAATTATTAGTTTTAAATTACTCAATAAGTTAATTTGCAATTGAAAATTGTATTGTATTGTTTAAAATTTGCTCAATATTTAATGTAATTGATAAATCATGCTTTGGTTATAATTTAGGGGTTAATTATGTATAAAAGATCCATTGTTCAATTTACAAAGTTTTCTTTAAACAGATAAAAACTATTTAATGCACACATTTTTTCAAGATTAAGTAATTTTGCGTTTTAGCAAAAGTCATAATACAGAATCATTATTGTAACACTATTAACTGATGGTACGTGTCAGCAAAATCAAGTCCAAACTCGATTCTTAAAACTATGGGAGTAGAATTGATTCTAAATTTTCTTGTACTCGATTCTAAGTATCGAGTCAGGATCAGAGTCTGACTCGAATCAGAATCATATGATTTCCATTTCGACTTGATTATGATCTCCATTACAGTATATTTGATACAGATGCCGACTCGAATTCATAATTTATCGATTCTTGGACTTGATTTTAGTTTTTAAAATTATTTTTTGAGTTTAATTTTAAAGCATCAGAATCGATGCTCAGAAATGGAATCGATTCCGAATTTCGAATGGAAATTTCACAAAAAAAATTAAACTATTACCTGCTAAACTGAGAAATTGTCTTCAAAAGTTAGACCACATGAAAACCGTAGTTGGTGTCATTATATTACTGATCAAAATAACTTTCTTGAAGGTGTTTGTAATTTCAGTGCACCACTAACTGGTGCACAACTGAGACAAATCGGTACTATTTATACTTTTAGAGCGTTGGCCTCACCTAAAATACAAAAAAAAATATATTAGATAAAAATATATCTCACATTTTATACCAGTCATAACGTCGATCGCAAAGCAGTTTTGAGTCGATCGCCAAGAAAATCATGAATCTGAAATATATCTGGGCCTTAGAACAAAAAAAAAGGAAGGTTACTTTAAACCCTTCGGTCGATCTTGGCAAGACATATAAAACGTCGATTTTGATCAAAAATTAGTGGACACTACTGCTCTAAATCGATTAAACGTCAAAATCGTTGATTTTCGAAAATTAACTCAATTACAACTCAAAAACTAAAAGTGATGGGGAAATACTTTTTATACATAAAACCTTACTAATGGGCCATAAAGACTAAATCCATAACAAGATTCAACCCAATTATTACTATTTTTTATTTATAAGCTCTAAATCGATTAAACATCAAAATTGTTGATTTTCGAAAATTAACTCAATCATAACTCAAAAATTAAAAGCGATGGAGAAAAACTTTTTATACATAAAACCTTAGTAATGGGCGATAAAGACTAGATCCATAACAAGATTGAACCCAATTATTACCATTTTTATTTATAATCTCTAAATCGATTAAACATTAAAATTGTTGATTTTCGAAAATTAACTCAATCATAACTCAAAACTAAAAGCGACGGAGAAATATTTTTTATACATAAAACCTTAGTAATGGACCATAAAGACTAGATCCATAAAAAGATTGAACCCAATTATTACCATTTTTTATTTATAAGCTCTAAACCGATTAAACATCAAAATTGTTGATTTTCGAAAATTAACTCAATTATAACTCAAAAACTAAAGGCGATGGGGAAATACTTTTTATACATCAAACCTTACTAATGGGCCATAAAGACTAAATCCATAACAAGATTGAACCCAATTATTACTATTTTTTAATTATAAGCTCGAAATCGATTAAACATCAAAATTGTTGATTTTCGAAAATTAACACAATTATAACTCAAAAACTAAAGGCGATGGGGAAATACTTTTTATACATAAAACCTTACTAATGGGCCATAAAGACTAAATCCATAACAAGATTGAACCCAATTATTACTATTTTTTAATTATAAGCTCGAAATCGATTAAACATCAAAATTGTTGATTTTCGAAAATTAACTCAATCATAACTCAAAAACTAAAAGCGATGGTGAAATACTTTTTATACATAAAACCTTAGTAATGGGCCATAAAGACTAAATCCATAACAAGATTGATCCCAATTATTACCATTTTTTATTTATAAGCTCTAAATCAGTGGTGACTATAACGTCTATTGCCAAAAATATTATGAATTTGAAATATCTATATTTGGGCCTCAGAGCAAAAAAAAAAGTAAGGTTACTTTAAACCCTTCGGTCGATCTTGGCAAGACATTTATATAAAAAGTCGATTTTGATCAAAAATTAGTGGACAACACTGTTTTATACCTATAGAATTGTATTATTATAACTAATCAGAAGTAAATGTCCTCACTCAATGTATTTTTTATCTATCAGAATGATAGATTTAGAAGGACACAGAATTTATGAATATATTAACAACAATTCAAGCTGAGGAAGAGTGACATAGCCTTGATATCACAGGAACCACCAGATAAATTAGCATTAGGGATTATACAATTTCATTAAAATTTTATCAAAATGAATAAATAAAAAAATTAAAAGTCAGCTAAATGTTGAAATAGCATACCTTGGGCAGCTCCTAAACAATTTTTAAATTCTTCTTAACAATTCCCTAAGGTATCAAGAATTATTTGCTGAACTTTTCGGATTCTGATTTTTTGTTCATCCAAAGTATTTGGTCCAGTGGTGTAAATCTGGTGATATTGCAGTCTCTTCTCCCAATCCATCGATTGGGAAATAATTGGTTTAAATAAACTCCAACAGGAAGGGTATAATGTGGTGGCGCGCCATTTTGTTGGAGAAATCACTGCCCCTGGAAATGAATTTATTTATTTGGGATGCAAACAGGATTAAGCCCAAAGTAGCAGTCACGAAAAATAACAAAAACAAACTTATAAAATGAAGTAAGTGATATAAGCAATGTAGTAAGTAAGTAAGTGTTGTGTATGTACTCGTAATCGTAAGTAAATTCTCGTAATTGAACTCGTTAATACATTTTATTCATTCCTTGTAACGTATCTAATCACAATGTAAAAAGTGACAATGACAATTCATTTTCTTATTCTACTAAATGCATGAATAATTTCTACCCAATGAATGTATACTTTCTACTAAATGAATTCCCCTACTTTCTTTACCAATTCCTAGATGGCGTATCCGACACTTTTCCCCTCTTTATAAATCCAATTTCTGTGGTGGTTTTCTTATTCGTGTCGAACGTCGTAAACCTTCTGTTGCGGTTGATTCCTCACCTGTTTTTTTGGTTTCTTTCTTTGGTATAGTTTTTTGGTGCCCTGACTCTTCTTTGATCTATTCTGGTTCCTTTTCTCTTTCTTCTGTTCTTATGGTTTCAGGTGTAGTGGTTTTATCGCTATCATCTGCCTCTTTGTCCCCTTCAGGTATTTCTATTATTTCAGGAATCTTTTCATTTGGTCCTCTGAATTTAGTACTCATCAATTGATCAATATGTCTTCTGTGTATAGCTCCCTCTACTTCTACTTCGTAATGCAAATTTCCCTCTCTATTTATGATTCTTCCCATCTTCCACTTTGTTTCTGGGTTGTTATAAAATCTCGCAAGGACTTGGTCTCCCTGTTGAAAGTCTCTTATTTTTAAGTTTTCTTGTTTTTTGTTTTCTGTTCCTATTTCTCTTCTCACCAGATCGATACGTGTTCTGAAATTCCCTTTTAACAGCAACTCCGCCGGACTCTGGTTCGTGGCTGCACTTGGTGTTTTCCTAAACTGCATTAAGAGTTTGCATAATTTGAGATGGATATTCCCTGGCTCCGATGCCATTGCTTTTAGTTTTTTCTTGACCGTTTGGACGTATCTCTCCGCTTGGCCGTTTGTTGAAGGGTGGTACGGCGCGGAGAATCGATGTATAATTCCATTTGTTTGTGTAAATTCCTTGAAATCTTGGCTTTTAAAATTGGTAGCATTATCACTTACCAAAGTGATTGGTAGTCCAAATCTACTGAATGTTTCTCTTAGTTTTTTTATTGTTATCTCCGTTGTCATTGATTTTGTAGGGAAAACTTCAAGATATTTTGTATAAGCATCGACTATTATCAGGAAGTAATGTTCCTGGAATGGTCCAGCGTAATCAATATGTACTCTCTGCCACGGTGATTTTGGGTATTCCCAGGTATGGTATTTGGTGATTGCTTTTGGGTTGTTCTTAGTAAGACAGCATTGCCGGCATTCCTTTGTTAAAGTTTCAATATCTTCATCTATTTTTTTCCACCATACATAACTTCGAGCAAGTGCCTTCATTTTGACAATTCCAGTATGTGCTGTGTGCAATTCTTCCAGTATTCTTTTTTGTAATGTTTTTGGTATGACCACTCTCATTCCGTTAAACAGGCATCCATCTTCCAATGTAAATTTCGTCAAATTTTGGTCTTCGTCTCCATTTTCAAGTGATATAATCAATTTAGTAATTTCTGGATCTTTTCTAGTTTCTCGTCTAATTTCCTCTCTGGTTACGGGTAACATTTGAAGTTGGTTTATATAAAATACGCTTTCTTCTGACAGTTTCGTTATCTCGGTTTCATCCGTTGTAGAAAATCGTGATAAAAAATCTGCATTTCCGTGGTCTTTGGTGTTTCGATAGATGATGTCATATTTAAATCCTGCCATGTAACTTGCGTAATGTAGTAATCTAATTGCCGATGTAGCTGGTAGTATTTTTTCGGGATGGAGGATCCTTGTTAGCGGTTTATGGTCCATCACAAGTGTTATTTTCCTTCCATAGCAATATTGACAAAATTTTTTTAATCCCCAGACGATAGCTGTCGCTTCTTTGTCAATCTGGCTGTAGTTTCTTTCAGCTTTTGAAAGCGATCGTGACGCAAAAGCTACTGGTTTCTCTTCGCCTGTTGGTAAGATATGTGAAATTACTGCTCCCAATCCCGTAGGAGATGCATCCGTAGCTAATACCAATTTAAGTTTCGGTTTATATGGTATAAGTACTTTTGGACTAGTTATTTCTTCCTTTAGCGTTCTGAAACTTTCCTCACACTTTTTTGACCATATGAATTCTGATTGCTTCCTTAAAAGATTATTTATCGGATTTAATTTTGAAGCTAAATTTGGAATGAATTTTTGGTAGTAGTTTATGAGGCCTAAAAATACTCTCACCTCGTCTACATTATTTGGTCTTGGACAATTTACTATTGCCTTTATCTTGTCTTCCAATGGGTGTAGTCCGTTCTCGTCTATTTTGTGTCCTAAATACGTAATTGATTTTAGTAAAAACTGGCATTTGTTTCTTTTGAGATGTAAATCATTCTTTTCCAATCTTGAGAAAACATTTTCTAGTCGCTGTAATAATTCTGAATAAGTCGCTCCCTGGACCACAATGTCGTCGAAGAAGCAAGATACTCCTTCCAACTCAATTAACACCTGGTCCATAAAACGTTGCCAAACATTTGGTGCAATTTTAGTTCCAAACATTAATCTTTTTACTAGATAATTTCCTTTATGTGTTGTGATCGTTTGAATTTTTGAACTTTCTTCTGTAACCTCCATATGTAAATATGCTTGATTTATGTCCAATGTACAAAAATATTTTCCACCACCTAATTTCGAGAATAAGTCATCGATTCTTGGTATTGGATAATTGTCATCTTCTAAATTTTTATTAATCGTAGCTTTGTAATCGGCACATAATCTAATTTCACCGCTAGGTTTTACCACGGGTACTATGGGACTTCCCCATTCTGAGTAAGTTGTTTTTTCAATGATTTCCAGTTTCTCGAGACGATCAATTTCGGCTTCTATTCTCTCTTTTAAGGCGTATGGCACTGGTCTTGGGCGTATGAATATTGGTTTTGTCTCCTTTTTCAAGTTCAGATTGCATTTTGTATTGGGTATCTTCCCCAAAGTCGGTTCGAATAATTTATTATACTTCTTCAATAATTTTTCTAATTTTTCTTTGTATGTCGTATCTTGATCCAAACTGATTTTGTATATTTCATTCCAATTTATTTTTATTTTATTCATCCAATCTCGACCCATTATTGTATCGACATCTTCTTGTAAAACGTATAAGGTCCCAATTGTATTTTGGTCCTTGTATGTAATTTTTACATCACATTTTCCGATTGGTTTTATTTTTTCCCCTGTATAGGTTTTTAATTGAATTTTTGTATTTTCCAGTTTCTTTCCTGGACAAGTATTTTTGAATTGTTTCTGCGACATAATTGATAATGCTGCTCCTGTATCAAGTTCCATGTAACAACTCTTGCTCTCGATTTGTAATTGAACCATGTATTTATTGCAATGAGTGGTATCCAGTTTCTTAATGCTATTTATTGTATATTCTTCCAGTTCATTTTTCTCTTCATTTTCTTCCTCCTCTTCTTCTTCATCCTCCTCTTTCAATTGTTTTATCTTCTTCGCTTGTTGGAAGCATACGATGGCTACATGTCCCTTTCTTCCACAATGCTTGCATTTTAGGTTTTCGGCTTTGCAATCCTTAGCGATATGATTTTCTTTTCCACATCTAAAACATTTCTTTTCTTTTAAATTTCCTGTATTCTTTTGATTTCCTGATTTATTTGTAAACTTTTTCTTTTCTTTGTTGACGTAATTTACTGCCATTATTGGTCTTTGAATTTCTCGGCTTTCTTGTTTTGAAGCTTCGATGGATATGGCAACTTTCAACGCTTCTTCGAATGTTAACTTATTTTGTTGAAGTAGTCTTTCACGGATTTCCGTATCTCTTACCCCTCGTATAAATTGTGAACGTAAATGCGTATTCACCGTAGGTTGTTTACAGTTTTCGCAAACAAAATTACAATTTGTGGTAAGTTTCTTTAATTCAGAATGGAAATGAGCAATTGACTCACCCTCGTGTTGTACTCGCATCGTGAATTTGTGCTGTTCCGCTATCTCACTTGGTTTTGGAGAAATGTGGTTTCGTAACAGGTTTACAAGATCCTCGTATTTCTTTGTCTTCGGTAAGTCTGGTGCTGTAAGGTTTGATAATATTTGGTAGTGTTTCGGCCCCAAACAGCTGATCAAAATTTGAACCTTCCGTTTATCATTTTCCGATGTATCTTCTGTCAAGTTTTGTAATTCTAAGTAATTTTCTAATCTTTGTACGTACGATTCAAAGGTTTCGTTTCCCTCATCGAACTTCTGTAGTTGAATTCCTCTTAGATCCATTGTATTTGTATTTCCTTGGTTTTGGTGTAAGTTTTGTAGCACTTGTGTAATTTGTTTTAGTACTTCCTCCATTTCTATTTCGTATATAGTGTAACGTAGACGTAGGTAAACGTAAATACTTCTTTTTTTTCCTCGTTTCTTTACTTTTTTCCTTCTTCTACCTTTATCCTCGCTCTACTTTTATCCTCGTCGCCACTTGTTGTGTATGTACTCGTAATCGTAAGTAAATTCTCGTAATTGAACTCGTTAATACATTTTATTCATTCCTTGTAACGTATCTAATCACAATGTAAAAAGTGACAACGACAATTCATTTTCTTATTCTACTAAATGCATGAATAATTTCTACCCAATGAATGTATACTTTCTACTAAATGAATTCCCCTACTTTCTTTATCAATTCCTAGATGGCGTATCCGACAGTAAGTAAATGCTCATTTTAAGAATACATTTACTATTATAAAATAATCTAAGTTTCTGTTCATTTTATATATTTTTTTAAAAGATCTTACCTCATCCATGCCGACATCTTATTCTTAATCATCTTCGAAATGCAGAATTACAAATCTGCCTCTTTTTTTGTTTTTATTCGATGACAATTGACGGAAGTTTTGACGTAAACGTTACAAGATGGAGGCGACATCTGGTGGCAAGTATAGTTTGGTTTCCCATTAATAGATAGCATGATTTAAATTATTTAACATTTTTCGATACAATTTATTTTTATTATTTTTTATATCTTTGTTGAGCAGTATTTAATTACAAAAACAATTTAATATTTAAAGTATGATGCAGTTAACACTTGATTTACGTGTACCTGAATCAGCGTTGTCCTATACCAACATGCGTACAGTTTCACGCAAAACTTTTGGTACATCTATTATAGATAGTATGATTCTATGAAAGTAATCCTTTAAAATTATAGTTCATTATGTTACATTTTTTTCAAAAGAAAAGTAAAAGTGAAAAAACTGAAAGTTTCTACCGATTTCAAAGCCTTTAATATTCAACTCAGATCATATACAGATTTGTAGCTATCACGTTAATAATTTCTGATTGAGAAAAATATTTTGTGATAGGTTTTCGAGTGTCAATCTAAGACATTGTGAATTTGTACAGGTTGGCCAGACTCAACCTTTTCAACGTACGAAAATATTCCCCCCCTTAGATGCCCTCATCGTGACGTCACCAGATCCAGCCGTAATACACCGTAATACGATTTCTGTTTTTTTCATTGTTATTTCGGTTATTTTATATTATAAAATAGTTTTTTTTTTGTTTATTACTGGTTTTTCGAAACTTTTTAATAGTTTCAATACCAAGGTAATTATTTACAGATAAGCTATGAGTTATTGTAACCCCACATCAAAATTTGTAATTTTAGATGCCCGTTTCATGTTCAATTAAAAATTGTCGTTCGAATTATGTTGGTTATTGATTTAAATATATCGTTTTTTAACATACCCAAAGAGGAAGACGTTCGTAAACTGTGGCTGATGAAATGTAAAGAGGAGGTTAACGTTACAACAGTAAGGGTCTGTTCATTACATTTTCGTCCTAAAGATTTTGAACGCGACCTACGTGCGGAACTATTGCAATTGAAACGTAGGCGGCTTCTAACGAAGACAGCTATACCTACTTTAAACTTGGGAGCATCCCAAGACGACGTTTCAAATATCTGCGGACACCTTGATCCATCTACATCATTGTTAAATATTTCAAAAGAACCATTATCAAAGGGAAATGATGTAAACTGTTTATTAAAATCCAGTGTAGCCTGTCAAACTTGTTTACTTTTATTCAATAATTTTATTGATATAAATTTATTTTATTTATGTTAGGTATATCAACGCTAAAATGTTGGGCTTCAAAAATTGATGTGAGACAGGGTATTTTACATCACATGCTACTTTTTTTGTCTGTGGCTGGAAGAGGATACAGTGATCAAGAAAGGCTTGTTTTGTCATTTGACAAAATGAAAGTTGCAGAACTGTATGAGTATGATAGGCAATATGATCAAATTATTGGTCCGCATTCACAAATGCAGGTTGTGAACGCCAGGGGACTTTTTGGATCTTGAAAGCAGCCAATTTTTGATGGTTTTGATATAAGAATGACTGGTACTTTGTTATTAACATTAATTAATAAACTGCACGATATTGGTTTTGAGGTGATTGCATGTGCGTCCGATTGTGGACCCTTAAATCTTGGTTTGTGGAGAGAGTTGGGTATTACACACGAATCCTCATATATAATACATCCAACAACTACAAAAAAGATTTATTTTTTTGCGGATGCTCCTCACCTTTTAAAATTAATTAGGAATTGGTTGATAGATTCAGAACTTACAATAAATGACATTACAATAAACAAAATATACTTAGAAAAACTTATAAACGAATACAACACAGAAGTTAGCAGTTGTTTTAAATTAACAATAGATCACATCACTTGTGAAGGCGCTAGAAGGCAGAATGTCAAGTTAGCATTGCAGCTCTTATCGCATACCACAGCTACAGCATTAATTCATTATTACTCTAATCAAACAGCATCTGCGCTTAGCAACTTCATTAGTCTTGTAAACATAGGATTGTAAAAAGCTTAAGCTTTCGCATCCGGAATTGGGCAATTATTCACATCAACGTAAATGTGATCATAATTATTGCGCACCATCACGGTTAGAAAGGTTATCATTTGGGGGTCTTTCGACGCCTTCTAATGACTTCAAAAACCTACTATTTGACATAGAATTTGAGTTTAAGAAAACTATGCCTGCGAATGAGATAAAGCAAAATTATTTAAGCAAATTTCATTAAAATTTGATGAACAATACCATCATGTTCTACGTCTTTTTATTCGACAACGATTATTTATTCGAATTAACTTTTTAAATGAAAAGTATGAATCGTTAAAAAAATCAAATGTGTTTAAAAGAAAAATCAATAAAATTAAACAAATGTTGAATAAAAAATAAAACAGACCAAAATAAAGACTTAACTTTTTGTTCCGTTTACCTGGTACAATACGCTTTACAAACCTTGATTATAAGGATAAATATTCAGGCAGTATGTATCTGAATGACGTTCCCAAACTTCAGGAGGCAATTCTTAAGTGAATTTTAAGGGTACTTTCTTATATAATAATACTTTTATGCACCCATTAGTAATAAAAAGAAAGTAAACAATCAATAATAACAATAAAATAATATAAAAAAAAAGTAATAATAAATTCTAAATATTAACACAATCATACATATAGTAGGTGAACCACAAGGGATAGTTCAGGTAAGTGGTATAACCACTCTCTGGTTTACAAATATCCCTTGACCACAGGAATGCTAAATATATTAATTACAAGCCTAAAAATATAAAGGATAAAATTCAATAACGTACGCATGTGCTTAAAATTACAAAAATTACAAAACGCTCATCATCATTAAGACTGCTCCTCAAACAAATTCCGAAATATGGCGCGCCTGAACGCCGCTGTACTCAAACCCCGTAAACCAGGGACTAAGAACGGAACGAAAACGAGAACGAAAGAACGAAATTAACCGAATAATTTATAAGAACGAAAACGGAAACGAAAACGAAATTTTTATTTTTCGTTCATGATTGAAAACGAAATAAATAATTTCGGTTACCGGTTTAATGACACAATCTTTTTGTAACCTACTCCTAGTAGACATATCGGGACATATATGCAAGGGTCTTCTATTCACGTTGGCCCTGGAAGCTCCCACTTCTACTTCCTACTACTTTACCGAAGATTCAAGAGTATCTACTCGCGCTCATCACTAGTGCTCCGCTATAAAGTAGAAGAACCGAAGGTGACGTGATCGCCAACCAATCGCTCGCACATGCAGGGTATTCCCCTATTATTTTTTCAAATTTCATGTCAAAGGACGAATTTAAAAGAAAACTTATTGGAAGATGTCTTGCTTCTTAGATTAAACAGTTACAATTAATTTTTATATAAATATATTCACATATACTAAAATTAATAATTATCCTGTGATTTACTTTAGAATATATCTTTAGTTTAATTAACCCTAGAAAGATAACCTACGTCGAATCGACGTGGTCGATTGGTTATCTTTAACGTACTATAAAATATGGTTATCTTTCTAGGGTTAACTAAAATTTTTATTTATTTTGGAATGCTGAATTATTTATATATATTTTTGCTATAAAATAAATATGTTAACAATTTTTTTCTCTTATTTTTAATAATAATAATAACTTTATTTGCAAATAACCAAAAATTAACCATGACACAAAATTTTTAAATAAGTAAAAGTTAATTGAAATAAAGCAAGATCAGAGAGAAAAGAAACAAATATTATTATTTAAAATATGAAGCAAAAAAACAAAAAAAATCTGTCACTGGCATACCACTAAACTGCATAGCAGTTTGTGCGTGGTTTTAACTAAATTTAATGGGAATAAATGAAAGAAACTAAAACAGATTCGTGCCTCTCCAATATAGAAACAGTCCCAAACAATTCATTCTAAATTTTATTTTTAATATTTATAAAAAGAAAAAATGCCATCACCACTTAAAATGCAGTTGATTGAAATTTTTAACATTTAAGTTTTTAAAAGCATAAATTTTATGTTAGTAATTTTTGCCAGCTATGATTAAAATTATGACAAGTGACTTATTTGTCAAATATAAAAAAAAAATTAAAAAAGCATGTTGGCATACTTTTATTAGAAAAATAGTAAAAAACCGGTTTTAACCGTTATTTCATTTCGGTTCACGAAAACGAAAACGATATTTTTCGGGTGTGAACGAAAAGAACGAAAACTAAATTTTTCGTTTTCGTTCTGATCGGAAACGAACAAAATACTTTTCGTTTTTAGTCCCTGCTGTAAACTCTCCGGAACGGAACCATAAAGCGAATAAATATTATAAGTAAAAGATCTTTCAAAAAAAGTGGTAGAGTGAGCCGGTAGAGCAATTAAAATTCGGTTTCGGATATTGACGGAATGAATGTCACCACGAAATCTAATCTTCCTCAGCAAATATTGCGGTTTACCGGTACTCAGCAATCGGTGAAAGAAACAGAGAGATGAAAGCAAATAACGAACACGCATATTTAACCAATTTAGGTTTACTAAACGATAGGAGACTCTATCATATTTACGAATGCCGTAAATAAATCTTATGCAAGCGTTCTGCACTCGTTGGATCCTATTCGCGGTAAAACCATCAACACAGGGCCCATATACCGACGCACAGTAGTTAAACAGTGACAAAATCAAACACTGACAAAGCATTTTCTTCATAGCAATACTGACAACAGCTCTAAAAGTATATAAAACTTTCAAGTTACAGAAGGCAAGACCAATTATTTTAGATATATGAGTGATATCTGAAGTAATTGTCCACCAATAGCCCAAGATTTTTAGCTTCATTAACAAAAGGCATTGAAAGATTATTAATATTAATGTCAACATTTTGATATAGGTGTTCAACCTTCTTCTCATTACCAAATAGTAACACAACACTTTTTGAAGGATTTAACTTTAAAGAATGAGCAACCGAAAATGTATTCAAACTACTTAAGTCCTCATTAACCTTTGCCATAGCAGCAAACAATTCTTCTCAGGCAAAATGCTAATATATTTGTGTGTCATCCGCATACATTTGTATCTGACAATTTTTAACACATTTAGGCATAAAAGCAGTGTATATGCAAAATAATAAAGGTCCTAAAATGGAGCCCTGCGGTACACCTCTAGTTATATTCATAAAGTTTGAAGCCTCAGTGACCTCGCCTCCCATTCGCACCAACTGTTGCCGATTCTGAAGATAAGATTGCATGAAACCTAACAAATCATTACTACAACCTCTATTGCGCAATATAGCTAACAAAATAGAATGGTTGACGGTGTCAAAAGCCTTACTAAAGTCCAAAAGCACTAATATAGTGAATTTATTATCATCCCTAGCCCTTATTATATAATCAGTAACATTTAATAAGGTAGTGGCACAACTGCGACCAGGCATAAAGCCCGACTGTCCATCAGGCAGAATGTTATATTCATTTAAAAATTCTCTAAGCTGTTTATTACCATTTTTTTCGAAGACTTTACTCAACGTTGGTAGTATACTAATAGGGCGCAGATCTTTAAACTCAGTAGGCGAGTTCACCTTAGGTAAAGGCAGTACAATCGCAGACCTCCACAACTTAGGAAAATAAGCACTAGCAATGCAACTATTTATAATATGAGTAATATGAGGTAGCAGTTGAGGAACCACCAGTTTCAACATAGAAACAGATCCCCGATCATAAGCATAAGCCCCACTCTTAATGGCAAAAATCAAATTCCTGCTCAACAACTCGCAACTCAAATGGAGACTTACTCCCATTTAGTGATGTTTAATCTCGATTAAACAATATTTTATTCAATTTTTCTTTTAATTTTTTTTACTTCTTTTAATAAGGTCAGCAGACAAATTACCAAACGTCGCTGACCAAACGCATCGCTCGCACCGCATAATTGCGTAACGCACACCGCGCGCAATTATGCGACCTAAATTAATTGGTTTTTTTAATCGCTTATTAATTGTTAAGTTAGCATTAAGATTTGTATATAAACCCCAAATTTTGAATTAATAAACAGTATTATTGATATCTTCGTAATGCTCATTTCCTTCCTGGATTAAACGTCTGGCCTGCCCGGAGTTTAATCCGTTCAAAAATAAATATCCGGCTTGCCCGGAGTTTATTTTTTCCCAAACATTTTCAAATATCTGGCCTGCCCGGAGTTTGAACATGGTCCTTCGAGCAATTTAAGAAACCAGCAACAAAAAATTAAAGTCTTACTTTAATTTCTTCAGTCGCTACGGATCAGAACAAAGGTCCTACGACACTTACAAACTATCAACCAAAATTAAAGTCATACTTTAATTTTCTTTACCTATCACTTTGGACAAAGCCTAAAATTGGGAGTGAGGCTGCTCTCAGAAGTGATACTTATCCTTGACTATACAACTTATAGTTCTCCATTCCTCGCTACGGACCAAGCCATAAAATAGAGAGTGAGGCTGATCTCAGTAGCGAATTATCCACTTTGTTACGGACCAGGCCAAATTAGAGAGTGAGGCCGCTCTCAGTAACAAAGCTATCTTTTCAAACATATAATAAATAAAAATAAATAAACAAAACCTTACACTTTTCCTTAATCATGGAGGCGTTTAACCAATATGCCCAAAATCAAGAAGAAATCGGTCAAAACATCAAGAAGTTACACACCAATATGACCAAAGATTCACAGTCCCGGAAGACGCCAGAGTATATATAACCCAACCCAACCCAACCCAACCCAACCCTCGAATCGCTTTGGAAGAAGATCGAAGAAAATGATGACAAAATGGAAGAAATAAAAATACCCAATCATTCGTATTACACCTCAAATTATTACCTGCAATTACAGCAAGTATACAACGATGCTCTAAACTACATAAAAGAGTGTCAAAAAGCACAACATCCCGAAACCAGAGTACAAGAAGCAACTGAAGATCCAGAACAGATCCGAAGAATAAAAAGGCAGGAAATAAGAATCAAAGAAATGGGTAAACTAATCGACAAAGTAAAACTGCAAATGGTGCAATCTAAACAAAAAAGCACTTATGAATATCTTCGACGTCAACTTCAACAACAAATGGACAGCATCTCAAGATTGGAAGAAGATATCCAGGTAGAAGAAACAAGATTTCAAGCCCGATACTTCGAAGAAGATGTATATTCCAACCTTCAGACGGAATTTTTTGCCGTAATGGAAGAACTAGAAGACATCATTTTTAACCCACCTTCCTCTGAAACACGACATATCCCTCAGAACAACACTGCTATACCTCTTCCACAAATAAAACTTCCCGTATTCGATGGATCCTATGACCAATGGATCAACTTCTATGACCTTTTCCAAAAAATAATCCATGCTAGTACAGTAGAGCCCCGATTATCCGCGAGCGGATTATCCGCAGTGCGGATTATCCGCGAGTGCCGTGAAATATTCTTTTCTTTTAAATTTAATTTGATTTTCGCTATATATCGAAATGTGTTCGTGTGTGCTCGTGTGTTTATGCGAATTGCGCTCGATATTGATCAGACGAACGTGTGTTTCGACTCATTTTAAAGCGTGTTTCGACTTGTCACAACGTCTACAGTCGTGTTTCTTTGTCGGTGGTTATTAGCAGATTATTAGTTTGTTCCTGAAATAAATAATGGCTGAAAAACGAAAGAAGGTTGTGTTAACGATTCCACAAAAAATAGAAATGATTTCTAAAATAGAAAATGGCGCATGAAGAAAGCAGATGTGTTTACAATACGGGATTGGGGAAACAACAGTGCGAGATGTTTTAAAGCAAAAAGAAAAGTTATTGGCTTTTGCAACAGTTTCAAACAGTGTTTCTGGAATGAAAAAACGAAAAACAATGAAGAAATCCACGTACAGTGAACTTGACTCGGCATTAGCGGAGTGGCTAGCTCAAGAGTGAAGTGAAGGCACTCCTGTATCCGGTCCTAACATTGCAGCTAAAGCAAAAGTCTTCTTTGATTTGTTAGGACTGGAAGGAAATTTTGATGCGTCGTCCGGTTGGTTACATCGTTTTAAGAAACGTTATGGAATTAGGGAGATAGGTCTTCATGGGGAAAAGCTGAGCGGTGATCAACAAGCAGCTGACGATTTTCAACGTGATTTTGAAAAGTTTGTAATGTCGGAAGATTTGTTACCAGAACAAATTTATAATGCTGATGAATCAGGGCTTTTTTGGAAGTGTCTTCCCACTCGCACTTTAGCATTTGAAAGTGAACATAAAGTGACAGGACACAAAAGTAGCAAGGAAAGAATCACAATCTTGCCATGCAGCAATGCTGCTGGTACCCACAAACTGAAACTTCTTGTAATCGGTAAATCTAAGAAACCAAGGTCTTTTAAGGGGACAACAGCAGACAATTTACCAGTCGATTATTTCAATCAAAAAAAAGGTTGGATGAACCAGCAGATTTTTCAAGAATGGTTTGAAAAGATTTTTGTGCCTCAAGTACGTAAACACCTTGATTTAAAGAATTTACCAAGAAAGGCCGTTTTATTAATTGACACCCTGCAGCAAGTGTGCTTAAATCTTCTGATGAACAAATTTTTGCAAAGTTTTTGCCCCCAAATGTTACTGCGCTCATACAGCCTATGGACCAGGGGGTCATTGCAACTGTGAACAGGATATACAGAACAAAGTTGGTAAAAACAAAAATTGAAGAAGGTTACGATTTTAAGCAGCTTTGGAAGATGTATACAATTTTGGATAGCATTTACGATATTGCGTTTGCATGGGATTGTATTAAACCGTCAACCCTCGTCAAATCGTGGAGAAAACTCTTTCCAAATATTGAAGTAAATGTCAACCAAAACATTGGTGAAGAACATAATGAAGACATGCCTATCGCTGCACTTATTGACTTAGTGACATCTGTTCCGGGAGGTGAGAATGTAAATCAAGAAAACATAGAAGAGTGGCTGGAATGTGACAAAAATGAGCTAGGGTTTGAACGACTATCTGACGTAGAAATAACAAACAAAGCAATGGGAGTGAACGAAGAAAACGAAGAAATTGAAAGTGAAGAAGGCGAGGTGCTTGCGCGGATGACACATGAAACTGCTTTGCAGCATGTAGACGGATTGCTTCAATATTTAGAGGAGCAAGACGACGCACATCTGGCAGAAAAACTTATGCTAAGGAACGTACAATCCAGAATAAAGAAAAGGTGCTTCCAAAGCAAGAAGCAAAAGCTAGTGACCGATTTTTTTAAAAAGATGTAACTGACAGTTTTTGTCTACAGTACAGTTTTGTTTACAGTACAGTGATACAATACATATGTACATATTATTTTTTGTTTATTACTAGTCTTTACTTTAGTCTTTAGTGATTTACATGTAGAAGAAAGGTTTAAGTAAAATAGTCTTTATGGTGAATTATGTTTTGTGTTTCCACCTTATTTTTAGTCTTTTTCGGGTTATCCGCGATTTTTATTATCCGCGGCGCCCTTGCCACCCAATTCCGCGTTTAATCGGGGCTCTACTGTATAACCCTAACAAAAGTCGAAAAAATGCAATATTTGAAGACGTACTTGAAAGGAGAAGCTAGTCGAATAATCCAACACCTGCAAATATCCGATAGTAATTATGATGCAGCGTGGACACTTCTACAAAAACGTTACCAAAACAACCGATTAATTCTATCAAAACTACTGAACAAGATTTTGGATCTGCCAGCAACTACGACTGAAAACGGGGAAAAGATAAAGGAATTACACGACACAACAGTCGAGAGTCTCCAAGCCATATCGAACCTGGGAATTCCAACGGAATCTTGGGGTCCTATCATAGGAAGACTACTTGTCAGAAAATGGGATTATGAGACGAACAAGCAATACGAACTGTCGTTGAAAGAACCACATAAAATACAAGACTTCCAAGATTTATTAAGTTTTCTCAGAACTCGCTTCCAAACACTAGAAGCAATCGCTGAACCAAAAAAAGCGAAACAATCCAATGCAAGCAAAAGAAGCTTACAATAAGAATAAGTGCAGATATTGTAATGAAAACCACATAATACACTTCTGCATGAAATTCAAAAAACTTACAGTTCCAGAAAACACAGAGTACATCAAAGCTCAAAAGTTGTGCAGAAATTGTTTATCTCACGACAAAAGCAACATGTACAACTCAACGTCAAGATGTCACATCTGCCAAAAACCACATCATACGTTGCTTCATAGAGATGAGAACAAGCAGATTAACCAAAGCACAAAATCTACAAAAAATGTAATCCTAGTTTCTACCAAAAAAGAAACAAAAAACAGGACTGCGTCAAGCGGACTAGAAAGTGAAGTTCTTCTAGCAACAGCCCTGGTGAAAGTCAAGACAGTTTCCGGAAGTTCCGAAAAACTCCGAATACTTATCGATCCAGGATCCCAAGCCTCCTTCATCACGGAAGAAGCAGCGAACTTACTCGCTCATCCAAGGCAAAAAATACATGCCAAAATATCTGGGCTTGAAGACGGCTCACCAAAGATATCAAAATGGAAAGTGGACCTAAACGTTCAACCTCATTTTCCGAGTAACTTTACCCTCAATACCACTTTCCTTATTCTATCTAAGCTAACGCAATCATTACCAAATAAAAATCTACCAATTTCCTCAGACGAACACTGGAACAACAAAATCCTAGCTGATCCCACCTATAATATTCCTGGTCCCATAGATGCTATCATCGGAGCAGAAGAATATGGAAAAATCATTCAAGACGGGATTCATAAAGCTGAACATGGATTATTGGGACAGAAGACGGAGTTTGGATGGATTTTATCAGGAACAATGAAAGAGAAACCAGCTACCACAATTATAAGCATGATAAATCGAGTCGAAGAAGACGCTCAATTAAAGAAGTTCTGGGAAATTGAAGAAGTTTTAGTTCCAAGAATTCAAACGAAAGAAGATGCCGATTGTGAAGATCATTACCAAAACAACAGAAAGAGAAATGATGACGGTACATACACTGTCACAATCCCTTTTAAAACTGAATCAGAATTTGGTGAATCCAAACGTCGAGCAGTAGCAAGACTAACACAAATGGAAAGACGGTTGGCAAAAAATGAACAATTGAAACTCCAATACCACGAATTTATGGAAGAGTACTTAAAACTTGGTCATATGGCAAAAATACAACCCGAAGATCAACCTGCGAAGTAGTACATTCCTCATCAAGCAGTTATTCGTCCATCAAGCACTACAACAAAACTCAGAGTAGTGTTTGATGCATCAAGTAAAACCTCCAACGGAATAAGTTTAAACAGCGTCATGCACACAGGCCCTAGGCTACAGCAAGAACTGTCAGACATCTTATTAAGATGGAGAAAACACCGCATTGCCTTTTCAGCTGATATAGAGAAAATGTATAGGCAAATAAGAATTTCGAAAGAAGATGAACCCTTTCAAAGAATATTATGGAGATTCAATACATCGGAGCCTATACAGGAATATAAACTGATGACGGTTACTTACGGAACCACAGCCGCGCCATACTTAGCCGTTAAAACGTTACAACAACTGGCTCAAGACGAAAGAAACAATTTCCCAGAGGCGTCTAGAAGAGAGAGGTTGTCTTAGAAGATTTTTACGTTGATGACGTGTTATCTGGTGCAGATTCCATAACAGAAGCACAAATCGTTCGAAAACAACTCAACGAGATGTTAAAAACCGGCGGATTTTTATTGCGAAAATGGACCTGCAACAAACCAGAATTGCTTCAATCAATACCAATCTCACTCAGAGCACAAGCTGAGAGAGAAATAGCTGAAGATTGGCTAACCAAATCCCTGGGCGTATATTGGGCACCTTTGACAGACACTTTTCGATTTCAAGTGAATGTGATCATCAATGAAAACCCTACAAAGCGTCACATTCTGTTAGAAGTAGCCAAATTATTTGACCCTCTCGGTTGGCTAGCACCTGTCGTCATAAAAGCAAAAATTCTCATTCAAGAGTTATGGCTCCAAGAATTAGAGTGGGATCAACCGGTACCAGACCAGGTCAAGCATCCATGGTTACAATTTCAAGAAGAGTTAAAAGCGTTAGAAGAAATCAACCTGCCACGGTGGATCAAAACCAGAAAAGGGTCCAAAGTTGAACTCCACGGGTTTTGCGACGCTTCAGAAAAAGCATATGGGGCAGTAATTTATGCAAGATGTCCGAACGAAAACGGACAAATTACGTCGACCCTAGTAATAGCTAAATCAAAAGTAGCACCTGCAAGAACAAAATCCACATTACCAAGATTAGAACTTTGCGCAGCAGTATTACTTGCAAGATTATTTAAAAGAACCACCAGAACACTAAAATTAGATCAAGAAACTCCACTCTTCGCATGGTCAGATTCTACAATCACATTAGCTTGGATAAAAGGAGATCCAACGAAGTGGAAGACGTTTGTTGCAAATCGAGTCGTTGAAATAAACAATACGATTTCGAAAGAACACTGGCATCACGTGAGCAGCGAAGAAAATCCAGCCGACATCATATCAAGAGGTACCCATCCTGAAAAATTAGTTCAGCATCAAGTTTGGTGGAATGGTCCATCATGGCTATTAAAAGAAAGATGCTGGCCACAACAAGAAGAGATAGAGAACACCAATGAGGAGATGAAGATCCCAAGAATTATTGCCTGCGTGAAAGCAATCGAAATACCGAAAGAGTACGAACGATTCTCGTCATTGACAAAAATGATTCGAGTACTTTCTTATTGTCGTCGATTCATAACAAATTGTTCGAATAAAGCTAAAGAACATGGACCGCTTACCGTTCACGAGATGAATACGACCCTAAACGCAATCATCATCGAAATCCAGAACAGAACGTTCGAAATGGAAATCAAAAGTCTGCGAAAAAATAACCAAGTGGACAAGAAAAGCAAGCTTTCGACACTTAATCCATTCATAGATAAAGAAGGTTTACTTCGTGTTGGCGGAAGATTACAAAAATCACCACTAGCCTACGATGAAAAACACCCAATAATTATTCCTTACCATTCGCAATTTTCTCAAATGCTGATCCAAAATGCACATGCTTCAACTCTACATGGAGGAAATCAAGCAACGTTAGCTTATATTAGAAGAAAATATTGGATCATAAATGGAAAACGTGACGTACGAAACATCCTCCAAAAATGCGTAAAATGCATTAGATACAATGCTCAGACAGCAGAACAAATGATGGGAGAACTTCCTGCACCAAGAGTCTGCCCAGCTCCCCCATTCACTCATACTGGTGTAGATTATGCCGGCCCGATTCAAATTCGTACCACGAAAGGAAGAGGCCACAAATCATATAAAGGGTACATCGCCGTCTTTGTATGCCTGACAACGAAAGCAATTCATTTGGAAGCAGTCAGTGACATGACCACAGAAACGTTTCTGGCTGCACTAAAAAGATTTACCGCTCGACGTGGTCACTGTGAGCACATGTACAGTGATAACGGAACAAATTTTGTTGGAGCCAGTAAGCTATTACAACCAGAGATTGCAACAGTCATCCAGGATCGGTCATTTCAAGACAGTCTTGCAACTCAAGGGACGCAATGGCACTTTAATCCGCCCGCAGCTCCTCACTTCGGAGGAATTTGGGAAGCCGGAGTGAAATCTGTCAAACATCACTTGAGACGAGTCATTGGGGAGACAACATTAACATTTGAAGAACTTTCCACGCTTCTTTATCAAATAGAAGCATCCTTAAATTCCCGTCCATTAACACCTTTAAGTAACCACATGAATGATACCACAGTTTTGACTCCTGGCCATTTTCTTATCGGTAGACCCTTGTTATCCTACAATCATCCTTATATCAAAGATGAGCACGATTTATCTTCGAGATGGAAGTTAATTCGAAAAATGAATAAAGACTTCTGGCAAGCGTGGTCCACTGAGTGCCTCAGTCGTTTACAACAGAGATACAAATGAAAAGTTCCACAAGATAATTTCAAGCCTGGTGATGTTGTTATTATCAAAGAAAATATCGTTGATCCCAATCGTTGGCCATTAGCACAAATAACAGACGTCCATCCATCAGATGATGGCAATGTTCCCAATAAATTCGATCATCTGGAAAGAATTATATATGAAGAATACCTGGATTTTCATAACACCGAAACCAGAGAAGATCGCTATAACATGTTCTGGCACACGAGAAGATGTACTATTAAATTCAACTGGTGTACTCCAGATCTCTCAGGACTGAGTTATAAAAACTAAACAAATTATATTAGCACCCAAGAGAGACAACAGTATTACCATAACAGCCAGTTTCAATCACCCCATCGTACTTCCAAGGAATATCACCGAAAAAAAACCATGGGTCATTCCAAAACTAATTGAAGAAAAGGTCATCAAAGCTGGAGATGAAGTTTCTCAGCTTATGGCCACAGAAGAATTAGTAAATTAGGAGATACGAAACGTGAATTGGCGTCATGTGAAACACCATTCAGCATTGATCAGCACTCTTACAACTCTATCAATCGTCATTGTAGTTGTCATATCATGGGGATTGTATCAATGGTGTAAGGTGAAATGTCAAAGAAAACCAAAACCAAAAGAGACATCCAATATTGAAGAAGGGATTCCTCTGCAACCGATCAACTCGGAATCATCTGCAGTCGGAGGAGTTCAACTAGAACCAATCTACGCGGAAATTCACCAAAGAATGAACTCCGAACAGTAATACGATGTAGGGAAGTGTAGTGTAGTGAATTAACATAACAAAAGACAATAACCTCACTAATTGTAAGTAATAAATTTTCTCTTTTTTTGGCGGGCAGAATGTTTAATCTCGATTAAACAATATTTTATTCAATTTTTCTTTTAATTTTTTTTACTTCTTTTAATAAGGTCAGCAACCCCAAATTTTGAATTAATAAACAGTATTATTGATATCTTCGTAATGCTCATTTCCTTCCTGGATTAAACGTCTGGCCTGCCCGGAGTTTAATCCGTTCCAAAATAAATATCCGGCTTGCCCGGAGTTTATTTTTTCCCAAACATTTTCAAATATCTGGCCTGCCCGGAGTTTGAACAAGTGATGTAGACGAATAAACTTTAATAGTGTCAGCTAAGTTATCACCACTGACCGGGACACCATTAATGAAAAATTGATTTGTTAAATTGGCATCTCTTAAATGAGACGGAAAATCAGTGTTTTTATTAGGAACCACATGAACTTTTTTAAACGTTTTCCACAAGGTTTTACTATCAGAGTGTGTTCGTAAATATTCAAAATAAGCCTTCTTTTTATTATGAATCGCGAGAGTAGTATAGTTCCTCCACTGCTTATAGTATTGCCAGTGAGCGTCCAATTTAGTACGTTTATATCTAAATTTAGTCTAATCTCTAAGTCGTTGTAGCAGTTTAATAGTGTCAGTCAACCATGGCATTCTCGGCAAACAATAACCGTCAGTGGACACCAAGCCATCATCAATAGATGGCGATAACCAAGTTTCAGAAATACACAAAATACCAAAATTCTCACAGTGAAGTAATTCAGCAACATCTCCAGTTTTGGGGAGCAATGAGCGAACGTTAAGTGCGCCACACTAAAGAGATCCTCATTCATGAGAAAGCAAGTAAATTCAGAGATCACAAAATTCTAATAATACAAAAAAAAAGAATACAGAACAAAAAAAAGAAAAAAAAATACTAAATCTAAATTATATTCAAAATAAAACAAAATTAATAATTACCTGACCGTGCTTATTTCCCGTCCACTGCCCGATTTTCACCCCCAACCGTGTTCTGCAGGACATCAGAACTTTTAATTTCAACAATACGATTACCCCTTTTAGTCAAATTTTTCAGTTGTTAGTCCAAACAGCTCGTACTCCATGTCGGTTGGACGTTTCTTTCAAAAGCAATGTTTTCCAAAACGTAAGATCTTCTCTAATTAACACATCAGAACCTTTCAACGCACTTATTATTGAATCGCACAATAATTGAGCGCACACGACCCTCCTTGGCTTTGAGTCGATGGGAAACGCGATATGAACTATGAGCTACTTCGATTCCCCTAGAGAGCTACGCGCCTTCAAAAATGCCGGAATATTTTGGTTTAATTTGTTTTTCTCGAGAACTAAAAACGCCATGAAAATGAAATTTGGGGAATAAATTTAGCTCATAGTAGGTCACGTTCCTACCTTATTTGTACTTTCAATATTCCTTTCTAAGTTGCTAAACGTAACCACCCATGAAAACGCTTGTTGAAATAAAATAAGTGAATGAATATCTTCGTGATACTTCGCTAACAGCGGATATCCACAATAAATCTCAAAATTAAATTTCACAAAGTTGAAAATTTTTGCAACAAAATTCACTAAAAGAGAGCAAATCTGATGTCCAGATTTCTTTAAATACCGAAGCAATAAAAAATGTGAACTCAACGTCACATCTGGTACTAACAAGATTGAAATATATCCAAAATAAATTTATTTAATAAAATTACTATGTGAAATGTATGAAACAATGTTTTAAAATCTTACTAAAATTAATGAAAGAAATTGAGAAATAAAAAGAAATAAATTAAATAAGAGATTATTTAAATAATTTGAAATATCAAAAATTATATCAGACAGCTATCTTTTAAAAGGAAAAACTAAGAAAAATAGTATCCTGTTTTGCTGTGAAGATCGTCACCGGTCACTATAACAAGTAAAAAAAAAACAAGAAAAAGAACATTCTCAAAAAAAAAATCACTTTGCATCTCTAAAATAAAACAAATAAAAAAAATGGAAGGGATTAGTAAAGGAAAAAAAAGGTAACATATGATTGTTATAGATATGAAATATAACTTATAAAAAATAGTATCTCAAGAACGAATGGAGAAAATAAAGAACATTTTAAAACATATTTGATAAAGATTTATTGCTAAATAAATACTTTCTTATTTTGTTTATATAACAAAATATATAACAGTTAATATACAGGGTGATTCGCATAAGAACCGACACAGAGCAGGGACATCTAGAAGACAATAAATTAAGATGATTTAACGCAACTTATCTGTATACTCATTTGTACCCCTGAGGAGTTGTAGGCCTTCAAAGTTAGGTCTTAAATTTTTAAAACATTGAATGTCTTCGTAATACATTAAGCTAGAAAAACCAAATTTGGCATACATTATGAGTATGACCGAGGGTATTGATTAGCAAGTTGAAACCAATCGAGACATTTCAAAGGGTTGATTAGGGGTGATGGTCCCCTAAATTTTGACAGACTTTTTTAACCTTTTGGTGGATTTAATACATTATTACCTCATTTCATGTGGAATTTAATTCTAAAACTTTTTTTATTCTTATTATTTTTTAAAAAACATTGTCGTTTTCATAAAAAAATCAAATAACTAAAGACACGTATTTCGTTAATGCTACTTAAAATCATCGAAAATTCAGTAGCCGGCTGTGAAATTGTACGTCAAACTTGACAAATAGGTTATAAAACCTTGTCGTCAAATAACTTTACAACCTATTTGTCAAGTTTGACGTACAATTTCATAGCCGACTACTGAATTTTAGCTTATTTTAAGTAACATAACGAAATACGTGTCTTTAGTTATTTAAGTTTTTTATGAAAACGACAAAGTTTTTTAAAAAATAATAAGAGCAAGAAAAGTTTTAGAATTAAATTCTACATGAAATGAAGTAGTAATGTATTAAATCCGCTAAAAGACTAAAAAAATCTGTCAAAATTTAGGGTACCATCACCCTGAATCAACTCTTTGAAATGCCTCAATTGAGTTCAATTTGCTACCAATTAATACCCTTGATACACTCATAACGTATACTAAATTTGGCTTTTCTAGCTTAATGCATTACGAAGATATTGAACTTTTTAAAAATTTAAGAGCCAACTTTGAAGGCTTATAACTCCTTAGGTGTACAAGTTAGTATAGAGGTAAGTTACGTTAAATCATCTTAATTTATTGTTCTCTACATGTCCCTGCTCTGTGTCGGTTCTTATGTGAATCATCCTGTATATATATACAGGGTGATTCACATATATATATATATATATATATATATTTGTTGTATATATAACAGTAATATTTCTTAACTAAGGACTCGATAAGAGTTGGAAGATTGCTAGCTGAAACACGTTCTGTGAAAGAAAAAATTGATCACTAAAATCGCAATCTTAGTTTCGGCCAAAACTCATCAAAGAATTTAAAACACTCACCTTTTATCTCGTTTTCATTATAAATTGGTTTTAATTAGGGAGGTAGGCTTATTACTTTTATATGCTTAGATTGGCTGTATATGTTAACAACCGGTAAAATGTCTTTGTATTTTTTGCTGTGTTTTATTGTAACTCGTACGTTGCATTGCGGTGGAATTTGTATCGTGAACGGCTCTAGTATATTTATTACTTTTCGGATAATTCCTTTACTTTCACGTAGTACGGTAACAACCGGTGAAATTGGTTTCTGATATACATTAGGATGTGTCATAAGTTTTGCTTTGCATTGCTGTGGAGGTATTATCACGATCGGTTCAATACACCCATTTGTAATATTTTCGATCATTTCTGTTGAGTAATTGATTGAAGTAGACAATGATGCCTGCGTCACTTCTACAGAATCAGCTACATCTTCAAGTTCAGCTATATTTCTATATGTTTTTAAACTCTCCAAAAGGTCATCTATAGCTTTGATATCAGCAGATGTCATTAGATTCTTTATTTCTACATACTTTTCCGATTCTGTAGATATCCTTGGTTGTTTCTTTTGCGGTAAATCATCAGTAAAGTCTAAACTCGATTTGTCGACATTTTCAGTAAAATTATCTACAACCTTTTCTTGGCATACTAAAGATTTGCGTTTACGTTTAATATAATGAACTTCTTCTGTCGATATTCTGCTTACAATTTTATTTAAATCAGGTTCTTGTTTATGTTGGCGTGATCTGGTACTTAGCATAGATTCATTCTTTTTATTTACAGCTTTAATATAAGATAATATGCTCAATTTAAGCGAATCAAAATTTTCGCTTTGATTTTTGTTTAAAGAAGACGAAAATAAGTTATTCGATTTTTTCATACTATCTTCTTGATTGCAAGCACTAACAATGACATGAGACATTATGTTGTTATAAACTGTAAATCGAAGGAAAATTAAAAATTACAGAGTGATATAGAATGAATAAAATCTGTAAGAATTATATTTGTTATTCATCAATTAGTAGAAAACACGACGACAATAAATAAATTCACACCACAAAAACATGAAACGCCAAGGGTCTAACGTTTAGTTGAATAGGTGGATCCATAATTTTAACTAGTGGGACGAATAAATAAAATCCAAAAGAAATGTTTTACAACTGGTTTTATTTTAAATATTAAATCAACCTGACATGTTTCGGTCACTATTGGACCATCATCGGAGGTCTACAAGCAATAACGAAAACATTAAAGATGTACAAAACAATAAATTATAATTTTTGAGGTTATGTAATTAACAAATTAAAATAGTTCCTATAAGTCATTATGAAAATACTTACATCGTTAAATATAAAAGTAATATACGAGGAAATTTAACGTGAAAAAATGTTGCTGCTAGCAGAAATGTTTGTACATTTTTAAAATACCATGAAGAAAATGCAGGAACCACGTTAAAACACATAGGTTAAGTTGTCACGTAGGAGAGGTGCGCATGTGCAGAGGACAACCCGGAATGGTGGGAGTGAGGAGGAAAACAAATTTAAATCCACAATAATGAATTAAATTGTGAAGAGAAGTGATATCAAAATGAGGAGAAAAATGAGGGAAAATATTAGGATAGGGGAGGAAAAGGATTGACTGTCAAGGATCTCAATCAGCGCAAAACCAGTTACACAATCATTAACTGGAATTCTCTTCTGTTGAGGAATAGGGATAGGGGAGAAGGGTGTGGATAGGGAAGTGCAGGTAAAGGTTGTATAACTGGAGTTGCACTGAATGAGTTCCTTGACAATCACACCTTTTCTTTCTTATCCTATATTAATTCTCCCAGTCTCTTATCCTCAATTCTGATATCACACCTATTCACATACCCTTACCCTCACCCTCTAACGTTTAGGTTTGACAGCACTGCAAGTCCCACGTAAGCAGCAAAGTAAATAAATGACATTAAGGAGCCGAGATACACAGTTCTTCTTTAGAGAAAAGTTGTAGGAAATTTCCACACTATAAACGGAAATTAATGTTTTTGCAATAGAATATGGTAAAAAAATAGTTACATTTACACCCTATATTTAAAAAATCATAACTACGATGAATATGGACAATAAGAAATTATTTATGGCACATTAAATCTTCATAAAATTTGTTTTAAAATGTTTTTTTATTTCATGGTGATATCTAAATTCATTCTTGGGTACGGTTTTTCTTCACCTTCACCGGCCAAGATAGATTTACCAAGTTGTACTATAATTCAATAAATGCCCTCCACAAAGCCGAGTACGCCCGAACAAAGTGTCATCTCCCGCTTCCGAGGGAAAAACAGAAGGCACATTCTTTCATAAGTTCGAAATCAAAAAAAAAACATAGGTAATTTTATCTTTGTAATTGGAGAAGTCAATGTTTGAAATGAGATTTTGACAAATTAACCAACTTGTTCCGTGCGTTTTTATTATTTAATTCCGAATAAAAAAAAATGTTTTGTTGCTTAACCTATATTTTTGTGTAATACCAAATTATCTGATAATGGTGATATTACCGCAATAACTCAATAATTTATACAGTCGGAAGCATACTAGATCAAAGACTAACATGGAGCATCCACATCAATAGAATTTTTGTTGTTTTTATTAATTTATTCCCCAGCTCAACACCTACATGTTAAGTGCATAGGTTATATAACAATATGCACATAGGTTTATAATAGATTACTAGATAATTCTGGGAGACTTAATAAATATTAATAATATTTGGAGAGAGAGGAGAGAATAGGACCGCGAGAAGATAGAGGAAATAAAGATGACCAAAAAGAAAGAGGTAAAACAGATGTGTGACAGAATAAAGGAGGAGAAGAGAGGATTTCAGACCAGGACAGAGATGAGTAAGAACAAGGACGGGAAGCTTACCGGAGATGGAAGGAGAGACGACATTGGCTGACCTTCATATTAACAAGACAAAGGAAGATCACAGATCGTCTTCGACGAATTCTGTCAAATAGTTCATTTTGCTTTTTCTCAAATTTATATTGATACAGTTGTATTTGCTATAAGCAATTCAATATTGCAGTTTTTTATTTTTGTACTTTGAGTGGCACATGTCTACAGGAAGTACTGTTTGAAAACGTGGCATCATCGTCGACGTCAGGGACGTCAGCGCAGGCGATGGCTAGACGACGTGAAGATTGACCTGAGAAAGCTGGGAGTGAGGGGATGGAAGCACCGAGCACTCTGCAGGGAGGGCTGGAGAGGAGTGGTGAGGGAGGCCGAGGTTCTACAGGAACTGTAGTGCCAATGGATAAAGTAAGGTAAGGGTATGATAGATTACAGATATGAGGTTGAAATCTCAATTGTCAGTCCATTCAGGGTTACGCTGAAATGAGTATTAATTTATCTAAAAGGGAAGACCTTTGCTTCATATTTGGTGGTATTTAATTTGAGTTATCATTTTGTGAGCCAATTTAAGGTAGTATCAGGTAAGTAGTGTCATTAATAAGTCTTCTGCTAAAATTGAAAACTATAAATCTATCAGAATATTTACAGTATTATTAGTAAATATTCTGATAGATTTATAGTTTTCAATTTTAGCAGAAGCCCAGGGAACCAAAACTTATGGAAAGCTTCTGCTAAGTCGAGGAATAGGGCGACAGAATAATCTTCGAACCCTACCCACTCTCTATACAGTGTGTTTGATTTTAAACAACAGATACTCGACTACTATTGGAGATATGACAAAATGTTATAGAAGGAAAGTTACTCTATACTTACATTACATTACATAGATTACATATCGGGTAGGCGGATCAACCAACCTTGCACTGCGACCCTAAGGATCTATTGTACCCTGATAGATATCGTTATCAAATTTCACCGTGCAGTTCAACGCTCTTAACGAACATTAATACCTTGCTCGGTGAAAGGTCATTCAGATCCTTTGGGGAGGTAAACTGCGACCCAAAAATCGAGAATCTGATACGGTAGTAGCAGCAGAACAGTGGCATAAAACATGCTCAATGAATAAACTTTATATACAGCCTGTTTCAGAGTAAGCGCCTTATTTTTTTTTAGCCACAGTATAGGTGCTACTTTCAAAATATTTGGCAGTTATATGTTTTAGGACATTCTCTACACGATGGTGATACCAGATTTTCAATTGGACGAATTATTTCAAAATGGCGACATTCAACTTTTTTTTAAATGGAATGCCATAATTTTTTTTTTATTGTTGAGATCCTAAAAACATTCTTTTTACGATAGTATTTCGTTTTTCTTAAAAATTCATGTCTTTCCCCATCAAAAAGCAAACTAACATTTTAATCTAGTAGCTCGTGAATGTTTTACACTAGATGTTATTTTTGTCCAAATATCAAGTAGCGGTAGACACAAAAGAACAGTTAAACTTTAATCTAGTAGTCAAGCGTCAATCAATGCTATCAATCTATTGACTCCATTGAACGACATTTCAATTTATGTATTGAAAAAGAAGGAAAACATTTCTAGCATTTTTTGTAAATACCTAATTTTTATTTCATGTACATTTTTAATTTTGAGTTTCGAAAAGTAGATGTTTATTACAAAATAACGTTTAATTGTTTCTTTTGTTTGTTTATTTGTTTCTACTAATTACTATTCTATTACAATGTTAGTTTGCTTTTTAATGGGAAAAGAAATGAATTTTTAAGAAAAACAAAATGCTATCGTAAGAAGAATGTTTTTAGGATCTCAATAATAAAAAAAAATTATGGCATTCCATTTAAAAAGAAAAAGTTGAAAGTCGCCATTTTGAAATAATTCGTCCAATTGAAAATCTGGTATCACCATCGTGTAGAGAATGTCTTAAAACATATTACTGCCAAATATTTTGAAAGTAGTACCCATAGTGTGGCCAAAAAAATAAGGCGTTTACTGTGAAACAGGCTGTATAAACTCTATGAATAAAGTTTGCAATATAGTATATCATTTATAATACAACCATTAATTAATTATAGAAGTGGAGGTAGTAGTCAAAGAGAATTGCTAAACGGTTAGTAATATTGATTTTTTCCAAAATTTTATTCCAATTATTATATGCTTTTAACATTTCAGGCAACTGGATTCATCTGAAAGTGGAACATCTAGCGGAACAAGAAAAAAGCTATTAGAAAATGGTACACAGCAGTTAATTGCGAACCTGGTTTTCAGCGAATTTTATTGAATACTATTAGTAAGCAACAAGAATCAAAAGGCTTTAAAAACATATGTTCTTTAATGTTTGTTGAAATAGCAATTGAAGATGATGACCGTGAACCAGCATCAGAGGCATTAGTTTTTATGGCAGTTAGCTTCACACAAAAATGGAAATTACCCATAGGCTACTTTTTTATAAAATCCTTAAACGAACAAGAAAAAGCTAACCTTGTTAAAGAAGCTTTAATAAGATTAAATAAAGTAGGCGTCCTAGTTTAATCAATTACTTGTGATGGACAAGTACTAACTTTGTAATGTTTAAGGAGTTAGGGTGTGGCTGGTCAGATTTACAAAATATTAAACTATATTTTAGTCATCCCACAAGAAAATAAAACGTTTACGCTCTATTGATGCAGCACATATGCTAAAATTACTAAGAAACCATTTCTTAACTTTAAATGTTATAATGGACGGCAGAAATGGTAAGATGGGATTATATTGTAAAGCTACAAAAATTGCAAGAAGGATTGAAAATATCCGCAAAATTGAAAAAAAAAACCATATAAACTGGGAAAATAAAAAAATGAAGGTAAACAATATGCAGTAGAATTTAGAAAATGTTTTTTAACTAATTTTTGAAAATGTTTGTAGGTTAGTTTGGCTGCACAAGTGTTTAGCAACAGTGTTGCTAGAGCTTTGGAATTTTTAAAAAACTGTTTGATGTTGGATTATTTTAATGATAGTCAAGCAACTATCAACTGACATATTAAATTCTATTAACCCATTTGCTAAAAATTTTAAATCACTCCTTTGACAAGGAAACGAATTTTATTGGAGGCCATATTTGTTATGTACTAAAGATGAACTATTGTTATTAAGAGATAGCTCAGGAAAATATTTACACACGTCGAGAAAAAAACTCCCACAATTAGTATTCTCATAACAATAACTTCAATTATTGCCATATATGATGAATTTGTAAAAACAAATAACATTCATTACCTGCTGACATACAACTGTAGTCAAGATCATTTGGAATTGTTTTTCTGTTGTATAAGGTGCGCTGAGTAACTATGTGTACTAGCTTAATATTGCTTTTTGTGTTTTTGGTAGGACAAGAAATGGGTGGAATAATAATTCTTCCAGTCAAGAATTTTATTATTCCTTCAAAAAACTATTACTACATGGCAATATTCCAAACTTAGAAAGAGGAAATGCAAAGGTACTAGACACAACAGTGATATTAAGCATTCCATCATCCCTCGCTAAATACAACATCATAACATGTAATACCAATCGATATAAGGAAATCGATATTAATTTATTGCAAGAACATGATTATATGTTACCAACGCAAGTACCTATAACTATGTATGCAGAAAATGTTGAAAATTTAGCCAAATTGTACAATGAGAAAATGTTAGGTAAAATGTTGGTATACCATAGACAAAGAAAAGAATATAGATTGCGCTTGTTCCTGCGCGTGCGCGTATAAAACTTAAGAGTTTTGGTCGCGGCCATTTTTATCCAATGTGACTGCAACAGGAATATATTAGCATATTACCGTCTTTCTCTATTTAACAAAGCAGCTGAAGCAGATCCGTAATTCATACTATTTTAACACTTAGAGATTGAAAGTATTTTCGTTCTAGGATTATTTTGTAAAGAAAGATTAGTTTTGGTAAGCAATAGCAGTCAAAGTATTAAATAAGATATGAAAATAATAAAAATGCCTTTTATTTCCCTACATTGTCAAAATTTATTTTATTTTTATTAAAAAAAAAAAGGATAAAAACACGAATAACAAAAAATAGCATAAAAACGTTTCGTAAGACTTAAAGCACTCATTCCTTAAAAAACTCATGGCTTAGCCACTCGTTTTTCAACTTGAATCGTGCATTTCAAGCGTGTCTTACGAAACTAGTTTTTTAATATACTATTTTGTAATTCGAGACGGTAACGAAAGCTCTAACAGTACTCAAACGAGTGCTGTAATGAGACTCCTTACAGCATCCGATGCTGTAATGAGATTTTAGTAACATTTTATGGAACCAGTTAAAGTTGTTGACATTGGGTCATTAATTTTTCTAGTTGTCAATGTGACAATTTCTGTCTATGGATGTTTAAACACGTTCTTAGCATCGAATACAAGGTCCACAATGATGAGGACATTGAACACTGAGCAATTTCTCTTATTTTGGGAGGTGTACATGAAACATTTTTTTCAGGTGAATACATTTTATGTCTTGACAGTTTCTACTTGTCAATTCAAATTTCTATTTTCAAGTGTTACAGTGTTACCAACTGCTGCATACCTATTTCCCTACATTGTAAAAATTTATTTTATTTTTGTTAAAAAAAAGGATAAAACCACGAATTACAAAAAATAGCATAAAAAACACGTTTCGTAAGACTTAAAGCACTCATTCCTTAAAAAACTCATGGCTTAGCCTCTCGTTTTTCAACTTGAATCGTGCATTTCAAGCGTGCCTTACGAAACTAGTTTTTTAATACACTATTACATTTTACAAAGAAAAAACCTTATTCTTTTCAGGTAATTTTTTTCTCACTTTATGCAATGCTTTTATTTTAATATTTTATTCCATTATGGGGTTAGGCCACTGTAGAATTTTCGAAAAATCGTTTTTTTGGGTTTTAATGGTCCCCTATGACCTAAAAAATGACGTCCCAAAAAATTATGGCCGGGAAAAGTTTCTAAGTACTCGGTTTTTGAATTATAGTTCAAGACCGCCTGGTCGTCTATCAGAGTTAGTAAGTAAAAGACTTTCTTTGTTAATTTTACCTGGAATTTTGTTGGTCTAACTCAGAAAACCAATTAAGATAGTTAATAACAAACAAGTATTATGTTCCGAGAAACATACCCTAGAAATTATACCTGCTTATAACGATACTGTTCCGACGTCGTATCATTTTTTCATTCTTGTACTTGTCAGTGCAGTGTAGTGTTCTTGTGTTTACGAAAATCTGTAATCATGAATAAGTCTGGAAGTAACCGAGAAAAAAAGGGAAAGCGCGGTGGTCCCAGTTTTTCTAATAAGCGAAAAATAAGTGACAGGCGACCTTGGTTGAATGGAATTGTGGAAGAGCCCTTGCATACTAAAAACACCAGTACATCTGCTAAGAAGTTGAAGCTTAGTGAAGGTTTGCGTGATGTAAATGTTGATAATACATTTGGATATCGAATACTAAACTTGCTATCTGTCCTATCTGCTATTTCTGATAAAGTTGTAAAGTGTAAAACGTGCAAATCGAATGTGAAATTTGCTGAAAGTGGTATCCGTGGCCTAGGATTTAAAGTTGTTATCATTTGCGATAATTGTGATGAAATCACCATTCCGAGTTGTTCGTATATAAATAACTGGATATGAAATAAATCGGAGAGTAATTTTTGCTATGCGATTATTGGGAGTGGGTTTGCATGGATTACAGAAGTTTTGTGCTTTTATGGATCTACCACGACCTATATTTCATTCTTTTTACGATAGAATAGTTAAAATGAATGAGAACCATAGTGAAGATGTTTGCCAGAATAGCATGAAAACGCTGCACAAGCAGAAAAATCTGAAAATATTATAAATAAACAAGGGACAGGACTAACTGTATCCGGCGACAGCTCCTGGAGGAAACGTGGGTTTTCTTCATTGTTCGGGATTGTGACACTTCTTGGGTGGTATACCGGAAAAATTGTGGATAAATGTGTCAAATCAAAATACTGTAAACAATGCGAATACTGGTCCAAAAAATTGACACAGACGACTACGCAGAATGGTTTCAAACTCATGATAAAGAATGTCAAGCAAATCATATAGGATCCGCTGGCAAAATGAAAGTGGATGCAGTTATTGAAATATTCCAGCGTTCTGAAGCATTGCATCAGGCGAAATATGGGAACTATATAGGGGATGGAGGTTCTAAAACATTCAAAGGAATTATCAATGGTCAACCATATGAAGATATCATAGTTACATAAAAGGAATGCATTAATCACGTTCAAAAGCGAATGGCGAGTCGTCTTCGAAACACAAAAAAATCTGTCAAAGGTCTGGGAGGTAAAGGAAAATTAACTGGAAAACTTATCGATGAGTTATCCATATACTATGGATTTGCTATTGGCCGAAATACAGAGTCAGCAGAAAAAATGAAAAATGAGATATGGGCAACTCTATATCATAAAATATCGAAGGATAAAAATCCACAACACAAAATACTAACGAGAGTTTCAATGCAACCGTCTGGAATTTGGCCCCAAAATCAGTATCTAGTGGGGCACATGTACTCAATATGGCATGTAACATAGCTGTATGTGTATATAATGATGGCTTATCTGGCATTATGAGAATCATGGAAAGCTTACACATTGTAATTGGATCAAACTGCTACAATTTTTGCATGGAAACCGACGAACGACGAATAGAATCGGCAGAACGATCGCAAGCTTCCAGAGTAAAAACAGCTTGACAGTCCATCAAATTGGCGAGAAAGGAAAAACACGAACAGGATCAACATTTAGAAGGCCAGTTATATGGTCCAGGTATCAAGTACAAAATAGTAACAAGTACAAAAAATTACTACTTAATTTAATTTTTAAATAAGGCGGCAAATCGCTGAGCAGTATACTAACGACAAAGATGGCGGAGACACTGTGAAGGTTTCGAAAATTAGAGACACGAACATCAAACGAACCGTCGTTACTGTCGTTTTATACCGAGAAATACTTATCCCCAGTATATCTTCCGAATGTTGAACCGGCCCTTAATCAGGTAGTTGACTACATACTTGTAGATGAAGATCTTCTAAAATCTGAGTAAGCAGCAGAGCTCGGATACTTTTTGAGTATCCGATACTCTGTATCCGAATACTTTTCAAATTTTGTATCCAGTATCCGTGACTAAATCTAAAAGTATCCGGTATCCGCATTTTTTTTTCGGTGTTCGGATGAGTGCGGGAAGTTAGCCCACAATCTTTTAATTTTTAAATTTTTCATTGTTGTTCTAGAGTTGTTCTACATTGTTCCAAAGCGGCAAATAGAAAAAATAAAAACTCGGCGAGAAAAACCGAAAAAACGGGTTTTTTGACAGCCCCCCATTTTTGGAAAAATAAAATTTTCTTTGTTGTTCTGAGTTGTTCTAGTTATTGTTCTAGAAAATCAAAATTATGGGATACATCATTACGAAGTTATAACTGAAAATAGGTTTGGCTGCCAAAATGTCTAGTTGATTGCTGTGACCATAGTTTTTCTATTTTCAATTCCATATTACAAATATATACTTATTATACCTAAAGCAATCTGGAACAGCTATTATTTTCACTAGAACAACTCTATAAAGGACACTTTACTGTTTGAAAAAGTTGTTGGAAGTTTGTCAGTAATTCTTGCATCAGTGGTTTTAAATTACACAATAAGGATTCAAACTCATAGAACAAACTAAAATAACTCCAACTTTGCTGATTCAAATTGTTCTAGATGTGTTTTACGTTTAAACTAGGGAAAAAAGGTTTTTCTGGTTACACGGACATTAATTTTATAAAATCATATGTTCTTAAAAATACAGCAAAATGCAGACCTAACAAAAAAAATAATAAATCAACAAATGAACAATCCAACTATTCGATCAGCAAACAAAAATACACTTTGTATTATACATTATGTATTAAAAACTAAATATCTCTGTGTCCCACCCACACAGAAATATATTTATATATACTATATATATATTTATATATCCTGCTCAAAAAAACTTAAGGGAACACTTTTGGAAATCTGTAATTTTTTAAATAATAATTCTAGACAAATCAAATTTGGTTTACTTCAACGGCATATATTTAACTAAAGAAAATTACAAAAACAATGTTACAACTCTTGGTTACTTCTAAGTTACACATAAAAATGTAAATTAATAACGCAAAACAAAGTGGAAAAATGTCAAGTATGCTTTGAATCCGCGAATGAAAGCCTACTAAAGATGACAAATGAATTCAGTTGTCAATTTTCGTTGATTAGAAGCGTCATGAGGCATCTTAGTGAAGTGCAAGTTGCTCGTGCTGTCGCCCTTATTCAGCATGGCCACTATTCGACATGTTAGCAGGGATCTTCGAGTTTCCCCTTCTGTTATTCAGCGTTTATGGAATCGGTTTCGGAAGACTGGCCAACATGTTAGAAGAGCTGGACAAGGTCGAAATCGAAAAACTACTCAAAATCAAGACCGATTTTTTGTCTTTTCCTGTCTACGTACGCGTGCTGCCACAGCACGAGACCTCCTAAACGACCTAAGACTAGCACATGGAATAGAAATTTCTGATCAAACTGTTAGAAACAGATTAAAAGAAGCGAATTTGAAACCTAGAAGACATGTCCGCGAACCACGCCTCACGCAGCATCACAAAGCAGCGCGAATGAGGTTTGCTCTGGATCATAGAGATTGGCAACTTCGTCACTGGATGCCTGTACTGTTTACAGACGAGTCCATATTTCGTTTAACTCGTTGCGACGGTCGAGTACGTGTATATAGACGTACTGGTGAACGCTACGCAGCCGCTACTATACAGGAAGTGGATACATTTGGTCGGGGATCTGTTATGGTTTGGGCTGGAATCAGTATAGACAACAGAACTGATCTTGTTGTTGTTCCTGGTAGACTAAATGTCATGAATTACATCGAAAACATCTTGGAGGACCATGTGGTGCCTGCTTCATATGGGGTCGATCAAAATTTAATCCTATTGCAGGACAGTGCAAAGCCACATATACTGCCGGTATCACCAGAAATTTTTTGCAAGAACGTGGAATTCAGTTCATAGAATGGCCGGCGTTAAGTCTTGAACTGAATCCTATTGAACACATGTGGGATCAGCTTGACCGACGTGTTCGCACAGCGACCTAATCCACCACTAACCATACAGGAACTGTCACAAGCCCTGAGGAATGGGAAAGCATACCTCAAGAATCTCTTCGCAGACTAGTGCGAAGCATGCCACGCAGGTGTGAGGAAGTGATTCGTGCTGGTGGAGAGCATACACGGTATTAAACCTCACCAATCCACAGAAAACCCGACTGTCATCGATACTATGAGAGTCGTTTCCAATTTGTTTTGCTTTATTAATTTACATTTTTAAGTGTAACTTAGAACTAACTAAGAGCTGTAACATTGTTTTAGACACCTAGAACAATTTGAATAGGCAAGGTTTGGGTTATTTTAGATCGTTATATGTTTTTTAATTGTTATTATGTAATTTAAAACTGCTGACGCAAGAATTACTGACTGAAACATCCAAAAACTTTAATTGTCAAAGAGTAAAGTGTCCTATATAGAGTTGTTCTAGTGAAAATAATAGCTGTTCCAGATTGCTTTAGGTATAATAAGTATATATTTGTAATATGGAATTGAAAATAGAAAAACTATGGTCACAGCAATCAACTAGACATTTTGGTAGCCAAACCTATTTTTAGTTATAACTTCGTAATGCTGTATCCCATCATTTTGATTTTCTAGAACAACAACTAGATCTAGAACAACCCAGAACAACTAAGAAAATCAAATTTTTCCAAAAATAGGGAGCTAGTCAAAAAACCCGGTTTTCGGTTTTTCTCGCCGAGTTTTCATTTTTTTTTTCTATTTGCTGCTTTGGAACAATGTAGAACAACTCTAGAACAATCTAGAACATCAATAAAAAATGTAGAAATGAAAAAATGGGGGGCTAACTTCTCGCACTCTGTTCGGATACCTTTTAATTATACAACAAAATAGTGCGATATTTTCTTTTATCCTGTTAAGTCAAATTATCTCAAATTATCTTTTCCCGGAATATAAGAAATGGTTAGGAAAATTTTCTTTTAGGATCTGAAGCAAGAGGTGACCAGGAATACGATTCCGTTAAAATTAGATCGATTAGTCACCCGAACAGGCCAAAATTTGCGATTGTTTCAAGAAAAATGGTTTTCCCGGAATGTAAGCAATGGTTAGGAAAATTTTCTTTTCGAATGTGAAGCAAGAGGCCACCAGGAATACGATGCCGTTGAAATTAGATCGATTAAATACACCGATCACGCATTTTCTTCAGTTTAAAATCTATGGCTGTAATCTATGGCCAACTTCACACGCGTAAATATATCATTTTCGGAATATGTATATATTGCAACATATCTATTGAAAAAACCTGTAGAATTGGAGGATTGGCGCTTCTGACATCATAGGCACCGTCGGGAGAACCCTCGTGTTAACATGTTCATGCACGTTAAAGGTTTCCTTTTTGGTTCTATTAACTGCTTACTAAGCAGTTTCAAAATAAGTATGAAAGGACCGTAAAATCATATTAAAATTAAATTTAAATTTATAATTTCTAGCGACACGACCTGCAATTCCGTTCCTCGAATAAAATCAATCCTTTTTTAAAAATGACTTTCTTTGAAACCAAAATAAAAATTAGTTTGTTAATTAATTATGGATAATAAAAAAAATAAATAAAAACTTACCTTTATACAACAGCAAAGTTAGAAGATGTCCCTGAAAGTAAGGTTAAATTTTCTATAAAAATTCATACATTAAATTAGACTAAGATTTTAAGTAGTGTACTCACAATCACTATAGATTGATGGATTGAGTATAAAAGTTAGATCTATTCTTGGTATTCTTATCACATCACAGTATAAAATGGCGAGATGTTATGGGGATATTTATGATTTTATTTATATATTATTTTATGGAGAGTGGAGAGTATATTTGTCCACGACGTAGAACACAATGTTTTTCTACTCGGCCAATCCACTACTTGTTGGTTATGGAAGGGAGTGACGCGACACGTCATGCAGGTCGTGAATCAATTTAGTAGTGAAACTGATTAATACGTATCACAAGAAGATGAATAATACTATAATTTTGTTGAAATAAACATTTTGATGTTTAAACTTTTTAATTTTTTATACTTAAATTGTTTTTCTATATTCTGTAAATATTTCGAATTATCATAGGCACGCATCTCAGACCGGCGTGACGTCACACAAGAGAGTGGGGATACCGGTCAAATTAAGAAAGAATAGCCAATTGAATATACTTACGTAGTTTAGTAACCATAATAAGTTTGCCACAATAAAAGAGCATTCAATTGTTTTTATTTCATAAAACAAATGAGTAAATGAATAACGCTTGAATTTTTTAAAGTAGCAATGTACCCTTTCGTTAGGCTCATTTGATAGAGATTTTTTTTTCTTTTCGATGACGTAAAATCTTTGTACCCTTATATCAGAAATTTGTTAAAAAAATTTAAAAATTGTTTATTAAGTTAATTTCTCCAATAACATTAATCTAGATATCCGAAATCGTCAAGTACCTCGAATTATTACCGTAAATTAAATCTACATACAAAATAAAACAAAGAACGAAAAATTACTGTACGTCTCTTATTAACCCTCCAGTTGACGGGTGGTTTAAAAATCACACTGTTCGACGGGCTGGGTCGCTCAGAACTAAAGTTTGATGCTTATTCCTCCCACTATAACACAATAAAATATTAAATTTATTGTATTCTACTGTTAGTCTCTCTTATTTTGTACTCCTGAAAGTAAAAATAGCCCAAAAAGATATTATTTATTAGAGTAAATGTTACATTTAACGTAGTTTACACAAAAAGTGTAAATAAAAAAAATTTTAAAACAATATAAGAAAAATTTTTTCCTAAACGCAAACTAAAATCTTCAATAAACACAAAAAAAAATGAATTTTTATATATATACAGTCTATGCATAAAATGTAGATGGTCAAACATCTTAAACAAAATTCTCTGCGCAGTCGGTGCAGCATGGATTTGAATGCTCCAAACAGATGCAAGTACCACAAAACATGTAAGAATATTTCGATTTTCGGTCGTTGCAGTATTTACACCTTTGTCGACCAGTCGAAACCGTTCGAGATTCTTGTGAAGTTGGGAGTCCTGATAGTTGAATCGCAGGTCCTCTTACGTTCCGCGTTAGGTTAAGTTTATTAGCTCGTATTTTCATATTTTCTAAAACTAATTTCTTGCCCAGCTGCTCCAAAAACAGTCGCCTGCTTTTTGAAAGTTCGCCATCAGGATTATTACTTTTATTTATTATGAATGCGTTGACGAATCATATCTTATGTCCTTCGCCTCATGCAAAGAACCCAGAAGAAAAACGATTTTATTCTTCTGTCGAATTACAAAAGTTTTTCTGAAATCCTTTGCTTTTTCACCAAAAACCAATTACTACCAAAACCAATCCGTAAGTTCGCTCCCTTCCTAGATCGAGATGGGTTGCTCAGGGTGAGTGGCCGGTTACATAGTGCGGATGCACCATTTCATCAAAAACATCAAGTGTTACTACCAAAAGTGTAGCGTTTAACTCATCTTATAAATTGAAGAAAGTCACCGTGAATTTTTGCATCCTGGACTTCGTACGTTATCAGCAATATTGGCGCAACAGTAGTGGATTTTGTCTCCACAAAGTGCCATTTACCACGTCTTATCAAGATTTATCCAATGCTTCCGTGTCAAACCCAGATCATATGCATCATTTAGGGCTGACTTTCCAAAGTTAGAGTAGACTTCGCTGGTCCAATTTTCACCACCATGACAAGAGCTCGAGGATCTCGGTCTGTAAAATGCTATATATGCGTTTTTGTTTGTGCAACTACTAAAGCCATTCACATAGGTTTCAGACTTATCTACAGCTGCATTCATTGCTGCCCTCCGATGGTTTCTTTTCCGTCGAGGACACTGTTCCAAGTTGTTCTCCGATCAGGGAACTAACTTTATTGATGCTAGCCACAAACTTCGAGAACTGGCAGATGTTACTGAAACTATCTTGGGTATCCATTGGAAATTTAATCCACCAGGTGGACCCCATTTTAACGGATTGACTGAGGCCGGAGTTAAGTTTATTAAAACACCTTATTTATTTATTTATTGAAACAAACAGGCTACCCTAATTACATGTTTCAACCAGCTTAATAGTAGAACAACTAAGATCTATAGAACAATATCTACCAAAATCAGGCCGCAATATAAAATAGTGATTAACAACCAACACTTAATCAGTTGAGCGCCATAAAACACTTAGTTCTGAACTCCCTGTAAAATACAGAGAATATTGGTAATGAGTTTCTTGCTGATACTTTATTATATAATGTTACCATTTTATTTAATGGTGAGTTTCTTCTCAGTTCTGTAGAGAAACGCTTTATATTAAACAGAGCCCTAGGATGACCAGAATATGTAGGGACATACAAACCAACGCCTCTCAAAATTGATGGTGCATCTACTTTATTGTTTAGTATCTTATACAGATAACCAGGACTTATCACACCAATCAAATGATCGACAATTTGGTCATATCACAATATCTCCGAGCCAATTCATAAGACTGAAAACCAATAAATCTATTGTATTGTTTGTAGAAAATATATTTAATAAATTAGTTTTGTACTGTCTCAATGATATTCGAATGATAGGCTGTTCCAGGGTCCCATACCACAACAGCATATTCCAGTTTTGATCTAATTAATAAATTGTATAGGTACCTATATGGTGTCAATATTGAAAAAGGAGTGACAGTTTCTTATAATAAATCCTAATAACCTTAGAGCTGATGCAGTTGTAGCTTTTACGTGCTCGTCAAAGTTAAACCTTTGTGTATATATTACTCCTAAATCTTTTTTCTGTACAATGTTTTTCAGTTTATTGTTATTGATATAATACTCAAACAATCGGTACTTTCTTTAAAGTGAAAGTAATTTTTTCACATTTTTCCGCATTAACCCCTTCCCTACCAGAATTAAATTTTATAAAACGTCATTTATCATCCAGCGGTACTTTTAAGTCTCACTTAAATTCTAATAATCACGTTAGCTTTGATTAGCTGAACGTATCTATATTTTGCGAGACTTTTAAATACCGCTGGTAGACAAAGGGTTAAGGTGGAGCATATTCTTGTTGCACCAAATTATTGGTCTTCTAAGATCAGATTGTAGGCACACACAATCATTTTCATCACGTATATTTCGAAACAGTTTTAGGTCCTCAGCAAACCGTAGGCATTCAGATTCCTTTACAATGGACGGCATGTCATTAATAAACAATAAAGAGTAAAGGCCCTAGACTACTCCCTTGCGGAACACCACAGTTTATTTAAAATTTTTGTAACTCGCTATGTTTATAACTAACGTAGATATGTCTGTTTTCCAAATAAGATCCAAAAAAATTTAATGTTTGTTTAGATAAACCATACAATACTAACTTGTCTAAAAGTACATCATGATTCACTTTATCGAACGCTTTAGTGAAGTCAGTGTAGCCAATTCAGAACTAACATATTCATTTAAGATAATTAAGTTTGTTTGTACAGATCTATTAGGGATAAATCCATGCTGGTTAACATGCAATGCCTCTTTGATGTGATTGAATATTCTATTATATATAATGCTTTCGAAGACTTTTGCAAAACAGGATATTATTGAAATTGGTCTATAATTGGTGATTTTACTTACAGAACCAGACTTGTGTATAGGTACAACCTTTGCCCACTTGTAATGTAAAGGAAACGTACAGGTGGAAATTGCTAGGTTAAAGATAATAGAGAGAGGCAACAAAAAAAACTTTTTGCAACCTTTTACGATGTAAGGGGGTATATTATCCGGTCCTTGTGCCTTTTTTGGCATTAACTTTCTTATTGCTTCCAATATTTCATTGTTCGAAATGGGATTAAATGTAAATATGTTCAACGAGCTTCTTTGAAGGGATTCATCATATTTATTAAGCATATAAGAAGAAACATTATCAAAAACAGAACTGAAATATTCACCAAATGCCATACTTATATTTTCTGCAGAAGAAAGTGTTGAACCATGTTGTTGAAAACACGTTGCTTCATTTAAGTTTCTTTTTTTGTTAGAAATGAAATTCCAAAAAGAATTTGGCTCATTCTTAATATTTTGTTCCACCTTAGCCGTGTAGCTGTTGTATGCTATGCCATACAAGAGTGATTCTAGAACAAATACTTATGATGAGATGTCAACAGTCCTATCACAGATCGAAGCTATCTTGAACTCCAGGCCATTGTGTCCTTTGTCGAGCGATCCAAATGACTTATTACCATTAACCCCCGCACATTTTTTACTTTTAGATTCTCTTGGTGCACAGATTCCAGATCCAAATATTATTGATCGTTTATTGAACCGTTATGATCGGTGGAATTTACTGTAGCGAATGGTTCAGGATTTCTGGGGATGTTGGCGAAATGAATATCTGTACATTCTTCAACAACGCCAGAAATGGAATACGGATATTCCTTCAATTCAAATCGCAGAATTAGTTGTTATACGTAACGAATTAAAGCCTCCATTGCAATGGACTACTGGACGTGTTGTGGAAGTACACCCTGGTAAAGACGGTCGCCTTCGAGTGGTAACCGTCAAAATTCAGAATGGAAAATTAACGCGCCCAGTCAACAACATCTGCATTTTGCCCTTAACCTAAAATTGTAAAAGCTTTAATTGTTTGTTTTACCTTATTTATTGTAATTACTTGTAATCAATGTTATAATTTCTCTTATTTCACTTCACTAGTTGTTAAAAATACACCTAATGGAAATGTTTGTGTAACGTAAACATTCGTTTCTATGCGCACGATGCGCACCCCCAAATTGTCTCCCGCGCATCTTTAAATGGGAGCGCATACGAGAGAGAGACAATTATTATTGTAACCGCCAAACATTATAAATTCATATAAATGTATTGTGTAATCATAAATTTGTTAGTGATAATAAAACCAGGTAAAACAATTCCATTTTCCTTTATTTTTTATCGAACTTTGAACCACGCCTCACAATAGGGCCGTTAAGTATTTTTTTTTAATTGGCTTATTCGAAAGTTCGGCAGTTATATAAAGGAGTGTTAAATGGGGCTGTTACTCCTGAAGCACATAAAAATTTCTGTCAGTACCTAAAGACAGAAATTGAAAGATCAAAAAAGGCTTCGTATACTAACTATATTGAAAATACGTCAAATAAAGCTAAAGCTACGTGGACAACCATTAATGCACTCAGGGGATGCAAAAAATCAAATAATTATTTTGATCTAAACGTATTTCGGCCAGTGTATGAAAATGATATAGATATACTTAATGCTGCTAATACATATTTTATAAATAGTGTACAAATTTCTAATACGGTTCCCTTAAGAATAAGAAACTTACAAATATCTAAAACTTTCGCATTATATTTAAGTGATGCAATAGAAGTTCAAAAAACAATACAATCTTTAAATGATACAAAAGCGGTAGGCTTTGATGAGATTCCGGTGGCCTTATTGAAGTTCTCTTCTGATGCTCTCTCTGAACCCTTTAGTAATGTTATCAATTTGTCCTTTTCTATGGGCGTTTTTCCAGCAAGCCTTAAAAAAATAGTAATTAAACCATTGTATAAGAAAGGAGATCGATCAGTTTTTTCAAACTATCGTCCTGTTGCGTTGATATCAAATATTGCAAAAATATTTGAAAAAATTGCATTGAGAAGAATAATGGATTTTGTAATTAAAAATTCGACTGTGTGAATCATGAAATCCTTCTGAATAAAATGGAAAAAATGGGTTTCCGCGGCGTTGTCCTTGATTGGTTAAAATCCTATTTACACCGCAGAAGCCAGTGTGTTATGTCATACAGCGATTCGGGAGGAGAAGTTAGGTCTGAGTGGAAAGAAGTATTTCAGGGAGTACCTCAGGGGTCAGTCTTGGGACCTTTCTTGTTTCTTCTGTACATTAATGATTTGCCTGATGTACTTGATAGTTTACTGGTATTATTTGCGGATGATTCAACTTCTGTTGTGTCTAGAAAAAGTGAAAAAGCGGTCTTTGAGAGAATTTAACAAAACTAAACGAATGGTTGTTAGGAAATAATCTACAGCTCAATATAGCAAAATCAACTTTTATGATTTTTGCAAATAAAACACCTGAGATGGAAATAACGTTTGGAGGACCATTACTCACCTATAAACAGGAGGTGACGTTCCTCGGTTTAAAGATGGACTGCCGCCTTTCCTGGAGTCAACACATTGGTTGACAACTAGTTTATCCAGAACATGTTTTGCGCTTCGAACAGTGTCACGATGTGTAGGTGAGAGAGTCGCTTTAAGTGTTTATTATGCGTGTGTTGAATCGCGTTTGAGATACGGAGTTATTTGCTGGGGAAATGCAGTAACTTCGGAACGTGTTTTCATCCTTCAGAAGAAGTGTGTACGAGCGGTTTTCGGTCTGGGTCCGCGTGACTCATGTAGAGCTCTTTTCGCAGGACAAAATATTCTCACGTTCCCATGTTTGTTTATTCTAGAATGTGCACTTTTGTTATAACTAATTACCATGAATTTTTCTCAAAATATGAATTATCTCATCAACATCAAACGAGAGGCACTGAACGATTATTTTTACTACCACCGAAGACTAATTATTCTAAAATACAGAAAAGTGTTTTATATTTTTGTATAAAACTGCACAATTACTTACGTGATGATTGGAAAGCGCTACCATCACAAGTATTTAAAAAAAAATTGAAAGAATTCTTAATCGCGAAAGCTTTTTACAGGGTAGATGATTTTTTTCTCGAAAATATTTCAACCCACTAAGAAATATGTTTATTAACATCTTTTATTTTTATTTTGTACTAGATTTTTTTGTATTTGAATTTGTAAATTTATTGGTATTATAATTAATTAATTAGTTATTTACTTAATTGTAAAGGTTTTTTGTTTTTTTGACTGTTTTCTATGCATGTAAGCATTATAGAAATAAAGGAATTTATTTATTTATTATTTATAAAGTTTTTTAAAATTGATTGACCCTATATTTTTTAATTTTTGATTCTGAATCTTAGTTTTTCCAAAAAAAAACTAATGAAACTACAGGGCGCGAACTCCAAAATACGTCAATCAGATTTGAGCGTACGATTGGAGCGTATAAAAATCAATAAAATTCCTGGAGAGAGACAATGCTATGAATCTTATGCGCTAGAAGAAAACGGCAGCGAGCGTAACGTCTGTGATTTCTTTCTTCTTACTTAAAACGTCATCTAGAGTCGGGGTGGGGAATTTTAAACTTTTACATTAATTATTGCAAAAATTAAACAATTTTCGAACGTGAAAACGTTACTAATCCGTCTAATTTAATTTAGATTATCGATTTTTTGAAAGACGGTCTTTCTAATGGATTGACCTTAACGGCCCTATTGTTCCGGCGCTTTGCCGCGTGCACACACTGTATACATAGGTATAAGAATAGATACAAGAAATATAATTAAAAACAGCAAATAATACATAATAAATTTTTGTTTTTATTAACAAAAGTTATTACAAATTATCATATTAATTCATTTCTTTTTAGTTATTTAATCGCGGTCTTAAAGCATTCCTCAATTTCTCCCAAAACAGATTTTGTTTATTTTCCTCAGGTTCCCATTGCAAAAGAATTCTAGTCTTCATAAGATATTTCATCATCGGACTTATGCTACAACCCGAAATACTCCCTAATTGGATCATAACCAACGAATCATTCACACATTCTCCACGCTCATTTTCAAGAAATAACCTATGATTTTCAGCAATTGCAGCCTCCCAAGCACACCATTCCGAGTTAATATAAGAATTGCTGATTACGAGCAAGGTTTTTCTGCTTCTTGCAGCCCATTTCAAAACTGATTCAGACACATTCGTTTCAATCTCAAAATCTCTACCGTATACGCTTAATTTAAGAAATGGGTCATAACTTTCCAACATATTTACTAATCTTATAACAAAATTTCTGTCCTCATTGCTATAAGAAACTATTGCGTCGTATATATAATTAATGCGACGTTCGATGAAATCGCGTTTTTTATTTAATTGGTTTCTTCGTAATGTAGATAGTTTTAATAAAAAAATCCAATAACGAATGTGTGATCGATAGTTGTAAGAAACAAATGAAATTGTGAGGAGAAGAAATCCACATATTAATAAAGGCGCTGTGTGTCTCAAAATTTTTATGATCCTTTCTCTGCTGCACCGTTCCAAATTACTCCGGTAATATTCGACAATTGTATTGTCAGTTTCTGGTGATATACAAAAGGAATTTGTTTGATTTAAAAGGCTTAATATGTGATTGATTCTTTCATCTGTTAAGGAGTGGATTGGTTGGATTAATTGATCGCATTCGCAATGAAATGGATTATTTGAAACGTCAACTACTTTCAAATCAGCAATATCTTGTAACATAGCTTTCGTTAAATGTGTGAATGGATTTCGGGAAATTATTAAATTCTCCACCGCGGTGTTAATAAATAACCGTTCTTGCCAAGGTTTTAATCGATTATTAGCTAAATCTAAGACTTTCATTTTGCTCATTGAAATCATTAAATCTTGGGGTATTTCAACAAGAAAATTATTTCGGAGATTTAAAGTTTGTAAAGATACCAAATTTTCAAAGATGTCGTTGCTGGGAAAAAATTTAATTTTACACTTTTCCAGGGATAAATATTTTAATTTAATTAATCCGGTAAAGGTATTTTTAACCCAAGATATTTGTGGGAAATCGTTGTCGCCTAAATCCAAATATTCCAAGCTTCTTAATTCTTTAAAAGAATTATTTGATATTAACAAGATGTTTGTTTGGAAAAGATTTAATTTTTTCAGGTTTGGGAGTCCGTGTAAAGTGCGATTATAAATTCTTATAATGTTGTTATAACTTAAATCAAGAATTTTCAATGAAGCCATGTTATCAAATTTGAAGGTAAAACAAGACGATTCTGGTTTTGTGTTTCTAGAAATGTCCAACACCTCTAACGTTCGTATTGACACCCCCAGCGGTATTCCAACCATTTTATTTTCTTTTAAATATAATTGTTTTAAATTAGGAAAATTAATTAAAGCATTTTCTTTAATATCAGTAATCTTAGATTCTTCTAAAATTAAGGTGTTAATGTTAAGCATTTTAGGAAACGTATCCTGCTCGATTATATCAAATTGATTCTCGTTTAAAATTAGCTCGGTTATCGTCGTATTTCCTATTACATTGAAAAGTTGATGAGGTACTCGTGTTTTATTACCCCACAATTTTAATTTTAACGACATCAACGGTATCTTATTTTTCTTAATTTTTTGTAAAATCTCAATCACGTTTGGTTCCTCCACCAAAGTATCGCTAACACTTAAATTCCTTAAACCTTTTAAATTAATAAACGCATCCGGGTGTATATAATTAATTTGGGAACCATCAAAAAAAATATTTCTCACTTTGCTTCCGGATAAATAAGCGAAATCATCTTCTTCAACTCTTGAGCAGTGTAGTTCCGTTAAAATAATCGTCGTTAACATCGGCATAAACGAAACTTTTAAAGCCGTTGAAAAATCTTTGATTTCATTAAATCCATTGTTAGATAATTGTAACGATACTAAACTATATAGCCCTCTAAAAACATCTTCATTCAAACTCATTAATTGTGGGTTAAAAGAAATCGATAAAGTTGCTAGTTTATATAATTTTTTAAAAGTTCCAGGTTGAATCGTTTTTAACGCTATGTTATTTTCAATGTGTAATTTGGTTATGTGTGCTAAATTTTCAAAATCTCCTGGTAAGAAATCCCTAATTCCGGATCCGCTTATTTTAAAGCATTTAACCGATGTTTGAAAGTATTTCGGAAAATTTTGGCAGCGGAAATTGTAACATATCGCGTACGAACCTACATATTCTCTACATTTACATTGATCACGATAAAAATTTTTTTGTTTCATTAAGCCTTCATCTGAACCGCACGATGCACCCAAATGAATTAACAATGGAAAAATTAATGTTGTTAGAAACAGCATATTTTATCTGAAACAAAAATAATTATTTTTATTGAAACGTTAATGGTGAAATAATTAACTAATAATTTTATACACTTTATATTGCCGGTGATGTAAACTGATTTCAATAAAAAAATAAATATACTTTGTTATCACTGTATTAGATATTAGTATTGGATAAGGAATTTGTAATACATTCTTTATGCAATGCTAATAGACAACTCAGATTTTTTAATTGTGATAACACTTTATGTATTTCTTAATTGATTCATTCAATTATATACACCGGGTGAGGTATTTAAATTGAGACAATCGAATAACTCGTAAACTCTTAATTTTATCGAAAAAAGTTTCAGATAAAACTTTCATCAGATAACTTCTCCGGTTATATATATTATTCTGTATTGTGTTCATTCCCTTTTAGAAGCGCCCTAAATGTCTTTCAATTGTTAAGTAAGTTTTTCAAATGAATACATATATATTTTTGAATAATACGCATAATAAAAATCAAGGTGCAACCAGGGAATACGGGGAACAACACAATTAATTAATTTAATTAATAAGCACGTTGGTAATTATCTGTTAATTATATTCATTAGTTACGTTTTATTACTTAAGCATGGCAAGACATACGATTACAGATCGATAGATAATAGCATAGTTAAGAAAAAAATATATGTATCAATGTAAAAAACTTACTTAAGAAATAAAAGACTAGAAGCTTCTAAAATGCAATTTAACCATACAGAATATTTTCGCCTTTCACAAGATGAACGTTTTATCTTAAACTTTTTTTGATAAAATTGATGGTTTACGAGTTATAAGGTCGTCACAATTTAAATGTCTCACCCGGCATATGTATATATATTATTGTATACAAAGATAATTTTTTACTTACACAAAATAATGAAATATCCAAATATTTTTTCGTATTCACAAAGAAAAACGACTGTGTTGGTCGTCGGTCACTTACTATTTGTTCTTCTTGCTTACTTACTGACGGTTTTCAAAACCTTTGCGATTATGTCAAAGCTGTACAAGTCATGCGCGTTAACGACACATTAAATCTTTATCAAATTTGCTTTGAAATATTTATGAATTCGTAATTTTACAAGATGAGCGCATAGAGGTAATTATATGTACAGTGTGTCCCCGGATTGTGTCCCCGTAAGGTATAAGTGACGATAAATTTTTGAATTCAAATTCCATCTTTTGCAATTAAAATCTGGATGTCATAAAACGAAATATAACCAACTTTTACGTCAAATGTTGTTAATGTACCAAAGTTAACGCAAGAAGTTTGTTAACTGTTGCAGGTAAAGTGGTCTTTCTGAGCAATGTACAACAAAAGTTGATTAAGATAAAATGTTTGTTATGTTAAATTATAGCGATATGCAGAATTTTATTAATTTAAGATATGAAAGCAAAGTGCAGATATTTAAATCATAAGATTAACAGAACATTTTCGATCTAAACTAAATTAACATAAAAGCTTATTCAATGATACCACCACCAACACTAACACATAATTCAGCCCGATTCCGACATTGTTTATAACTTTTCCTAATATGGTCCAACGGAATTTCTCTAATAACAGTTTCAATTTTTTGTTTTAAACGGTCTAAATTGTTATTAAAATTTTCAGTGTACACTTTTTGTTTTACATAACCCCAAAAATAAAAATCCATAATAGATAAATCCGGACTTCTTGGCGGCCATGGTTGCGGACCACATCTAACAATCCATTTTTTTCCAAATAACGTATTTAAATAATTTCTAATTAAAATAGTGGGAGGGCCGCAACCATCTTGTTGAAAATATAATTTATTGTGTTTTGCTATGCGATAATGTGGATTAGTCTTTGACCAGAATCGATAATTTTGTGATGTAACCATACCATTAGTGGTGAACGATGCTTTGTCCGAAAATATTGTTTTTTAAAAAAATTCTATCTTTCAAAATTTTGTACCCAAGCCACAAACAATAATCTAAACGTTTTGCTTCATCACCTAATTCGATAGTGTGGTTATATTTTGGTTTATACGGCAATATTTTATTTTCTCGATAAATTCTTTGTAAATGGGATTTACTTATACCGACTTGAACTGCCCTTCGAAGGTCACTTCGAACCAGTTTCTGAAGAAGGTTGTAACATGGCATCCGAAACGTCAAACCTTTTCTTAACAGACGCACGGCAAAACCCGAAAGTTTTTAGTGTTAGTTCTAGTTTTAGTTCTAATTTTAGTTCAATTAACACCGGCCGTGAAAGCCTACGTACTTATAAACATGATCAATTAATATTTGACAATAGGCTAAAGCTAAGCTATCAAATGATAATTGTTAGTTCACTCAGATCATTTGTTTTTATTGTAAAACGGAATATCAAAAAAATTTTCAAGAAAAAACTCATTTTTTCTTTTATATGCTAAATTAATAAAATTCGGCATATCACTATAATTTAACATAACAAACATTTTGTCTTAATCAACTTTTGTTGTACATTGCTCAGAAAGACCACTTTACCTGCAACGGTTAACAAACTTCTTCCGTTAACTTTGGTAATTTGAGGACATCCAGACTTTAATTGCAAAAGATGGAATTTGAATTCAAAAATTTATTTATTTATCGTCAATTATACCTTACGGAGACACAATCCGGGGACACACTGTATATAAATTTTACCGATTTAAAATTAATATAACATTCGGTGATATTCTCTTGTAATACTATTTGCAGCTATGATCAACTACTATTATTAGATATTTTAACTATTATTAGTTTAACAGTATGAATCTAATCCATATTCTTTGTCCATAATAAACAATCAAGCTAATCTCACCGCTATCACAGATGAATTTGTTTATTTAAAGAAGCCGCCTCTTGTTGGACCGCAAGAACTGCGACAGCTGCTATAAATCAAAATTCCATCTGCTGATTTCAAATCATTTTATATGGTTTCTGCATGTTCTATTATCCTTACTTAAGTCAGCATCTAAGCTTGAAACGATGGGGAGCCAGTCGATTGCCACCGTTTTTTTTTATTATTTTATTATAAAATTATTTAAGTAATAATATTAATAATTTTATATAGTAACGTTCTTTTTGTTTTGTACATGTCGTGTGCACAGCATGCTACAATATGCTTTATTCATTTTATTAAATTTTGATGTAATAAGAAGTAAAGGATAATAAAGGGTAAAGCTTATATTTTGTCCTTTTATACAGAGTGAGCCGGGAGGAACGGACCAAACGTTAGGTGTGTATTGTACGCTTAAAAATAATGTAAAAAAACCCATATGTGGTTATCCGATTTTCATTTGTTTTCAATTGATTGCATAACTACCGTTAAACATTTAACGTAGATTTGACATTTTGATTTGCATTAAGAGGTACAAAATGCCAAGTACTTATTCACATTTAGAATATACAGATATGTTATTATATGATTTTTGTAACGGGAGTGCTACAGCTGCTACAGATGAATATCGTCAACAGTTTCCAAATCGCAGACATCCTAATAAAAACGTTTTTATTAGGGTTTTCAATAAATTGCGCGAAACCTGTACACTTACCAGCGCTAAAATAACATCTGAACGAGCTACGCGTCAATGTTTAAATGCAGTAGAAAATATTTTGGATCTAGTAGATGAAGATGCAACGACCAACTCACGAAGAATTGCTGTTCAATTAGACATTCCACAAAAGAGAGTAATAAACACACTCCACGAACAATACTTATATCCATACCATTTAGGTAAGGTACAACATCTACTGCCGGAAGATTATGTTAAACGAGTCGAATTTTGTCGGTGGATAAATAATGATCATCGTGTTGTATCGCATATTCTTTTTACGGATGAAGCAACATTCACCCGTTACGGCCTACATAATACTCGTAATAGTCACGTATGGTCCGATGAAAATCCCCATGCAACAATCGAAAACAACTTTTAATCTGTGTATTCCAATAAATTGGTTTCAACTGATCGTCCGGGATAAAACCCATGTTGACTCATATGTATATTCTGTTTGACTTGAAAAAATACGCTGGTGTACACTAATTTCTCAAAAACCGTGCAAATAATAGGTAATAATGATATCGGTCGGTAATTAGTAACTAAATTCCTAGCACCATTTTTGAAAATTGGGACTACGTTGGCCTGCTTCCACGCGTCTGGAAAAATCCCCTGTTGCAAAAATTTATTATAAATTAACTGTAGGCGTATTGCCATAGCCTCAGAGCAGTTCCTAATCAAGATTGGTGGCAGATTATCCGCTCCCGGCCCTTTATTCAACGCTATCCCATGTAATGCTTTGTGTACTTCAGCAACAGTAAAGGACCCAACAGACACATTAGACAAACCTATCACACGATAAGAGTTCTTTGTCGAATATTGGCTATTTTATTCGACTTGGACAGAGTTTTTTTGAGAAAAAAAGCTAAAGGTTGTGTTTTGTTGTTTACGGTTTGCGAAAGAACTGCTCCCATAGCTGTGTATTAAGCGTCTGTAGTTAGTGATAGTGTGGTGAAGGGTGTCCTAAAATGGTTTATTGAACTAATTTTTCTTTTGTGGTTATGAAAGCTTTGTCGTGTTCATCAGTCCAAGTAGTGATAAATTTTTCTGTTTTTGTATTAAGAGTATTAGAAAGATTGTATACAGGGCTTAAAGTTTGTAAGATATTGGGGATAAATCTATGATAAAAATTTATCATTCAAAAACAATGATCTTTACATAAGTATTTCCTAAATAAAATTTTTAATTAATCATGTCGAAATACGAATCCTGATCAAAAAGAACAAATCTGATCATGTTTTTTTTGATTAATTCCTGACCGAATTCGTTTCTGTGTAACGTAGTATTTTTATTAAATTGAAAATACAATTTTTGTAGATGTTTTAGAAAATTCTTTTTTAGCTACAAATAATGACCCACTGTTATGGAATAAGATAGACTTAAAAATATTAAACAGTCTCAAGATTTTCTGGAAAACATTTTAAAAAGCCCACGGTTTTAATGAACGTTAATATAGAATAGAAGGGTATGTTCTTTATATCCGAAATTTGGGGCCATGGTACGCCAAAAGTGGATTCCCTTAAGTACGCTAGTTTGGGACAGTCACAAGCAATATGACTTACCGCCTCGTCTTCCAGTTCACATCTTCTACAGAGGGATGTATTCGTCAGCTTCATGTAGAACATATGTAGTGCTCACGTAACCCGCAGTGCCCAGTCAGGAAGTGGGTGAGGAGCTTTATTCCAGCCTTATTGTTCTCTTTATTTAATAACAAATATTTGTTCTTAGATTCAAGAGATTACTGGACTGTGATTCTTCTTCATTCCATTCTTCAACTAATACGAATTAATAGAAATTTCAAACCCACAATAGTAGATGCTCAAGAAGATTTTGTGCTTCATGTTAAATCTATAAACGATATAACACCAAAAATTGAAGCATTGCAAACTAGTTATAAACAGATTACATAAAGTACAGCCACGTGTAATAGTAGTGGGTCCAAATGTAGAGCTTTCCCACATCAGTAAATTAGTTTGGTCATTTCTCGTTAAATATTTTTTTGACATCTGACAACAAAACTCGCGATCTGATGGTTTGATTTCAAAACTTACTGCCAAGCAAAACTAAACCAACTAAACGTACTTTATCACAGACCTATTTATTACTTTTTTTTTATTATTTCTACTATCATTTGATAGTCACATAATTAAAATCTTTATCTGTTTCCTATGTAACTTTAATTTGAATTCAGCTAATGGTTTGGTAATTCATTTAAAAGAAGTACATGTTGTTCCATCTATCCATAAATTTAAATGTATGCATCGTCAATTTTTACAACACTTTAGTAATATTTATAAATTTAAAATTCATTTAAAAAATCTTGATAGCTCGGCTTCGCAAAATTCGGAAATGCCAAATAATCCAGATACATACTGAAACAAAAGTAACGATTAGTAATACTAATAAGAATAATACTGAAGTTACATTCAGTTCTAAAAGCGATCATACTACAAACCAAATACATCAAGAGTTAAATATTCTTAAATTTAAATCTAGATTTAAAACAAAATACCACTAATACCACACCTAGCAGTTTAGTAAATTTGCACTTAAATCAAATTGAAGTATGCGCGTGTCAAGATCCTACCATGTTATTGGAAATGAATCAAAACCTAGCTCCACTAAAGTGGAAGCAAGCTCCATTATCCCAATCACATAAATAGCACCCCTTTTGCCGTGGGTGGCTAAGTTAAGGAGGGAGATTATGATTAAGTTCCAGTATTTGTGGGTCAACTTGACGTGTACATATTTCTACTATAGTTCTTTCATTTTGACCTATGTGCGATTTTGCTAACATGCTAGCTATGGTATTAGTGGAGCTATATAGGTGGAGTTACCTTTTTAAATCTGGAGCTAGGTTTTCGAAAGAAATTTAATTAAAAAAGGGGCTACCGTTAACTTAGCCATCCCCGAAAAGAATTGCAATTAATGTCATTCTGTTAATGGAACTAGCTTCTAGATCTAGATTTCACTTTAGTGTAGCTAGTTAGAGGTTGATATAAGGATTATGGGGAATCATGGCTTTTGATTAACTTTCAGTAATATCGTGGGGCTAACTTGAAATAGGTGATTTCTCGTATTCCTTGTAACAGTAGCATTACAAACGAAAGCTATAAACTACACGTCAATATGTAAATTGTGTTCAATATATCGGTTAATAATAAATCGCTTGTTAAAGTTGTTTATTAATATAATAATTTTAGTACTACATTTTGTGGTTGTAGAAAGTTTAGTTGCATAATTATGAACTGGGAAAGCCTTACCTCCTTTAATAAAGTAGGAATTAAAATTGTTCTCGAAAGACAAAATTTCTCAGGATAATAAACATGCTAGATATGTTGCATATGTCAAGCCCAGAGAAGTTTGTCTGACAGAGGTTAAGTTGTTTTAAAACTGGGTTAAAATGAAATCGGCTGAACAATACTTGCAAGTTTATGAAATGAGATGATTGAAAGGATATAACACACTTAGTTGTTTAGAAACAAATTTTTGATGAGAACGTTTCAATCAAATTGCAAAGAAAAGCTTTATCTATCAATTATTAATACATAGTAATGTTGAATGTTTTAACACGAACCTATAGTTGTAAAAGTTATGAATATAAATATAATAATAGTTGTTAAATTTTGCAGAGATTAGAGACCCAACCTAAATAAAGTTAATAGCAAAATATAAAAAAAAAACATTAAATAAATCCTTAACAAAAGATAATCCACTCCCAGATGTTAAAGAAATTGATTTCAACGAGTGAGAGAAAACGTTGAAAATCACCGATAAGGGGTAACTGCACTTGAAATTTACTCCACGAACATCTATATGATAAAAGTTAACGTTAATTATAAGAAGGTAACCTTAAAAATAGCTTACCAAGCGATGAAACAACACGAATCAACATCAACTACATAAACAAAATGAAGTAAAACATCATGACATGGCGCTGTGAGTAAAACACGTGAAATAAAGTTAAGTTAAAATTAAATTACATAAAATAAAATAATCAGGAGATTTGTTTCTTCAATCCCGTTAGCAACTCGAAAAAATAATATGGATTAAAATTATATTATTATTAATTTATACAACCAATACTCCTAACTGGTAATTTGGCTGAAAATTGGCGTAAATGGAAACAAAAATTTGAAATTTATGCGGTCCCAATCGTGTTACATAAAAAAGAAAAAAAAATTCAATGCGCACAATTATTGTATTCTTTGGGGGACGAAGTGATCAACATTTACAACACGTTTAATTTTGCAAAAGAAGAAAAAGATAAAGTTGAAATTTTAATAAATAAATTTGAAGATTATTTTGTTCCAAAAAGAATTTAACAAGGTATGAAGGTATCAATCGAACAATGTTATTATTACAATATTAAAAAATTAAGCATCGCATTGTGAATTCGGCGATGAAGGATGAAAAAACGATCTAATAAAGACGACGCGGTGAGAGAAAAACGCTTCAACGAGATTCCGACACATTAGACAAGGCAATTGAATGCAGTATTTTGACGGAGACAGCTCATCATCAATTAGATGAGATGAATTCCACATTTGCCAAATCTATTAAAACGGAAATTGACGCCATTGGGAAGAGGAGAATGAAACAATTTCTAAGTCAACCAGGGTCATTAAAATCACAAACAACAAGACAGAAAACATCTATAAAAATTTGTAGCAGATGTGGTCGAAATCGCCAGTTAAATAAGTGTTATGCGTACGGAAAGAAATGTGAATTCTGTAACAAATTAAATCATTTTGCAATAGTTGGTAAACAAAAACAATTTTATTAAGATTTGGAGAACGATACAATTAATATTATAAGTAATTTAACTATTGATTCATAATTCTTTATTTTATTTTAGGTTTTTATCTGACCTTGACTCTCTGTGATGAACCTAATCCAAAAACTTCAGCAACGTCTTCCAAACTTAGGAATAATGGATTCCAAAAATTGACTCACAATATAAAATTTAATAATTTGTTTTCTCCCAACAGGAAATGCAAATCAATCAAAATAATGCTCTCCAATATAAAAAAGACCTACAGCAAAAATAAAGAGAATTAGGAAAAGAAACAGAAATTTTACATTTCTGTTTCTTTTCCGAAGGGAGAAGAAGAAAAAAAAGGAATTTTGTTAAATAACGCAAAGATTGTTAAAAATTTGTAATATTAAGGATTGAGAGAAAAGTCTTACCTCAGATCTTCGAGGCCTTAATCAGGATAAAGATTGTTTTTAATATGATATGAAGAAAATCCGGATAAACCGTAAACAGGAATAAATAATTACTTAATCCAAAAATATTTCACACACAAGTGATAAATCCTCCAAATAAGGAAAATGGAAATTTCGACCCAAATAATTTTAAATTACCATGGCTATCACCAAAAATTTCCGAAACTCACAGGGGTGGCACGTATCAAATCTGGTTTTCAAGAGAGCGAGATTCGTCTCAGAAGTTCTGTACTCTCGTTGTACAAAAAAAATGAACTTTGAATAAAAGAAATAAAAAGAAAATAGGAAAGAGAATTGAAATAAGAAATAAATGGAATATAAAAATGGAAATTAAGGAAATTCTAGAAGTACGCTGCTAAAAAATAAAATACAAACAAATGTATTAATCTTCCTTCTTCCTTCTTTGATAACACAAAACCAATTTACACCAAAACAATACATTAAAGACATACAAAGAATCAGACCGTTACAATTTCTATTTTTTATGTTGAAGAAGGTGATAACGGTTCCATTTTGAGACTCGACACCAGTTTAAAATTAAATGTTGTTAAATTTAATAATGAAGACTTATTAAATGTTATATCTGTAGTTGATTTAAATTGTAAGCAGTTAATTTATCAATTCAAAGATATTGGTTGTTTAGGAAAGTCATATCATATTGAAATTGATAAGAATTTCAGTCCTGTAGTAAAACCTATAAGAAATATACCTTATTCATTACAAACTAGATTTCAAAATTGTTTGAAGGACTTAGAAATAATTATGAAAATTAATTATAACACTGATTGGCGCACCTGTAACATACAAACACGCAAGTCTCTGTACTTTATTAAGTACAGCAGTGCATGTATACTGTAAGGTCTTTGACCACCATACTACTGCACCATATGTAAGCATAGGTCGGATTACAGCCGTATAAATCCAGAGGGCATTTTTGGGTGACAGACCCCATGTCTTACCAATAGCCCTCCGGCATTGACCGAATGCTATTATCTAGGTGCGCTCTCCATGTCATTTTATTGTCAAGTGTGATGCCCAGATATTTCACTTCTTTGACAATACCAATGGAGTATTAGCAAGGGATGGCATTCTGGGCTTGCCAAACTTCCTCATCCGTGTGAAAAGAATCAACTCTGTCTTCTTAGGATTCACAGAGAGTGTCTTTGTTCGTCACACCAAGACTCTAGCAATTTGAGAGCTACTTACAACCTATTAAAAATCACGTTTATGTACTTTAAGTTGTTTTATCAAAAGCTCCCTCTATATCTATGAAAACACCCAGGGCGGACTACTTTAGGTACAGCACTCCACCAACAAAGCTGGTCACCGAGTGAAGAGCCGTTAGTGGGGACTTGCCTGAGTGTAAGCGTGTTGATTAGGATTTACTGGTTTAGTTGGGAGACAGAAATCTCTAATGTAGCGATCACACAGTCTTTCCAGGGTTTTCAAAAGAAAGTTGGAGAGCTGATTGGTCTAAACGATTTCGGTGTGAAATAATCAAGCTTACCCGGTTTTGGTATGAAGTTTACTGTGACCTTACACCACAGACTGGGTATAAAGACTCTCCAAAAGGTTGTCGGTATAAGAACCGTCAGCCTTTTTTAGTAAGCCAATTCGTCGTTTAGGGTCTGAAGCCAGAACACGATTTAGCGAAGAAACTTCGCACAGGAGGAAACTTCCTCACAAAATTTCCTCAACGTTTCTCGTTTTCTATGACGAACGCTTTTTTTGAAGTCCGCTAATTTTCCTTTATAAAGTTTTCAGTCGGAGTCTAATTCTGAGTTTTTAGGTCTATTAAAGGCTGTTCTTGCCTCCTATTTGAGTTTGCCGAGCACAGGACACCACCAAATGGTAGCACGCCCAGAGACGGCCTTTGATCGGAGGGGACAGGCTTTTTTATAAGCTTTGATTAAGGAATCACTAACAGTATTTACATACTCATCAACTTCAAAGCTTTCAGTTGGCTTACGCCAACCAATGTCGCTCAAACTTCCAGTTAGCATAGATCTGAACGCGTCCACATCCGTCTTTCTGGGGTTACGCTTTAAGTTCTTTCCAATCTTTATGGTACCAAGATCGAAAGTGATCCATCTATGGTCCGACATTGAAACATTGTCAGAAACCGTCCAATTATGGATCGAGGACGAGATACCCATCGAAGCGAGTGTGATGTCAATAACTGATTGACCTTTAGCGGTTATAAAGGTCGGCTCAGAGAATCGATTAAGTATATCTAAATTACTGCTAAAAATGAATTCAAGACGGGACTTACCTCTTCCATTATCATCAGCGCTGCCCCAGGCAGTTGAATGTGCATCAGAGTCACATCCGATGACAAGATTCCAGTTACCTTTCCTTGCGTCCTCGGCCAGCCTTTCCAATCCTTGCGATGGAGGTTGGTCCTCATACGGGAGGTAAACTGATGCCATCGAGTTGACGAGAGTGTTCGTATCTTCCTCAGCGGTTGGAACATCATCTGTTTCCATCCGCCCTGCCGTCTCTCCCTCCGCGGCTGCTCCAACACCCTGCTCGGGGTCTTTTAATCTGCCAAGGCGGGCCTTTAAAGTTTTGAAAAGGTAGCAGATTCTACGTTCATGGGTTTTAAGCCATTCGGCGTCCTTCTTCGCTGCCCCGAAGACAATGAGGCGACCCACAGGGTCTGTCCTCACTTTGTAGCGGAAGAGGCACCAGTTGGCGACATCTAGGTGTTTATTTTGGGCCGCTAGAATCTGAAGTGTCTGTTCGCCGGTGTTCACATCCACATCAGTATCGGGAATCCAAATTTGGATTCTTGAAAGGGTAGGAAGATCAACTTCCCTGACAACACTTAGTACTACGCCCTCTAGGGGCGGTATCAGCGGTACTGCAGCCTTCAACCACGTTAAAAAGTTTGATGTTCTGCGACCTTCACCTGTAAACTTATTTGACAGTAATTAGATTAATGGTTTTTTGTTTGTTATTATTTACTTTATATATTTAATTTAATTTTAGTCGTGCCTGATGACGATTCTATTGTGAATTGAAACATCCTGAACAATTAATATAATTTCATCTTTACATCTAAATTCTTTTACGTTAAAGAGTGGTCATCATTGCAGGCGACCTTTAAGATCTGGAGTGCATAGACCATCGATGTAAACGTAGGTATCGGCGTTTGTTGTTTAGGGTCGAGCTGAGTAATTACTTTAAACAAAGCGTTCGTCAGCTCGTATTTGACATGAAGAAGTAAGATATTTAGGATTCAAATTCTCAGCGTCAGGTACCTGTTTAGATGACGAAAAAATAAATGCAATTACAAATATGCCTAACCCTAAGAATGTCAAAGACGTTCAACGATTTTTGGGTCTTATAACATATGTTGGTAGATTCATAAAAAAATGATCTCAACGAACACAACCCCACAGAGATATTATAAAGAAAGACAATGTATTTGTATGGGGTAATGAACAACAACATGCTTTTAATCAATTAAAACAAATGATAGTCAGTCAAAAAGTTCTTCAATATTTCGATCCAAGCATACTTCCAAGCAAGAAACCAACCGTTTTATCAGTCGATGCTTCTAGTCATGGTTTGGGTGCCGTATTAATGCAAAACGGTAATCCTGGTGCATATGCATCTAGATCTCTAACGCAAACACAATTAAACTATGCACAGATTGAAAAAGAATTTTTAGCAATTTATTTTGCTGTAACTAAATTTCATCAATATGTCTTTGGTAGAAAGATTACAGTGGAAACTGACCATAAACCACTTATTACAATATTTAAAAAATCGCTAAATTCATGCCCACCACGATTGCAAAGAATTTTACTAGTCATTACAAAATTATAATATTAATCTTATAAACCTGGGAAAGATTTAATAGTGGCTGATACGCTTTCTAGAACACCTTTAGGGAAATTATTGAATCATAATTTAGAAATTCAATTTCATATTTGCACTGTTACTAAGAAAATTAACATAAATGTCAATAAAATAAAATTACTTATTGGGGACACAGATAAAGATGAAGAACTAACATTTAAAAAAAAGGATGGCCTAACAAATCAAAAAATATCCCAAATAATATTAAACAGTATATTAATCTAAAGTTCAATTTAACTGAAATTAATGATTTAATTTATCTGAATGATAGATTGGTTGTAACTTCAACATGGAGAAATAAAATTAGCATCAATTCATAGTGGACATTTAGGTATTACTAAAAGTCTACAAAAAGCTAAACATTTTTTATATTGACGTGGGATGACAAAAGATATAATTAATTATACAAAGTTGTACACTTCTTGTTTGAAATATTTAAACTCTAATAGAAAAGAACCAATGATTATTAACAAAATTGAACAAATTCCTTGGTATAAGGTGGGAGTAGATCTGTATGAATTGTACGGAAAAGTTTATTTGCTGATTGTTGAATGTTATTAATAAAATGAAATCGACATTTGCTCGATATGGCATCCCATCTATTGTTGTCACGGATGCAGGTAAACAATTTACAAGCGCACATTTTTTGGTATTTTCAAGAAAATGGAACTTTAATCACAAAATAGCTACACCACATCACCAACAATCGAATGGATTAGCAGAAAGGACTATTCAAAGCATTAAAAAAGTAATTAAAAAATCAATTGATAACAATGATGATATACAGGGTCATCCACGACGACCGTCCATTAGAACTTTACAGGGTTCTGGCCAAAATAAAAATTTCAAAATTCAGATTAAAGTACTATCAATTGCGTTCTCTTCGACTAAAATATTTTCAGATTTCTAGCACTTCTGGTTATACCGGAAGTCGTCACCTACTTTATTTTTTTAAATCCTGTATATTGTATATTTTTACATATTTGGATTTGTCTGTATTCAAGGTTTATGAATAACTTTACGTTTTGCAATTTGCTTCAGTCGTTCTCGAGTTATTCGAATTTTTCTAGAAAAATCTGCTCCAGTAGACATTTGTTCAAAAAATCAGAGAACACTCGATTTTTGGGATATCAATTTAGGATTCAGAATATGCTTAAGCAACATGATGGAGTATGTTTTGGTGCCGAGTACGGCTGTCTAGAACATTTGGTCACTTTACTATGGCACGTTACCTTTTCGAAACTTGGAAGTACCATAACTTAATTTTTTTAAATGGCACCCCCCATATTTTATTACTTAGTCGTCTTCAGTGTCTCATTTTACATCTTTTATATCCCATATGTCCTATATCTAACACTTATAGTTTGGAAGATAATTAGGGTTTTTTGAAAAATGCACACACATCATATCGATGTTTAACTTAGCGTGCCATGAATACCTAGTGCGACCTAGTAAATAACCGAATGAAGTGGAGGTTTGAAAATTTGCAGATTGTGATGTTTGATGCCAGCTTTTAACTAAAGTATTTTCAGGTTCCGGGTACTGGTGGTTACACCAGAAGAGGTGACAATTTTCATATTTCAACCCAACCCTGACTTTTATTAAATTTTTCAATCAAAAATGTCAACTACAACGTTACTTTTTATAATTTATAAATCATCTACTTTGACAGCCGGAAACAAAATTTTGTGTTGGGAATGTTGTTGTTATTACGTATTATCAGAGGATCAGTAAGGAAAGAGTAAATAGTTTGACATTTGCTGGAGCTATGGTTTATTGCTGTTGGTGTGATGACTACGTTACTTTTGATAGTGATCTGTTCTCAAGAAATGCCACGTTTGGAATTTAGTAATGAGGATTATTTGAATCTGATAATAATATGATATGGAGAGTGCAAACAAATAATTGCGCGTACGTGACGGCTGCAACATACAAGTGCTTCCAAATTTCGAAAAGTTAACGTACCGTAGTAAAGTGACCAAACGTTCTAGACAGCCATACTCGGCACCGAAACATACTCCATCATGTTGCTTACGCATGTTCTAAATCCTAAATTGATATCCCAATTCGAGAACGAACTCGAATAACTCGAGAACGGCGGAATCAAATTGCAAAAAGTAAAGTTATTCATAAACCTTGAAAACAGACAAATCCAAATATGTAAAAATATATAGGATGTTCCATTTAAAAAAATAAAGTAGGTGGCGACTTCCGGTATAACCGGAAGTGCTAGAAATCTGAAAATATCGTCGTGGATGACTCTGTATATATGTCATTATTGGCCTATCGAAACACACCCATTTACGGAATGTATACTAAAGACAAATATATTAAACCCAAAATTGATCAACAAAAAAGAATTTAAATCAAATTTTTTAAATCATCAAAACAAAACTAAACGTTATTATGATTAAAAAGGTGTTAAGTTGTGTAATCATTTTAAGACAGGTAGTTTGATAAGATATCAATTTAGACCCAAAGATATCTGGCAACCTGGCATAATAATTAAGAGAATTGGGCCACGTTCTATAAAATAAAAAAGGAAGATGGACGAGTATTATTCGCAATATGATTTATTTAAAACCCGATAAAAGCTCAAAAACCATAGATTACCAATTTAATAATTTACGAACTAATAAATTTGTATACGATAATACATGTGAAAATACTATTAATGATATGTTCAAAGCAATGATAATTAAAAAACTTCAAGTTTTGGCAGAACTAGTCGACCGCCGAATAGATATACTGCGGAATAGTAAGTTTAAGTTTATTGTATAAAACAGGTTTTGAAAATAATAAAAGTTCAGTTCATCTCCAGACGTGGTTTGATTCACATGACAGCGTTTGATGTTAAAGATGATATTCACAACAACTGGGAGCTCACTGAAGCTAGAAGCGACTCCAGGTTTTCTTACGCTCGCGTAATATTGCGTATCAAATTCTCTCTGCTAATGCGCATCTCTATTTCAGATTTCTAACAGCAGAGGTGCCGTCTTTGTGTAGAAAGATTAATAATATCGAACGGCGGGAAATGTTAGTTGAAAGATAATTATAGAGAAGAATTAATATTAAGACTTGGTATAGTTTTAATTGTTATTCAGCGCTAGATGATTGTATATTTTTGTTTAACTAAAAGTAGAACTAACTCTATGTAACATGAGTTTCGTTGGTGAATTTATCGATATTTGTGAGATCTATTAATGTTAGGGGTGGGGATGCGGATATCATTAATCCGTACCGCGTTTCTTCTTCCTCTTTCGTTATCGATCCTTGGTGCAGTACACTGGTGTAATTTTTAGTAAAGCTTAACCGCATGGTTGTAGAAGATTTTTATTGAAGAATCTCATTAATTGGTTTTGGAGATCTTCTTGTCGTAGAACAAATCGACAAGAAGATCTAAACTAATCTGGTCAATTGTTATTGGCGTTCCTAGTTCCGTTTTAATCAACACGGCTACACGTTTAACTTAAGGTAAAAATATTCTACTAAATATTATTTTCAGGGCTCGATCTTTTAGTTGTTTCCTTTTCCTTTTGTGCATTTTTATTGAATTTGGTGATTTTTATTGATTTGTAAATTTGAGGACCCTGATAAATTTTCCATTCGAGTTCGAGACGCCATTTTGGACGTCCTCTAAAACAACATAGTTACATCCGTTTCAAGGCAATGTTTGTATATAAGAGGTTGTCTAGGTTTATTATTATTCTGTGGTATGGTTGCGTACCATACCACAGAATAACCAGAAGTGACACTGGCGGTATCCCACCAAATCTGACGTCATATTATTGCGAGGAAGCAAGGTATGGCTGCTATTGGTGGTAAATTAAGTTGTCTCTCTCATTCATTGTGCGTTCATCGCGCATACGGATCCCCGCGATATGATGGCGGATTTTAAATCGAGGTCATAAAACGGGGTGCTGCCAACATCAAAAGAATCGACGTCAGTGTCACATCTGGTTATTCTGTGACCATACTGCGCATTACGTAATTGGCGGAAAATAATACCGGGAAATATTCAAATTTTTAAAATAACGAATTTGAATTACTTTAATATATTTAGTGTGGTATATAATTAACTGCGGTAGGAAAACGGAAAATAATTCAACTTAATTTTTGATATAAATTCACTTATCACAAAATAATTGAGTGAAACTACAATAGTAATTGATTTATGTTATACCAGAGAAGACACTTCAGCTCTCACTAAACATGACCTTGAGGTTGCGTGCGCAATCCGCCGCCCCTTACGTCACGAAACACTCCTGCTCTTACGTCTCACCAACAAAACTAAAATCAAAGTATTGCAGTATAGGAACCTATGTATATAAACCTTGTGTCCAAGGTAGATAAATGTAAGGTATGCTTACGAGCAGAAAGTGATGATGCGCGGAAGCCAATTACTAGAGCAATTAAACGTTTCTGTATATAGAGATGTATATTAAAGGTGATTTAACCATGATGCTAATAGATATTGACCGACAAAAACCCGGATTAAGATATTTGAAGGAGCGTTCTTTCTGATTGTGAACACAGTTTTTTTAAATTCGGTTTGATAACAATTGCACAAGGGTTTGAAGTTTTTTAATATTAAGCTATTTTACGTACAGAACGGGGTTCTTCATCTTTTATTGATCTTAATATCAACATATCGGCAAACGAGGACCGACGATTTCATAGAGAAAGAATCAAGCTTTCAAATGGTGCATTTAGTTTTCCGCTATCTTTAATAATATGAAAGATATCAGCTAATAAAATAGATAGGAAATTACGGGTAAAAGTTAGTTGTAGGAAGGTTTGTTACTATCGTCACACGGGTTATTTATTTATTTTTATTTTGTAACCATGTATACACATGTCTTTTTTAATAACTATTTTAATTTAAGTAAACTACTATTAAATAAGCTACTATACTTATTTATCATTTATATTTACAACATAAAGATATTTCAGTCGTTTGACAGATCAATTGATACACAATCTATTAACACAAAGTCTATTAACACACATTTGGTAGAAACAATTCTATCTAACGACAGGTAATTGTGGTTATGCATTGATAGCCTAAGAAATAAGGTTTTCATCCGAAAATATGTTGTAATCTCAATAAGTTTAGTGAAAATAATTTTTTATTTAGTGCGTGGGTATAAATTAAACAATTTCAGGTTAGGATTTAATACGAAAATGCATATTTAACATTGCTTTTAACTTCCAAAAACAAACGTCAAATCGCAACTTTAAAGTGATTTTTCGGTAAGTACTGCACTTTTGCGCACTTTTTTTTATCATTAACACATCTTTTGAGTCATTTCCTACCAATTAAAAAAAAAGTCATCGATTTTTAAGAAGGACATCTATGCTTTAATTACTCCAAAATTTCTTAATTTTATTTTTTCTTTGTACGTTGTTAATACTAAATTTTTTGCTTTAAATCATGAAGTCTTATACATATAGGACATGATTCTTACTATTTGTGTGATCACTTCTTCAGGTAGACTCGATGATTGTGCAACCATGTCCGCCACTCTTTTAAAAATGAATGGTTCCGTTGACAACGATTTTTTATGATATTTATTAAATGCATGCCAGATCTCTTTTACCAATATGTACAATTCTTCAACTTCAAATTCTTCCTTTAACGACAGGTAATTGTGGTTATGCTTTGCGAGCCTAAGAAATAAGGTTTTCACCCGAAAATATGTTGTAATCTCAATAAGTTTAGTGAAAATAATTTTTTATTTAGTGCGTGGGTATAAATTAAACAATTTCAGGTTAGGATTTAATAGGAAAATGCATATTTAACATTGCTTTTAACTTGCAAAAAGAAACGTCCAATCGCAACTTTAAAGTGATTTTTCGGTAAGTACTGCACTTTTGCACACTTTTTTTTATCATTAACACATCTTTTGAGTCATTTCCTACCAATTAAAAAAAAAATCATCGATTTTTAAGAGGGACAGCTATTCTTTAATTATTCCAAAATTTCTAAAAATTTCTAAAATTTCTTCGAAAGACTATTAGGTCGATAGCTGTAATAAAGATTTATTTCTCTCTGCTATTAGAATAGTTAAAAGCAATACATTAAAGGGAAGAATGAAACGGTTGGCAAAAGAAAATAAAGCCTTTTCACAAGGTGATGTGTATCTTAGCACTTCCCAGGAAGAATATTCAACAGACACATCTGAATTCTAAGTGTTTGCTGGAATTGTTTTATAAAAACTTTTACTTACTGTAGCATGCTGTGCACACGACATGTACAAAACAAAGGAGAACGTTACTATATAAAATTATTAATATTATTATCATTCAAAATAATAAAATCGATTCTATCAGTCCTGTGAATGTACTTCATATTATTACTTATTAAAATATTAATTTATATTGTGGACACATATACAATGCGATCAAGAAAGCCGGTCCGCTAAAAACTACTTTCCCAAACGCTTGATGCCAATACTTACTGCCCTCGTCACAGCGGCCACACCCTCTTTCCACTTGTTTTAATAGTGGTGGGGAAATGGGAGGAAACTTTTAGTTTAGTAAACATAACCTTAAAAACTCACGCACAAAATTAAAAATGTTACTCTCGTTAAACAAAATTCGAAATAAATTCTCTCTGGAGTTAGATTGGTGGATGTAAATTTAAATTATGACGAAAATAATTAAAAAGGATTAATTAATAAAAAGAAAACCCTTTAAACTATTCTTTTGTAATTAATTTATTTCATAAATCAAAAAAAGATCTTTTATTTTATTATAAAAATAAAGGTTTAGAAGTTTTATTTATTATAAAACGAATTCAAAATGTTGACCATTCTTTTCTAAACATAAAGTGATTCTTCTTTTCATATTATCGAAGACCTGTACAAGTTGCTCTGCAGTTATTTGTTGAACATTGTGTCGTATTGCATCTTCCAATTCTTCTATGGTCTGTAAACGGTTTTTGTAGACAGAATTTTTGAAATGGCCGAATAAAAAGAAATTTAGTGAGGTTAGATCGGGTGAGTGAGGTGGTCAACATCCTCTACCGATTACTCAATCATCATAAAATTCATGAAGGAATCTTTTGTTTGTTCGTGCAGTTGCATTGTCATGTTGAAAAAATCCTTCTTCCAATTCATCATCATGTAATTATTCAATGAATTCTTGTAACAAACCACTTTGACAACTTCCCTAATGTCATGACATAAGGTAATTCACTACATTTTCCAGGCATGTCTCCCTAAATTCCTCTACACAAAGACTTGTTGAATATTTTCATACCCCATTTTGATCTTTTACTCCATTTCGAAGATAAGATTGGAGAAAAAACTTTGAAACTTGTCTTCTTCTAAGGTGAACGGCATGATTTAACCTAAAAATAAATCAACGAAATTTATACCAAACCGATTTAAAATAAAATAATTATTTACCTTAGAGAAAAATCACAATCGAATTTTTGTCTTAATAAAGACAGATAATATTAAATAAAACCGCAATAAATTCATAATGAAATATTGAAAACACCAAACGCCAAAACCAAGAACACAACTCTGAGCTCAGCTGATCGAAACTATTGAAACTAAAAATCGATATCACCTCGTCGACCAATAAGAACGTTGAAAATTAAAAACACGTAGAGATGGGAGGAGGCTGTGACGAGGACAGTAAGTATTGGTATCAAGCGCTTGGGAAAGTAGTTTTTAGCGGACCGGTTTTTTTGATCTCTCGGTATATATACATCCACAATTTGGTGACCCCGAAGGTTGAACCTGCCCCCGACGAATTTTTTTGAACCTACCCTAACGATTACTTTATACCTGCACCCGAAAATTGAACCTGCCCCCGACGAATTTTTTGAACCTACCCCAGCGATTACTTTATACCTGCACCTGAAGATTAGCTTGAACCTGCCCCCGACGAAATATTTGAATCTGCGCTCTATCCATACCCAATAAAGACAAACCCAAGCCATATTACGTCAATTGACAACAAGACGTCAAGTCATTCCATCAAGTTAGAACAAGCGCTAGCCCAGTCCCGCAACCATCAAGATTCCAAACGTTTTGTTTACAGTCGTGTGCCGGTGAGTAAAGTCACTTTTCATTCCTATAGGACTAAATATTAAGAGGAATCAAAAAATTAATCATATTTTCAACAATTTTTATTTAACAAGAACAAATATTAAAAAAATTACTTTACTTTAATAGAAAACCTAAACGTATTTTCTAGACAATATTTTATTAAAAATGATTGACCCTGCTGATGGTGACAATACCGCACACGAATTGCAAAATATTTCAAAACTGAAATTACCACCATTTTGGCCTTCTAATCCCGATATTTGGTTTCGACAAGTTGAAGCACAGTTTACTCTAACTAGAATTAGCAGTGAAAAAACAAAATTTAACATTCTTTTGGCAAATTTACCCACTGAGATCATCTCTACCGTGGTAGATCTCATACAGAACCCTCCAGACATAAATCGAAATTGAGTGAAGAAAAACGGCTGGACGATGTTCTGTTAGGTTCACAAATGGGAGATCAAAAACCGTCAGATTTTTATCGAGCGATGTTGACCACAGTTGGTGGTTCTCAGGTGGTTAGTCCAAATTTATTATTAAAATTGTGGCAAAGGAGACTACCTCGTGTTGTTTCGGTTGCACTCCTCGCTTCTGGCAAAGAGGACGTTGTGGACATTCTTTCCATTGCCGACAAGGTGTGGGAATCAATGAATTTGACGTCGACCTCAACACACCTCTTGGAAGTTCAAAAACATCGCACCACAAAAACACCACCACACGACGAATTACTAACAACAATCCAAAATCTGACGTTAACGTGTCAAGCACTAGTGACTACCATTACACAACAACAACAACAACAGGACAACAGGACAAAAAATTTGGAAAATCAAATAAATTCTTTGACTACCCAATTTCAAAACATACCAACAAATACGTCGAAGAATTGTAATTGTAATTGTTTTCACAATTCTCGAGATAGACATCGTTCTTCGTCACGTCACTCGCGGAATAGATCTAATTCTACGAGTTATTCGACTATTTGTTGGTATCACCGTAAATTTGGAGACAACGCGGTTAAATGTGGAGGAACATATTGCAAATTTTATAATTCCTTCACCGACAAAAACAAAAATTTTCCATCGACATCAAAAAACTAATAAAGGTTTCAAAAGAAAAACAAAATTTTTCCAAATTCAAAATTTTGACAAAAAGTCAACCTCAATTTACGGTAAATTCTGTCAGTTCGCGACTTTTCATTTTTGACAATCAAAATAACCTAAATTTTTTAATTGACACTGGAGCTGACATTTCGGTTCTACCTCACAAATTATATCCGAAACGTAACCAAGATACCAACTCAAACCTTTCTGCCGCTAATGGTACTACAATTACTACATACGGTAAAAAAATGCTTACAATTTCATTAAATCTAAGAAGGAATTTCCCATTCGTATTTACTATAGCTAATGTTAGTAAACCAATCATTGGTGCGGATTTCCTTCATGCATTTGGTATCTTGGTGGATATAAAAAAGAAGCGATTGGTAGATTCGAAAACCAATTTGTTTTCAATTGGTTCCATTGTCAAAAATACTATTCCAACTCCCAAAATTTTTTCTTTTGAAACCAAATATACAACACTCTTAAAAAATTTTACAAAATTAACGTCTACACCGGACTTTACAAAACCAGTTGGACATAACACTCGACACAGAATTGTTACCAACTCACACTTACCGTTTTGTCGTCCCCGACGTTTAGACGTGCACAAACACAACATCGCAAAGAAAGAATTCGAACAAATGGTGGCATTAGGAATCTGCCGACCCTCTTCTTCTTCTACAGCGTCGCCTCTTCACATGGTCCCTAAGAAAGATTCCAACGATTGGAGACCATGTGGAGACTACCGACAACTCAACAACATCACAGTTCCAGATCGTTATCCTCTTGCGCACATTCAAGATTTTAACTTACATTTACACAATTGCAACATTTTTTCAAAATTAGATCTGGTACGAGCTTATCACCAAATTCCTGTAGAAGAAGACGATATTCCTAAAACGGCTATCACTACACCGGTTGGTCTGTTCGAATTCACGAGAATGCCTTTCGGTTTACGTAATGCGGCACAAAGATTTTCAAAGACCTTTCAAAGATTCATAAACGAAGTTCTATCTGGCTTAGATTTCCTATTCGTATATCTAGATGATATTCTAATAGCCAGTCGCAATGAAGAAGAACATTACCTTCATTTACAACAATTGTTTGAGAGGTTAAGCTCTTGTAATATTAATATACAACCAACAAAATGTGTTTTTGGAGTTACAGATTTAAATTTCCTAAGTCATCAAATTTCTGCTGAAGGCGTTCGCCCTTCGCAATCTAAGGTTAATGCCATAACTGAATTTCCAAAACCAACCACACTAAAACAATTACAGCTATTCTTAGGAATGATAAATTTTTATCACAGATTTTTATCAAACATCTCAAACATTTTAGCTCCTCTACATCATTTATCACAAACACTTTATTCACAAAAACTTAAATCAATCACCTCTTGGACACACCTTCACGACATTTCTTTCACTACAGCCAAAGAACTTTTATCAAAATCCGTCACTCTTGCACACCCATCACCACAAGCAACTCTTTCACTGACGACAGACGCCTCAAGTAAAGGTATAGGAGCAGTTTTATCACAGACTATAGACAATAAAACACAACCTTTAGCATTTTTTTCTCAAAAATTATCTTCAAGCCAAATAAATTATTCAACTTTTGATAGAGAATTGTTAGCAATTTACACTAGTATCAAATTCTTTAAACATTTTTTACATGGACATCAATTTGTAGTTTACACTGACCACAAACCTCTAATCAACACAATTTTTTCTAACACAGAAAAAACTCCGCGTCAGACACGATATCTTACTTACATAACACAATTCACATCAGATATCAGGTACATTACAGGAGAATCAAACATTGTAGCGGACACGTTGTCCAGAACAAATATTGATTCTCTAAATTCACAGTACCCTGACACACAAACCTTAAAAAACGCGCAATTTAACGATACAGAATTAACACATTTACTAAACAAACAATACTCAAAGACACAAACTACTAAATATAACCTATCGCAACAAACAACATCACATTCAGATGTAAAGCTTTGGTGCGACATTTCAACAAACAATCCTCGAACATACATACCACAAAAATTTCGTAAAACAATTTTCAACAAATTTCACAACTTAACACATCCTGGTATTCGCGCTACTACACACATCATCAAAACACGATTCTTTTGGCCTCACATGACAAAACACATTCAGTTATGGACAAAAACCTGTTTGCGATGTCAACAAACAAAAGTTCAAAAGTACACAAAATCACCTATTAGTAAAATTCCGATACCAAAATTAAGATTCGATCATATCCACATTGATTTGGTCGGTCCTCTCACTCCGTCCCTTGGCTGCACATATGTGCTCACCGTAATAGATCGTTTCACGCGTTGGCCAGAAGCTTTTCCTCTCAAAGATATTGGTTCTTCTTCTATTGCGGATACTTTGTTTCGGCATTATTTCAGCCGATTTGGCATTCCTAGCACTATAACCCATGATCAGGGACGACAATTCGAATCAAAACTCTTTTCAAAATTTCACACCCTTCTTGGAACACGTCAAATTCATACATCCACCTTCCATCCCCAAAGCAACGGAATTTTAGAAAGGTTTCACCGTTCTTTAAAAACAGCCATAACTGCCAGAGGTAACACTACGAGGTGGAACAATGATCTTCCCTTGGTTCTCCTAGGCCTCAGATCATCTCTAAAGGAAGACCTAGGTTGTTCATCTGCCGAACTTGTATACGGTCAACCACTTAGGCTTCCAGGAGAATTTTTTGTTAATATTCAACACCCTTTGGAATCTGATCCATTGCTATCTAGTTTACGAGAAACATTCTCTTGTTTGAAACCAGTAAACACAGTTTTTCATTCTAACCAAAAACCATTTATTCATAAAGATTTATTCATTTCAAAATTTGTTTTTGTCAAAATTAATGGGATTCAACCCTCTTTAACACCAAGATATGAAGGCCCATTTGAAGTGATAAAAACATTTCCGAAATATTTTGTAATTTTCAAAAATAACAAGGAAGTAGCTGTTAACATCAACAACCTTAAACCAGCATTTCTTTTAAAAGAAAATTCAACATGTCACCACAGCGAGGCAATCAATTCTCATAATATAAAAATTCAAAAAAAAGTTACTTTCAATTTTTAAATATGGCTGTAGCATGCTGTGCACACGACATGTACAAAATAAAGGAGAACGTTACTATATAAAATTATTAATATTATTATCATTCAAAATAATAATCAATCGATCCTATCAATCCTGTGAATGTAGTTATATTAGTGTAGTCATATTATTACTTATTAAAATATTAATTTATATTGTGGATACATACATATATATCCACAATTAATTATATCTTTTGTCATCCCAGGTCAATATACAAATTTTTTAGCTCTTTGTAGACTTTTAGTAATACCTAAATGTCCAGTATGAATTAATGCTAACATTTTATTTCTCCATGTTGAAGTTACAATTAATCTATCATTCAGATAAATTAAATCATTAATTTCAGTTAAATTGAACTTTAGATTAATATACTGTTTAATATTATTTGGGATATTTTTTGATTTGTTAGGCCATCCTTTTTTTTTAATGTTAGTTCTTCATCTTTATCTGTGTCCTCAATAAGTAATTTTAATTTATTGACATTTATGTTAATTTTCTTAGTAACAGTGCAAGTATGAAATTGAATATCTAAATTATGATTCAATAATTCCCCTGAAGGTGTTCTAGAAAGCGTATCAGCCACTATTAAATCTTTCCCAGGTTTATATATAAGATTAATATTATAATTTTGCAATGAGTAGTAAAATTCTTTGCAATCGTGGTGGGCATGAATTTAGCGGTTTTTTAAATATTGTAATAAGTGGTTTATGGTCAGTTTCCACTGTAAACTTTCTACCAAAGACATATTGATGAAATTTAGTTACAGCAAAGTAAATTGCTAAAAATTCTTTTTCAATCTGTGCATAGTTTAATTGTGTTTGCGTTAGAGATCTAGATGCATATGCACCAGGATTACCGTTTTGCATTAATACGGCACCCAAACCATGACTAGAAGCATCGACTGATAAAACGATTGGTTTCTTGCTTGGAAATAAGCTTGGATCGAAATATTGAAGACCTTTTTGACTGACTATCATTTGTTTTCAATGATTAAAAGCATGTTGTTGTTCATTACCCCATACAAATACATTGTCTTTCTTTATAATATCTCTGAGAGGTTGTGTTCGTTGAGATAAATTTTTTATGAATCTACCAATATATGTTATAAGACCCAAAAATCGTTGAACGTCTTTGACATTCTTAGGGTTAGGCATATTTGTAATTGCATTTATTTTTTTGTCATCTAAACAGGTACCTGACGTTGAGAATTTGAATCCTAAATATCTTACTTCTTCATGTCAAATACGAGCTGACGAACGCTTTGTTTAAAGTAATTACTCAGCTCGACCCTAAACAACAAACGCCGATACCAACGTTTACATCGATGGTCTATGCACTCCAGATCTTAAAGGTCGCCTGCAATGATGACCACTCTTTAACGTAAAAGAATTTAGATGTTAAGATGAAATTATATTAATTGTTCAGGATATATGCTACATATATGTTTCAATTCACAATAGAATCGTCATCAGGCACGACTAAAATTAAATTAAATATATAAAGTAAATAATAAACAAATAACCATTAATCGAATTACCGTCAAATAGGTTTACAGGTGAAGGTCGCAGAACATCAAACTCTTTAACGTGGTTGAAGGCTGCAGTACCGCTGATACCGCCCCTAGAGGGCGTAGTACTAAGTATTGTCAGGAAAGTTGATCTTCCTACCCTTTTAAGAATCCAAATTTGGATTCTCGATACTGATGTGGATGTGAACACCAGGGAAAAGACGCTTCAGAATCTAGCGGCCCAAAATAAACACCTAGATGTCGCCAACTGGTGCCTCTTCCGCTACAAAGTGAGGACAGACCCTGTGGGTCGTCTCATTGTCTTCGGGACAGCGAAGAAGGACGCCGAATGGCTTAAAACCCATGAACGTAAAATCTGCTACCTTTTCAACACCTTAAAGGTCCGCGTTGGCAGATTAAAAGACCCCGAGCAGGGTGTTGGAGCAGCCGCGGAAGGAGAGACGCCAGAGCGGATGGAAACAGATGATGTTCCAACCTTTGAGGAAGATGAGAACACTCTTGTCAACTCGATGGCATCAGTTTACCTTCCGTATGAGGACCAACCTCCATCTCAAGGATTGGAAAGGCTGGCCGAGGACGCAAGGAAAGATAACTGGAATCTTGTCATCGGATGTGACTCTAATGCACATTCAACTGCCTCGGTTAGCGCTGATGATAATGGAAGAGGTAAGTCCCGTCTTGAATTCATTTTTAGCAGTAATTTAGATGTACTTAATCGATTCTCTGAGCCGACCTTTGTAACCGCTAGAGGTCAATCAGTTATTGACATCACACTCGCTTCGATGGGTATCTCGTCCTCGATCCACAATTGGACGGTTTCTGACAATGTTTCAATGTCGGACCATAGATGGATCACTTTCGATCTTGGTACCATAAAGATTAGAAACTTAAAGTGTAACCCCAGAAGGACGGATGTAGGCGTGTTCAGATCTATGCTAATTGGGAGTTTGAGCGATATTGGTTGGCGTAAGCCAAAGCTTTGAAGTTGGGGAGTACGTAAATACTGTTAGTGATTCCTTAATTAAAGCTTATAAAAAGGCCTGTCCCCTCCGATCAGAGGCCGTCTCTGGGCGTGCTACCATTTGGTGGTGTGCTGCGCTCGGCAAACTCAAACAGGAGGCAAGAACAGCCTTTAATAGACCTAAAAACTCAAAATTAGACTCCGACTGGAAACTTTATAAAGAAAATTAGCGGACTTCAAGAAAAGCGTTCGTCATAGAAAACGAGAAACGTGGAGGAAATTTTGTGAGGAAGTTCCCTGCTGCAGCGAAGTTTCTCGACTAAATCGGGTTCTGGCTTCAGACCCTGAACGACGAATTGGCTTACTAAAAAAGGCTAACGGTTCTTATACCGACAACCTTTTGGAGAGTCTTTATACTCAGTCTGTGGCGTGGGGTCACAGTGAACTTCACACCAAAACCGGGTAAGCTTGATTATTTCACACCGAAATCGTTTAGACCAATCAGTTCTCCTCCTTTCTTTTGAAAACCCTGGAAAGACTGTGTGATCGCTACATTAGAGATTTCTGTCTCCCAACTAAACCAGTAAATTCTAATCAACACGCTTACACTCAGAGCACGTCCACACAAACGGCTCTTGACTCGGTGACCAGCTTTGTTGGTGGAGTGCTGGACCTAAAGGACGTTTTTCACAATTATTGCAAGGAATCTTATAGATGATATTGGATTGTAGACTTTTGGGAACTAGATCTTTAGTCCTCGAGAAACAAATGGATAAAGGTAAAGAGTTACATTTAGCAAACTTTATCAGGTCAAATTTCAGAACGGAAATGAGTTTATCAGTCAACTTGGGGATGAAGGGAATCTTAGTGTAGTGGGTCCGGGCGTCGGGGAGGTTAGATATGGTCAACCTTGTTCTTTTCAGTTTTTTGCAGTGTATAAAAACTTTCTGACTTATTGCGTCTTAACTTTTAACGTAGAATTTTAACGTAATTTTTAACGTGGTTTTGTAATGTATTGTAAGTAATATTCAATTCTCATATTTTTATAATTAACTTTTTCACAGTTTTTAGTAGTATTTGATCTCTGTTACTTTTGTGAATTTGGAGAGGTTTAGTGTTTAAAAGATTATATTTATTTAGCTTTCAATTATTGCGGCCTCATGTTTAAACTTTGGTTCAGTTTTATGCGCAATACACTTTTGTAAGTAATTTAAGATAAATTTATAGATTCTTGTAACTCTTTTTGTTCTCTCAATATTGTAGCTACCCTGAGGAAGGAAAAATAAAATTTCTGAAAGCTTGGTAAAGATAAAAGGAAGCAATAAATGTTGTACTTTTACTGGTTAAAAACTATTTATTCATTAGAAGCTGACATGTTTCGACCATCTTCAAAGCTCTACAAGAAGCCGTACAATTTCAAATTAGTATCAAAAAATCAAAAATTCTAAAAATAATCATCAAAAAATATGTTGTTAAACAACAAAGAAAATTGAAAAAGTTATACAAATAAGTGTTGAAAAATATAAAATTTATAATTATTATTACTTACGCAGTCTATTTATTAACTTAAAGTTAACATTTCAAAAAAATTTCTTTTTATAGTATTTGTACAGAAAACACTTTAAAACTACGACGAATACAAGTTAAAAACTCTTGGCCAAATGGTTCAAGAAAGAAATAAAACAAGTTCTTAAAAAAGTAAAATTTTTCCACAACGGCGTATTTTTAGAATAACATCATAGGGTGTTCCGAAAGAATGTCACACATGTCTGATCAGAAATGAAAAGCAAAAGACAACAAACGAAAAATAATTAAAAATTAAAACATTATTCATCCGTAGGAATCAAAAGAAAACAATTTTTAATTGAAATAAGGAAAGGATGGGTAGGATTAACTAGAAAGGAGTTGGGAGTAGCCGCAAGGACCCCAAAATCTGCGGATAGTATCTGCGGCTAATTATACTACTCCTCGGTATTTTGGGGAAACGGACTGGATAAACAATTATAAAGTGGTATTTTTGTGTAAAAGACTTGGTCGTTAAGACATTCCACATTATTATTGCTGAACCTGAACTTGTCAATCTCGTACGATTCCAATAAATTAAGCTTAAAACCCTTATTTTGTTTATGCAACAGAGAGACATCATTGTCTATGTAAAATTCATGGTTCTAAATCATTATAACCGCCGTCATTATGCCGGCCTTGGCGATCGAAATTGAAAACGCAATTAACAACACAGAGGGGGAGGACGACTTAAGAAAGGACTTTGTGGAGCTGATCAGGAGAAAAGAACGTAAAACTCAAAGTAGTTTTAATAACCATATAAAAGAGATTCATGAAGAGGAACACAGAATTTTACGTAAGATTAAAAATAAAATTAAAAAAGATTCTCTAGTTATTACAAATGCAGACAAAAATGCAGGTTTAGTTGTTTTAAACAAACAACTATACATTTCTAAAACCTTACAATTTTTTAACGACAATAACTTTTTTGAAATTAAAAAGAATCCTACTAACGCTTTTCACACTAAAATAAAAAAGATTCTTAAAGAATTGAAGGAATTTTTAAATAATAACAACATAAACAATTTTAATCTCTTACCCATGAATTCTAAAACACCTTTGCTATACTCTTTGATTAAGCTGCACAAAGATAATTATCCCATTAGACCTATTATATCGTCTATTGACTCAAGCACATATAAATTATCAAAGTTTTTATTTCAATTTTTCAAACATATAAATTTTAAAGCAGACTATTCTATTAGTAACAGAACTGATTTAATCAACACATTACAAAACATAAATTTACCTAAAAACTTCACTTTATTATCTTTTGATGTTACAAACCTTTACACTAACATTCCAATTAATGAAACACTTGATATTGCTAAACAATTGTTAAATAATAAAACAGACTCAATAAGCGCTCAACATACTTACAACTTACTTAAAGCTTGCACTGAACAAAATTTTTGTCAATTCGATAATAAATATTATAAATATAACGAGGGTTTGTCTATGGGATCCCCCTTGAGTGGTCTTCTCTTTGACATTTTCCTTAATAAATTGGAACATGAATTGTTGGATGATAAAAACACCATTAATGACAATATTGTTTTGTGGCGCAGGTATATTGATGACATCATAATAGTTTGGAATGATGATGGTTATAATTTAATAGAAGATTTTCATTGTCACATCAATAACTTACATAACAAATTAAAATTAACAATAGAAACAAATAACAGAATAAATTTTTTGGATCTTACTCTTATTAATAACGAAGAATCTATCGAATTTCAGATTTTCAGAAAACCAACTCAAACTGACACCATAATACCTTGTGAATCATATCACAATAGATCTCATAAAGCTGCAGCTTTTAGAGCTCATCTTTATAGATGTTTTAATACACCACTTTCTGATAACGAAAAACAAACAGAATTGAACATAATTAGATCTATAGGTTTAAATAATGGTTATGAAATTCAGGAAATTGATTCTTTAATCAATAAATTTTTAATTAAACAAAATTTAAAATCTTCTCCCTCCCTTCAACCTATTTCAGATAACAATAAAATATATAAATCTATTAACTACCCTGGTCCAATGGCTTACAATATTCAGAGAATTTTTTAAAAATATAACATCAACATATCCTACAAAAATAACAACACTACACAGAAAATTTTATTTAATGCTAAAGATAGATTAGATATTTTGGATCGAAATGGTGTTTATAAGTTGGAATGCAACACTTGTGGAGCCACTTGTATTGGCGAAACAGGAAGATGTCTTAAAACAAGAATAAAAGAACATATTCAAAGAGAAGAATCCAATTTTGGTAGACATTAAATGACTTATAACCATGAATTTTACATAGACAATGATGTCTCTCTGTTGCATAAACAAAATAAGGGTTTTAAGCTTAATTTATTGGAATCGTACGAGATTGACAAGTTCAGGTTCAGCAATAATAATGTGGAATGTCTTAACGACCAAGTCTTTTACACAAAAATACCACTTTATAATTGTTTATCCAGTCCGTTTCCCCAAAATACCGAGGAGTAGTATAATTAGCCGCAGATACTATCCGCAGATTTTGGGGTCCTTGCGGCTACTCCCAACTCCTTTCTAGTTAATCCTAGCCATTTGACAATCCTTTCCTTATTTCAATTAAAAATTGTTTTCTTTTGATTCTTACGGATGAATAATGTTTTAATTTTTAATTATTTTTCGTTTGTTGTCTTTTGCTTTTCATTTCTGATCAGACATGTGTGACATTCTTTCGGAACACCCCATGATGTTGTTCTAAAAATACGCCGTTGTGGAAAAATTTTACTTTTTTAAGAACTTGTTTTATTTCTTTCTTGAACCATTTGGCCAAGAGTTTTTAACTTGTATTCGTCGTAGTTTTAAAGTGTTTTCTGTACAAATACTATAAAAAGAAAATTTTTTGAAATGTTAACTTTAAGTTAATAAATAGACTGCGTAAGTAATAATAATTATAAATTTTATATTTTTCAACACTTATTTGTATAACTTTTTCAATTTTCTTTGTTGTTTAACAACATATTTTTTGATGATTATTTTTAGAATTTTTGATTTTTTGATACTAATTTGAAATTGTACGGCTTCTTGTAGAGCTTTGAAGATGATCGAAACATATCAGCTTCTAATGAATAAATAGTTTTTAACCAGTAAAAGTACAAAATTTATTGCTTCCTTTTATCTTTACCAAGCTTTCAGAAATTTTATTTTTCCTTCCTCAGGGTAACTACAATATTGAGACAACAAAAAGAGTTACAAGAATCTATAAATTTATCTTAAATTACTTACAAAAGTGTATTGCGCATAAAACTGAACCAAAGTTTAAACATGAGGCCGCAATAATTGAAAGCTAAATAAATATAATCTTTTAAACACTAAACCTCTCCAAATTCACAAAAGTAACAGAGATCAAATACTACAAAAAACTGTGAAAAAGTTAATTATAAAAATATGAGAATTGAATATTACTTACAATACATTACAAAACCACGTTAAAAATTACGTTAAAATTCTACGTTAAAAGTTAAGACGCAATAAGTCAGAAAGTTTTTATACACTGCAAAAAACTGGAAAGAACAAGGTTGACCATATCTAACCTCCCCGACGCCCGGACCTACTACACTAAGATTCCCTTCATCCCCAAGTTGACTGATAAACTCATTTCCGTTCTGAAATTTGACCTGATAAAGTTTGCTAAATGTAACTCTTTACCTTTATCCATTTGTTTCTCGAGGACTAAAGATCTAGTTCCCAAAAGTCTACAATCCAATATCATCTATAAGATTCCTTGCAATAATTGTGAAAAACGTCCTTTAGGTCCAGCACTCCACCAACAAAGCTGGTCACCGAGTCAAGAGCCGTTTGTGTGGACGTGCCCTGAGTGTAAGCGTGTTGATTAGAATTTACTGGTTTAGTTGGGAGACAGAAATCTCTAATGTAGCGATCACACAGTCTTTCCAGGGTTTTCAAAAGAAAGGAGGAGAACTGATTGGTCTAAACGATTTCGGTGTGAAATAATCAAGCTTACCCGGTTTTGGTATGAAGTTCACTGTGACCCCACGCCACAGACTGAGTATAAAGACTCTCCAAAAGGTTGTCGGTATAAGAACCGTCAGCCTTTTTTAGTAAGCCAATTCGTCGTTCAGGGTCTGAAGCCAGAACCCGATTTAGTCGAGAAACTTCGCTGCAGCAGGGAACTTCCTCACAAAATTTCCTCCACGTTTCTCGTTTTCTATGACGAACGCTTTTCTTGAAGTCCGCTAATTTTCTTTATAAAGTTTCCAGTCGGAGTCTAATTTTGAGTTTTTAGGTCTATTAAAGGCTGTTCTTGCCTCCTGTTTGAGTTTGCCGAGCGCAGCACACCACCAAATGGTAGCACGCCCAGAGACGGCCTCTGATCGGAGGGGACAGGCCTTTTTATAAGCTTTAATTAAGGAATCACTAACAGTATTTACGTACTCCCCAACTTCAAAGCTTTGGCTTACGCCAACCAATATCGCTCAAACTCCCAATTAGCATAGATCTGAACACGCCTACATCCGTCCTTCTAGGGTTACACTTTAAGTTTCTAATCTTTATGGTACCAAGATCGAAAGTGATCCATCTATGGTCCGACATTGAAACATTGTCAGAAACCGTCCAATTGTGGATCGAGGACGAGATACCCATCGAAGCGAGTGTGATGTCAATAACTGATTGACCTCTAGCGGTTACAAAGGTCGGCTCAGAGAATCGATTAAGTACATCTAAATTACTGCTAAAAATGAATTCAAGACGGGACTTACCTCTTCCATTATCATCAGCGCTAACCGAGGCAGTTGAATGTGCATTAGAGTCACATCCGATGACAAGATTCCAGTTACCTTTCCTTGCGTCCTCGGCCAGCCTTTCCAATCCTTGAGATGGAGGTTGGTCCTCATACGGAAGGTAAACTGATGCCATCGAGTTGACAAGAGTGTTCTCATCTTCCTCAACGGTTGGAACATCATCTGTTTCCATCCGCTCTGGCGTCTCTCCTTCCGCGGCTGCTCCAACACCCTGCTCGGGGTCTTTTAATCTGCCAACGCGGACCTTTAAGGTGTTGAAAAGGTAGCAGATTTTACGTTCATGGGTTTTAAGCCATTCGGCGTCCTTCTTCGCTGTCCCGAAGACAATGAGACGACCCACAGGGTCTGTCCTCACTTTGTAGCGGAAGAGGCACCAGTTGGCGACATCTAGGTGTTTATTTTGGACCGCTAGATTCTGAGGCGTCTTTTCCGTGGTGTTCACATCCACATCAGTATCGAGAATCCAAATTTGGATTCTTAAAAGGGTAGGAAGATCAACTTCCCTGACAATACTTAGTACTACGCCCTCTAGGGGCGGTATCAGCGGTACTGCAGCCTTCAACCACGTTAAAGAGTTTGATGTTCTGCGACCTTCACCTGTAAACCTATTTGACGGTAATTCGATTAATGGTTATTTGTTTGTTATTATTTACTTTATATATTTAATTTAATTTTAGTCGTGCCTGATGACGATTCTATTGTGAATTGAAACATATATGTAGCATATATCCTGAACAATTAATATAATTTCATCTTTACATCTAAATTCTTTTACGTTAAAGAGTGGTCATCATTGCAGGCGACCTTTAAGATCTGGAGTGCATAGACCATCGATGTAAACGTTGGTATCGGCGTTTGTTGTTTAGGGTCGAGCTGAGTAATTACTTTAAACAAAGCGTTCGTCAGCTCGTATTTGACATGAAGAAGTAAGATATTTAGGATTCAAATTCTCAACGTCAGGTACCTGTTTAGATGACAAAAAAATAAATGCAATTACAAATATGCCTAACCCTAAGAATGTCAAAGACGTTCAACGATTTTTGGGTCTTATAACATATATTGGTAGATTCATAAAAAATTTATCTCAACGAACACAACCTCTCAGAGATATTATAAAGAAAGACAATGTATTTGTATGGGGTAATGAACAACAACATGCTTTTAATCATTGAAAACAAATGATAGTCAGTCAAAAAGGTCTTCAATATTTCGATCCAAGCTTATTTCCAAGCAAGAAACCAATCGTTTTATCAGTCGATGCTTCTAGTCATGGTTTGGGTGCCGTATTAATGCAAAACGGTAATCCTGGTGCATATGCATCTAGATCTCTAACGCAAACACAATTAAACTATGCACAGATTGAAAAAGAATTTTTAGCAATTTACTTTGCTGTAACTAAATTTCATCAATATGTCTTTGGTAGAAAGTTTACAGTGGAAACTGACCATAAACCACTTATTACAATATTTAAAAAACCGCTAAATTCATGCCCACCACGATTGCAAAGAATTTTACTACTCATTGCAAAATTATAATATTAATCTTATATATAAACCTGGGAAAGATTTAATAGTGGCTGATACGCTTTCTAGAACACCTTCAGGGGAATTATTGAATCATAATTTAGATATTCAATTTCATACTTGCACTGTTACTAAGAAAATTAACATAAATGTCAATAAATTAAAATTACTTATTGAGGACACAGATAAAGATGAAGAACTAACATTAAAAAAAAAGGATGGCCTAACAAATCAAAAAATATCCCAAATAATATTAAACAGTATATTAATCTAAAGTTCAATTTAACTGAAATTAATGATTTAATTTATCTGAATGATAGATTAATTGTAACTTCAACATGGAGAAATAAAATGTTAGCATTAATTCATACTGGACATTTAGGTATTACTAAAAGTCTACAAAGAGCTAAAAAATTTTTATATTGACCTGGGATGACAAAAGATATAATTAATTATACAAAATTGTGCACTTCTTGTTTGAAATATTCAAACTCTAATAGAAAAGAACCAATGATTATTGACAAAATTGAACAAATTCCTTGGTATAAGGTGGGAGTAGATCTGTATGAATTGTATAGAAAAGTTTATTTGCTGATTGTCGATTATTATTCTAAATTTCCCGAAATTGTATTTTTGGATAATAACTTAACATCAGATAATGTTATTAATAAAATGACATCGACATTTGCTCGACATGGCATCCCATCTATTGTTGTCACGGATTCAGGTAAACAATTTACAAAATTGAAAATTTTTTCTTGGTATCATCAAGAAAATGGAACTTTAATCACAAAATAGCTATCAATAACAATCGAATGGTTTAGCAGAAAGGACTATTCAAAGCGTTAAAAAAGTAATTAAAAAATCAGTTGATAATAATGATGATATATACAGGGTGTATCTGAATGACTGCAACAAACTTCAAGGGGTGATTCTTTAGTGAATTTTAAGGGTACTTTCATATATGAACCATGGGCGATTTCCAAAAATGGCGGAAAATTTTAGTTTAATTTTTTTTTCTCAAAAACCATAAACGCTAGAAAAATGAAATTTGGGGAATATGTTTAACTCATAATAGGGCACGTTTTGTCCCTATTTGTACTTTCAACCTACCCTTCTAAACTGCTAAACGTAACTACCCCTTTTACATATTTGCTAAAATTTTTTTTATACAGATGATAAATACATTAGAAAAAATACTTTCAAAAACGACTAATTTTTGAGAAAAAAAATAATAAAGCAAACACTGCCCGTTAAACAACGGGGTTGTCGATCAAAATTTGGAAGGAATTTTGAATGAAAAAATCTTAGTAGGCTTTGCAATCTTTGTCAGAAATTTTTTGACGTTTAAATGTCAGTTTTTCTTACTATTATCATTGTTTTTCAAATTAATTTTTGAATAAAATTCAATCACATTTACGCTCGTTCACTCGACGTTTCAAAATTTTAAATAAAACAATAATAAAGTAAGAAAACCACTGACATTTAAACGTCAAAAATATTTCTGACAAAGATTGCAAAGCCTACTAAGATTTTTTCACTAAAAATTCATTCCAACTTTCGATTAACAACCCTACAGCTTAACAGTTAGTGTTTGCTTAATTATTTTTTTCTCAGAAATTATTAAATTTTAGAAGAACACCAGAGAGACAAAAAAGTTTTAGAATAGTTTTATCTATCTAACTGAAATTTTTCCAATGTATTTATCATCTTCATAAAAAAAATCTAGGCATAAATTGAACGGGGTGGTTACGTTTAGTAGTTTAGAAGGGTAGGTTGAAAGTACAAATAGGGTCAAAACGTGCCCTATTATGAGTTAAACATATTCCCCAAATTTCATTTTCCTAGCGTTTATGGTTTTTGAGAAAAAAAAATTAAACCAAAATTTTCCGCCGTTTTTGGAGGGGTGTAGCTCCTTAGGGGAGCCGAAGTCGCTCATGGTTCATATATCAAAGTATCCTTAAAATTCACTAAAGAATCACCCTTGAAGTTTGTTGCAGTCATTCAGATACACCCTGTATATGTCATTATTAGCCTATCGAAACACACCCATTTACGGAATGTATGCTAAAGACAAATTTATTAAACCCAAAATTGATCAACAAAAAAGAATTTAAATCAAATTTTTTTAATCATCAAAACAAAACTAAAAGTTATTATGATTGTAAAGTTGCGTAATCATTTTAAGACAGGTAGTTTGATAAGATATCAATTTAAACAAAAGATATCTGGCACCCTGGCATAATAATTAACAGAATTGGGCCACGTTCTATAAAATAAAAAAATAAGATAGACGATGTATTATTCGCAATATGATTTATTTGAAACCCGATAAAAGCTCAAAAACCATAGATTACCAATTTAATAATTTACGAACTAATAAATTTGTATACGATAATACATGTGAAAATACTATTAATGATACGTTAAAACCCGTAGTTGTAGATAATGAAAAAACATCAAGTTTTGGCAGAACTATTCGACCGCCGAATAGATATACTGCAGAATAGTTTCTAGTTTTTATTTTATTATCATTTAATAGTTTTCTTTTAAAATTACTTAATTAGTTAGTTTCAAGATAGTTAGTAATTAGTTTACAGTACGAAAAGTAAAATAAAGAAAGGTAGATGTTATATTTAAATGTAAGTTTAAGTTTATTATATAAAACAGGTTTTAAAAATAATAAAAGTTCAGTTCATCTCCAGACGTGGTTTGATTTACATGACACCGTTTGATGTTAAAGATGATATTCACAATAACTGGGAGCTCACTGGAGCTGGAAGCGGCTCCAGGTTTTCAAATTCTCTCTGCTAATGCGCATCTCTATTTCAGATTTCTAACAGCAGAGGTGCCATCTTTATGTAGAAAGATTAATAATATCGAACGGCGGGAAATGTTAGTTGAAAGATAATTATAGAGAAAAATTAATATTAAGACTTGGTTTAGTTTTAATTGTTATTCAGCGCTAGATGATTATTTTTAGATGTATATAGATGTATTAGATGTATATTTTTGTTTAACTAAAAGTAGAACTAACTCTATGTAACATGAGTTTTGTTGGTGAATTTATCGATATTTGTGAGATCTATTAATGTTAGGGGTGGGGATGCGGATATCATTAATCCGTACCGCGTTTCCTCTTCCTCTTTCGTTATCGATCCTTGGTGTAGTACACTGGTGTAATTTTTAGTAAAGCTTAACCGCATGGTTGTAGAAGATTTTTATTGAAGAATCTCATTAATTGGTTTTGGAGATCTTCTTGTCGTAGAACAAATCGACAAGAAGATCTAAACTAATCTGGTCAATTGTTATTGGCGTTCCTGGTTCCGTTTTAATCAACACGGCTACACGTTTAACTTAAGGTAAAAATATTCTACTAAATATTATTTTCAGGGCTCGATCTTTTAGTTGTTTCCTTTTTCTATTGTGCATTTTTATTGAATTTGGTGATTTTTATTGATTTGTAAATTTGAGGACCCTGATAAATTTTCCATTCGAGTTCGAGACGCCATTTTGGACGTTCTCTAAAACAACATAGTTACATCCGTTTCAAGGCAATGTTTGTATATAAGAGGTTGTCTAGGTTTATTATTATTCTGTGGTATGGTTGCGTACCATAGCACAGAATAACCAGAAGTGACACTGGCGGTATCCCACCAAATCTGACGTCATATTATTGCGAGGAAGCAAGGTATGGCTGCTATTGGTGGTAAATTAAGTTGTCTCTCTCATTCATTGTGCGTTCATCGCGCCTACGGATCCCCGCGATATGATGGCGGATTTTAAATCGAGGTCATAAAACGGGGTGCTGCCAACATCAAAAGAATCGACGTCAGTGTCACATCTGGTTATTCTGTGACCATACTGCGCATTACGTAATTGGCGGAAAATAATACCGGGAAATATGCAAATTTTTAAAATAACGAATTTGAATTACTTTAATATATTTAGTGTGGTATATAATTAACTGCGGTAGGAAAACGGAAAATAATTCAACTTAATTTTTGGTATAAATTCACTTATCACAAAATAATTGAGTGAAACTACAATAGTAATTGATTTATGTTATACCAGAGAAGACACTTCAGCTCTCACTAAACATGACCTTGAGGTTGCGCGCGCAATCCGCCGCCCCTTACGTCACGAAACACTCCTGCTCTTACGTCTCACCAACAAAACTAAAATCAAAGTATTGCAGTATAGGAACCTATGTATATAAACCTTGTGTCCAAGGTAGATAAATGTAAGGTATGCTTACGAGCAGAAAGTGATGATGCGCGGAAGCCAATTACTGGCGCGATTTTTAAAAGGTTAATGAGAAGCGAGTAACCCAATATACATTACTGGATTTAATTACGTTACTCAAAAATAAATTAAAATCATTCAAAGAGCAGGTAACACGCGTTTTTCTAACTTGCCAAAAGAAACGTCCAATCGCAACTTTAAAGTGATTTTTCGGTAAGTACTGCACTTTTACACACTTTTTCTTATCATTAACACATCTTTTGAGTCATTTCCTACCAATTAAAAAAAAATCATCGATTTTTAAGAGGGACAGCTATTCTTTAATTATTCCAAAATTTCTAAAAATTTCTAAAATTTCTTCGAAAGACTATTAGGTCGATAGCTGTAATAAAGATTTATTTCTCTCTGCTATTAGAATAGTTAAAAGCAATACATTAAATGGAAGAATGAAACGGTTGGCAAAAAAAAATAAAGCCTTTTCAAAAGGTGATGTGTATCTTAGTACTTCCCAGGAAGAATATTCAACAGACACATCTGAATTCTAAGTGTTTGCTGGAATTGTTTTATAAAAACTTTTACTTACTTTATTTAATTAAAAACAAAACAAACAAAAAGGAATGACCGGTGGTAAAAATTCAAATCTCAAGATTCTACAATGGAATTGTCAATCTGCTGTAGCAAAAAGAGACAATATCGACTTCTTATTATGGGAATGTTCTACTGACATTGCAATGTTTTCAGAAATTTGGTATAGAGATGGCAGTAGTGTTACGAATAGACATTTTGACATCATACGGAAAGATAGAAACGATGGTTACGGCGCGGTTGCAATCTTTGTTAAAAAAGGTCTACAATATAAAATATTATCATTTAGTACGCAAATAAAACAACTAGACGTTTGCGGAATTACATTGATGCAGTCGAACATATCAGTTGTGTCAATTTATCGAACTACTGACTGCCGGATATATTTAGAAGATTATCTACGAGTACTGTCTGAGGTGCTGTTTCTTTGCATTGTTGGTGGGGATTTCAATGCTCATCAACAATACTTTGGTTCACACAAAAATGATAACGCGGGATATGTTTTGGTAAAAGCTATCGATGAAGTGGGCCTTGTTTACTTGAATGATGGATCACCAACACGTTTAACCTATCCTGGGCAAGGACTATCTGCAGTCGATTTAACTTTGGTATCATCCCCGATCGCTCCTAGAATCACATGGGAAGTTTTAGACGACTTCTATACATCTGACCATTTTCCTATAATGATGACGCTTTTACTCAACTACGATAGGAATTCAGTTATACAGCCACCAAGAAAATGGAAAATTGACACAAATAAATTTCCGGATTACTCAAAACATATTAAGCAAACGCTAAGAGACTTCTCTTGTCCGAATGATGTGGAACAAAAAATTGATTTTGTCATTGAATGTATACACTCTGCCTCGGACAAAGTGTTTTCTAAGAGAAAGCCATTCAAAATCAAAAATTGTAGGCCTCCTGCTCCTTGGTGGGATAAAGACTGCCAAAGACTAGTTGATCAGAGAAGAGTTCTTCTAAATCAATACAAGGCAAACCGAACGTTGGAAGATTATTTGAAGTATAAAGAAAGCATGGCGTACTCTAAAAAAGTCTTAAAACTAAAGAAGGGGTGCGGTTGGCGACGATACTGTGAAAATCTCAATCAGAATACTCCTGCAGCAGAAATCTGGAAGTCCATAAAAACTTTAAAGAGGACGTTTCTGGAACGAAATACACCACCTCCGGAATTTGTAAGCAAAGTATTTCATGATTTAACACCTCAGCCTAGATGAAAACAAGATTTTACCTAAGATTAAGCAAAAAATTAAAACTAATTCACTCATTGTTACCAATAACCTCTGTATATTGAGAAAACTTTAAGATTTTTTCACGAAAACAAGTTTATAGAAATCAAAGGGAATCCTAATTCAACTTTTCATACTAAAGTTAAAACTAAAGTAAAAAAATAACAAAGGCACACAAGATTTTCTTAAAGAAAATAATGTCAACATTTTCAATTTCCTACCAATGAATCCAAAAATTCCTCTAGTTTATTCCTTATTGAAATCACTATCCAATTAGATCTATAATCTCGTCTATCGGTTCTAGTACATGTAACTTATCAAAATTTTTAATTCAATTTTTTAAACAAGTAATTAATTTTAAAGCACATTACACTATCAATAATTTACAAAATTTATCATTGCCTAAAAATTATACTTTATTATCATTTGATATTACTAATCTTTCCATCATCCCCATTGAAGAAACTTTACAGATAGCTAAAACTATACTTACAGACAAAATTAATTCAAGCGAGATCGAACATGTTTATAAACTATTAAAGATTTGCACTGAACAAGATTTTTGCCAGTTTAACGAAGGTCTTCCCTCGGGATCTCCCTTGAGCGGTCTCTCTTTAGTAACACCGTTAATAATAACATTATTTTATGGCGCAGATATGTCGATGACATATTAGTAGTTTGGAATGACAACGGTTTGAATTTAATTTAAGATTTTCATTCTTACATCAATACTTTACTACACAAAAATATAAAATTTACCATAGAAGTTGAGAACAATGGTGAAACTAAATTTTTTAGATAACTGAAAACTTGAAATGATGTAAAAAAGTGTTTTTTCAATTAGGAATTATAATATTCAATCTATTTCTACCCAACAAGGGTTATTGATTTAGTAAAAAACCATTGACCCATTGATTTACTTCTCGTGGTATTCTTAAATTTGGTTTGAATTTTTCAGACAGCATTAGTATGTTTACAAGCTTCATCAAACGTTAGTGTACCGCTTGCAGTCAACAGATCAGCCTGAATCTTCTCGTCATTCAATCCACAAATAAATCGATCACGTAGTGCTTCGTTGAAATAAACTTTAAAATTGCACCTTTCAGACATTTTGTTTAGACGGACAATAAAACTTTGCAGGGACTCGTCAGATTCTTGTTTAGCGTTGTTGAATTTGAATCTTGCAGCAATAACGGTGCCAAATGACTTTGTAGTGCCTTAATTAAAACGCCATAACTTTTCTCTCGGGGTTACGCCGGCGTTACCTAAGGTTATCAAATAACTAACCTTATCCTCGTCTTGATCGACTCCATTGCTTTTTAATAATAGCTCCAGCTGTTTAACATAAGTCTCAACATGATTTACATCATAGTGCTCAATAGACCTCACAAATCGTGTCATTCCTTTCTATTTTTGACCTTGAAGACTTCTTTTGTTTTTCTTTATCTTCGTCGCCAAATTTGATGTATATCCCAATAAAACACCAGTTTCTTATCTATTAGCTAATTACGTCTATTAACAAGTGTCTTTGTTCTTTTTACTAACTGCTTTTTAGGACGATCTCTCTCTAATGCAGATTCCTGGCTCTTTCTAGTTCCTTACACGTTAAGTATTATTGTAACAAAATTAATATTATATTGTATTAGTGGTGTGTATAATAAGTAAGCAATAATATTTTTTTGTACAGGATGACTTCGATGATGAAGCTAAAGAAGATGACGTCAGTGAAGAAACTAGTTTTAAAAATTCTTTTTATACTACACTGCAGCCATTTCTACCAACCGATATTGAAAATTAATTATTATTTATGGAGTTTTGTATCAACCTTCAGTACCTCGTGTAGACGTATGAAGCATGGCACAACATTTTAATATCAAAATGTTACCTTTAGAATTGTACGAAGAATGTAGCTACATCTAGATTATCCGTCAATATATACATCTTGCACTTCTCCTGTCTCTCCTGATTTTGGACAGGAAATTCAAATATGCGAAGATTGGGGGTATTTATTAAACTGTTCTTATACTCAAAATAAGCACATATTCTCAGCATGCTGCTTAAAGAATCACACATTATCTGTAAATATATTCAGGCTTTTCTACATTTATATACTATTGAAACTTACTTAAGGATATAAAAGCTAATAAACACTTAAGAAGACAATAAGAATACAATAACAGACATAACTATAAGAAACTATTCACAACTAATACACTTAAAAACGACTAAACTGAATATCGGGAGAAACAACAAGAATTAATTAAGTTAAAATGGAAGAAGCAGTCGAATGATCATAAAGAGTGCTCGAAGAAACACCATAAGGCAAGGGAAAAATGTATCGATAATAAAATTAAAATTAACGATCAGAAAAAGATTGTTGATGACAAAATCGGTGATAGATTATGCCCATCTCCCCCTATTTTAGATAAATTCGATCACCATGACGAACAGCGAATAACAAACAATGATTTATTAGAACCACCGATGCTTTGTGCCAAAATCGATGAAAAAAATTATGAGAATTTCCAAAATATTAATAGAAATAATAATAAGCGTTGTTTTACCCCAGATTTAAATAACTCTGGTCCGGAAAGCTTTTCGTAAAAAAAAAAAGAAAAGGTGGGACGTCCAAAAATTCATTACTATCATGGAGTTTATCTACAACATAAACGTTGGTTTCTAATGAGGCTAAGAAGGGTTATGCGAGTGGATACCTTTTAGTGGCTAAACAAAGGTTACTTGAAAACAGTACGTTTTCGGATACCCCGCTGAGATTAATCGAGGAATCCAATGAACACAAGAAGGAATGGAATCAAAAAATAGTGGAGAAATGTAAAATAAGGACTAAATTGATAACTGAACCTATGCTTAAGTGTTATCTTCAAGATGAAGACGATGATGAAATTGAGGATAAGTTTAAGGAAGATAAATTTAAGGAAAATAAACTTATTGAAAATAAATTTAATGAAAATAAACTTAATGAAAATAAGTTTAATGAAGATAAGGTTAAAGACAAACTGAAACAAGAAAAACTAAAATTGGATTAAGATAAACTAAGTCAAGAAAATGTTGGTGCAAATCTTCAAAAAAATGTTAAAAATGAAATGAAAGAGATTGACTATCGTTGTCTATTAAAACCGGATGATTTGGATAAAAAGAGAGTTTTAACAGCAATGGGAGGGTTATTTTACGCGGGAGAATTAAAAGCGATTGAACCGCCCGACGTTTACTCCATAACTTTGAACGGGGACTTTCTTTATTTTAGATTTTGGAAGTTTATCCAAGAAACGAGAAAGAATTAACGGTCGGAACAAGAGTAGTTGCTTATAGGAGTAAAAAATATCGTTGCCTTTATCCCGGAAGTGTCTGGCCACGTCTTCCTCTACGCCGAGCCACCAGTATTTCCTCAGGATGACCCTCGTGGTTTCCTCAGCTCCGGGATGGCCTGCGGTGGACGCGTCATGGTAGGCGTGCAACTGGTCGTGCATGTCCTGTGGCACGATCAATCGGTTACCATCGGGATGTCGTCTCCACACAAGCCCATCATGCACTAAATACTGGGCGGCGACTCTAGCTTCCGCCGGGTTTGCGGGACCCGCCTCGTTGATTCCGTCCAGGGTACGAATCAGGTTTTGGCTGTGGGAATTTCGTCGTTGACTGTCTTTTAAGTCGTCTGCTAGCCCAGGGAATTCGACACATGCGATGTGGGGTCGGACGTTTTTTGGTTCTTGTTCGGCGGATGGTGGAAGAAACATCCGGTCGACGTCAGCTGTGTGACCCGCAGGGGTCGTTGGCGCGAGAGAAAGTCCGGGAGTTCGTTCTGTTCCCCCGGGACGTGTTGTACGTCAAATTTATATTCCTGAAGAAGGAGCGCCCACCGGGTTAACTTGGCGTTCCGGTCCTTCATGGTGTCAAGCCATAACAATGCTCTACTGTCGGTGCGCAGGGTGAATCTTCTGTCCTCCAGGTACGGTCGGAAAAATCGCATCGCCCAGACGACTGCCAAGCATTCCTGTTCGTTAGCATGGTAGCGCTGCTCAGTGGGAGACAACTTGGCGCTGGCAAATGCGATGATCTTCCTTCCCGGTTCTTGGTAGAGGACCGCGGCAATTCCCTTCCCGCTGGCATCGGTCTGTAGCACGAAAGGTTGAGTGAAGTCCGGGCGTCTAAGTTGCAGTGGGCGGCTCAGTAGCTGTTTAATCTCGAGAAAGGCGTTCTCGGCTTCAGCTGTCCACTTAAACTGTTTCTGGCCCCGCAAGAGATCTGTCAGCGGGGTTAACACTTCGGCGCAGCGTGGAATAAACCCGCGTAGCCAGTTACACAGTCCCAAGAAGGATCGCAGCTGCTTCTTTCAGACGCAAATAGTCGCCACGGCAGTTGCTCACCGATCAGGGTACAAATTTTGTATCGTCACTCATGAAAGAAATTTGAACTACACCAATGTATCAGATTGAAAAGTCCTGGGTAGCCTTAATTCCACTGCCAGTATCCCAGACACCACCTGATGAACTTCTACCTTATGAAGATTCAGAAATGAAATTTAGTACCAATATGAATCTGGGAGTGGCTGGAATTTATAATAACGAAGATGTTAGACAATTATTTATTTCGTCACTTATTTTATCGTGTCTCATTTTGGTTTATTTTGCTCGTAAATTATCTTTAATTTAGCTCAATTCGCGGGTTAATTTGTGTGTTATCTTCGGTTGTTGCCTTTTCGTACTTAGTTTGTGAAGTTCTAGTGGAGATTATTCTGAAATCAGTTATTTCTATATCAGTTTCCTGAGTTGGATTTTACTCCATATTTAATCTATTTTGGGCAGACTGGGATGTCGTCACTGTGTGGGGTGTGCCATCAGAGGGTAGGGAGAAAGTCGTCGGGAGTTCAGTGCTACGCCTGCAACACTTGGTACCACATCAACTGCGCCGATCTGGGAGAATCGTCGGCTGCGCTTCTCTCCGTTCCGGGAGCATCTTGGAAGTGTTCGGCTTGCAGATCACCATCCCTTGATACATCTCGTAGATTATCGTCTGTACAAATTGTGCCAAAATAGAAAGAAACAATATAACCACTCCCTAACATCTACTTCATGCCCGGAATTTCTGCATCAAGTTTCTCTGAGACGTGAAAAAACTCGCTATGTATAATATAAGAATTAAGCAATTAAATTGCCAGAACGCCAAAGCTGTTATGGGGGAGGTGGAGAATCTTGCTTCACAGGGAACTGCTGATCTATTTCTATTACAGGAACCATACTTGCCAAGTGGTAAGTTGATGTGGCACAACAAGCTGGGACGTGTCATACGGCACGATTCCGGCGAAATAGGGGCGGCCATTTTGGTATTAGATGATAGACTGGTAGTAACGGTGCAGTCAGGATTAACAGGTGAGAACTGCGGAGTAATAACAGTGGAGTGTGGCGCAAAAATCGTAGTCTTTGTATCGATGTACTGTAAATATAACGATTGCATAGAAAGGTATATAGATAGGCTAGACAAGGTAATAAGTTTGTTTCAGGGTATTCCCGTCATAATAGGGGCGGATGTAAATGCAAGATCGCCAATGTGGCAAGATCGAATATCGGATCACAAGGGAGAGGCATTACAAGAGTTTATTTTGTCGAAAGATTTATATAATAGTCAATGAGCCTGGAAACTTGCCTACATTTGAAACTTTGAACGGGTCCTCAAGTATCGATGTTACGATGGTATCCGGTCCAGCGCTGTCTATGATAACTGAGTGCCGGTTCCTCTCTACGACTGCCTCTGACCATAGAAATCTTCTCTATCGGGTCCATATGGGGGCTGCACCTGAAACAGAAAACCATATTAATAAAACTACTGAAGGTGGTAATGTAAGAAAGGTAAAATGGGATAGGGTGGAAGATGAAATGAGAGGGGTTTTCGATAATAAATTTGTTTGGGAACTAAACAAAATGAAAGATGTAAATGAAATGGTTAATATGTTAAATGAGTCAATGAATTATGTTATGAGTGTTATGCTTCCAAATAGAAGCAAACAAGGTTTTAGTAAAAACAGACGGTGGAATAGAGAGTTGGAGAATGACAAAAGAATAGTGAAAAGATTGAGAAAGGAAATGAGAAATAAAATAAATGAGGGTGCGGAAGAGGTAATAATAACGAGAATAAAGTTAGAATACAGGGCTCGCCTAAAACAATATAAAGAAAAGATTGTTAAGGTAAAGCGACAGTGCTGGCAGAGATCCGTTGAGAGCAATAGTGATGATCCTTGGGTTGTTTTTATAAGCTATGTATGAAGAAAGTAAAGATTAGAAATTTGTATAATTCTCTTACAATGAATGATGTTGAAACAAGGGGCTGGGAAGAAACGGCTAAAACTGTGATAAATGCTCTGGTTGTAGGTGGTGCTAACGATGACATTATGGCAGATGTGTTAAGACACGAAATGTTTCATGAAAGAGACTGGATTAGTATGCATGAAATAGGCGTAGCAATGAAAATAATGAAAATGGGAAAGGCGCCAGGGAACGATGGGATCTATCCTGAGTACCTGCGCAGTCTTTGGAATTACAAGCCAGGCATAATCAAGACAATATTGAACATGTGTGTTGAGACTCAAACTTTTCGAAATCGAGGATCACCCCTTGGTCGCGGAACCAGGGATCCCCAAAAACAAACGGGGTGCTGAGTCGGGGAACCACCAAAAACTGCTGGGTGCACTGGAGTCCACCGATGGTGAACTGGATTTCGGCCTTCCCGAGGATGGGCAGCTGGGCATTCGGGTCCGCTTGGGTGGCGTAGGTGTCTCCCAGCGGTTTATAAGACGCGACGGCTCTTGAGCTGACGAAGTTGCTTGTCGAGCCGGAATCCAGGAGAGCTAGACTGCGCCTTCCTGCTACCTCGATTATTACAGTCGACCGGCTGGAGCAACCAGGTTCCTCCAATGTGGAGATTACTGCGGCCGTCCGGGTTGTCCTGGGCGAACGGCCGCCGTTTCGTTTCCCGAACCGGTGCTGCGTTGTAGGGGACAGTCACGGTTCCAATGGTACCCGGGGCAGTACCAGCATCGGGGCACCTTCTTCTTGGGGTCCTCGTTGTCCCCTTCAGGAGTCTTCTTACCCTTTGGAGATGGTGTTGAGGGTTGTTTGAGGAGGCCCGACTTCTTCAGAAGCGCCTCCGTGCGAATTGCTTTGTGTCAACCTTTCCACCAGCGCTTGGTGAAATTCCGCGAAGGACATCTCCAAATCATCGAATGCACTCCACCACACAGCGGCATCTTCTCGAAGAAAACTGGTCGCTTTCTTTGTTTGTTCCGCTGATGGAATGCCGGTGTCAGTGAAATATGTCTTTATTACCTTGATGAATTCTGCAGGATCCTCCAAGGAATCGCCGGTGAAGCACGGGGGTTCGGCTTTTGGGATGCAGACATGTTCGGCCAATAACTTTGACAGGGCGCAAACCTGTGTCTGAACGGTCGCACTGTCTTGTTTCGGTTCTTCGGCGGTCTTCCCCATCTTCTGCGTTTGGGATCCTTTTCCTTTCTTCTCTTCGGTTGGGTGGGCCCCTCTTCTTCTGAAGAGCTTGCCAAATCTTCCTTCGTCGGATATGGCCGTGTCGACAATGAACGGCTTCTCGTTGTTGGTCCTTTTGGCATTATCGGGCCATACGTTGGGCGCCAATTGTTACGGGGGATGGATTGCGCCGAAGAAGAAACAACAGTTGTTGAATAAAACGAAATAATTTATTTACAAAATATGTACAAAAAAAAAACCCTCAAAGGTTTTTTTAAGACGAAAGGGGTCGTCTTCGAATTGGCGCTTGAAGTGCTGGCTTGTTGTCGCTGCTGTTGTCGCTGTTATCGTTGTCGCTGTTGTTGTCGCTTCGGAGTTCGTTTGGAATTGACCGCTGATGTGAACGGTGAACATGACGGGCCTCTTGAGGTACCTGGAATTTCTTCCCTAACCCTCTTCATCGGACCTAAAACAAACGGAAAATATATTACAAAATTTTCACTAAATAATAGTGACATCGGAAGTGGAATTGGGAAGGACAGTCGGACTCCTGGATCGTCAGACGAGAAGCAGCCTTGGCCGTTTGTGGCGAAGGTGTTCAACGTCGTAATCCGTTAATCCCGCTAGGAGGGGATTGGGGTGGTTTTCGAGCCGCGTAAACTCGGTACTGGCCTTGTCACGAATGAACTCCTCGATGGTCGCCATCTGGGAATCATTGTGCAGTGTCGCATTACTGACAAACCAAGGTGCATCAAATGCCATCCTTAGGACCTTGTTCTGAACAACTTGGAGTTTTTGCACGTGCGAGTGCGCGGCGTAACCCCAGACGGAAGAGGCGTAAGTCATCGTAGGTCTGATAACCGCTTTGTAGAATCGAATCTTCCGTAGAGGATCCAACTTACTTCGGCGATTTATCAGAGCGTACAGATTGACCAGAGCTGCCTTCGCCCGGTTCGCCATCGACTCGATGTGACTTTTCCAAGTTAGTTTAGAGTCCAGAATGACACCCAAATACTTGGCTTCAGAACGCCAGGGGAGCTCGTCCCCTTGCAGTACCATCGCATCGGGGGGTCTCTTTCTACGCCGAGTAAAAAGTATTGCGGTACTTTTATCAGCGTTGATTTTGACCCGCCACTTTGCGAAGTAGTCTAGCAGTTCGTCCGATGCTGCCTGCAGTCTACGAGCGGCGACCTCGGGGGACCAAGATCTGCTGTAGATGCACACATCGTCGGCGTACATCGCTAACTGAGTGCCCTCAGAACGGGGTAGGTCGCTCACAAAGATACAAAAGAGTATCGGTGAAAGCAACGACCCCTGAGGGACGCCTGCAGTTAGGATTCGCTCTCTCGAACGCGTACCTTTCAATTTGATGCGCGCCTTTCTACCGTCAAGGTAGGACGCGATCAATTGAACTAACGCCAGGGGCACGCCCGCTTCTAGCATTTTGAACAAAAGTCCTTCATGCCATACTTTGTCGAACGCTTTGGCAACGTCGAAAAACACAGCACAAGTGCTTTGATTTCGATTGAAGCCATCGGTTATGTGTTCGACAAGTCGCAGTACCTGGTGTACGGTCGAATGTTTGGGTCGGAAACCAAACTGTTCGTCCTGAATGAGGTTAAGATCTTGAACGGATCTTTGTAGCCTCGTCTGGACAACCCTCTCACATACCTTGCCGAGACAAGAAAGCAAACTGATGGGCCTATAATTTTGCGGGAACGTTGGATTCGCACTGGGTTTCGGTAACACGACGACGTCCGCGCTTTCCGGTCCCGATGCCTTGTTCGACTTACATCTCGCGATTGCCTCTCTCACTTCGGTTGGGGAAGCGTGCTCGATGTGCCGATCATCTTCTACAGCCAGTCGCCTGCTCACCACGTGCTCGACTCGATCGATGAAATCTTCATCTTCGTCATCGTCGCATAGCGGGCTGCACTGGTTTTCGAAGTTATCGGCATGAGCCTCCGCTTTCTCTTCGAGAGTGAAAGCCATTCCGGTTTCACCGTGAATGGGCGGCATGCGTGACGTGTTCCCCTTCAGCACCTTGACCATCTTCCAACAGGAGTGATCGCCTTCGGTGTTCAGGGCGTCGAGTTTGGCGTCGAAAGACGCGTATCGGAACTCCGCGAGTTCCCTTCTCACTTCATCGCGCAGACGGTTATAGCGTCTTTTGAGATCGGGATCCCAATTTCGCTGATAAGTCCGTCTGACGCGATCACGCTCCCGCATAAGTTCCCTGATGCGCGCTGGTAGCGCCCATCGACGGTCCTTTACGGGAATCGTGTTGGTCGCGTATCGAAGAGAATCCTCGATAGCGACCGTGAGTCGTTCAACAGCCTCATCCAGTTCCTGAGCGTTGTGGATCGGTCGTATTTGTCCCATATTGTGGTGCATGTGGTCGGTAAAAGCCGGCCACGATACAGTGGAACGTTCAACCGGGACGCGAACGTCCGGGACGTCTCCTAGCTGCAGCAGCACAGGGAGATGATCGGAACTAAGTTCGTTGAGCGTGGTAACTCTATGAACTAGACTGACATCTTTCATTACAACCACGTCCAAAACGTCAGATCGTTGCCTTTCGTTCGACGGGTAATACGTGTGGTCGGCGGGGGCATCGGTGACAATGCCCGTCTCGTCGGTAAAACTCCGCAGTATTTTACCGTTCGCGTTTGCGATCCGACTGTTCCACGATGGGTGCTTGGCGTTTAGGTCGCCGGCGATAACCACGCCTTTGTCCGTATCCAAGACACCCGTTAGATCGTCTTCCAACAACCGCCGATTCGGCGGATTGTAGGCGGCGACCAAGCGGACGCACCCCGATAGTGTTCGTACCACAATCGTAGTAGCTTCGAGATGTTGAAGAGGGGGAGTCAGATCCTCGTAATGATCCAAACTGGTCCTTACGAAGATGGCTGTCCCGCCGCCTCTTGCTCCAACTCTATCGTTTCGATAGAAGCGATAATTGGGCAGCCGCGGCCTGTCGCCCGCTCGCAGATGAGTTTCGCAGATGAGTATCGCGTCAAGGTCGTACCTTTCGACGAACTCGTGAAGCTCATTCTGTTTACAGACAAGGCCGTTGGCATTCCAATAAGCCAACTCAAGCGAATGAGGTACTCTCGGTCTTCGATGAGTCATCATAAGAGTTTCATCATCTCGGACATGATTTGGAGGCACAACTTAACTCGTGCGTCCCTATCGGATTTGTCGATCCGGATGACCTCGCTCATCATCGCCAGTATGTTGACGAGGGGGTCGGTTGGGGGTTCAACCGCCGCCTGTTCCGCAACATTGACCGGTGATGGTGTTTCAGCCACCGCGATCGACCCGCTTTTACGAAGCCTCCTATTGCGACGCCTCCTCTGCGACCTCGACAGCTTCGGAGGGTCGTCGGTCGCCTTTTGCTTCGGCTCGTTGAGCTTAGCTTTGGGCGCCGCGACCTCTTTCCGAACTACCTTGGTAGCTGGAGCGTTCACTTTGGGGGCGACGTTAGCGTTGCCTTTGGGCTTTTTCGTCTGACTACTAACCGCTTTCACGGGTTTCGCCGCGACTACTGGAGCCTTTTTATCCCCCCTTTGCGCCTGAGTAGGTGCTTTCGGGAGAACGGTCGCTTTGACCTTTGGGGCTGCCGCCGGCGCCCTCGTTTCCGCCGCCTTCGGGTGTTTTGGGCACCCTTTGTAGTTGGCGGTATGAGGGCCACCGCAAAGGACGCACTTGGCGGGCGCATCCTTTGCTTTGGAGCAGGAAGCCGTCGAGTGATAACCGGCGCACTTAACGCAACGAGGTGCACCATTGCACATTCGTTGGGAGTGGCCGTAACGCTGACAGCGATGACACTGACCAACTTCCGTCTTCTTTTTAGCGCTCTCGACGGTAATGGTTAACCCCTTTACCGTCTTGAGGTCGAAAATCCTCTTGGCGTCCGCGGTCTTTTTCAAGACGCACAGAACCAGGGGAATTGGCCTCCGTTCAGAGCCCTGGCGCAACCGCTTCACGGTTTCAGGCCAGAATCCCTGTTTTCTCAGGTCGGCAGCAATGCTGTCCTCCCCAATACTGGTAGGGACGCCTCTAAAGACAACCTTTAACGGCTTATCATCGGGGAGGGCAAATGTATGGTACTGGTGTTTACCAGCCATCAACATTTTCACCAGAGCGCGGTAGGCTTCCACGGTGGGGAGCTCTATCTTGATTCCTTGCGGAACCGCTCTGGCTTTCGAAAAGGCGATCCTAAGTCTCGCCATCTCCGCCGAAATCGAATCCCAGTTCTCCTTAGCGTGAAGGATTACCGGGAGGATCCGCTTGGAAACTGGTTCCATGCGGGGACGCACCGCCTCCGAAGATTCTTCCTCCAAGTCGCTGCTCGCCTTCCTTTTCCCTGCGGATTTGGATGGATCGACTGCTACATCGACGTCCATTTCACCCGTTGGGACGGAAGTCAGCGCCTCAGCGAAGGACCTCGGTAGGGTGGTGGTCGCCGCCTCCGCGAGGGAGGCGTTGCGGCCTGCCGCGCTGGTCGTCGCCTCCACGGGGGAGACCGTACGGCCTGACGATTTGGTTGCCGCCTTCAACGAGGAAGGCAGTCGGCCTGACGTAGTGGCTGTCGTCTCCACGGGGGAAGCGGAACTTACCGGGCGGGCTTTTTTAGTCGCCACCTTCAACGGGGAAGGCAGACGGTCTGACTTTTTGGCTGCCACCTCCACTAGGGAGGCGGAACTGACCGGACGTGGCAGTTTTGTCGCCGCCTTCAAAGTGGAAGGCGGGCGGCATGACGTTTTGGCTGCCGCCTCCGCGAGGGAGGCGGAACTGACCAAGCGTGAAGATTTGATCGCCGCCTTCAACGGGGAAGGCGGACGACTTGACGATTCGGTTGCCACCTCCATGGGGGAGGCGGAACTTACCGAGCGTGGAGGTTTCGTCGCCGCCTCCAGCGGGGAAGGCGGACGGCTGGAAAGAACAGGAACCAACTTCCCGTTCTTGTCAACAATGTGTGTGTCGACCAAGCTTGCTAGCAAGCTAAAGTCTTCACACGATACGGATGTGCCTTTTCCAAATTTAAAAGGCATTTCTGCCGATTAAAAATGAGGCAACAACTCACTTTCCCTTGCAGGAACAAACCCTAAAAAGGGCGCTCTCAGTTTCGAAAGAAACTTACCTACTCCGGATTACGCTTTGACGAGGTCACCCAAGTAGAATATGAACCTTCCACCTTCCTTCGCTTTCGCAGCAGGTCGGACGAATTCTTCAACTTCTCTCCAGGCGATGTTGCACTCCTCAAGGCACTACACGGACTGGACTCCTGAGGGATTGGTTGACCGCTGATGGAAACCCGGCCGCCTTATATAGGCGCCCTTGGGTAAAACCCTATCAACCGGGCGTTGTGGTTGGTTGGCGACCGTCCGATCCGTAGGTAGGGTTGACGACCAATGGCCAAGCAGATCGAACGGCGCTCAATTCGTACTTGGTGACAATATCAAATAAGAAAGTTGTTTAGAGGTAGAGCAATTAAACGTTTCTCTATATAGAGATGTATATTAAAGGTGATTTAACCATAATGCTAATAGATATTGACCGACAAAAACCCGGATTAAGATATTTGAAGGAGCGTTCTTTCTGACTGTGAGCACAGTTTTTTAAAATTCGGTTTGATAACAATTGCACAAGGGCTTGAAGTTTGGTAATATTCAGCTATTTTACGTACAGAACGGTGTTCTTCATCTTTTATTGATCTTAATATCAACATATCGGCAAATGAGGACCGACGATTTCATAGAGAAAGAATCAAGCTTTCAAATGGTGCATTTAGTTTTCCGCTATCTCTAATAATAAGAAAGATATCAGCTAATAAAATAGATAGGAAATTACGGGTAAAAGTTTGTTGTTGGACGATAGCAACAATATCGTCACACGGGTTATTTATTTATTTTTATTTTGTAACCATGTATACACATGTCTTTTTTAATAACTATTTTATATTTACAACATAAAGATATTTCAGTCGTTTGACAGATCAATTGATACACAATCTATTAACCCTAGGATGCATAAACCCGGCCTCTCGGGGCTAGGGTTAACACAAAGTCTATTAACACACATTTGGTAGAAACAATTCTATCTAACGACAGGTAATTGTCGTTATGCATTGATAGCTTAAGAAATAAGGTTTTCATCAGAAAATGTGTTGTAATCTCAATAAGTTTAGTGAAAATAACTTTTTATTTTGTGCGTGGGTATAAATTAAACAATTTCAGGTTAGAATTTAATACGAAAATGCATATTTAACATTGCTTTTAACTTCCAAAAAGATACGTCAAATCGCAACTTTAAAGTGATTTCTCGGTAAGTACTGCACTTTTGCGCATTTTTTTATCATTAACACATCTTTTGAGTCATTTCCTACCGATTAAAAAAAAAACATCGATTTTTAAGAGGGGCAGCTATTCTTTAATTATTCCAAAATTTTTTAATTTTATTTTTCTTTGTACGTTATTAATACTAATTTTTTTGCTTTAAATCATGAAGTCTTATACATATAGGACATGATTCTTACTATTTGTGTGATCACTTCTTCAGGTAGACTCGATGATTGTGAAACCATGTCCGCCACTCTTTTAAAAATGAATGGTTCCGTTGACAACGTTTTTTTATGATATTTAATAAATGCATGCCAGATCTCTTTTACCAATATGTACAATTCTTCTTTTGGGTATAACAAGTGTCGTTTTGATAATGTATGTGTCCATGAAAATTCCTTTTTGTTAATATTCATTTCCTGCTCTAGATACAATTGATATTTGCTTTCGTATTTGAAGGCTATAACTCGTCTTCTACCTCAAAATCTTCATTTTCTACCTAAAATTCGTCTAAATTTTTGGAGGGGTGTAGCTCCTCAGGGAAGCCGAAGTCGCCCATGGTTCATATATCAAAGTACCCTTAAAATTCTCTAAAGAATCACCCCTTGAAGTTTGTTGCAGTCATTCAGATACACCCTGTATATCCCAATAAAACAGTAGTTTCTTATCTATTACTTAATTACGTCTATTAACGTGATTAACTAGACTTAAGACTAACAACAACTTTCTTTGTTCTTTTTACTAACTGCTTTTTAGGATGATCTCTCTCTAATACAGATTCCGGCCCTCTTGCTAGTTCCCTGCACGTTAAGTATTATTATAACAAAATTAGTATTATGTTGTATTAGTGGTGTGTATAACAAGTAAGCAATAATATTTCTTTGTACAGGATGACTTCGATGATGAAGCTAAAGAAGATGACGTCAATGAAGAAACTAGTTTTAAAAATACTTTTTATGCTACACTGCAGCCATTTCTACCAACAGATATTGAAAATTAATTATGATTTATGGACTTTTGTATCAACTTTGAGTACCTCGTGTAGACGTATGAGGCATGGTACAACATTTTAATATCAAAATGTTCCCTTTAGAATTGTACGAAGAATGTAGCTGCATCTAGATTATCCGTCAATATATACACCTTGCACTTCTCCTGTCTCTCCGGATTTTGGACAGGAAATTCAAATATGCGAAGATTGGGGGTATTTATTAAACTGTTCTTATACTCAAAATAAGCACATATTCTCAGCATGTTGCTTAAAAAATCACACATTATCTGTAAATATATTCAGGCTTTTCTAAATTTATATACTATTGAAACTTACTTGAGGATATAAAAGCTAATAAACACCTAAGAAGACAATCAGAATACAATAACAGACATAACTATAAGAAACTATTCACAACTACTACACTTAAAAACGACTAAACTGAATATCGGGAGAAACAACAAGAATTAATTAAGTTAAAATGGAAGAAGCAGTCGAATGATCATAAAGAGTGTTCGAAGAAACACCATAAATCAAGAGAGAAATGTATCGATGATAAAATTAAAATTAACGATCAGAAAAAGATTGTTGATGACAAAATCGGTGATAGATTATGCCAACCGCCCCCTATTTTTGATAAATTCGATCACCATGACGAACAGCGAATAATATACAATGATTTGATAGAACCACCGATGCTTTGTGCCATAATCGATGAAAAGAATTATGAGAATTTCCAAGATATTAATAGAAATAATAATAAGCGTTGTTTTACCCCAGATTTAAATGATTCTAGTCCGGAAAACTTTTCGTCAAAAAAAAAGAAAAGGTGGGACGCCCAAATATGCATTATTGTCATGGAGTTTATCTACAACATAAACGTTGGTTTCTAATGAGGCTAAGAAAAGTTATGCGAGTGGATACCTTTTAGTGGCTAAACAAAGGTTACTTGAAAACAGTACCTTTTCGGATACCCCGCTGAGATTAATCGAGGAATCCAATAAACACAAGAAGGAGAAGAATCAAAAAATAGTGGAGAAATGTAAAATAAGGTCGAAATTGAAAACTGAACCTATGATTAAGTGTTATCGGCAAGATGATGACGATGATGAAATTGAGGATAAGTTTAACGAAGATAAATTTAAGGAAAATAAACTTATTGAAAATAAATTTAATGAAAATAAACTTAATGAAAATAAGTTTAATGAAGATAAGGTTAAAGACAAATTGAAACAAGAAAAATTAAAATTGGGTCAAGATAAACTAAGTCAAGAAAATGTTGGAGCAAATCTTCAAAAAAATGTTAAAAATGAAATGAAAGAGATTGACTGTCGTTGTCTATTAAAACCGGATGATTTGGATAAAAAGAGAGTTTTAACAGCAATGGGAGGGTTATTTTACGCGGGAGAATTTAAAGCGATTGAACCGCTCGACGTTTACTCCATAACTTTGGACGGGGACTTTTTTTATTTTAGATTTTGGAAGTTTATCCAAGAAACGAAAAAGAATTAACGGTCGGAACAAGAGTAGTTGCTTATAGGAGTCAAAAATATCGTTGCCTTTATCCCGGAAGTGTGGCAGAACCCGATTCATCTACCTCAAAATTTCTTTCTGTCTATTTCGACGACGGCGATAACGGAAAAATTCCATTGAAAGACATCCGATTACTCCCTTCGGATTATCCCTTCATGAAATATGACCCAAATTCTTTATCGAGCTTAAGCAAGAGTAAAAGAAGAACGTTAACAACAGAAGATTCGAGGGGAAAGAATTCGACTCCACCAACACCGAATCAAAAATTCAGGATCATTTCGAAATCCAGGAGTCACCAAACGGATTCCTCGACGTTTAATAATATTAATGGTGACAAGGAAAAAAAGAAAATGGAAAACCCAGAGATTGAAAAGAAGGAGCGAAAACATCGGTGTACCGAGGAAAATTGTCAACACAAAAATAGGAAGCATAAGAAACACAAGAAACATCTTCATAAAGACGAGAAAAGCCATGAAAAAAATACTGAAGTACTCAAAATTACTAATGAAGAAATCGATTTCGATTCGAAGAAAAGTTTCAAAAAAATTGATTCGAAAGAAATTAATGAAGAAAAAGATATTAATGATGTAAATGATTTTAATGTAGAATTAGAAGATGAAATTACCATGGAGAATATCGAGGATACTTTGGATGAAAGCAGCAGGTATTTCGAAATAGACCAGCTTAAAAATAAATTAATTAATTATAAGTACGTCGGCTTTCACGGCGGGTGTTAGTTAAACTAAAACTAGTTTATGTTTATGTTTACGTTTTTTGAAAAAATGTTTGACGTTTCGGATGTCATGTTGCAACCTTCTTCAGAAACAAGTTCGAAGTGTCACTTCGAATTTGTTTTCTGAAAACATTTTTTCGAAAAACGCACGGCTTAACCCGAAAGTTTCTAGTTCTAGGTCTAGTGTTAGTTCTAGTGATAGTGCTAGTGTTTGTTCTAGTTTTAGTTTAAATTAATTAATTAACTATTTTTTCGTCGATTTCAGCTTTTCTTTTCGACCGCAAGTTCAGATCGAGCCTATATTGGAATCACTGAAGAACTTTGGCAGATTTTAGGCAATATGAATTGCCATGTTCGATGGCATTAGCACCCAGAAGAAGCAACCGAATACGATATTAAGTTCCAAATTCCCGTAAGAATTAATTTATTTTACTTATTTAATGTAATTAGTTTAATTAAATTCATTTTAGGGTGTATTATTTGAATCGAATCACCAAGATGAGAACGATGTCCGAACAATTTGAAGGAAATGCGACGTTTTGCAATTAGAACAGTATTTTTGAAGTATTTTTAAAGAGGATTAAAAAAATGGAAAAATAAAATTTGACGTTGACAACCGGAGTTACTCAAAACTCTATTGTTTAAACTAAATATGGCGTATTTATTAAGTATAATAGTTTATACCATTACGTAATTAAAAAGTTATTTTAAAATTAAACGAAATAGTTCAAATTCCGATTATAAACGTCAACTTTAATTTTACAATTTAAAAAAAAATTTCATTAAAAATCCTTTAAAATGAATGCAAACACGATTAATTTATCTTAGAAAAACAACAAAGATCAAAAGAAAAAATTAGTAACATGAAGAATTTTTGAGATAACCCCATCGTGTTTGGAGTCATTTTAAAAGACTTTTCGTGAAGATTACGATGCAAAAATGTTAAATAAATAAACTCACGGCATCTCTTAAAATGGGCATGATGTGGGGCCGATATCTTTGCTTGCCGTCCAAAGTTATGGGTAAACGTCGGGCGGTTCAATCGCTTTCAATTCCCAACGATTGTCAATCTCGTAAAATCATTTTCATTATTAATTACAGCATTAATATCTTTTTCTTGATTAATTTCTTTCGAATCAATTTCTTCGAATCGAAATCAATTTGGTCAATATTAATTTTGACTATTGTCTTTATGACGATGGGAAGCCGAAGTCGCCCATGGTTCATATATCAAAGTACCCTTAAAATTCTCTAAAGAATCACCCCTTGAAGTTTGTTGCAGTCATTCAGATACACCCTGTATATCCCAATAAAACAGTAGTTTCTTATCTATTACTTAATTACGTCTATTAACGTGATTAACTAGACTTAAGACTAACAACAACTTTCTTTGTTCTTTTTACTAACTGCTTTTTAGGATGATCTCTCTCTAATACAGATTCCGGCCCTCTTGCTAGTTCCCTGCACGTTAAGTATTATTATAACAAAATTAGTATTATGTTGTATTAGTGGTGTGTATAACAAGTAAGCAATAATATTTCTTTGTACAGGATGACTTCGATGATGAAGCTAAAGAAGATGACGTCAATGAAGAAACTAGTTTTAAAAATACTTTTTATGCTACACTGCAGCCATTTCTACCAACAGATATTGAAAATTAATTATGATTTATGGACTTTTGTATCAACTTTGAGTACCTCGTGTAGACGTATGAGGCATGGTACAACATTTTAATATCAAAATGTTCCCTTTAGAATTGTACGAAGAATGTAGCTGCATCTAGATTATCCGTCAATATATACACCTTGCACTTCTCCTGTCTCTCCGGATTTTGGACAGGAAATTCAAATATGCGAAGATTGGGGGTATTTATTAAACTGTTCTTATACTCAAAATAAGCACATATTCTCAGCATGTTGCTTAAAAAATCACACATTATCTGTAAATATATTCAGGCTTTTCTAAATTTATATACTATTGAAACTTACTTGAGGATATAAAAGCTAATAAACACCTAAGAAGACAATCAGAATACAATAACAGACATAACTATAAGAAACTATTCACAACTACTACACTTAAAAACGACTAAACTGAATATCGGGAGAAACAACAAGAATTAATTAAGTTAAAATGGAAGAAGCAGTCGAATGATCATAAAGAGTGTTCGAAGAAACACCATAAATCAAGAGAGAAATGTATCGATGATAAAATTAAAATTAACGATCAGAAAAAGATTGTTGATGACAAAATCGGTGATAGATTATGCCAACCGCCCCCTATTTTTGATAAATTCGATCACCATGACGAACAGCGAATAATATACAATGATTTGATAGAACCACCGATGCTTTGTGCCATAATCGATGAAAAGAATTATGAGAATTTCCAAGATATTAATAGAAATAATAATAAGCGTTGTTTTACCCCAGATTTAAATGATTCTAGTCCGGAAAACTTTTCGTCAAAAAAAAAGAAAAGGTGGGACGCCCAAATATGCATTATTGTCATGGAGTTTATCTACAACATAAACGTTGGTTTCTAATGAGGCTAAGAAAAGTTATGCGAGTGGATACCTTTTAGTGGCTAAACAAAGGTTACTTGAAAACAGTACCTTTTCGGATACCCCGCTGAGATTAATCGAGGAATCCAATAAACACAAGAAGGAGAAGAATCAAAAAATAGTGGAGAAATGTAAAATAAGGTCGAAATTGAAAACTGAACCTATGATTAAGTGTTATCGGCAAGATGATGACGATGATGAAATTGAGGATAAGTTTAACGAAGATAAATTTAAGGAAAATAAACTTATTGAAAATAAATTTAATGAAAATAAACTTAATGAAAATAAGTTTAATGAAGATAAGGTTAAAGACAAATTGAAACAAGAAAAATTAAAATTGGGTCAAGATAAACTAAGTCAAGAAAATGTTGGAGCAAATCTTCAAAAAAATGTTAAAAATGAAATGAAAGAGATTGACTGTCGTTGTCTATTAAAACCGGATGATTTGGATAAAAAGAGAGTTTTAACAGCAATGGGAGGGTTATTTTACGCGGGAGAATTTAAAGCGATTGAACCGCTCGACGTTTACTCCATAACTTTGGACGGGGACTTTTTTTATTTTAGATTTTGGAAGTTTATCCAAGAAACGAAAAAGAATTAACGGTCGGAACAAGAGTAGTTGCTTATAGGAGTCAAAAATATCGTTGCCTTTATCCCGGAAGTGTGGCAGAACCCGATTCATCTACCTCAAAATTTCTTTCTGTCTATTTCGACGACGGCGATAACGGAAAAATTCCATTGAAAGACATCCGATTACTCCCTTCGGATTATCCCTTCATGAAATATGACCCAAATTCTTTATCGAGCTTAAGCAAGAGTAAAAGAAGAACGTTAACAACAGAAGATTCGAGGGGAAAGAATTCGACTCCACCAACACCGAATCAAAAATTCAGGATCATTTCGAAATCCAGGAGTCACCAAACGGATTCCTCGACGTTTAATAATATTAATGGTGACAAGGAAAAAAAGAAAATGGAAAACCCAGAGATTGAAAAGAAGGAGCGAAAACATCGGTGTACCGAGGAAAATTGTCAACACAAAAATAGGAAGCATAAGAAACACAAGAAACATCTTCATAAAGACGAGAAAAGCCATGAAAAAAATACTGAAGTACTCAAAATTACTAATGAAGAAATCGATTTCGATTCGAAGAAAAGTTTCAAAAAAATTGATTCGAAAGAAATTAATGAAGAAAAAGATATTAATGATGTAAATGATTTTAATGTAGAATTAGAAGATGAAATTACCATGGAGAATATCGAGGATACTTTGGATGAAAGCAGCAGGTATTTCGAAATAGACCAGCTTAAAAATAAATTAATTAATTATAAGTACGTCGGCTTTCACGGCGGGTGTTAGTTAAACTAAAACTAGTTTATGTTTATGTTTACGTTTTTTGAAAAAATGTTTGACGTTTCGGATGTCATGTTGCAACCTTCTTCAGAAACAAGTTCGAAGTGTCACTTCGAATTTGTTTTCTGAAAACATTTTTTCGAAAAACGCACGGCTTAACCCGAAAGTTTCTAGTTCTAGGTCTAGTGTTAGTTCTAGTGATAGTGCTAGTGTTTGTTCTAGTTTTAGTTTAAATTAATTAATTAACTATTTTTTCGTCGATTTCAGCTTTTCTTTTCGACCGCAAGTTCAGATCGAGCCTATATTGGAATCACTGAAGAACTTTGGCAGATTTTAGGCAATATGAATTGCCATGTTCGATGGCATTAGCACCCAGAAGAAGCAACCGAATACGATATTAAGTTCCAAATTCCCGTAAGAATTAATTTATTTTACTTATTTAATGTAATTAGTTTAATTAAATTCATTTTAGGGTGTATTATTTGAATCGAATCACCAAGATGAGAACGATGTCCGAACAATTTGAAGGAAATGCGACGTTTTGCAATTAGAACAGTATTTTTGAACTATTTTTAAAGAGGATTAAAAAAATGGAAAAATAAAATTTGACGTTGACAACCGGAGTTACTCAAAACTTTATTGTTTAAACTAAATATGGCGTATTTATTAAGTATAATAGTTTATACCATTACGTAATTAAAAAGTTATTTTAAAATTAAACGAAATAGTTCAAATTCCGATTATAAACGTCAACTTTAATTTTACAATTTAAAAAAAAATTTCATTAAAAATCCTTTAAAATGAATGCAAACACGATTAATTTATCTTAGAAAAACAACAAAGATCAAAAGAAAAAATTAGTAACATGAAGAATTTTTGAGATAACCCCATCGTGTTTGGAGTCATTTTAAAAGACTTTTCGTGAAGATTACGATGCAAAAATGTTAAATAAATAAACTCACGGCATCTCTTAAAATGGGCATGATGTGGGGCCGATATCTTTGCTTGCCGTCCAAAGTTATGGGTAAACGTCGGGCGGTTCAATCGCTTTCAATTCCCAACGATTGTCAATCTCGTAAAATCATTTTCATTATTAATTACAGCATTAATATCTTTTTCTTGATTAATTTCTTTCGAATCAATTTCTTCGAATCGAAATCAATTTGGTCAATATTAATTTTGACTATTGTCTTTATGACGATGTTTCCTGTGTTTTTTATGCTTCCTATTTTTGTGTTGACAATTTTCCTCGGTACACCGATGTTTTCGCTACTTCTTTTCAATCTGTTGGTTTTCCATTTTCTTCTTATCCTTGTCATCATTAATATTATTAAACGTCGAGAAATCCGTTTGGTGACTCTCCTGGATTTCGTAATGTTTCTGAATTTTTGGTTCGGTGTTGGTGGAGTTGAATTTTTTCCGCTCGAATCTTCCGTTGTTAACATTCTTCTTTTACGCTTGCTTAAGCTCGATAAAGAATTTGGGTCATATTCCATGAAGGGATAATCCGAAGGGAGTAATCGGATGTCTTTCAATGGAATTTTTCCGTTATCGCCGTCGTCGAAATAAACAGAAAGAAATTTTGAGATAGGTGAATCGGGTTCTGCCACATTTCCGGGATAAAGGCAACGATATTTTTGACTCCTATAAGCAGCTACTCTTGTTCCGACTGTTAATTCTTTTTCGTTTCTTGGATAAACTTCCAAAATCTAAAATAAAAAAAGTTTCCGACCAAAGTTATGGAGTAAACGTCGGGCGGTTCAATCGCTTTTAATTCTCCCGCGTGAAATAACCCTCCCATTGCTGTTAAAACTCTCTTTTTATCCAAATCATCCGGTTTTAATAGACAACAATAGTCAATCTCTTTCATTTCATTTTTAACATTTTTTTGAAGATTTTCACCAACATTTTCTTGACTTAGTTTATTGACCCAATTTTAATTTTTCTTGTTTCAGTTTGTCTTTAACCTTATCTTCATTAAACTTATTTTCATTAAGTTTATTTTCATTAAATTTATTTTCAATAAGTTTATTTTCCTCAAATTTATCTTCCTTAAACTTATCCTCAATTTCATTATCGTCGTCATCTTGCCGATAACACTTAATCATAGATTCAGTTTTCAATTTCGACCTTATTTTACATTTCTCCACTATTTTTTGATTCTTCTCCTTCTTGTCTTTAATAATAATAATAATAATAACTCTTTATTTCCTACAGGTGACCACCCAGTTACAGGAAATCAAAAACTTAAAAAAGAAAGATACGTATTTGAATACAATGAAATAAAAAAGCAAAACAAAATTCTAACAAATCAGTATAGGCTTGATACAAAAAAAAAGAATAAACTAATAATAGAAACTAATATTTAAGTATTAGAAATGCGTAAAGTAGCTCTAATTATCGACCTCAACGGGTCACAGAATAGATCGCAAAATGGTGATATTCGATTACAATACTCACAAATTAAAGATATCGGCGAATTACGTAACACATTGGTACGGCTGTGACCAGTATAAAAGATGTGTCTACAGCGCGCGTTAATACGCGGCACGACGAATGGCAATCTCTCGAGCAACCAGCCACAGTCCACATCACCCCTTATAATCTTGCAAGTAAACTTAACAAAACAGACAGCTCTACGTTGCTGCAGCGAGAGAAAATTAAACCTCGAGAGTAGAAAATCGTAACTTGAACCTCTAGGAGGGTAAGCAAGATCAATACGATAACTTAAGTATTTTAAAAAAGCTTTTTGGACTGATTCAAGTAAATTGCCATAATATTGATAATACGGACTCCAGACGATTACCGCGTACTCCAAACGAGATCTGATCAAAGCAAAGAATAAGGTTGACAAACATTGCACAGATAGTCCTCTACAACTACGCACAATAAAATGCCTTCAAATAAATTGTCTTCATTGGATTCCTCGATTAATCTCAGCGGGGTATCCGAAAACGTACTGTTTTCAAGTAACCTTTGTTAAAGCCTCTAAAAGGTATCCACTCGCATAACCCTTCTTAGCCTCATTAGAAACCAACGTTTATGTTGTCGATAAACTCCATGATGGTAATGAACTTTTGGGCCTCCCATCTTTTCTTTTTTTTTTGACGAAGAGTTTTCCGGACTACAATCATTTAAATCTGGGGTAAAACGACGCTTATTATTATTTTTATTAATATCTTGGAAATTCTCATAATTTTTTTCATCGGTTATGGCACAAAGCATCGGTGGTTCTAATAAATCATAGTTTATTATTCGCTGTTCGTCATGGTGATCGAATTTATCTAAAATAAGGGGAGGTGGGCATAATCTATCAACGATTTTGTCATCAACAATCTTTTTCTGATCGTTAATTTTAATTTTATCATCGATACATTCCTCCCTTGACTTATGGTGTTTCTTCGAACACTCTTTATGGTCATTCCATTGCTTCTTCCATTTTAACTTAACTAATTCTTGTTGTTTCTCCCGATATTCAGTTTAGTCGTTTTTAAGTGTTTTAGTTGTGAATAGTTTCTTGTAGTTATGTCTGTTATTGTATTCTTATTGTCTTCTTAAGTGTTTATTAGCTTCTATATCCTCAAGTAAGTTTCAATAGGACATAAATTTAGAAAAGCCTGAATATATTTACAGTTAATGTGTGATTTTTTAAGCAGAATGCTGAGAATATGTGCTTTGAGTATAAGAACAGTCTAATAAATACCCCCAATCTTCGCATATTTGAATTTCCTGTCCATAATCCGAAGTGACTGGAGAAGTGACTGGTGTGTATACATTGACGGATAATCTAGATGTAGCTACATTCTTCGTTCGATTCTAAAGGGAACATTTTGATATTAAAATGTTGTGCCATGCTTCAATGTTGATACAAAAGGCCATAAATAATAATTAATTTTCAATATCTGTTGGTAAAAATGGCTGCAATTTAGTATAGAAATTTCTGGTTTGCGTTCATTCTTACTCGTAGTGTTCTATCAGACAAAAAACTGTTTATTAATAATATTAGGTATGGTGAACCGTCCATTCTTACCAGTTTAAATAGAAGACCTTTATGCCACACTGAGTCATATGCCTTCTTGGTATCTAAACGTAATTTCGAATTTTTTTTTGCCGGTTTTGCTTAAATAAGTTTGACGTTAGAATTTTAAAAGGGTGAGTGGTGACAAAAATGTCCACATTTAAATCCAAACTGATATGGTGAAATGAACGAATTGACCACAGACAGTAATCTGTTCTTTATAACAACTTCAAAGGTTTTTTCGATCACGGATAATAGAGTAATTGGTCTGTAATCCCTCGGAGAGAGTAAGTCGTTGTCTTTTTTAGGAATACAAATTATTGTTTCCCATTTTTCATTCTTTAGGAAAATATCTGTTCTTGATACAATAATTAAAGACTTTTATTATGTATACATACAGTGTGTCCCCGGATAGGTAAAACGACTCTTATAAAATATAAATTTTTTTCGATATTAATTGTCATCTTTTGGGGTTTAGACCTGCTTGGTTAAAGATTAATTTTGAACATATTTTGAAGTTTTAAAAAACAAGTGAATGTTGACACTGAAGCGAAAGCTTCTTGTGTGTCAGGTAAAGTACCTTTTCTGTTTACAGTATGCTAAAATATTACTAAGAAATCTTATTCAGCATGAAAAGTTATGGCCATATGCAAATTTTCGAAATCATCGGCCTGCTTTGACAAAACCCATTGTTTATTATTTTCGTCAATAGTACTTTATTACAATTTTTCATTTTGAGATTCAGATTGTTCGGGAGAAATAAACAAACCGTTCTTAAAATGTTCACAAAAAATTAAGTGTGTTCATCGTAGTAAAAAAACAGTTCATCGTAGTTAACTCAGTTTCAAATCAGTTTCATAATAATTTGTTTTTTATAGTGGGCACTTCCTATTAAACGCCAACAAGTGCTACTTTGAAATCCAGTATTTGGAAATTTTTCACTAAATAAAGCAATAACCATATTTATCGGTTTTTCCCCGGTTCCATAATAATAAAGTGTATTTAAAAAACACTTTAAGTTTACTAAATTACAGTTTGACAGATTAACATTGACAGGAAAGCAATTTTGTTCTTGCATGGCAGTCTGTTAGAAATAAAATTGTTTGATATGGATTTGTATCAAAGTAGGCCGATCATTCCGAAAATTTGCAAATGGCCATAGTTTTTCATTCTGAACAAAACTTCTTAGTAACATTTTCACGTACTGTAAACAGAAAAGGTACTTTGCCTACCACAAAAAGAGTTTTTCTTTCGCTGTCAAGGCTCACTTGTTTTTTAAAAATTGAAAATATGTTCAAAATTACTCTTTAATCAAGCAGGGCTAAATCCCAAAAAATCACAATTAATATCGAAAAAAATTTACCTTTTATAAGAGTCGTTTCACCTATCCGGGGATATACTGTATATGTACCTCATCATCTAATCTTCTTAAAATATTCCTTGTAATGTTATCCGATCAGGGCGATAAGTTTTTACCATTGTGTAAAGCTATACAGGTTGTCCCGTATCTTTCGCATCAGAGCATTATACGGTTGTAGGATACATTATTCTGAAGCGCTCTTTCTAATAAAATGTTTTTGAAATGTTTATAATAACCGCACAGGAACAGTTTAAAGTTATCTGCTATTGTTCAATAGCGGACGACTTTGAGTCACCGAAAAAGTTTATTTCTCTTTCCGTGTCGAATCTATCGGTGAGTACACGTGGGAAACGAGTTATCATCGGCGAAGTGGACCGGCCGAGGGTGGCATCGATTACCGAGTCTGATTTGCGATCTGATGATTGGACGAAAAACACTTCGTTTAAACAGTTCCCGTGCGGTTATTATAAACATTTCGAAAAAATTTTATTGGAAAGATCGCTTCAGAATAATGTATCCTACAACCGTATAATGCTCTGATGCGGAAGATACGGGACAGCCTGTATATGTATGTTGTTGAAATTCATTGTACCATTGATCTACTTCCTGGAATTTATGTTTTTCGAAATCATCATCCAAAAATTCGTAGCTTTCTTCCAGATATATGAGTTGTCGCTAAATCAATCTCTGAAGTATACGTGATACCTGTGTGTTGGTCAATAAGCGCATGTGAAGTTATATTCTTTTTGTAATTGGTTAATTTTTTAATTTAATGAAATATTTTTCCCTTTGGAATAATTTATTTTATCACATGCTTCAATATATTTTGACGATTTAAATTTCCAATTTCATTTATGAATTATTTTATTAAAATCATTGAATTTTCGTTTCAATTCGGGGTTCTCAGTTATACTAATCTCACGATACATTCTTCTTTTCTCTTTTATTAGTCTTATAATGAATGGTGGCGGTGGAAACGTTTCTTTTGGGTCGACCACGTTTTCGTTGTGACCGGAAAGACATTTCCCCTAAAGGGAATTTTTATTTATATTTAAATTTTTAACTTAATTTTTATTAAACTTAAAATATATAATATAAGAGCTATAGTATATAATAATATAAATATATGTGTTTATTCCCAATTAAAGATGAAATTTTTCTTTCAATTAATAAATTAATTTTCCTTTTATTTTTCTTAATTAGGGTAAGTAAATTAGCAAACGTTGCTGACCGAAATCTTCGCACGCGCTGAAAATTGCGTAATGCACACCGCGCGCAATGTACGGTTCGCGACCTAAATTAATTGCTTTCCACACTTGATTATTTGTTACGTTAGCATGTAAGAATTTGTATATAAACCCAAATTTTGTATTAATAGAACAGTATATTCGAACAATTCTTATATTCCACACTTTGTATGCACATCACCAATAAATTTAAACTATTATTGATATCTTAGTAATGCTGGTTTCCTTCCTGGATTAAATTGTAAAATAAAACAGTGTTTCTGAAAAAAAAATCAAATTTCTGAAGAACCTAAAGAACAGGTTCTTTTATAATTTTTTTTTCTGTTTACTACAGTATCGTTGTAGCCACGTAGCGTTGGTGTGCGAGGGGACTTAGTGGTTTTCGTACATAGACCACGGACGTTTTGATAATAAAAAGACCAGGCCATAGAAATAAAATGATAATCAACAAAAGATCTTAACTTAAAGTTTTAACAAATTAGCAGGAAATTTTATAATCAACAACTTCGATCTATCATCTTTGCGATCATGAACAACACTGTTTTTAATCCGTATATATTTATAATTGTTTTCACGACCCAGCTGTTTAGCTTTCTTAAACAGATCTGCATTAAAAACCGTGTTCATTAATAAATAAATTATCTGTCAGATTTTGTATCTTTATGCCAGTCGAGGGGTTATCACTATTTTTTCGATATGACTTTAGACAAGTGAAAAATCGATCACGAATACGAAATGTGAATTTAATGATTACATTCTTCACAGGAGCACACAAGGAATCGGAGTGATTTCGCATGGGCAATCTATGCACAGCGTCAATATCTGCATTGATCAGTGACAATAGCATTCCCAATCTCCGAAACTATTGAGCTTAGATCCTCCTTAATCTTTTCAAGTATGCCAAACAAGATCAAGTTATTAAGTCTGAAATACTGCTAGAGTCGTGTAGGCATTCACTGTAAGTATTATTTATGGAAGATTATCATAATTGCACCTCCTCTAGTTTTTGTAATTTGGAAGCGCCAGTTTTTGAACTGAATGGCATGATCTGTCTTTAGTTTGGTTTCTGTAAGTAGGGCTACATAACTGTCATTTTGTTGTAGATAATTAAGGATTAGATGTTTTTGTTGTTGAAGCTGTTGATATCAGCATATATTACTTGAAGATGTTTTATGAGATGTTATTGTATTTATTCTCCTGTTCGGTGGTCGATGAATCTGATGGTTGCTATATGTAGCCAGGCTCAGTAGGTAAGATCTCTGTTATTTGCATCATCGTTTGGTTGCCGTTGATCGGGGTCGTTGCGGGAGGGGAGTTTGTATCCAGACGATCAAGCATCACAATGTACGCACGGTTACTGGAAATGTTTAGGAAGATATCGACGGTAAAGTTTTCGGTGAAGCGCGCTCTGAGTTTCCCAATCAGTTCTTGTCTATTTGAGTTGATAGGTTTGTTAAGTACAGGATGTCCCAAAATGGTTGTCCGCATAGGCTATCTCCGAAACTAAAAGAGATAGAAAAAAAGTTGCTTACATGCCATGATCTCGTTTTTCGAGAAACTGCTAATGCCGAAAACTCCGAACAGCTATCGTTTTTTGTTTTCGCCCTATCGGCAAAAACTGAAAAATTTTCGAAACGAAAAATTCGAAGAAACTCACTTTGAACCAGTTTCTGAAAAAGGTTGCAACATGGCATCCGAAATGTCAAACCTTTTCTTAAAAGACGCACGGCAAAATCCGTAAGTTTCTAGTGTTAGTTCTAGTTTTAGTTCTAATTTTAGTTCAATTCACACCGGCCTTGAAAGCCTTCGTACTTATATATCAAAAATTGTTTCGAACAAGAGATGTTTAAAGTTCAATTATAAATAAATAATTTCTAATAAAATAAATTGATATCTGTTTTAGTTAAGACTATGTACTGGTATGATATTGATGGTGTTAATCGGGCATTAATTAATTGTCGATTCTAATAAAAATTATTAGGAAGAAAAGTTTTTTAAAATTCAATTTTCATGAATGAATACAAGTTTTCACTCATGAAATCGTCGCTAATTATCCTTACGAATGCGCCTTCATCTGCATTAATAAAAATGGCTGTTAGGTTCTAATTTTTTGAAGATCGAAATGAATACTAAAAGAATAAATATAAGTAAAAGAGGTTTTTCTTTTAAACATACTATCATTAAAATCTAATTAGGTTCGAATTAACCCGATTAAGTAATTTTTAATAGCCTCGTTAAGACCTTAATTACTATTCCACACATATAATAACCTCCAATTCTGTATAAAGTTCAGTTTACCCAGTTCTTTTGTAAGTGGTAGTTCTCGTGATACTACATTAATCAATATGTTTTTCCAGACTTTCCAGAAGACGATCTACACGGACCAAGTTATACCTTTCTTTTTAGAGTTTCCGGTGGAATTAATAATAATGATTCTAGGTTTTTTGGATCCGAAATCTCTTTTGGTTGCAGCTGTAACATATGGCAAGGTGATGGATATTTGTCAAGAACACACAACTCTTCGAAGACGATTGAGGGCTGCTCAAAATTCCGAGGAAAAGCGAAGAGTTAATTATTACCTAAATCCAAGTAGTGCAGTTAAAGTAATAAGAAATGGACCTGTCAATAATTGTTCGATAAAATTTGAAGTGTCTAAAAAAGACTTTTTATCTTTGGATTTAATTGGTACGATTAGTAATAGGTGTGAAAGTAGGTTTAAGAGGATAAGTAATGTTGCATCAACTCGAAACTTTAGAATATAAGTTCTTAATTTTAGATTTATTTAAAAATCTGTTGACGAATTCCTTCTTGAATAAATTTTAAACTTTAAAATGTTATTTGTGAAGTGCAAACGATTCTAAAATAAAATACTATAAAAATAAATAAAACTTTTCATTTCAATTTGAAATCTTCTTCGCGAATTCCAATTTTCTTTACAGGCTCATTCAAATTGAATTGGCTCATTAATACATTGCTATTCTTTAAGTAATATTCACATTAATTCCATCATTAACTCAATCAATATTTAATCCATTCATTGAGTCATTTCGTCATCTGTTATTACAAATTTTTACCGAGGTTTATTTGGACACGTGGTTGACTTGTATTATTACTTTATTTTCTCTCATTTTGTTGCAATCATTAGTATTAACGTTGTTATTTAATAAGTAAGTCGTCCAATAGCGATTCACGGAAAAAGTTTATTTCTCTTTCTGTGAATCGCATTGGTGAGTACACGTGAGGAACGAGTTATGAACGGCACGGCGGACCGGCCGATTGCCTGGGTCTGATTTACGATCTCCTATTGGACGACTTTAAACAGTTCCCGTGCGGTTATTATAATAATAAATAAGAAGAATAATGTATCCTTCAACCGTATAATGCTCTGGTCTGGAAGATTTTAGTTTTAGGAGTTTCATTGTCTTCGGTTGACAGCGGGCAAATTTTGATAGATGTATGGTTTTATCTTTTTGTAGATATCAGTGATAAGAGGGATTGGTCCCTGAAGATCTTCATAGGCATGATATAATTTGTTTATTTTGTCACTCCAAACGCTACCAATCTCAGCCATGTTTCTTATTGCAAATCTAGTTCCTAATGTTTTTGATTTAGTCTCTCTCCATCTTTAATCGTCAGTGCGTTTGTAGGTGACGACCTAAGGGCTCCCAGTATAATGGGATACGTCTGATAGGCAATTTTTTTTTGACATTGTTGTGATCTGTCTTTAGTTTTATTCTTTTTCCTGAAATCAAACTGTGCACCATAGCCGCAAATTTTGTTGGAGCCGCCTTCTCTTCACTAATTTTGATTAAGGTCGGAATATGTACCATGTCTTTATCCATGAAAACTGAAAACAGCGATTTTTTAAGTTTTAGATTTGTTTGAATTTCCGATAAGAGATGAGACGGCATGCTGAACTCCCTACCTTTTCTGAATCCAAATTGGTGTTCATCAAATACATATTTGTTCTCAAACCACTAGTCCAATTTGTCCGCTAGGATGCGCTCAAAAATCTTTCTGATGCATGATAACTGGGAGATTGGCCGGTAGCTGGATGCTTCCTTTGGATTTTTTTCAGGTTTCGGAATAGGGACAACGAGAATCTCACTCCACTCGGCGGGCATCACCTTATTATCGCTCTATATTTTGTAGTAAATGATTTGGAGGTCAATTTTATATTCCGTTGTAAGATTCTTTATCACGGTATAGGAAATTTGATCACTTCCTGTAGCGGAGTCTTTCTTGTTATGTATGGCTCTTTCTATCTCTATAATTGTTATTGGGCCTAGACACCCATTATTTACCCCTTCGTTTGGTATGGCACTTTCAAAATTAAGTTCATCTGCGGATGGGACATACGCCGGGCATAATATGTTTAAGAATTCTTCATTCCATCCATTTTCCGTTGGTGGTCCTGAGCACGAGTCAAAAACTGCTCTCTTATACATCCTGATGTTTCTCCAGATGTTACCCATGGGCGTGTCGCGATTCCATCCATTCGACATCCAAAATCCTTTAAAACTAAAAATTCATGATTTATTTCGTAATCAAATGCAGTGTTTAAAGAACGATTAACTGACCCAATCGATTTTGTAGAGCCAGCTATTCCGTTAATAACTAGTTGTTTATTTGTATTAATGTATAAATAATAATTGACTGTAAAACTTTTGAAAAAATTATGCTTACCGATGCTCCCGTGTCTATAAGAAAAAATAAATCATTTGCCCTATATCGCATACGCGCATAGTTCATACCATTCATATTTAAAATTACATCGTCATATTTCGTTTTATTCACGAAAAAATCTTTCATCGGATCGTGAATTATTTTCTTCCGATGTCATGTTGTCCGCATAATAAGCACTTTGATTTTGTTGCATTTGTCCACGGTTGGACTGAGGAGACGAATAATTACTGTTTCGATAATTAAAATTACCATTATTATTGAGTGTGTAAAATTTTGATTTTGAAATGGTTTATAATTTTGAAAATTTTGAAAACCTCTGTTTCCCCTGTTGGCATTGCCTGCAAAACCTCTCTTGCCCTTCTTACCATCATTTAACGCAAGAACCATCATGTAATGATGGTTCTTGCGTTAAATTCACTAGTTAACTTATCCCATATCACTTTTATTTGTGATTGTGTCTGTGTGCTTGTTCTCTATCTTTTGAAACTTGCTTACTATACCAACCAATATTGAAGGTTTGCACACCGTCTCAATTGTAAACGCATCAACGGACGGATCGTTTGAATTATACATTTTGACCATATTATATGATAATCAATCGTAATATATTTTTAAATCGTCAACACAAATATAAATTCACTTTAACTATAGACATCGAGATATACTATATTTACTGGAGTGCGTGCTTTGAACTAGAAAACGACCCCATAACGGCAAAAAGCTTCAGTTCCGTACATAACATTTATTATATATATTTTTTTTTCCTAAACTATAATAACTTAAACATGTATTATTTGGTATTTTTCATCATTATTGAATAACATTATTTGAATTACTTAGTAAATATTGAATAAATTCATGCTGAATTATAGTTAGTACTATTTGTATTTCTTGCCGTTATGGGGTGGGAGAACATGCTGCCGAATCGGACCGTTTTCTCGACCAAGCGAATATCGTGAGCACGCACTCCAGTAAAGTTTATGTATCTCGATGACTATAGCTTTGTTTATTTACTGCCAACTGTTATTGACATTTGACGGAACGATGTTGCGTTTGGTAGACAGCAAACACGCTTTCCGGAGAATCAGGATCGCCAACAACACTTAATTCTTCGATCACTTGACCGGGGTTCAAAGCAGTATGGTGCAACAAGTCACCCGCTGACAAACCGTCCACGGTGATCAGCTGACCAACTGTTCACAACCGGCCCTCATTAAATTGAAACGCGGCCTTCAATGTATTAATGAGAGCAAGTCTATAAAGAAAATTGGAATTCGCGAAGATTTCTTTCTAAAAAATAAAATGAAACTTCCTTAAATAATTTCCCAAGGGTGTGTGCGAACTTGGAAAATCAGTTCATAGATGACGCTAACATACTAAGAAAAAATAAACCGTTACAAATTGAAATGAAAAGTTTTATTTATTTGTATAGTCTTTTATTATAGAATCGTTTTCACTTCACAAGTAATGTCTTAAAGTTTAAAATTTATTCAAAAAGGAATTTGTCAACAGATTTTTAAATAAATCTAAAATTAAGAACTTATATTCTAAAATTTCGAGTTGATGTAACATTACTTATCCTCTTAAACCTCCTTTCACACCTATTACTAATCTTACCGATTAAATCCAAACGTAAAAAGTCTTTTTTAGACACTTCAAATTTTGTCGAACAATTATTGACAGGTCCATTTCTTATTACTTTAACTACACTACTTGGATTTAGGTAATAATTAACTCTTCGTTTTTCCTCGGATTTTTGAGCAGCCCTCAATCGTCTTCGAAGAGTTGTGTGTTCTTGACAAATATCCATCACCTTGGCATATGTTACAGCTGTAACCAAAAGAGATTTCGGATCCAAAAAACCTAGAATTATTATTATTAATTCCACCGGAAACTCTAAAAAGAAAGGTATAACTTGGTTCGTGTAGATCGTCTTCTGGGGAAACATATTGGTTAACGTAGTATCACGAGAACTGTCACTTACAAAAGAACTGGGTAAACTGAACTTTATACAGAATTAGAGATTATTTATATGTGCGGAATAGTAATTAAGGTCGTAATGAGGCCATTAAAAATCACTTAATCAGGTTAATTCTAACCTAATTAGATTTTAATGAATATTATATGTATGTTTAAAAGATTAACCTCTTTTACTTATATTTATTCTTTCAGTATTAATTTCTATTTTCAAAAAATTAAAACATAACTGACAAGTAACACTAGGGAAGTGCCATGGAAAAATATTCGACTTTTATTACAGTCATCCCCAATGGATTGAGAACCCAATCACGTCCACGTCGTTCATCCTTGGTAGCACTAACAACAAGTCCGGTTTGATTGTTACATGCATCATACTTGTAGTGATGAGTTTCTATGATTCGTTAGGGATAGTTTTTGATATTAACCGTTTTTCTAGAAATCCGCCTTAAAATTACCCTCATATCTTACATTTTTTTTAATTTAGCGACGATTTCATGAGTGAAAACTTGTATTCATTTATGAAGATTGAATTTTAAACAACTTTTCTTCCTAATAATTTTTATTAAAATCGACAATTAATTAATGCCCGACTAACACCATCAATATCATATCAGTACATAGTCTTAAATAAAACAGATATCAATTTATTTTATTAAGATTATTTATTTAAAATTCAACTTTAAACATCTTTTGTTCGAAACAATTTTTGATATAATTTTTTTTAATGAAAAACCAACCCAGAAAACATCGAAAGACGTATTTACGAAACTTTATATTGATTCCTTTGATATAAATAAAATTCAATCAAATACACAAAACAACATAAACACTTTTATAAATAATAACAAAAACAAAACAAAAAAATAATTAAACGCCATTAATCAACCCGCATACACACAGCGACGAAATTAATGAAATTAATAAAGAATTTAAAACACTGAGCAGAACTAGCATTAAATTGGGCCGAAATTCAAAAAAAAATACAATTCAATAAGTGAAAATGTTATTTCCTTCAATAGAGGAGAATTTCTCTTAAAAATACAAGATGGAAAACCTCATGTAAAAATCTTACTACTTCATTAAAAAATAGAAACATTATATCTGAACATAAAGAAAATCAATCACGAAATTTTTCAGTCCAATATGAAAATTCAGAATTATACTCGGCAATAATTTGCAATGTGGAAACAAAAATAAATGATGACGCTCTAAGCGCATTTCTAGTAGAAAAAAGGATTATATACAGATACAACAAGCCAACACTCAAAGTCCAATCAACAGGGGATGTAAATGCTGGACTTTATTTCATATCCAAACATTATAAAGTAATCGTAACCGACAAGCCTTCACTGGCACCATTACCGTGGGCCAAATGTTCAGCATTCGCCCACATAACACAAAACTGCGAAGAAACAACAATCCGTAAAAGTTGTTGTTCCAGGATAGGATAATGCATTAAAAAACGACAATCAATTAATCATTCCAATATTTCGATTCTATATTGAATCTTCTTCAGGGAGTGAACTTACTACAAAATATCAAGTCAAAACTTTCAAATTACATAAAAGTACAAAAGTAACTCACGATTGTAAAGAAACCGGGCAAAAGTTAAATACAAAAGTATTACGTCTTAATTTTTCTTCATATAAAAAACAAAACCACGTCGTTACAACCATAACGTATTAACCCAACCAAACATGTGAGCGTAATGAAACAAAAAGTGAAACGGCAACTATTCGTGAAGCGAAAAGTGCGCGAAAGTTAAAATCAAGGTTATGCAACCAAAACAACAACCCAACTACGCAACCAACGATACATCAGAATTCTTAAATTTATTTTTACAAAAATCGAAAATCAAAGCATAAATGTTACTTAAAGAATCTATATCAGTTCTATAGTTCACAGTATCATTGGTAATTGCGCTAACGGGATAAACAAATATCTCCTTCTAAGTTCTTATCAGCAGGTTATCATGGGCTTCTACGAAGACATACAAATCTCCCACGGATTTCAAATGAAATCAGATCTAAAATCGATTTCTAACAACAACATCAAACTGGCAAAAACAAGAAACACTCACGTTTTTAATTAAATGTCGAAAATATGGCGTCACCCCCAACCACATAAGTAATGGAGCAAAGAATCTGAGAAGTTTACTAGACGTTGCGGCTGGTCCGGTACAAGAGAAGATCGGACAGTTTTCAAAAAGGTTAGCTACACGTATTTTATCTTTTGAAATAAAAATTACTTTGGATAAAATTAAATTATTAGATAAGTCAATTAATTTATTGTTTGAAAAAATTAATGTAAACTTGCCCCATAACATTGTACTGAACTTTAAAGATAATTTACACATGAGGTACAATAAAGTTTTTAATAAAGTGAAACAAACTAACATCAGAAAGTTTGATAAGTTGTATAAGGATATGATTGCTGATTTTAAAGCGTCAATCAATGTAAATCTAGATAAATGGTTGGTTAATCTGTCAGAAATAGATCCGCCAGAGAATGTAAAACACTTTTTAGCTTTGGGCCCCAAATACGTGTACCCTTTAACAGATAAAACATTTTGTGCTAAACACATCTTAATGGAAATAGAAAGTATAGTCGGTTCATTATCCACCAATATAAGAGATAGAGCGAGAGCGACGAACATCCTTACTAATTTTCTAACTGAGAATTCTCCACCTACCTGGTTGGAGTCACATTTGATTACTTGCCAGAGACAAACGGTGAAATTTTTGAAAGAAAACTCTAACATCATTGTCACTAAAGCGGATAAAGGTTCAACCACAGTTATTATGAAAAAGGAAATATATGTTAATAAGGCTGAAGACATGCTTAAAGATATTGATACATATAAATCTTTTGGTAATAACAAAGACAAAACTAATTATGTTCAAAACATTATGAATAATTTGTTGAAAGATCTGTTAAATAAAAATTTTATTAATGATATAGAATTCAAAAGGTTGATAAATCATAACACAGTTATATCTAAGGCATATTTTCTCCCTAAGATTCATAAAACTGATGTTCCGCTAAGACCTATAATTTCATCAGTTGGCGCTGCTACGTACGGTATTTCTACACATTTTGCTAAGATGCTCGCTGTTGCTTTTGACTCTAGAACAGACTATAATGTTAAGAACACTTTTCAGTTTGTTGAAGAGGTGAGAGGGTTGGAGCTTCCTCAGGGTTACGTCATTGTTTCTCTTGATGTTGTCAGTCTCTTTACCAACGTCCCCATATCTCTTGTTTTGGAAATTATTAGTGAGAATTTTGATTATGTGTTGGAGCATTTTGATGTTGATAAAGATTTATTCTTCAGGGCTATATCTGTCATTTGTGACAGTACGTATTTCACTTTCAACGGTGTTACATACAAGCAGATTTTCGGTACACCCATGGGTTCCCCAATTTCCCCGATTCTGGCACAGATAGTGATGGACCATGTGTTAAACAAAATATTACCTACTTTAGATTTTGAGTTACCTTTCTTGAAAAAGTACGTTGATGACATAATAACTTCGATCCCTGAAAATTCGTTGGATTCGATCTTAGATAGTTTCAACAAATTTAACAAGTATATACAATTTACTTTAGAAAGGGAAACTAATAATGCTGTTCCATTTTTGGACACTAAAGTCATCAGAAACATCGACAATAAAATCGAATTTGATTGGTACGCGAAACCGACTTTTTCCGGTAGATATGTGCACTTTACATCATCACATAAAATAAAACACAAAATTAACACAGTTTTGGCCATGAAGTACAGAGTTGGGAAAATTTCGGAACCTGGGTTGGTTGACGTCAATTTGAAAAAACTTAAAGCTATTTTTGTTGCTAACATGTATCCCCCAAAGTTACTTAATAAACTTTTGTTTGGAGTTATGACAGTTAATGGGGATGTTGCTGATCGGACTGACAACAATGAGGATGCTGATCCTCCGATATATAAAAAACTTATTTACATTCCGGGTTTAACTGAAAAGCTGGTAAAAATGTTCAAAAATCATTGCAATCTTGAAAATACTAAAATAGTGGAGCATTATCCACGTAAATCTCAATCTATTTTTACTAACCTTAAGGATCCAACACCCTTACCTTACAAATCTGGGATTGTTTACAGTATTTCATGTGGTGGTTGCGGTGGTTGCTATGTGGGACAAACTTCTCAATGGTTGAAAAAGAGAATTAGCAAACATAGAAGTGACATACGTTGTAATAAGAGATCTTGTGCTCTTGCACAACATAGTTTGGATAATGGTCATATCTTCGATTTTGATAATACTAAAGTTTTAGATGTGAGTAATAATTACCACAACAGAGTTTTTTTGGAGATGTTCCACATAGCAATTACCAATGATACTGTGAACTATAGAACTGATATAGATTCTTTAAGTAACATTTATGCTTTGATTTTCGATTTTTGTAAAAATAAATCTAAGAATTCTGATGTATCGTTGGTTGCGTAGTTGGGTTGTTGTTTTGGTTGCATAACCTTGATTTTAACTTTCGCGCACTTTTCGCTTCACGAATAGTTGCCGTTTCACTTTTTGTTTCATTACGCTCACATGTTTGGTTGGGTTAATACGTTATGGTTGTAACGACGTGGTTTTGTTTTTTATATGAAGAAAAATTAAGACGTAATACTTTTGTATTTAACTTTTGCCCGGTTTCTTTACAATCGTGAGTTACTTTTGTACTTTTATGTAATTTGAAAGTTTTGACTTGATATTTTGTAGTAAGTTCACTCCCTGAAGAAGATTCAATATAGAATCGAAATATTGGAATGATTAATTGATTGTCGTTTTTTAATCCATTATCCTATCCTGGAACAACAACTTTTACGTGTCGCTAACGGGATAAACAAATATCTCCTTCTAAGAAACAACAATCTGCGGTAAATGCAAGGAAAAACATAGTACAGACAAATGCACCACAACTTTACTTACTCAAACTAACTCTATGTATATTCTACGGGATGGTGAACACGGCCCGCATTAACTCCTTTGTGATTTATTCCACTAATATTGTAAAAATAGGAGCAAAACCCCTTTCACGTTACAAGAATATGGAAGATTTAAGTCGTCGCCTTGCTGAATCATGGATGCGAAATCAACTACTACATTGCGCCGAAACATTCGTCAAGATATTGCTCTTATTCTCAATGTTCAAAAAGATGTGGCACCTGTAATTCCTCAAGAGAAAAAGAGAAAAACGTGCTATTTTTGTCCTTGTCAAAAACGACGGATGACAACGACGCACTGTGGACAGTGTGGACATCCAATCTGTGGTGAGCACCGAGGAAATATATGCCAAGAATGTAGTGGCAACTAACTAATTTATATTATTTTTTACTGATATTTTGTTATCGTATTTTATCATAAAATTCGCAAAAAATATGTTGCATTTATATTTTTAAAGTTAGAGTTAGGTTTTTAAATAAACATTTCTGTTAAAATGTGAGTTTTTCTTATCGTGTAAATTTTACGATAGATTTTACGAAAGAAGTCCCTTAATCTATGGTTAAAAAAATTTTTTTTTGAAAAATTCTCGTCTCCCAGGATTACTTAACAAATTGCTTTTTAATGCTACAACTAACAACTTAAATGAAGGCCTTCAGCCACAAACCAATGAACGTATAACGTACAGGTGGTTGATTTACATTCCTGAATTGACTTATAAATTAATAAAAATAGTAAATAAAAATAAAAATAGTAGAGTATTACCCTTTCAAAGTTTATAAAGTTTTTTTTTAAGTTGAAAGATAAAATTCCCTTTGAAAATTTTTTGAAAACCTTTGAAAGGTTGGTCAAGCTGGACAATGATTAAACTACTAATGATTAAAAAAACGTTTAAATCAACACAATGGTGATGTTAGAAATTCAAAGAGAGGTTGTCTTTAGCTTACCGTAGTTTGGATACTGGTCACTTATTCAATTTGGAGGAGATCAAGATTTTAGATAGGGAAACAATTATCAGAAACGCTTATTTCTTAAAATGTTCCACATTGTGAATAAAAATTATAATTCAGTCAATTTGAGGACTGATGTCAACTCCCTGAGCAATGTTTATTCGTTAATTTTTGAAATTTATAACAAAAATAGTTCTGATCCTTAATCCCGTTTGGTTTTTGGTGCTTTTGAGGTAAATTTTTAAATTTAAATTTTATTGTTTTTCACGTTTTCACGCATCACGAGGAACACGTGTTTCATTTAAAACTTGTTTTTTCGGTTATTCGTTGACCGATGTTCGACCTTTGTGGTTCTCACATGGACTTAAGATGTGCATCGTGGCTGATTTCTGATATTTTTCGCTGTTTCAAGTACAATTTGTAAGTTTTTGTAATGTTTAAATTCATTTGTTTAAATTCAAGTCCTGAAGAAGCTTTAATACAAAAGCGAAATATTGGCATATGAAAATATAATTGTCGTTTCAATAGTCCTCAATCCTATCCTGGAAATAAATTTATTATTCGAGAATTAATAAGACTCTCCGATAAGTGTTGAAGCTGCAACCAAACACACACATACTCGTCTAATGCGCTTATGCGCGCGTCGTTTAGGAACCGGGGATAAAGCGACGTTTTCCGGGCCCGTGCTTGCATTATCAATCAAGTGAATTTCACACGTAAGAACACACGAAAACCTGTAAAACGCGACGCGTCTTTTATAATTATAAAAGACGCGTCGCGTTTTACAGCTTATGAAATAATTTATGTATGGTGGGTGTGAAATCATAGTAAAGAGAGTAAGAATTTATTCCATTTATTTCATTTATTATTTTCTTCACTTTACCAAACCAGCACCTTCAATTTTAGATCCCGGCTTATTGCCGCGCGTTAATTATTGGTCCTTTGAGCCGGATCTATCCGGAATTTTGTCTCTTTCCTTCATATTTTCGCCCACATTTTCACTTAAAATTTTATTTTTGGGGTTCGAATTCATTTTCACCGTCTGGTGTCATTCGTCCTTTTCAAAAACCACGTTTTTTCACGGTTCGATTCACCAAAACCTATCTTGGTGCACATGTTAGGGTGTATGTATGTATTATCGGATAAGCTTTAAACTCTTTTTAGTTTAAAATTACTAATTTATTTTACTTTATTACATGTCTATTGTGTTCGTTAAAACTATGTGGCTACGAATGCTTTTCGCTTAGAATTATTGACTACTTATGTATTTCATTTGCGCCAACAATTCTATTGCTCAGCGTTATTGTAACCACGGGCCGATGGCCAAAGTGTAACTTAACACTTCCGATGGCGAGGTGCATTGGACTTTACTTGAACTCGATAATGTAATAAAACTGTTTAATTGGCAACTTATATAATAACAATAATTTATAATTATGTAACTTTGAATATTAAAATATGTTCATCACAGGTTACCTAAAAAACTGGTTACGGCTATTTTTAGTCATTTTCGAAAGTTATCTTCGTTTACTTACGTTATTTTAAGAATCTAAATACGTCATTCTTTATCATTTTTCGAAAAGAAAAGAAAAACATATACACTTGAGTTATCATTTCCATCATTTCCAAGAATTTTTCTTTTTAGTTTTATTCTTAACGAATTTAATTTACTTTTTCTTTTTCGTTTCTGTAGCGAAATTAATCGCCATCCCTCTGGAATCATTTATTATATTTTTTATACGATTCTCCACTCACTCGGTTCATTCTCTGTGGAATTTCATTTTATATTTCTGTTCGATTTTTCGACTTCTCTCTTCCCTTTGGAAGCATTCTATTTTGGTTTTATCATTTCATTTTTTTTCCTCTTTTGAAACTTTTCCATTTGGTTTCAACCATGGCTGACAAACTTGCTAAATTAACTTAAAAACTTACTATTCTTATTTTTTAAATTTCTGAAACCCTCACATTCGGACGTGCCTTAACTACCAATCCTGTTAATCCTATGCAAGATCAAATTTTTACTGAAAGAGCAAGCGATGTTTCCAATATCTACGATAATTTTAAAAAGGCGCACAATTCAATTATTGGTCTCTGTGATGAAGCCGATGTTAACGCTCAAGATGCCGTTCGTAAACAAGTGGATTTAGATTACTATGAAATTGACGCTTTACTTCACAAATTATCAGAACCATCTACATCAGCAAATGACTTTCTCCGGTCAATACAACACCGAAATTGACTAAACTTTAACTGCCTATTTTTGATGGAAATTATAAAAATTGGCACACGTTTTGCGATCTATACAGAACCATGATACATGAAAACCAGTTACTTTCTCCTATTGCTAAATATCAATATCTACTCACACCGTTAACTGGAGAAGCATTTAATCTGTTGAAGGGATTTCCGGTTACCGATGATAATTATGCTATCACCTATAATAATAATAATAATAATAATAATAATAATAAACCTTTATTGGCGACGTCATACAATAGTATTTGCGCAAGTCAGAAAAGCGTATAATACATAACAAACAAAATAATAAAAAATACATGTAACATTACCGCTAGTCAATTAACAACATTAAGAACATCTTAAAACTACATCTACAATAAACGACGGCACAAATCCGGACGAGTAAGGCATGCGAGATAAGGCCAATACTAGGTCATCAAAAGTGCTCAGACAGTACTCATCCACACTGTAGCATGCTCTCGCTAACAAGTAATTTCTGATCTTTGATTTAAAATTATTAATATCAAGTAATTTAATGGGATTAGGCAACAAATTAAAAAATTTAATTCCATAATAATTAGTGCCATCCCTAGCTCTTTCAGTGCGAGTATAATTAATCATGTGGTTATCATGATGTCTGGTTCCATAATGATGGACCTCATCATGTAAAGGAGACAGTTAAATATATAAATACAAGGTAGAGTTAAGATTTTTAACTCTACACATTTAGCTTTACAACACTCAGAGAATTTTAAATTCGAAATCACTCGGATACATCGTCTCTGAGCGCTAAACACCCGAGCAGCATGTGCAGAATGACCCCAAGCGAGAATGGCATATGATAAGTGAGCATGAAAATAACCATAGTATGCTGTCATTACTGTATTTACTGGAACGATATTAATTAAATTTCTAATACAGTAAATAATTTTGTTTAATTTACTAGTTGTTCGTATTGCATGCTCTTCCCATGTAAGTTTACGATCTAAATGAACTCCTAGATATTTGACAGTAGGGTTATCAACATTATCACCTAGTGCGCGCAAAGAGAAGAGTAACCGCTGAGTCTTAGATTCATTTACGCTAAGCTGACTAGCTGAAAACCAGTCAAAAATGCAACCCTGAGATCCAACCACCTCACTAAAAAGATCCGGCAAATTATCACTTATATTCACAGTGGTTGTGTCATCAGCAAATAATATAATGTTACTTGACTCAGGAAAGTAACATTATCTCAGCTAAGTCATTAATAAATAATAAAAAAAGTATGGGGCCCAGCACAGACCCTTGAGGTACTCCATACTTAATAGATAATTTTGAAGATAGTCTATTTTTATAAATTACTTGTTGCAATCGATTTGATAAATAAGCTTTAACTAGCTTAACAGAACCAGCATCAAAGCCAAAATTTTGTAATTTAATTAACAATTGGTTATGAGATACGCAATCAAATGCTTTCGTAAGATCGTAAAAGGTTGCCTGTGCATAATGTTTGTTTTGAAAACATTCGTTAACATATGAAACTAATTTGCAAATTGCTGACGTAGTTGATTTATTTTTCCTAAAACCAAACTGTGACTCGTTTAGGAGGTTATTGGATTCAAGATACGCAATTAACTGGTTATATAAAACTATTTCGAAAATTTTACCCAAAACAGGTGTAATTGAGATTGGTCTGTAATTTGAGACCTCATTAATTGACCCCCTTTTGAAAACAGGTACCACTTTACTTATTTTTAAGCAATCAGGGAAAATATGAACAGCAATACATTGATTAATCAGCTTAGCTAAGGGAATAATAATTAAGTTTTGAATAACTTTTATGATGTTCGGATTCAAACCATAATTATCTTTACTGGAAGTATTCTTAAGCGTAGAAATGACATTTCTCATGTTGTTAAACGATATTTCATGAAAATCGAACTGTCCCGAAAAAAAATTAACATTATCCGAACCTTTACTTTGATGTAGAAAGTAAAGAAAGTTGTCAGAAAGTAGTTCTTCCGCAATATTGCAGAAGTAACTGTTAAAGTCATCCGCATTATCCGCGTTTTTGATAACATTCCACACAGCCCTCTGGGTATTTTTAGAATTAGAAATGTATCTACTATTTGCTACTTTTTTATTTTTAAGTATAATTCTACGATAGTGCCTTCTACAAGTCTTTACACAGTCCCAAGGAATAAACTCTGGAAAGGATTTGTTAAGATCAGAAACCAAATTGAGCAGATCTCTAGCTAGTTTAACTTCGTTATTAAACCAGGATACATGATTAGTGTCGATGTCTTTACTATCGACAATTTTAGTTTTTAATTGAAAGCAAGAATTTAGAGCATCAGATAATAGTTCAACAAATACTTTGAATTTAGTATTTACGTCAATATTCGATTGATTAATAAAGGAAAAATCAATTTTCTCAACAAAATTATAAAATTTTAGGCCGTAGCGAGTAATTGGTCGATAAATAATTTTAGATTTATATTAAAATAAACATAAAAAGGGCGTTAACAGAATAAACACCATTTGGCGACGCTTTACATTAACGAAGTCATTAATTTAAAACCTCTGAAGGAGGATTCTGCTAAGGGTTTTCGTTTCCTTATCGATACATTCCAGGAAAGTCTAGAAGGTTTTCGAACATTGGGCTTTCCCGTCGATCAATGGGATTTTCTGTTATTTAACTTGTTACTTCAAAAAATTAACTCTTCAATAAATACCACATTTGAAGCTGAACATGCTGAATTTGAAATCTCGACAAACAACTGATTGCATTTCTGGAAAAGGACAGTACTTTTGACATCAAATAATAAAACTTCCCAGAGCCGTCCAAAAATGAATATTGGGTCAAAGAACTTTCCAATCATTGGTCCAACAACAATATTGGATTTTATCATCTCGGAGCATCATTTACCGAAATATATCCAGATGTATCCGATGTTTTCGGTGTAAACTCAAATCATATGAACTTTTTATGGCAGATCTTGGTCGTTGTCGACTATCAGCGGTCAAGGCATTTACAACAACCGCTGTGGATTTTGTCGGCCCCATTTACACCACGTTCAATCATGGTAGAGGTTCGCGGTCCGTAAAATCTTATATTTGTGTTTTAGTTTGTACCGCCACGAAGGCGATTGATCTAGAGCTAGTTTCAGATATCACCACGGATTCATTTGTATCTGCTCGACAACGATTTATATCGCGTCGAGGACGATGCTCTACACTTCTTTCGGATCAAGGGACCAACATTATAGGGACCAACAACAAATGGAAAGAACTCGCTCAGTCTTCAGAGGAAAAATTAGAATTAGCCTGGGTATTTCATCCTCCAGGAGCTCCATATTTTAATGGCCTCACAGAAGCCGGAGTCAAGGCTGTAAAGACTCATTTGCTAAGAGTAATTGGTGATCAGCGGATTCGCCCAGGTTCCTATTAATCGTTTGAACAGATGGCAACTTATAAAGCGAGCCGTACAGGACTTTTGGAATAGATGGAAACAAGAGTACTTATCAACTTTACACCAGAGAGCGAAATGGAATGTATCTACCTCTTCTTCGGAGATTGGTGATATGGTCTTGGTGAAAAATGAGCAACTTCCTCCATTGCATTGGAATCTCGGACGAATTGTAAAATTACACCCCGGATCCGACGGCATTGTTAGAGTCGTAACAATTAAGACGAAAACAGGATATTTGACAAGGCCAACGGTCAAAATTTGCCCGCTGCCAACCGAAGAAAATGAAACTCCTAAAACTAAAATCTTCCGGATCAGAGCATTATACGGTTGAAGGATACATATTCTGAATGTAATAAAATGAAATGTTTATAATAACCTCACGGGAACTGTTTAAAGTCGTCCAATAGGAGATCGTAAATCAGACCCAGGCAATCGGCCGGTCCGCCGCGCCGTTCATAACTAGTTTCTCACGTGTAGTCACCAATGCGATTCACGGAAAGAGAAATAAACTTTTTCCGTGAATCGCTATTGGACGACTTACTTATTAAATAACAACGTTAATACTAATGTTTGCAACAAAATAAGAGAAAATAAAGTAATAATATTTTAAACTATAACAACATTCCCGCGTCGCCACAGCGCTGCCACAAGATGGTCAACCACGTGCTCAATTGAACCTCGGTAAAAATTTGACGATGAAAATAACAGATGACGAAATGACTCAATGAATGGATTAAATATTGATTGAGTTAATGATGGAATTAATGTGAATATTACTTAAAGAACTTCAATGTAATGAGCCAATTTAATTTGAATGAGCCTGTAAACAAAATTGGAATTCGCGAAGAAGATTTCAAATTGAAATGAAAAGTTTTATTTATTTTTATAGTATTTTATTTTAGAATCGTTTCCACTTCACAAGTAACATCTTAAAGTTTAAAATTTATTCAAGAAGAAATTCGTCAACAGATTTTTAAATAAATCTAAAATTAAGAACTTATATTCTAAAGTTTCGAGTTGATGTAACATTACTTATCCTCTTAAATCTACTTTCACACCTATTACTAATCTTACCAATTAAATCCAAAGATAAAAAGGCTTTTTTAGACACTTCAAATTTTGTCGAACAATTATTGACAGGTCCATTTCTTATTACTTTAACTACACTACTTGGATTTAGGTAATAATTAACTCTTCGCTTTTCCTCGGAATTTTGAGCAGCCCTCAATCGTCTTCGAAGAGTTGTGTGTTCTTGACAAATATCCATCACCTTGGCATATGTTACGGCTGCAACCAAAAGAGATTTCGGATCCAAAAAACCTAGACTCATTATTATTAATTCCACCGGAAACTCCAAAAAGATAGGTATAACTTGGTTCGTGTAGATCGTCTTCTGGAAAGTCTGGAAAAACATATTGATTAAGGTAGTATCACGAGAACTGCCACTTACAAAAGAACTGGGTAAACTGAACTCTAGGTTATTTATATGTGGGGAATAGTAATTAAGGTCTTAATGAGGCTATTAAAAACTACTTGATCAGGTTAATTCGAACCTAATTACATTATAATGATAGTATGTTTAAAAGAAAAACCTCTTTTACTTATATTTATTCTTTTAGTATTCATTTCTATCTTCAAAAAATTAGAACCTAACTGAGCCATTTTTATTAATGCAGATGAACGCGCATTCGTAGGGATAATTAGCGACGATTTCATGAGTGAAAACTTGTATGAAAATGAAAATTCAATTTTAAAGAACTTTTCTTCCTAATAATTTTTATTAGAATTGACAATTAATTAATGCCCGACTAACACCATCAATATCATACCAGTACATAGTCTTAACGAAAACAGATATCAATTTATTTTATTAGAGATTATTTATTTAAAATTGAACTTTAAACATCTTTTGTTTTTCGAACAAATTTTGAAACAATTTTTGATATATAAGTACGAAGGCTTTCAAGGCCGGTGTGAATTGAACTAAAACTAGAACTAACACTAGAAACTTACGGGTTTTGCCGTGCGCCTTTTAAGAAAAGGTTTGACGTTTCGTATGCCATGTTGCAACCTTATTCAGAAACTGGTTCGAAGTGAGTTTCTTCAAAAGTTTCTTCGAGTTTTTTGTTTCGAAAATTTTTCAGTTTTTGCCGATAGGCAGTTTCTCGAAAAACGAGATCATGAGAGATCAACTTTTTTTCTATCTCTTTTAGTTTCGGAGATAGCCTATGCGGACAACCATTTTGGGACATCCTGTACTTAACAAACCTATCAACTCAAATAGACAAGAACTGATTTTGAAACTCAGAGCGCACTTCACCGAAAACTTTAACGTCGATATCTTCCTAAACATTTCCAGTACACCGTGCGTACATTGTGATGCTTGATCGTCTGGATACAAACTCCCCTCCCGCAACGGCAACCAAACGATGATGCAAATAACAGAGATCTTACCTACTGAGCCATGCTACATATAGCAACCATCAGATTCATCGACCACCGAACAGGAGAATGAATACAATAACATCTCATAAAATCATCTTCAAGTATATGCTAATGTCAACAGCTTCAACAACAAAAACATCTAATCCTTAATTATCTACAACAAAATGACAGTTATGTAGCCCTACTTACAAGTACCAAACTGAAGACAGATCATGCCGTTCAATACAAAAACTGGCGCTTCCAAATTACAAAAACTAGAGGAGGTGCAATTATGATAATCTTCCATAAATAATACTTACAGTGAATGCCTACACGGCTCTAGCAGTATTTCAGACTTACTAACTTGATCTTGTTTGGCATACCTGAAAAGATTAAGGAGGATCTAAGGTCAATTGTTTCGGAGATTGGGAATGCTATTGTCACTGATCAAAGCAGATATTAATAGATTGCCCATGCGAAATCGCTCCGATTTCTTGTGTGCTCCTGTGAAGAATGTAATTATTAAATTCACATCTCGTCATATCGAAAAAATAGTGATAACCCCTCGACTGGCATAAAGATACAAAATCTGACAGATAATTTATTTAGTAATGAACACGGTTTTTAATGTAGATCTGTTTAAGAAAGCTAAACAGCTGGGTCGTGAAAACAATTATAAATATATACGGATTAAAAACAGTGTTGTTCATGATGGCAAAGATGATAGATTGAAGTTGTTGATTATAAAATTTCCTGCTAATTTGTTAAAACTTTAAGTTAAGATCTTTTGTTGATTATCATTTAATTTCTATGGCCTGGTCTTATTATTGTCAAAACGTCCGTGGACGCTACACGGCTACAAGTATACTGTAGTAAACAGAAAAAAAAAAAGGTTTTGTTTTTTATAAAAGAGTCTGTTCTTTAGGTTCTTCAGAAATTTGTTTTTTTTTCAGAAACATTGTTTTTCTTTACAATTTAATCCAGGAAGGAAACCAGCATTACTAAGATATCAATAATACTTTAAATTTATTGGTGATGTGCATACAAATTGTGGAACATAAGAATTGTTCGAATATACTGTTCTATTAATACAAAATTTGGGTTTATATACAAATTCTTACATGCTAACGTAACAAGTAATCAAGTGTATTACGCAATTTTCAGTGCGTGCGAAGACTTCGGTCAGCAACGTTTGCTAATTTACTGACCCTAATTAAGACAAATAAAAGGAAAATGAATTTATTAATTGAAAGAAAAATTTCATCTTTAATTCAGATTAAACACATATATTTATATTATTATATACTATAGTTCTTATATTATATATTTTAAGTTTACAAATTCATATATCTGGAAGAAAGCTACAAATTGTTGGAAGGTGATGACTTCGAAAAACATAAATTCCAGGAAGTAGATCAATGGTACAATGAATTTCAATTGTTCGAATATACTGTTCTATTAATACAAAATTTGGGTTTATATACAAATTCTTACATGCTAACGTAACAAATAATCAAGTGTGGAAAGCAATTAATTTAGGTCGCGAACCGTACATAGCGCGCGGTGTGCATTACGCAATTTTAAATACGGATAACTTTAAACTGTTTCTGTGCGGTTCTTATAAACATTTTATTAGAAAGAGCGCTTCAGAATAATGCATCCTACAACCGTATAATGCTCTGATGCGGAAGATACGGGACCCTCTGTATAGCTTTACACAATGGTAAAAACTCATCGCCCAGATCGGATAACATTACAAGGAATATTTTAAGAAGATTGGATGATGAGGTACATGTATACATAATAAAAGTCTTTAATTATTGTATCAAGAACAGATATTTTCCTAAAGAATGGAAAAGGGGAAACAATAATTTGTATTCCTAAAAAAGACAACGACTTACTCTCTCCGAGGGATTACAGACCAATTACTCTATTATCCGTGATCGAAAAAACCTTTGAAATTGTTATAAAGAACAGATTACTGTCTTTGGTCAATTCGTTCATTCCACCATATCAGTTTGGATTTAAATGTGGACATTTTTGCCACCACTCACCCTTTTAAAATTCTAACGTCACACTTATTTAAGCAAAACCGGCAAAAAAAAATCGGCATTACGTTTAGATACCAAGAAGGCATTTAACTCAGTGTGGCATAAAGGTCTTCTATTTAAACTGGCAAGAATGAACGGTTCATCATCCCTAATATTATTAATAAACACTTTTTTATCTGATAGAACACTACGAGTAAGAGTGAACGTAAAACAGAAATTGAAAATTAATTATTATTTATGGACTTTTGTGTCAACATTGAAGCATGGCACAACATTTTAATATCAAAATGTTCCCTTTAGAATCGAACGAAGAATGTAGCTACATCTAGATTATCCGTCAATGTATACACACCTGTCACTTCTCCAGTCGCTTCCGATTATGGACAGGAAATTCAAATATGCGAAGATTGGGGGTATTTATTAGACTGTTCTTATACTCAAAATAAGCACATATTCTCAACATGCTACTTAAAGAATCACACATTAACTGTAAATATATTCAGGCTTTTCTAAATTTATGTACTATTGAAACTTACTTGAGGATATAAAAGCTAATAAACACTTAAGAAGACAATAAGAATACAATAACAGACATAACTACAAGAAACTATTCACAACTAAAACACTTAAAAACGACTAAACTGAATATCGGGACAAACAACAAGAATTAGTTAAGTTAAAATGGAAGAAGCAATGGAATGCCATAAAGAGTGTTCGAAGAAACACCATAAGTCAAGGGAGGAATGTATCGATGATAAAATTAAAATTAACGATCAGAAAAAGATTGTTGATGACAAAATCGGTGATACATTATGCCCACCTCCCCTTATTTTAGATAAATTCGATCACCATGACGAACAGCGAATAATAAACTATGATTTATTAGAAACACCGATGTTTTGTGCCATAACCGATGAAAAAAATTATGAGAATTTCCAAGATATTAATAAAAATAATAATAAGCATTGTTTTACCCCAGATTTAAATGATTCTAGTCCGGAAAACTCTTCGTCCAAAAAAAAAAGAAAAGGTGGGAGGCCCAAAAGTTCATTACTATCATGGAGTTTATCGACAACATAAACGTTGGTTGCTAATGAGGCTAAGAAGGGCTGTGCGAGTGGATACCTTTTAGCGGCTAAACAAAGGCTACTTGAAAACAGCACGTTTTCGGATACCCCGCTGAGATTAATCGAGGAATTCAATGAACACAAGAAGGAGAAGAATCAAAAAATAGTGGAGAAATGTAAAATAAGGTCGAAATTGAAAACTGAACCTATCATTAAGTGTTATCGGCAAGATGAAGACGATGATGAAATTGAGGATAAGTTTAAGGAAGATAAATTTAAAGAAAATAAACTTATTGAAAATAAATTTAATGAAAATAAACTTAATGAAAATAAGTTTAATGAAGATAAGGTTAAAGACAAACTGAAACAAGAAAAATTAAAATTGGGTCAAGATAAACTAAGTCAAGAAAATGTTGGTGCAAATCTTCAAAAATACTTTAAAAATGAAATGAAAGAGATTGACTACCGTTATCTATTAAAACCGGATGATTTGGATAAAAAGAGAGTTTTAACAGCAATGGGAGGGTTATTTTACGCAGGAGAATTAAAAGCGGTTGAACCGCTCGACGTTTACTCCATAACTTTGGACGGGGACTTTTTTATTTTAGATTTTGGAAGTTTATCCAAGAAACGAAGAAGAATTAACGGTCGGAACAAGAGTAGCTGCTTATAGGAGTCAAAAATATCGTTGCCTTTATCCCGGAAGTGTGGCAGAACCCGATTCACCTATCGCAAAATTTCTTTCTGTTTATTTCGACGAGGGCGATAACGGAAAAATTCCATTGAAAGACATCCGATTACTCCCTTCGGATTATCCCTTCATGGAATATGACCCAAATTCTTTATCGAGCTTAAGCAAGCGTAAAAGAAGAACGTTAACAACGGAAGATTCGAGCGGAAAAAATTCAACTCCACCAACACCGAATCAAAAATTCAGGATCATTACGAAATCCAGGAGAGTTACCAAACAGATTCCTCGACGTTTAATGATATTAATGATGACAAGGATAAGAAGAAAATGGAAAACCAAGAGATTGAAAAGAAGGAGCGAAAACATCGGTGTACCGAGGAAAATTGTCAACACAAAAATAGGAAGCATAAGAAACACAGGAAACATCATCATAAAGACAATAGTCAAAATTAATATTGACCAAATCGATTTCGATTCGAAGAAATTGATTCGAAAGAAATTAATCAAGAAAAAGATATTAATGCTGTAATTAATAATGAAAATGATTTTACGAGATTGACGATCGTTGAGAATTGAAAACGATTGAACCGTCCGACGTTTACCTATAACTTTGGACGGCAAGCAAAGATATCGGCCCCACATCATGCCCATTTTAAGACATGCCGTGAGTTTATTTATTTAACATTTTTGCATCGTAATCTTCACGAAAAGTCTTCTAAAATGACTCCAAACACGATGGGGTTATCTCAAAAATTCTTCATGTTACTAATTTTTTCTTTTGATCTTTATTGTTTTTCTAAGATAAATTAATCGTGTTTGCATTCATTTTAAAGGATTTTTAATGAAATTTTTTTTTTAATTGTAAATTAAAGTTGACGTTTATAATCGGAATTTGAACTATTTCGTTTAATTTTAAAATAACTTTTTAATTACTTAATGGTATGAACTATTATACTTAATAAATATGACATCCTCACAAAATTTGCATTAAAAGGAGTGCAAATACTCCATATTTAGTTTAAACAATAAAGTTTTGATTAACTCCGGTTGTCAACGTCAAATTTTATTTTTCCATTTTTTTAATACTCTTTAAAAATACTGTTCTAATTGCAAAACGTCACATTTCCTTCAAATCGTTTGGACATCGTTCTCATCTTGGTGATTCGATTCAAATAATACACCCTGAAATGAATTTAATTAAACTAATTACATTAAATAATTAAAATAAATTAATTCTTACGGGAATTTGGAACTTAATATCGTATTCGGTTGCTTCTTCTGGGTGATAATGCGATCGAACATGTCAATTCACATTGCCTAAAATCTCCCAAAGTTCTTCCATGATTCCAATATAGGCTCGATCTGAACTTGCGATCGAAAAGAAAAGCTGAAATCGACGAAAAAATAGTTAATTAATTAATTTAAACTAAAACTAGAACTAACACTAGACCTAGAGCTAGAAACTTTCGGGTAAAGCCGTGCGTTTCGATGTTTTCAGAAAACAAATTCGAAGTGACACTTCGAACTTGTTTCTGAAGAAGGTTGCAACATGACATCCGAAACGTCAAACATTTTTTCAAAAAATGCACGGTTTAACCCGAAAGTTTCTAGTTCTAGTGTTAGTTCTAGTTTTAGTTTAATTAACACCCGCCGTGAAAGCCGTGAAGTACTTATAATTAATTAATTTATTTTTATTTTTAATTGTTTAAGCTAGTCTATTTCGAAATACCTGCTGCTTTCATCCAAAGTATCCCTGATATTCTCCATGGTAATTTCATCTTCGGGATTTGCAACAATATCATCTTCTAATTCTACATTAAAATCATTTTCATCATTAATATCTTTTAATTTCTTTCGAATCAATTTTTTCGAAACTTTTCTTCGAATCGAAATCGATTTCTTCATTAGTAATTTTGAGTACTTCAATATTTTTTTCATCGCTTTTCTCGTCTTTATGAAGATGTTTCTTGTGTTTCTTATGCTTCCTATTTTTGTGTTGATAATTTTCCTCGGTACACCGATGTTTTCGCTCCTTCTTTTCAATCTCTGAGTTTTCCATTTTCTTTTTATCCTTGTCATCATTAATATTATTAAACGTTGAGGAATCCGTTTGGTGACTCTCCTTGATTTCGAAATGATCCTAAATTTTTGATTCGGTGTTGGTGGAGTCGAATTCTTTCCGTTCGAATCTTCTGTTGTTAACGTTCTTCTTTTACTCTTGCTTAAGCTCGAAGGGAGTAATCGGATGTCTTTCAATGGAATTTTTCCGTTATCGCCGTCGTCGAAATAGACAGAAAGAAATTTTGAGGTAGATGAATCGGGTTCTGCCACACTTCCGGGATAAAGGCAACGATATTTTTGACTCCTATAAGCAGCTACTCTTGTTCCGACCGTTAATTCTTTTTCGTTTCTTGGATAAACTTCCAAAATCTAAAATAAAAAAAGTCCCCGTCCAAAGTTATGGAGTAAACGTCGGGCGGTTCAATCGTTTTTAATTCTCCCGCGTAAAATAACCCTCCCATTGCTGTTAAAACTCTCTTTTTATCCAAATCATCCGGTTTTAATAGACAACGATAGTCAATCTCTTTCATTTCATTTTTAACATTTTTTTGAAGATTTGCTCCAACATTTTCTTGACTTAGTTTATCTTGACCCAATTTTAATTTTTCTTGTTTCAATTTGTCTTTAACCTTATCTTCATTAAACTTATTTTCATTAAGTTTATTTTCATTAAATTTATTTTCAATAAGTTTATTTTCCTTAAATTTATCTTCCATAAACTTATCCTCAATTTCATCATCGTCATCATCTTGCTGATAACACTTAATCATAGGTTCAGTTATCAATTTCGTCCTTATTTTACATTTCTCCACTATTTTTTGATTCCATTCCTTCTTGTGTTCATTGGATTCCTCGATTAATCTCAGCGGGGTATCCGAAAACGTACTGTTTTCAAGTAACCTTTGTTTAGCCACTAAAAGGTATCCACTCGCATAACCCTTCTTAGCCTCATTAGAAACCAACGTTTATGTTGTAGATAAACTCCATGATAGTAATGAATTTTTGGGCGTCCCACCTTTCCTTTTTTTTTTGACGAAAAGCTTTCCGGACTAGAGTCATTTAAATCTGGGGTAAAACAACGCTTATTATTATTATTAATATCTTGGAAATTCTCATAATTTTTTTCATCGATTTTGGCACAAAGCATCGGGGGTTCTAATAAATCATTGTTTATTATTCGCTGTTCGTCATGGTGATCGAATTTATCTAAAATAGGGGGAGATGGGCATAATCTATCACCGATTTTGTCATCAACAATCTTTTTCTGATCGTTAATTTTAATTTTATTATCGATACATTTTTCCCTTGCCTTATGGTGTTTCTTCGAACACTCTTTATGATCATTCGACTGCTTCTTCCATTTTAACTTAATTAATTCTTGTTGTTTCTCCCGATATTCAGTTTAGTCGTTTCTAAGTGTATTAGTTGGGAATAGTTTCTTATAGTTATGTCTGTTATTGTATTCTTTTTGTCTTCTTAAGTGTTTATTAGCTTTTATATCCTCAAGTAAGTTTCAATAGTATATAAATGTAGAAAAGCCTGAATATATTTACAGATAATGTGTGATTCTTTAAGCAGCATGCTGAGAATATGTGCTTATTTTGAGTATAAGAACAGTTTAATAAATACCCCCAATCTTCGCATATTTGAATTTCCTGTCCAAAATCAGGAGAGACAGGAGAAGTGCAAGATGTATATATTGACGGATAATCTAGATGTAGCTACATTCTTCGTACAATTCTAAAGGTAACATTTTGATATTAAAATGTTGTGCCATGCTTCATACGTCTACACGAGGTACTCAAAGTTGATACAAAACTCCATAAATAATAATTAATTTTCAATATCGGTTGGTAGAAATGGCTGCAGTGTAGTATAAAAAGAATTTTTAAAACTAGTTTCTTCATTGACGTCATCTTCTTTAGCTTCATCATCGAAGTCATCCTGTACAAAAAAATATTATTGCTTACTTGTTATACACACCACTAATACAATATAATATTAATTTTGTTACAATAATACTTAACGTGTAAGGAACTAGAAAGAGCCAGGAATGTGCATTAGAGAGAGATCGTCCTAAAAAGCAGTTAGTAAAAAGAACAAAGACACTTGTTAATAGACGTAATTAGGTAATAGATAAGAAACTAGTGTTTTATTGGGATATACATCAAATTTGGCGACGAAGATAAAGAAAAACAAAAGAAAGAAGTCTTCAAGGTCAAAAATAGAAAAGAATGACAGGATTTGTGAGGTCTATTGAGCACTATGATGTAAATCATGTTGAGACTTATGTTAAACAGCTGGAGCTATTATTAAAAAGCAATGGAGTCGATAGAGACGAGGATAAGGTTAGTTATTTGATAACCTTAGGTAACGCCGGCGTAACCCCGAGAGAACAGTTATGGCGTTTTAGTTAAGGCACTACAAAGTCATTTGGCACCGTTATTGCTGCAAGATTCAAATTCAACAACGCTAAACAAGAATCTGACGAGTCCCTGCAAAGTTTTATTGTTCGTCTAAACAAAATGTCTGAAAGGTGCAATTTTAAAGTTTATTTCAACGAAGCACTACGTGATCGATTTATTTGTGGCTTGAATGACGAGAAGATTCAGGCTGATTTGTTGACTGCAAGCGGTACACTAACGTTTGATGAAGCTTGTAAACGTACTAATGCTGTCTGAAAAATTCAAACTAAATTTAAGAATACCACGAGAAGTAAATCAATGATCAATGGTCTTTTCCTAAATCAATAACCCTTGTTGGGTAGAAATAGATTGAATATTATAATTTCTAATTGAAAAAACACTTTTTTACATCATTTCAAGTTTTCAGTTGTCTAAAAAATTTAGTTTACTATTGTTCTAAACTTCTATGGTGAATTTTATATTTTTGTGTAGTAACGTATTGATGTAAGAATGAAAATCTTAAATTAAATTCAAACCGTTGTTATTTCAAACCACTTGTAGTGTGCCATGCACCACACAAAGTGTGCCATGAAAAGTTGTTTTTAATAAAATGATTTGTTATATAATTTACAAAAAACAGATTAAAAAAAATAAATTATCCATTAACAACCTAAAATGTGGTAGAATAAAAATAATTTTTAAAATTTAATAAAAATATTGTACATCATCGTACAATAATTGTAGAAACGCATTTAAGCGTTTCGCATGGCTTTTAATTATCGCTTTACTTTTTTTTTTTTACTTTCAGTTGTTGTAGCATTAGTGCATGAGTAGTACCGATTGCACATGTAACCGTAGCATTGATTTTGGTTTTGTTTGATGTGTTTTAGTTAATTTTATCGAATGAAAGAAGGAATTATAGAGACGAAGATGTTCATTCTCCAGGTCATCTCATTCGTGGCAACCTTCACCATTGGAGTGGAGGCCATCATCGCCTACGACTGCCAGAACAGCAGAATGAATATCAGCACCTTCAGCCTCACGGACATCGGAGCCTGCAAGACGCCAGCCAACACCGTGACGGAGTCCATCGTCCAGTGCAAAATCCACGTGACTAGGATGATTAGTCACTGCGGCATGCATTCCCATATGTCAGCCGTACGGAACGGATTGACATCATACATCTACCCGGTGAATAGGGAAATGTGTTATGAGATGCACAGGACACGTCGCCTGTACCATTTCTATGGAAAAAACATAGAAGGGTTGGTGATAAATGGCACAACTTTCGCCAGCGTCCTGATGGCCGGGAAGATGACGGGAGAAAATACGTGTAAGGGCGCCGATTATGAAGATCACAAGGGCCGTTGGTCGGATGTCATCGCACAAGGAGCGCTGGAAATTACCTTGGAGGAGAGGGTAGTACCAGCCAGGCTTGCCGAGAATCAGATGGTACTGCCCGGAGGTATCACGTGCCCGTACAGAGAAAAGTCATGCGTGGACACCATGTACGGATACACGTTTTGGGACAATGTTGATAACAGCCAGTGCTCCAGAACAAAGTACGAGGTGCTTTATGAAGGCGAGGCGAAGAAACTGACTCCGACGAATGTAACTCGTCAGAATTACGACACCACGGTGTACACCGTCGAGTCAGGGGACACAATCTTTGCCGACCGCCCGACCGACGATGATCTGCGGACAGACCGTATACGAGACGGATCATCCACGGTTCTTCATAATCAAACCATCGGAGAATGGGTTATTTTACTTTTCAAAAACTAAAGTAAACCTGTTCAACATGGACCCGACGACATACGTCAACACGAAAATCGTCTTCGTGGAACGGCATCTGCAGCGACAACTGACGTCACTTTACGCCGATGTCATCGTGCAGAGATGTACCCTCGAACAACAGGTGCTGAGGAATCTGCAAACCCTCGCAGTTACAGCACCGATGGAGTTCGCATATGCCAAGATAAAGCAACCAGGGTACATGGCGGTGAACCACGGAGAACTGGTCCATGTGATTCAGTGCAATCCGGTGGAGGTCCAGGTACGGAACACGGAACGTTGTTATCATGAACTTCCGGTGACGTACATGGACTCGTTACTGTTTATGGCCCCAAGGACGCACGTATTACAGAAATACGGTACCGAGATCGGTTGTAATCCATTTTTGTTTCCCGCCTACAAACTCGGAAACAAATGGTATAAAGTATCCCACACGCTCCATGAAATACCAACCCCGGAGGTCATGGAACCGAACAACGAGAACAGGTGGACTTACGTTAGTCCAGGCAACCTCTTCCAAGGAGGGATATACTCCCAGGAGGATATGGAAGACCTACGACAACATATCATCATCCCAACGGAGAGGAAGGCAGTGTCCAACATCCTTACGGAGACGATGATATATGACATAGCTCCCCTCATCTCCGAACACACAATAAAAGGATGGGTCCAGGGACAATGGGATGCCTTCTGGAATTGGTTCCCATATCTAGGATCCTTAACCGGAGGCTGCCTCGCGATGTTCTTCGTTGTGCGCGCGCTAAAGTTCGTGATAGACACGATTGTGCACGGGGTTGTGCTTTTCGAACTATTCGGGTGGAGTGTGCGACTAATCGGAGCCGTATGGGACAGCGTAACAATGTTCTGCGTACATTCGCACGCGTTGAGGCATCGGGACCGCCAATTCGCGAGTGGTAGTGCGGGTGTAAGTGCGGAAGAGACAATACCATTGGCGCATGCCAGTGAGCAGAAAGTAACAACGGAAGAAGTGGCGGAGGCGCACAACCCAGCCTTTACCCTGCAGTGTCCAAGATGGAAGTGGCACAAAAGAACTGGCTTCCAAAGCTGTAGAATAAGTATTTTATGTAATCTTTTATTTTTTTTGTCGTTTGAATCATTTTTTTTCAGGGAATTTTGTATTGTTTTATTACTGTAATAAGGCAGGACCTCGCAAGGACTTTTGTTCACTAGAAGAGTCGGTGATGAGACATTTGGTTCATGTAGTAATCCCTTGCGAGCCCCTTCCTTAATGGATATAAGCGGAAATTGAGGACAATTTCTTTAAAGGGGGGAGGAATGTAATAATTCGGGAATTATTTAATGGTTTTAGGAATAAACCATACGAATTGTATATTCCTGGCGAGCAACCTTTTTGTTCTAAAAACCAAAAATCACGTCTCACGTTTACGACCGACGCCCGGAATGGTGACCAGACGTCGAAATAAATTTTGAGAAAGATTAATGTACAAGCAAATTTATGGGGAAACGTAGATAACGAAAAAGTCGTTAAAAATACAATAGACGTTAGAAAACGTAAAGGTTTGATGGTTCCCACAGTTTGGGATTTACGTGATGATTTTTGAGATTAGCTAGTGGCGGATGTTATCTTCTGGCCCCGTGGTCAAAAATTGTTCCCTTCCCCAAATTTCCTGATTGGTTCAGAAAATTATTGTAAAACATCCGCCCCGTATTTTGGATTGGCCCAAGTGTCGGGGACATCCAGGCGATAGGAACGCCTCAAAAAGGTTTTTGCACCCCTCCAACACCCGAGGTTACTTAAGAGCTTCCAAGACCTTTTTCAGGACAATAATAATAACAATCAAATCACAATCACATAACAATCACACGAAATTTTTGAGTCGAAACGTCGTCAGCGCTCCGTTAGATAGCAACTTAGAATTCGCTTTAACGCCAATTCTAAGTGTCGTCGTATATCGAGAACTGTGACTTAGTTTCATTTGCGAACATTCTTTGTACTTCGGGCATCCGTGTCGGTAATTGTGTTTCCACTGAGGATTTGGTGCGAGAGTGGTGTGGAAACCATCCCGGTTAACTTCCGAGAAGCCACCAAAAAGGATCCAGGGTTGCGATCCATCGGCGTACTACCAAATCGGAATACAAGTCCTGAGTATGTCTGTTTGCCAGTTTCCGTTATCACCTATCTGTCAACGAGTATTAGCTGTCGAGGTTAGATTCAGGAATATCTCTTTTTAAGTAACGTCGGGTCAGAAATAAGCGTAGATAGATTTTAAGGTTCATTTTTTTTTGTTCATTGTCTATTTTTACTTGTTATTTTGTTAATATAGTTTAAGTGTGGTTAGAACACTTGCCTTTTGATTTTCCCCTTTTCCTGACAGAGCCTTAGTGCAAGAACCAACGGTTCTGAAATAGTGACCGCGCGCTTGTCATTTAGTTTTGATTGATTTGCTAAGATCAATTAGGGGTCCTTCAGACTAAGAATTAGGAAGCGCGAAATACTGTTTCTGGTGGCAACGGTATTACCAAAGGTCGAGACAGTTCAGAGGCGGCCTCACCACAATTATAATCGACTGCTTGTCCTCTGGGGGTAGATTCACTTGCTTATTATTTTAGTGTCTCGATGGTTCTACCTATCGTATTTTAGTTTTAATAGGGAGGATTGTACACTCCTCTGATTCTGTGCTGATTGGTGTCTTGTCCGGATGTTTAGCAGTATTGACACCAGCCTGTACCTGAATATCAGCAATTATTGTACTTGCCGAAGATTTGTTTCCATTGTTGACAGGGCACTTCCTAGCCACGTGCCCTAAACTTTTGCAAGCAAAACATCTTAATTCATCAGTTAATAAAAAGACTCTAAAATGATTTTGTTTATATTCAATAAGAGCAGAGTCAGGCAAAGGATCCGACTCCTCCAAAATAATATAAACCTGACGTTGAAAACTAAGGACGTGTTTATATTCCGAGTTGTTAACTCCCGCACCAATAAAATTAATTGGACAGACGATTTTTAATCCCAATTGTTTTAATACAAGATCTATCACCACGTGAGTTGTGCAGGCGGATACGTTTGAGATAATTATTCGTTTGGCAGGAGATACCAAACGTCTGGCCTTTATAAACTGCTTATTTAACATAATTCACTGGTGTTCTTTTACGAAGGTTTCCACCAGCATATTATATTGTTTGATACCCGCGATGCAAACAAAACATTACGCGGACCGATTAACTGACCGACCCCTATTATAAAATCATTTTTTTGATTACCCTCAATTGCATCAAAAATTATAGCTTGTTCTCTATCAGGGAAATTGTTTTTTACGCCTTTTGTTAGTACCGAAGCAAATGACGAATTACTTTCGGTATTTGTGCTTAACGATTTGAAAACAGCAGAATAATTCGTTCCATTACCTCCGTCCACGGAAATAATCGTCGCGACATCAACATGCTTCTCTGCTGTGAGATCAACCAACTGGCGCAACTCTGCAGTAGACTCGGGCGGGCCGGCCTCTTTGGCCATCCCCGCTGCGCCGACTAGCACTCAAGGTCAACCAGCATAAACCAGGAGAATTAATGTAACCAACCAATTCGTATAAATTCAATTAATAGAGAAACTGAAACTGAAACATTTGAAAAAAGTAGACCGAAAGAATCGGTACTAACCTTTATGCCAATAAGCAAAAAATAATAATTCTCAACCAAAGATAAACCACCTAAATCACTCGATAAAGCTAGAACACAACACCACGTGTGCGTTCTACTCGCTGTTGTGAACCGGACTCCATAAGGATGTTTATGACTGACTTCATGGGCAATTTGAATGTTGTAGAACAGAATCAAACCCAAGTTGGCAAACCAGAGGAAGATATTGTGGCCAGTATTACTTAGTTCGTTACAGAATTACAGAATCAAGAGGATTACCTTCAACTGTTAGAGAATTTTGACGAATTTTAGGTAGAAAATGAAGATTTTGAGGTAGAGACGAGTTATAGCCTTCAAATACGAAAGCAAATATCAATTGTACCTAGAGCAGGAAATGAATATTAACAAGAAGGAATTTTCATGGACACATACATTATCAAAAGGACACTTGTTATACCCAAAAGAAGAATTGTACATACTGGTAAAAGAGATCTGGCATGCATTTAATAAATATCATAAAAAATCGTTGTCAACGGAACCATTTATTTTTAAAAGAGTGGCGGACATGATTGCACAATCATCGAGTCTACCTGAAGAAGTGATCACACAAATAGTAAGAATCATGTCCTATATGTATAAGACTTCATGATTTAAAGCAAAAAATTTAGTATTAATAACGTACAAAGAAAAAATAAAATTAAGAAATTTTGGAATAATTAAAGAATAGCTGTCCCTCTTACAAATCGATGATATTTTTTTTAATTGGTAGGAAATGACTCAAAAGATCTGTTAATGATAAAAAAAAAGTGCGCAAAAGTGCAGTACTTACCGAAAAATCAATTTAAAGTTGCGATTTGACGTTTCTTTTTGGAAGTTAAAAGCAATGTTAAATATGCATTTTCGTATTCCACTTGAAAATTTGATTGAAATTTGATTGAAATTTTCCATTGATTGAAAACTGCGTGTTATGTGCTCTTTGAATGATTTTAATTTATTTTTGAGTAACGTAATTAAATCCAGTAATGTATATTGGGTTACTCGCTTCTCATTAACCTTTTAAAAATCGCGTCAGTAATTGGCTTCCGCGCATCATCACTTTCTGCGCGTAAGCATACCTTACATTTATCTACCTTGGACACAAGGTTTATATACATAGGTTCCTATACTGCAATACTTTGATTTTAGTTTTATTGGTGAGACGTAAGAGCAGGAGTGTTTCGTGACGTAAGGGGCGGCGGATTGCGCGCGCAACCTCAAGATCATGTTTAGTGAGAGCTGAAGTGTCTTCTCTGGTATAACATAAATCAATAGTTAATCAACATACTAGTGTAGTTTCACTCAATTATTTTGTGATAAGTGAATTTATATCAAAAATTAAGTTGAATTATTTTCCGTTTTCCTACCTCAGTTAATTATATACCACACTAAATATATTAAAGTAATTCAAATTCGTTATTTTAAAAATTTGAATATTTCCCGGTATTATTTTCCGCCAATTACGTAATGCGCAGTATGGTCACAGAATAACCAGATGTGACACTGACGTCGATTCTTTTGATGTTGGCAGCATCTCGTTTTATAACCTCGATTTAAAATCCGCCATCATATCGCGAGGATCCGTAGGCGCGATAAACGCACAATGAATGAGAGAGACAACTTAATTTACCACCAATAGCAGCCATACCTTGCTTCCTCGCAATAATATGACGTCAGATTTGGTGGGATACCGCCAGTGTCACTTCTGGTTATTCTGTGGTATGGTACGCAACCATACCACAGAATAATAATAAACCTAGACAACCTCTTATATACAAACATTGCCTTGAAACGGATGTAACTATGTTATTTTAGAGGGCGTCCAAAATGGCGTCTCGAACTCGAATGGAAAATTTATCAGGGTCCACAAATTTACAAATCAATAAAAATCACCAAATTCAATAAAAATACACAAAAGAAAAAGGAAACAACTAAAAGATCGAGCCCTGAAAATAATATTTAGTAGAATATTTTTACCTTAAGTTAAACGTGTAGCCGTGTTGATTAAATCGGAACCAGGAACGCCGGAACAAATCACGCCAATAACAATTGACCAGATTAGTTTAGATCTTCTTGTCGATTTGTTCTACGACAAGAAGATCTCCAAAACCAATTAATGAGATTCTTCAATAAAAATCTTCTACAACCATGCGGTTAAGCTTTACTAAAAATTACACCAGTGTACTACACCAAGGATCGATAACGAAAGAGGAAGAGGAAACGCGGTACGGATTAATGATATCCGCATCCCCACCCCTAACATTAATAGATCTTACAAATATCGATAAATTCACCAACGAAACTCATGTTACATAGAGTTAGTTCTACTTTTAGTTAAACAAAAATATACAATCATCTAGCGCTGAATAACAATAAGAACTAAACCAAGTCTTAATATTAATTCTTCTCTATAATTATCTTTCAACTAACATTTCCCGCCGTTCGATATTATTAATCTTTCTACACAAAGATGGCACCTCTGCTGTTAGAGATCTGAAATAAAGATGCGCATTAGCAGAGAGAATTTGATACGCAATATTACGCGAGCGTAAGAAAACCTGGAGCCGCTTCCAGCTCCAGTGAGCTCCCAGTTATTGTGAATATCGTCTTTAACATCAAACGGTGTCATGTAAATCAAACCACGTCTGGAGATGAACTGAACTTTTATTATTTTTAAAACCTGTTTTATACAATAAACTTAAACTTACATTTAAATATAACATCTACCTTTCTTTATTTTACTTTTCGTACTGTAAACTAATTACTAACTATCTTGAAACTAACTAATTAAGTAATTTTAAAAGAAAACTATTAAATGATAATAAAATAAAAACTAGAAACTATTCTGCAGTATATCTATTTGGCGGTCGAATAGTTCTGCCAAAACTTGATGTTTTTTCATTATCTACAACTACGGGTTTTAACGTATCATTAATAGTATTTTCACATGTATTATCGTATACAAATTTATTAGTTCGTAAATTATTAAATTGGTAATCTATGGTTTTTGAGCTTTTATCGGGTTTCAAATAAATCATATTGCGAATAATACATCGTCTATCTTATTTTTTTATTTTATAGAACGTGGCCCAATTCTCTTAATTATTATGCCAGGTTGCCAGATATCTTTTGTTTAAATTGATATCTTATCAAACTACCTGTCTTAAAATGATTACGCAACTTTACAATCATAATAACTTTTAATTTTGTTTTGATGATTAAAAAAATTTGATTTAAATTCTTTTTTGTTGATCAATTTTGGGTTTAATAAATTTGTCTTTAGCATACATTCCGTAAATGGGTGTGTTTCGATAGGCTAATAATGACATACAGGGTGTATCTGAATGACTGCAACAAACTTCAAGGGGTGATTCTTTAGTGAATTTTAAGGGTACTTTGATATATGAACCATGAGCGACTTCGGCTCCCCTAAGGCGCTACACCCCTCCAAAAATGGCGGAAAATTTTGGTTTAATTTTTTTTTCTCAAAAACCATAAACGCTAGGAAAATGAAATTTGGGGAATATGTTTAATTCATAATAGGGCACGTTTTGACCCTATTTGTACTTTCAACCTACCCTTCTAGACTACTAAACGTAACCACCCCCGTTCAATTTATGACCAGATTTTTTTTTATGAAGATGATAAATACATTGGAAAATTTTCAGTTAGATATATCTATCCACCTTTTATCAAACTATTCTAAAACTTTTTTGTCTCTCTGATGTTCTTCTAAAATTTAATAATTTCTGAGAAAAAAATAATTAAGCAAACAGTAACTGTTAAGCTGTAGGGTTGTTAATCGAAAGTTGGAATGAATTTTTAATGAAAAAATCTTAGTAGGCTTTGCAATCTTTGTCAGAAATATTTTTGACGTTTAAATGTCAGTGGTTTTCTTACTTTATTATTGTTTTATTTAAAATTTTGAAACGTCGAGTGAACGAGCGTAAATGTGATAGAACTTTATTCAAAAATTAATTTGAAAAACAATGATAATAGTAAGAAAAACTGACATTTAAACGTCAAAAATATTTCTAACAAAGATTGCAAACCCTACTAAGATTTTAATTCAAAATTCATTCCAAATTTTGATCGACAACCCGGTTGTTTAACGGGCAGTGTTTGCTTTATTATTTTTTTTTCTTAAAAATTAGTCGTTTTTGAAAAATTTTTAGAGAAACAAAAAAGTTTTAGCAAAAATGTAAAGGAGGTAGTTACGTTTAGCAGTTTAGAAGGGTAGGTTGAAAGTACAAATAGGGACAAAACGTGCCCTATTATGAGTTAAACATATTCCCCAAATTTCAATTTTCTAGCATTTACGGTTTTTGAGAAAAAAAAATTAAACCAAAATTTTCCGCCATTTTTGGAAATCGCCCATGGTTCATATATGAAAGTACCCTTAAAATTCACTAAAGAATCACCCTTTGAAGTTTGTTGCAGTCATTCAGATACACCCTGTATATATCATCATTATTATCAATTGATTTTTTAATTACTTTTTTAACGCTTTGAATAGTCCTTTCTGCTAAACCATTCGATTGTTATTGATAGCTATTTTGTGATTAAAGTTCCATTTTCTTGATGATACCAAAAAATTTTCAATTTACAATTTTTATTTTTTAAATTTTTTTTTATACAGATGATAAATACATTAGAAAAATTATATATGGATAGATGAAAGTATCCTAAAACTTTTTTGTTTCTCTAAAATTTTTTCAAAAACGACTAATTTTTGAGAAAAAAAATAATAAAGCAAACACTGCCCGTTAAACAACGGGGTTGTCGATCAAAATTTGGAATGAATTTTGAATGAAAAAATCTTAGTAGGCTTTGCAATCTTTGTCAGAAATATTTTTGACGTTTAAATGTCAGTTTTTCTTACTATTATCATTCTTTTTCAAATTAATTTTTGAATAAAGTTCAATCGCATTTACGCTCGTTCACTCGACGTTTCAAAATTTTAAATAAAACAATAATAAAGTAAGAAAATCACTGACATTTAAACGTCAAAAATATTTCTGACAAAGATTGCAAAGCCTACTAAGATTTTTTCACTAAAAATTCATTCCAACTTTCGATTAACAACCCTACAGCTTAACAGTTAGTGTTTGCTTAATTATTTTTTTCTCAGAAATTATTAAATTTTAGAAGAACACCAGAGAGACAAAAAAGTTTTAGAATAGTTTTATCTATCTAACTGAAATTTTTCCAATGTATTTATCATCTTCATAAAAAAAATCTAGGCATAAATTGAACGGGGGTGGTTACGTTTAGTAGTTTAGAAGGGTAGGTTGAAAGTACAAATAGGGTCAAAACGTGCCCTATTATGAGTTAAACATATTCCCCAAATTTCATTTTCCTAGCGTTTATAGTTTTTGAGAAAAAAAAATTAAACCAAAATTTTCCGTCATTTTTGGAGGGGTGTAGCTCCTTAGGGGAGCCGAAGTCGCTCATGGTTCATATATCAAAGTACCCTTAAAATTCACTAAAGAATCACCCTTGAAGTTTGTTGCAGTCATTCAGATACACCCTGTATATGTCATTATTAGCCTATCGAAACACACCCATTTACGGAATGTATGCTAAAGACAAATTTATTAAACCCAAAATTGATCAACAAAAAAGAATTTAAATCAAATTTTTTAAATCATCAAAACAAAACCAAAAGTTATTATGATTAAAAAGGTGTAAAGTTGCGTAATCATTTTAAGACAGGTAGTTTGATAAGATATCAATTTAAACAAAAGATATCTGGCAATCTGGCATAATAATAAAGATAATTGGGCCACGTTCTATAAAATAAAAAAATAAGATAGACGATGTATTATTCGCAATATGATTTATTTGAAACCCGATAAAAGCTCAAAAACCATAGATTACCAATTTAATAATTTACGAACTAATAAATTTGTATACGATAATACATGTGAAAATACTATTAATGATACGTTAAAACCCGTAGTTGTAGATAATGAAAAAACATCAAGTTTTGGCAGAACTATTCGACCGCCGAATAGATATACTGCAGAATAGTTTCTAGTTTTTATTTTATTATCATTTAATAGTTTTCTTTTAAAATTACTTAATTAGTTAGTTTCAAGATAGTTAGTAATTAGTTTACAGTACGAAAAGTAAAATAAAGAAAGGTAGATGTTATATTTAAATGTAAGTTTAAGTTTATTATATAAAACAGGTTTTAAAAAGTTCAGTTCATCTCCAGACGTGGTTTGATTTACATGACACCGTTTGATGTTAAAGATGATATTCACAATAACTGGGAGCTCACTGGAGCTGGAAGCGGCTCCAGGTTTTCAAATTCTCTCTGCTAATGCGCATCTCTATTTCAGATTTCTAACAGCAGAGGTGCCATCTTTATGTAGAAAGATTAATAATATCGAACGGCGGGAAATGTTAGTTGAAAGATAATTATAGAGAAGAATTAATATTAAGACTTGGTTTAGTTTTAATTGTTATTCAGCGCTAGATGATTGCACATTTTTGTTTAACTAAAAGTAGAACTAACTCTATGTAACATGAGTTTCGTTGGTGAATTTATCGATATTTGTGAGATCTATTAATGTTAGGGGTGGGGATGCGGATATCATTAATCCGTACCGCGTTTCCTCTTCCTCTTTCGTTATCGATCCTTGGTGTAGTACACAGGTGTAATTTTTAGTAAAGCTTAACCGCATGGTTGTAGAAGATTTTTATTGAAGAATCTCATTAATTGGTTTTGGAGATCTTCTTGTCGTAGAACAAATCGACAAGAAGATCTAAACTAATCTGGTCAATTGTTATTGGCGTTCCTGGTTCCGTTTTAATCAACACGGCTACACGTTTATCTTAAGGTAAAAATATTCTACTAAATATTATTTTCAGGGCTCGATCTTTTAGTTGTTTCCTTTTTCTTTTGTGCATTTTTATTGAATTTGGTGATTTTTATTGATTTGTAAATTTGAGGACCCTGATAAATTTTCCATTCGAGTTCGAGACGCCATTTTGGACGCCCTCTAAAACAACATAGTTACATCCGTTTCAAGGCAATGTTTGTATATAAGAGGTTGTCTAGGTTTATTATTATTCTGTGGTATGGTTGCGTACCATACCACAGAATAACCAGAAGTGACACTGGCGGTATCCCACCAAATCTGACGTCATATTATTGCGAGGAAGCAAGGTATGGCTGCTATTGGTGGTAAATTAAGTTGTCTCTCTCATTCATTGTGCGTTTATGGCGCCTACGGATCCTCGCGATATGATGGCGGATTTTAAATCGAGGTCATAAAACGAGATGCTGCCAACATCAAAAGAATCGACGTCAGTGTCACATCTGGTTATTCTGTGACCATACTGCGCATTACGTAATTGGCGGAAAATAATACCGGGAAATAATTCAAATTTTTAAAATAATGAATTTGAATTATTTTAATATATTTAGTGTGGTATATAATTAACTGCGGTAGGAAAACGGAAAATAATTCAATTTAATTTTTGATATAAATTCACTTATCACAAAATAATTGAGGGAAACTAAAGTAGTAATTGATTTATGTTATACCAGAGAAGACACTTCAGCTCTCACTAAACATGACCTTGAGGTTGCGCGCGCAATCCGCCTCCTCTTTCGTCACGAAACACTCCCGCTCTTACGTCTCACCAACAAAACTAAAATCAAAGTATTGCAGTATAGGAACCTATGTATATAAACCTTGTGTCCAAGGTAGATGAATGTAAGGTATGCTTACGCGCAGAAAGTGATGATGCGCGGAAGCCAATTACTGGCGCGATTTTTAAAAGGTTAATGAGAAGCTAGTAACCCCAATATACATTACTGGATTTAATTACGTTACTCAAAAATAAATTAAAATCATTCAAAGAGCACATAACACGCGTTTTTCAATCATCTCCACACACAAAATAAAATCTTACTTTTAACACTTATATCTTAAATAACTATTCTATAGGTAGAACTGAGTAAATGTTATCCATTATTATCACTTATTAATATTTAAATAAATAGAAAAAATTGTACTTACAAGGACATCAGAACTGTCCCTCACCGATTTTGTTGCAATTTGGTACAGCGATAGTATGGCCAAAAATAAGGTTTACGTATTTTTTTATACGTGCTAATAAAGCCCCTGGGGCGAGTTATAAGGGTTGGAAATCGGGGCGAAATATATATATTCGCTTATAGACTGAAAACGAAAATAGGTATCGAAATGTGGTAAATGTAAACTGATATTCATTTTCAAAGAGCTTTCCATTGATATATCACACATATATCTGAGGACTTCAGGGGGTAAACTACCCCTAGTTTTTTGGAATATTTTAAAAACTACCCTGTCGATTTCGGCGATATTATGTGTCCTTATAGTACGTTTAAAAATATTAATGACGTGTTTTTTCTTATTTGCCTCTGACCATCCCCTGCAAAGTTACGGGGTATGATAGATAACCCCTTTCCTTAACCTTTCGGCAGGCGCGCCTATTTTTATTACACGAGCAGGTTAATTCACAAAAAAAAAACAATATAGAGAATACACGACACTTTATTGTTATATTTTATGTGTTTACAATAACATAATAACATAATGAACAACTAATAAATCAATTATGAGTCAGAGTCTGAATGCATTTCACAAGTCGAGCAAGTTATCATAGTTTTTGAGTGTTTTTTACATATGAATTGCTTACATTTACAACATTTTTGTGTAGTATTTGTATTTGTACACAATTTACACCTCCCTGGTTTTTTAGATTGAGTTGATTGTGTTTCCGACGTCCCGCACTCAGCGCCTCGAATATCCTTTGGCAGCGAAATTATTTGAGCTCTCATAATTAGTTGCTCTTTCATAAAAGCAATTGCTAAATTACTTAAGAAAATTCTTCGACGACACTGATTTCCCGTAGAATGTTTTGTAAAATACAATATTTGCGAGTTTATTCCTGCTATATTTAGCAGCGTAAAAAACAGGGCTAATGGCCATCGTCTAGTGACCTTCGAAATAGAGTAGGCAGAGCACATCTTATCAACCGTATCTACTGCTCCTTTTGTTTGATTATAACTTAAAATTATTTCGGGTTTATGAGATTCTTCGTCAACTTCCGGTAAGTCGTGCATCGTTGATAATAATATAACGGCTTTGTTTTTTCTTGGGACATAAGAGACTAATGCAGTATCTTGTTGAAAGCCAAATAAAGATGATTGAGGTTGACGATTTTTATTTGGCACAAACTCCGGAGAAATTTCACGTTTGTTTTTACGTAATGTTCCGATGAATGTAATTTTTTTTTCTAGAAGATATTTAGCTAAGGTTAAGCTACTATATCAATTGTCCGTCGTTAGGTTTCTACCAGAATTTTCAATTGGTGTTATTAACCGTTTCACAATGTCGATGGGTGAATTGGAAACTTTATAAATTCCATTTGGTTGTTGCCCACAATAAATTTCAAAGTTGCTGGTATAAAAAGATTTGGCATCGCACATGGCAAAAATTTTTATACCGTATTTAGTAGGTTTGCTTGGTATATATTGCACAAAACTACATCTACCTCTAAACGAGTGCAACATTTCGTCAATGGTTACATATTCGCTAACGTTATAACTGTTTTTACAATTATTGACAAAGGAATCAAGGATTGATCTGATTGGAGCCAACTTATCCGTTTTCTTCCTTTCATTCCTTGTTGATTTATCATCAAAACGAAGACTTCTCAACAGAAATAAAAATCGCTTGGAACCCATTACTGCTCGGAGAATTTGAATGCCGGTGCCATCACTATTCCACAGATCTATCACGTTTACATGAGATCCTTTCTTCGTGCCAATCAAGAAAAGAGTTCCAAATAAAGCTAATATTTCGCAAATTGTTGTATTTTGGCAGTCTCGTTCCCTCGAATATGAAATCGTATTACGTTTGGATTCGATGTATTTATTTGTATATCGGACAATATCGTTGATTATGTTTGGAGTAATAATTGCTTGAAATGCACTTATTTCGTCGGTAATGTTCCGTGTTTTTGTTGTAAGTCCAGGTAGAACTTTTACGATATTTTTACCCCTAATTTTCGAAGGTCGCTTATTAGGATTTTTATACCATTTCAATGATTCGTCATCTTGTTGGTTTACCTCAGACTTGCTCGCCGAACTTGTCTTTTTTATTACTTTCGGTTTTCCTCTTCCTAGAAAAAAGTCACCACTTCTTGTGTGTGCTTCCTCTGTTTCATTGGCGCTCTGCTCTGAGTCACTATCATGTTCACTTTGCACAATTTCTTCTTCTTCATCGGATATATCGCTATCGTCGATACTTTCCTTAGGTTCCTCTTCCAAAAAATCTAACAAGCCATCTCTCAAATTATCATTTCCTGACATTCTGAATAAAAATAAAGAGATCATTCAGGTAAAAATTATCTAAATAAATCCTAAGTTTTCAGCGTTAATTTCGTGTTTTAAAAATAAAGATTTCAAAATATTAACCTACCTTAATTAATTAACAATAACACGAACAGGCGCGTACGTGTATTTTGTACACAAACTCACTTAATCTCACTAATTTATTTTTTTTTGTAATTTCTAAGCCTCTCAAAAAATTTTCAACCGTAGCCTTCAAAAGACAAATTAACTCTAAAGGAATACCTGCTAAAGAAAGGTTTATTTCTCCGGAAATTATGTCATTCTACCCCTTAAACACAATTGTGTGTACTTTGTACACAAGCGCGCCCGCCGGAAGGTTAAGAATAATGTGATAAACTGTTACACTTTTGAACAATATTTTGAAGAAAACTATTAATTAGATGTAAATTAAGATTTACGCAGTAAAATAAACCCTATACGACATTAAGGGGTGGCTGGGGTTAACTACCCTAACCATCCCAAAAATTATTCTTTTTTTCGAAAATTGTCGATTTTGGTGCAATTTACCACGATGATTTTTTTATACGTTAGGTAGTACTACTGTAAGAACTTACAAGGGTTAGAAGTTTGGGGTAGAAAATATATTTTCGCTAATAACTTTCATACTCCTACAGAAAAAGCTTTTTTATCCTTATTCTATTTAAATAACACAAAAGTTAGGATAATTATACAGCGTGCCCATTATGTATGGAATATAGCATATATCTTGATAAGTATCAACTTTATAAAAAAACATTTTATACAAAAGTTGTTTAATATTTTATTTGCCATAATAAGACTGCATTCAATTGTTTTCAATTCAGAAAACAAATGAGTAACGAATAATAGTTACATTTTTTTAAATGGCAGTGTACTCTTTCGTTAGGCTCATTTAATACAATAGTACTGCCTAACGTATAAAAAAATCATTGTGATAAATTGGACCAAAATCGACAAACAATTTTCGCAAAAAAAAAAGAAATTTTTGTCGTATAGGGTTTATTTTACTGCGTAAATCTTAATTTACATCTAATTAATAGTTTTCTTCAAAATATTGTTCAAAAGTGTAACAGTTTATCACATTATTCTTAAGGAAAGGGGTTATCTATCATACCCCGTAACTTTGCAGGGGATGGTCAGAGGCAAATAAGAAAAAACACGTCATTAATATTTTTAAACGTACTATAAGGACACATAATATCGCCAAAATCGACAGGGTAGTTTTTAAAATATTCCAAAAAACTAGGGGTAGTTTACCCCCTGAAGTCCTCAGATATATGTGTGATATATCAATGGAAAGCTCTTTGAAAATGAATATCAGTTTACATTTACCACATTTCGATACCTATTTTCGTTTTCAGTCTATAAGCGAATATATATATTTCGCCCCGATTTCCAACCCTTATAACTCGCCCCAGGGGCTTTATTAGCACGTATAAAAAAATACGTAAACCTTATTTTTGGCCATACTATCGCTGTACCAAATTTCAACAAAATAGGTGAGGGACAGTTCTGATACTTCCCTTGTTAGTGATAATATTATTACTATATATAAAAATAGTATTACTAAATATTATTACTATATATATGATTATTAATATTATCACTAAGTACATTTTTTCTATTTATTTAAATATAGGTAGAAAGGTAAAATAAAACCAGCTTATTATCTTAAAAATTTCGGCATATATTAAGATTAGCAGTCCCTCTTAAAAATCAATGTTTTTTTCTTTAATCGGTAGGAAATGACTCAAAAGATGCGTTAATGATAAAAAAAGTGCGCAAAAGTGCAACATTTACCGAAAAATCACTTTAAAGTTGCGATTTAACGTTTCTTTGGGAAGTTAAAAGCAATGTTAAATATGAATTTTCGTATTAGATAACAACAAACTTGTATCCGTAACTTTCTATGTACTTTCTTATCTGACATATTTCTTATTATTAGAGATAGCGAAAAACTAAATGCGCCATTTAAAAGCTTGATTCTTTCTCTATATGAAACCGGTCTTTGTCTGTTGATAAGTAATACTAAGATCAATCTGTACTTAAAGTACAAAGCGGTGGCTCTGTACTTAGATTAAATAGCTTAAAATTACCAAACTTCAAGCCTTTGTGCAATTTTTATCAAACCGAATTTTAAAAAACTATTATCGCATTCAGAAAGAGCGCTCTTTAAATTAATTTTTGTTGGTCAAACTTCTATCAAACTATAGAAGTATAGATCTATCCTATCTACAATTTTCTGCTCTTTCTAATGGTGTATAACACGCGGCGATCGCTGCTTGGTTATAGAGTTTTTTCCTGGTGATATAAGAAAGTTATTGATTCCAACAATGTTTAAAAGTAGCTAAGACGTGTGAATATGGTAATTTTTTGACCAAAAACGTCCTTGTGCAAGTCTATAACTTCAAGATATACTTCTATAGTTTTCCTCATATCAAATAAGCAAGTTGTTTAGAGGTAGAGCAATTAAACGTTTCTGTATATAGAGATGTATATTAAAGGTGATTTAACCATGATGCTAATAGATATTGACCGACAAAAACCCGGATTAAGATATTTGAAGGAGCGTTCTTTCTGATTGTGAACACAGTTTTTTAAAATTCGGTTTGATAACAATTGCACAATGGCTTGAAGTTTGGTAATATTAAGTTATTTTACGTACAGAACGGTGTTCTTCATCAAGAAAGAATCAAGCTTTCAAATGGTGCATTTAGTTTTCCGCTATCTCTAATAATAAGAAAGGTATCAACTAATAAAATAGATAGGAAATTACGGGTAAAAGTTTGTTGATGGAAGTGATTATTTATTTTTTATCTGGTGGGCGCTGGTTAACAACAAAATCTTGGTTTTACGTTTCCATAAACTTTCTTATTAATTACACTTAAACTATACATATAAATTGCGATTAGTTATATAGGGAGCCTTGCTCCGCGTGTATTGAAGGGGTACTGTTTCGGTGGGTGTTAAATCGAAGACTGAATAACTGATACGAGTTGAGCTCGCAGGCTCCTTCTTTATTTTAGGTCATAACTAAAAACCCTTACCTAAACACCGAAATATACACCCCAACGCATTCCCACACTTAACTCCACCCAATAAATAATGCGATAAAAGACCCTAATATTGCGACTCGAGACACTTCAAATCTAGACTAAACAAATGAGGCGATACAAATAAATCCAATATAAATGAACTAATATAATATAAACCTATCAACTCTAATATAAATTAACCAATATAATATAAAATCTAACATGCTCCCCGCCTTGAAAGAACTACCTTTCAACAAATAATAACACAAATTCACAATAAGGACTCAACATCAAAATGTATGAAACAAAATCGAAAAATTAAATTTACACGACTGAGTGATTAATCGCGCACACACAATTCACGCAATCACAAGCAATCACGTTAATGAAACCCAAGACTGCTATTCCATTGGTAGTGGACACAGTCTGACCGTGGCCCTTTTGACGATCCCATTTTGTGTGCGTAGCGTGGCCACTCGTGCGACTCCATCCTTACCGCAATACAATTCTATAATTCGGCCAGTAAGCCACTTTAAAACAGGCAAATTATCTTCCTTTATTAACGCCAATTGGCCCACCTTTAGGTTAGCGTCACCCGTTGACCACTTGTGGCGACTCTGCAGCTCAGACAAATATTCTTTGGACCACCTGATCCAAAAATGTTGTTGAATCTGCTGGACGCGATGGAATTGCGATAAGCGGTTTTCATTGTTGTGACTCAAACCTGGATCTGGTGGGAAAGTAAGTTTCCCACCAATTAGAAAATGTGCCGGGGCTGATGGAGTCGTATCGTTGGGATCGGTGGATAATGTGGTTAATGGCCGGGAATCAAGGATGGCCTCAATCTGAACAAGTGATGTATAAAAATTTTCGTACGTAAACGAGGCATTGCTGGTAACCCGACGTGAATGAAATTTTACTGACTTAACACCGCCGTCCCATAATCCACCAAAGAATGGCGAGTTAGGGGGAATAAACGACCTACTAATAGAAGCGTTTTCAATCAGTGTTTTGAGTTCGCTAGAGTTATCAATCAAGAACTGACTTAACTCCTGTAATTCGCGGTTACCACCCACGAACTTAGTTCCGCTATCAGAGAACATTCGATTCGGTTTCCCGCGCCTAGCTGAACGTCGCCGAAGAGCAGCAATAAAACACTCTTTACTAATTGTAAGTTCGGTTGGATTGATTAAACAGACACGGTAAATTTTTTGTATATCCGCGGTAGCTACGTGCGCGTATTTCCTAAACCGTTTCAAGGCACTGAACAAGTCAGGCTGTAATATAGGCCCTACTATCTGACAATCATTAAGCGAATATCCCATTGACGTGGGACATGATGTATCGAAAACGACCCTTGTGATGGCACTATTTTCATTTAACACCCTGTGCGATATGTAATAACCTTCGCGTGTATCAACAATCTTTCTTAATTGACCCAACTCCAAATACTCTCGCATAAATGTATGACATTGCTCACCGAATTCACGATTTTGTGTGCATTTCCGCTCGATACCCATCAAACTATTTTCCGCGGTTTTATACGATTCGCCCAATCGATCTAAACTTTCCTTTGGCGGTATCGAAACAATGAATCGTCCGTCTTCTGCACGTTTAGTGGTTTTGTTAAAATGATTTTCGCAAAATATTTCATTTTTCGATGAGTGAACTAACCCTTCAATCTCCTCGATTTCCCAAAACCGCGCCAACTGCTTATTTATTACGGAATTGTCATCCTTACAAATTAAATTACACCGCACCGAATGTGCCGCGCTCGCTTGTATCGGCCCCGAAACGATCCACCCCAAACGGGTGTTCTGCATGATAGGCCCTTTTGCAAGTTTGATTTGCCCGACGCACAACAAATTCCAAAAATAATCAGCCCCGATTAGCATATCTATTTTATCAGATTTATTGAACAATGGATCCGCCAAGCGAATGTGTGTAGGTATTTTTAAAGTGTTTGCGTTTATTTCAAAATTGGGTAAATCATTCGCGATTGTTGTTATAACCAAACAATTAACCTTAAGTGAAAAATCCGTGCAGTGTGAATGTATTCGCAATGAACAAGAACTCGTTATTGTTGACTGTGTTTGATTTATTGTTGCTACATTAACGTTTGTTGCTGTTCTAGCCAACCTTAACCGCTTGCAAGCTTCTACCGAAAGAAAACTACTTTGACTGCCCGGATCCAAGAGTGCGCGTAATGAATGTTTTTTGTTATGTCTATCGAATGCGTGAACAGTTACGGTGGAGAGTAAGATGTTTGAATGATTTGCATGCTGTGCGAAATTTAGACTGTGTGCTTGGGTGGATGTCGTTGGTTGTGGTGGTGAATCTGAGCGATCGTGCGTCAAATGAAGTAAGGTATGATGACGAGAATTGCACCGTTTACAAGAGCTCGAACGGCATTGTTTAACAAAATGTCCCGACCGAAGACAATTCATACACACCTTTAATTGTTTGACCCGGTCTATACGGCCCTGAACCGTAAGTTTAGTGAAATTTGAACATTCCTGTATGTAATGTTCCCCATTGCAGTTTACACAACGCTTAACACCCGAATTAGCAACCAAAACCGTTTTTGATTTCGGTTTTGATTTATCGATTATCCGCTTACCCGAACCGTTTTCCAAAGTTTCCAATAAATCAGCGCGTTCTTTCAAAAACCCTAACAAATTTTCTAAATTCGCTTTGTTTAAACCGGACTTTTTCCTTTCCCACTCCCGATTGGAATCAGCGTCCAATTTCGACACGGCTAAATAAATAAGTAGCGTGTCCCAATTATCCGTAGGTTCATTTAATGCAGCTAAAGCGCGCAGATGTTTACGAAAGTCGTCAATAAAACTTCGAATCGGCTGTGGATTATCACCCGAAACCCCTTCAATTTCGAACAATGCCTTAACGTGATTATGAATTAATATCCGCGGGTTATCATAACGCTCGCGAATCAACCCCCAAGCGACTTCATAGTTAGAATTTGTCAATTCTAAGCTTTCGATAACCTGACGAGCATTACCGGTCAGTGCCGACAGTAAGTAATGAAATTTTTGAATGTCGTTGATCATTGGGTTGTTATGAATTAATGATTCGAAAATGTCTCTAAACCCTAGCCATGCGTCGTAACCACCGTCAAACTTTGGTAAATCTATAACCGGTAGCTTTACATGTTGATCCGGGGAAGGTCCTACAATGAACGACGAATCGGCGCATATATTTCTATTTGTCAAAATTCGCTTAGCTTTAGCCGTATTTGCGTAAAAACTCGCCTCGAATGTCTCCCTCTCCGCGTTTTGTGACTCGCCATCAACGCTTAACAAATCTATTTCACCCTGAATTTCCTCGAACTCATCGATAAGATTAATTGCCCGATTGTATCTTTGTTCTAACTCTAACGAAAGTTCCTGATTAATACCGCTTTCTCTGATATTCGATTCAAATTTTATTACAAATTTCGCAAAATTCGTGAGTTTGCCCTTGACAATACCTCGTTTTTTAGTTAAATTTTCTGACTGACTCATGATCGCGATTGACAAGTTTCAGATTGAGAACGATAAAGGAGAAAGCAAAGGGACTTACGGTACTTGTTTCAATGGCGTTGGTCGCTTCCAGTACGTGATGAACGAATTTCTTCTATCTCGAATTTGTTGGGAGTTGCATGAAGTAGAAATTCGGTTTTCAAACACTCCTGGCGAATGTTCTCCAAAAAGCTGCGTAACTGGCGGGCCAACGTTGGCGAATTTAATTTAATTTTACACGCCGCATCAAGGAACCGAAGACACTTAAATCTTCTTATATTTTCCCTATCCGGCTCGAAGGACCATTTATGGTTATTTATTTTTTATCTGGTGGGCGCTGGTTAACAACAAAATCTTGGTTTTACGTTTCCATAAACTTTATTATTAATTACACTTAAACTATACATATAAATTGCGATTAGTTATATAGGGAGCCTTGCTCCGCGTGTATTGAAGGGGTACTGTTTCGGTGGGTGTTAAATCGAAGACTGAATAACTGATACGAGTTGAGCTCGCAGGCTCCTTCTTTATTTTAGGTCATAACTAAAAACCCTTACCTAAACACCGAAATATACACCCCAACGCATTCCCACACTTAACTCCACCCAATAAATAATGCGATAAAAGACCCTAATATTGCGACTCGAGACACTTCAAATCTAGACTAAACAAATGAGGCGATACAAATAAATACAATATAAATGAACTAACATAATATAAACCTATCAACTCTAATATAAATTAACCAATATAATATAAAATCTAACAGGAAGGTTTGTTGCTATCGTCACACGGGTTATTTATTTATTTTTATTTTGTAACCATGTATACACATGTCTTTTTTAATAACTATTTTAATTTAAGTAAACTACTATTAAATAAGCTACTATACTTATTTATCATTTATATTTACAACATAAAGATATTCCAGTCGTTTGACAGATCAATTGATACACAATCTATTAACACAAAGTCTATTAACACACATTTGGTAGAAACAATTCTATCTAACGACAGGTAATTGTCGTTATGCATTGATAGCTTAAGAAATAAAGTTTTCATCAGAAAATATGTTGTAATCTCAATAAGTTTAGTGAAAATAACTTTTTATTTTGTGCGTGGATATAAATTAAACAATTTCAGGTTAGGATTTAATATTAAAATGCATATTTAACATTGCTTTTAACTTCCAAAAAGAAACGTCAAATCGCAATTTTAAAGTGATTTTTCGGTAAGTACTGCACTTTTGCGCACTTTTATTTTATCATTAATACATCTTTTGAGTTATTTCCTACCAATTAAAAAAAAATCATCGATTTTTAAGAGGGACAGCTATTCTTTAATTATTCCAAAATTTCTTAATTTTATTTTTTCTTTGTACGTGATTAATACTAAATTTTTTGCTTTAAATCATGAAGTCTTATACATATAGGACATGATTCTTATAAATGGTTCCGTTGACAACGATTTTTTATGATATTTATTAAATGCATGCCAGATCTCTTTTACCAATATGTACAATTCTTCTTTTGGGTATAACAAGTGTCCTTTTGATAATGTATGTGTCCATGAAAATTCCTTCTTGTTAATATTCATTTCCTGCTCTAGGTACAATTGATATTTGCTTTCGTATTTGAAGGCTATAACTCGTCTTCTACCTCAAAATCTTCATTTTCTACCTAAAATTCGTCAAAATTCTCTAACAGTTGAAGGTAATCCTCTTGATTCTGTAATTCTGTAACGAAGGAAGTAATACTGGCCACAATATCTTCCTCTGGTTTGTCAACTTGGGTTTGATTCTGTTCTACAACATTCAAATTGCCCATGAAGTCAGTCACAAACATCCTTGTGGAGTCCGGTTCAAAACAGCGAGTAGAACGCACACGTGGTGTTGTGTCCCAGCTTTATCGAGTGATTTAGGTGGTTTATCTTTGGTTGAGAATTATCATTTTTCGCTTATTGGCATAAAGGTTAGTACCGATTCTTTCGGTCTAATTTTTTCAAAGGTTTCAGTTTTGGTTTCTCTACTAATTGAATTTTGGTTACGAATTGGTTGGTTACATTAATTCTCCTGGTTTATGCTGGTTGACCTAGAGTGCTAGTCGGCGCAGCGGTGATGGCCGAAGAGGCCGGCCCGCCCGGGTCTACTACAGAGTTGGGCCAGTTTTTTGATCTCACAGCAGAGAAGGATGTTGATGTCGCGACGATTATTTCCGTGGACGGAGGTAATCGCACGAATTATTCTACTGTTGTCAAATCGTTAAACACAAATACCGAAAGTAATTCGTCATTTGCTTCACTACTAACAAAAGGCGTAAAAAACAATTTCCCTGATAGAGAACAAGCAATAATTTTTGATGCAATTGAGGGTCAGTTAATCGGTCCGCGTAATGTTTTGTTTGCATCGCGAGTATCAAACAATATAATATGCATATATCTTTCATCAGCTCAGCTGGTGGAAACCTTCGTAAAAGAACACCAGTGAATTATGTTAAATAAGCAGTTTATAAAGGCTAGACGTTTGGTATCTCCTGCCAAACGAATAATTATCTCAAACGTATCCCCCTGCACACCTCACGGGGTGATAGATCGTGAATTAAAACAAATGGGATTAAAAGTCGTCAAAATTCAAATGATGATATTCAAGTTATTAATTACGAAACGTTTTGTAAGATTCTAATGGAGGTCAAAGGCAAACAGGAAGCACATCTGGTTGTCTTATCATACACCAACGATTTGGACTCCTTTTTGGAGGTCAGCGGAAAGACCATTAGGTCGATAGCTGTAATAAAGATTTATTTCTCTCTGCTATTAGAATAGTTAAAAGCAATGCATAAAGGGAAGAATGAAACGGTTGGCAAAAAAAATAAAGCCTTTTCACAAGGTGATGTGTATCTTAGCACTTCCCAGGAAGAATATTCAACAGACACATCTGAATTGTAAGTGTTTGCTTGGATTCTTTTATAAAAACTTTTACTTACTTTATTTAATTAAAAACAAAACAAACATAAAGGAATGATCGGTGGTAAGAATTCAAAACTCAAGATTCTACGATGGAATTGTCAATCTGCTGTTGCAAAAAGAGAAAATATCGACTTCTTATTATCGGAATGTTCTATGACATTGCAATGTTTTCAGAAACTTGGTATAGAGATGGCAGTAGTGTTACGAATAGACATTTTGACATCATACGGAAAGACAGAAACGATGGTTACGGCGCGGTTGCAATCTTTGTTAAAAAAGGTCTACAATATAAAATATTATCATTTAGTACGCAAATAAAACAACTAGACGTTTGCGGAATTACATTGATGCAGTCAAATATATCAGTTGTGTCAATTTATCGAACTAGTGACTGCCGGATATCCTTAGAAGGTGCCGTTTCCTTGCATTGTTGGTGGGGATTTCAATGCTCATCAACAATGCTTTGGTTCACACAAAAATGATAACGCGGGCAATGTTTTGGTAAAAGCTATCGATGAGGTGGGCCTTGTTTACTTGAATGATGGATCACCAACACATTTAACCCATCCTGGGCTAGGACTATCTGCAGTCGATTTAACTTTGGTATCATCCCCGATCGCTCCTAGAATCACATGGGAAATCTTAAACGACTTCTATACATCGGACCATTTTCCTATAATGATGACGCTTTTACTCAACTACGATAGGAATTCAGTTATACAGCCATCAAGAAAATGGAAAATTGACACAAATAAATTTCCGGATTACTCAAAACATATTAAGCAAACGCTAAGAGACTCCTCTTGTCCGAATGATGTGGAACAAAAAATTGATTTTGTCATTGAATGTATACATTCTGCCTCGGACAAAGTGTTTTCGAAGAGAAAGCGATTCAAAATCAAAAATTGTAGGCTTCCTCCTCCTTGGTGGGATAAAGACTGCCAAAGAGTAGTTGATCAGAGAAGAGTTCTTCTAAATGAATACAAGGCAAACCGAACGTTGGAGGGTTATTTGAAGTATAAAGAAAGCATGGCGTAGTCTAAAAAACTCTTGTTCTTGGTTGGCGACGATACTGTGAAAATCTCAATCAGAATACTCTTTCAGCAGAAATCTGGAAGTCCATAAAAACTTTAGAGAGGACGTTTGTGGGACGAAATGCTCCACCTCCGGAATTTGTAGGCAAAGTATTTCATGATTTAACACCTCAGCCTAGATGAAAACAAGATTTTACGTAAGATTAAGCAAAAAATTAAAACTAATTCACTCATTGTTACCAATAACCTCTGTATATTGAGAAAACTTTAAGATTTTTTAACGAAAACAAGTTTATAGAAATCAAAGGGAATCCTAATTCAACTTTTAATACTAAAGTTAAAAAAATAACAAAAAAAGATTTTCAAAAAGACAAGATTTTCTTAAACAAAATAATGTCAAAATTTTCAATTTCCTACCAATGATTCCAAAAATTCCTCTAGTTTATTCTTTATTGAAGCTGCACAAAAGTAACTATACTAAAAAAATAACTTATCAAAATTTGTAATTCAATTTTTTAAACAAGTAATTAATTTTAAAGCAGATTACACTAGCAATAATTTAATCTTTCCACCAGCCCCATTAAAGAAACTTTACAGATGGCTAAAACTATACTTACAAACAAAATTAATTCAAGCGAGATCGAACATGTTTATAAACTATTAAAGATTTGCACTGAACAAAACTTTTGCCAGTTTAACGAAGGTCTTCCCATGGGATCTCCATTGAGCGGTCTCTCTTTAGTAACACCGTTAATAATAACATTATTTTATGGCGCAGATATGTCGATGACATATTAGTAGTTTGGAATGACAACGGTTTGAATTTAATTTAAGATTTTCATTCTTACACCAATACTTTACTACACAAAAATATAAAATTCACCATAGAATTTGAGAACAATAGTAAACAAAATTTTTTAGACAACTGAAAACTTGAAATGATGTAAAAAAGTGTTTTTTCAATTAGGAATTATAATATTCAATCTATTTCTACCCAACAAGGGTTATTGATTTAGTGAAAGACCATTGACCCATTGATTTACTTCTTGTGGTATTTTTAAATTTGGTTTGAATTTTTGATACAGCATTAGTACGGTTACAAGCTTCATCAAACGTTAGTGTACCGCTTGCAGTCAACAGATCAGCCTGAATCTTCTCGTCATTCAATCCACAAATAAATCGATCACGTAGTGCTTCGTTGAAATAAACTTTAAAATTGCACCTTTCAGACATTTTGTTTAGACGGACAATAAAACTTTGCAGGGACTCGTCAGATTCTTGTTTAGCGTTAGAATTTGAATCTTGCAGTAATAACGGTGCCAAATGACTTTGTAGTGCCTTAATTAAAACGCCATAACTTTATTATATTGTATTAATGGTGTGTATAACAAGTAAGCAATAATATTTCTTTGTACAGGATGACTTCGATTATGAAGCTAAAGAAGATGACGTCAATGAAGAAACTAGTTTTAAAAATTCTTTTTATACTACACTGCAGCCATTTCTACCAACCTATATTGAAAATTAATTATTTTTTATGGACTTTTGTATCAACTTTGAGTACCTCGTGTAGACATATGAAGTATGGCACAAAATTATAATATCAAAATGGTCCCTTTAGAATTGTACGAAGAATGTAGCTACATCTAGATTATCCGTCAATATATACAGCTTGCACTTCTCCTGTCTCTCCGGATTTTGGACAGGAAATTCAAATATGCGAGGATTGGAGGTATTTATTAAACTGTTCTTATACTCAAAATAAGCACATATTCTCAGCATGCTGCTTAAAAAATCACACATTATCTGTAAATATATTCAGGATTTTCTAAATTTATGTACTATTGAAACTTACTTAAGGATATAAAAGCTAATAAACACTTAAGAAGACAATAAGAATACAATAACAGACATAACTACAAGAAACTATTCACAACTAAAACACGACTAAACTGAATATCGGGAGAAACAACAAGAATTAGTTAAGTTAAAATGGAAGAAGCAATGGAATGACCATAAAGAGTGTTCGAAGAAACACCATAAGTCAAGGGAGGAATGTATCGATGATAAAATTAAAATTAACGATCAGAAAAAAATTGTTGATGACAAAATCGGTGATAGATTATGCCCACCTCCCCTTATGTTAGATAAATTCTATCACCATGACGAATAGCGAATAATAAACAATGATTTATTAGAACCACCGATGCTTTGTGCCATAACCGATGAAAAAAATTATGAGAATTTCCAAGATATTAATAATAATAATAAGCGTTGTTTTACCCCAGATTTAAATGATTCTAGTCCGGAAAACTTTTCGTCAAAAAAAAAAAAGAAAAGGTGGGACGCCCAAAAATTCATTACTATCATGGAGTTTATCTACAACATAAACGTTGGTTTCTAATGAGGCTAAAAAGGGTTATGCGAGTGGATTCCTTTTAGTGGCTAAACAAAGGTTACTTGAAAACAGTACGTTTTCGGATACCCCGCTGAGATTAATCGAAAAATCCAATGAACACAAGAAGGAGAAGAATCAAAAAATAGTGGAAACATGTAAAATAAGGTCGAAATTGAAAACTGAACCTATGATTAAGTGTTATCGGCAAGATGATGATGATGATGAAATTGAGGATAAGTTTAAGGAAGATAAATTTAAGGAAAATAAACCTATTGAAAATAAATTTAATGAAAATAAACTTAATGAAAATAAGTTTAATGAAGATAAGGTTAAAGACAAACTGAAACAAGAAAAATTAAAATTGGGTCAAGATAAACTAAGTCAAGAAAATGTTGGTGCAAATCTTCAAAAAAATGTTAAAAATGAAATGAAAGAGATTGACTATCGTTGTCTATTAAAACCGGATAATTTGGATAAAAAGAGAGTTTTAACAGCAATGGGAGGGTTATTTTACGCGGGAGAATTAAAAGCGGTTGAACCGCCCGACGTTTACTTCATAACTTTGGACGGGAACTTTTTTTATTTTAGATTTTGGAAGTTTATCCAAGAAACGAAAAAGAATTAACAGTCGGAACAAGAGTAGCTGCTTATAGGAGTCAAGAATATCGTTGCCTTTATCCCGGAAGTGTGGCAGAACCCGATTCATCTATCTCAAAATTTCTTTCTGTCTATTTCGACGACGGCGATAACGGAAAAATTCCATTGAAAAACATCCGATTACTCCCTTCGGATTATCCCTTCATGGAATATGACCCAAATTCTTCATCGAGCTTAAGCAAGCGTAAAAGAAGAACGTTAACAACGGAAGATTCGAGCGGAAAGAATTCGACTCCACCAACACCGAAGCAAAAATTCAGGATCATTTCGAAATCCAGGAGAGTCACCAAACGGATTCCTCGACGTTTAGGAGTTAGTTAAGGAGCGAAAACATCGGTGTACCGAGGAAAATTGTCAACAGAAAAATAGGAAGCACAAGAAACATCTTCATAAAGACGAGAAAAGCGATGAAAAAAATATTGAAGTACTCAAAATTACTAATGAAGAAATCGATTTCGATTCGAAAAAATTGATTCGAAAGAAATTAATGAAGAAAATGATATTAATGATGAAAATGATTTTAATGTAGAATTAGAAGATGATGTGGTTGCAAATCCCGAAGATGAAATTACAATGGAGTATATCGAGGATACTTTGGATGAAAGCAGCAGGTATTTCGAAATAGACTAGCTTAAACAATTAAAAATAAAAATAAATTAATTAATTATAAGTACGAAGGCTTTCACGGCGGGTGTTAATTAAACTAAAACTAGAACTAACACTAGACCTAGAACTAGAAACTTTCGTGTTAAGCCTTCCTTTTTTTGAAAAAATGTTTGTCGTTTTGGATGCCATGTTGCAACCTTCTTCAGAAACAAGTTCGAAGTGTCACTTCGAATTTGTTTTCTGAAAACATTTTTTCGAAAAACGCACGACTTAACCCGAAAGTTTCTAGTTCTAGGTCTAGTGTTAGTTCTAGTTTTAGTTTAAATTAATTAATTAACTATTTTTTCGTCGATTTCAGCTTTTCTTTTCGACCGCAAGTTCAGATCGTGCCTGTATTGGAATCATCGAAGAACTTTGGGAGATTTTAGGCAATGTGAATTGCCATGTTCGATCGCATTATCACCCAGAAGAAGCAACCGAATACGATATTAAGTTCCAAATTCCCGTAAGAATTAATTTATTTTAATTATTTAATGTAATTAGTTTAATTAAATTCATTTTAGGGTGTATTATTTGAATCGAATCACCCATGAGAACAATGTCCAAACGATTTGAAGGAAATGTGACGTTTTGCAATTAGAACAGTATTTTTAAAGAGGATTAAAAAAATGGAAAAATAAAATTTGACGTTGACAACCGGAGTTACTCAAAACTTTATTGTTTAAACTAAATATATCGTATTTGTACTCCTTTTAATGCAAATTTTGTGAGGATGTCATATATATTAAGTATAATAGTTCATACCATTAAGTAATTAAAAAGTTATTTTAAAATTAAACGAAATAGTTCAAGTTCCGATTATAAACGTCAACTTTAATTTTACAATTTAAAAAAAAATTTCATTAAAAACTCCTTTAAAATGAATGCAAACACGATTAATTTATCTTAGAAAAACAAAGATCAAAAGAAAAAATTAGTAACATGAAGAATTTTTGAGATAACCCCATCGTGTTTGGAGTCATTTTAGAAGACTTTTCGTGAAGATTACGATGCAAAAATGTTAGTAAACGTCGGGCGGTTCAATCGCTTTCAATTCCCAACGATCGTCAACCTCGTAAAATCATTTTCATTATAAATTACAACATTAATATCTTTTTCTTGATTAATTTCTTTCGAATCAATTTCTTCGAATCGAAATCGAATTGGTCAATATTAATTTTGACTATTTCAATATCTTTTTCATCGCTTTTCTCGTTTTTATCAATTTTCCTCGGTAAACCGATGTTTTTGCTTCTTCTTTTCAATCTCTTGGTTTTTCATTTCCTTTTTATACTTGTCATTATTAATATTATTAAACGTCGAGGAATCCGTTTGGTGACTCTTCTGGATTTCATAATAATCCTGAATTTTTGATTCGGTGTTGGTGGAGTCGAATTTTTTCCGCTCGAATCTTCTGTTGTTAACGTTCTTCTTTTACTCTTGCTTAAGCTCGATAAAGAATTTGGGTCAAATTTCATGAAGGGATAATCCGAAGGGAGTAATCGGATGTCTTTCAATGGAATTTTTCCGTTATCGCCCTCGTCGAAATAGACAGAAAGAAATTTTGAGATAGGTGAATCGGGTTCTGCCACACTTCCGGGATAAAGGCAACGATATTTTTGACTCCTATAAGCAGCTACTCTTATTCCAACCGTTAATTCTTTTTCGTTTCTTGGATAAACTTCCAAAATCTAAAATAAAAAAAGTCTCCGTCCAAAGTTATGGAGTAAACGTCGGGCGGTTCAATCGCTTTTAATTCTCCCGCGTAAAATAACCCTCCCATTGCTGTTAAAATTCTCTTTTTATCCAAATCATCCGGTTTTAATAGACAACGATAGTCAATCTCTTTCGTTTTATTTTTAACATTTTTTTGAAGATTTGCACCAACATTTTCTTGACTTAGTTTATCTTGACCCAATTTTAATTTTTCTTGTTTCAGTTTGTCTTTAACCTTATCTTCATTAAACTTATTTTCATTAAGTTTATTTTCATTAAATTTATTTTCAATAAGTTTATTTTCCTTAAATTTATCTTCGTTAAACTTATCCTCAATTTCATCATCGTCATCATCTTGCCGATAACACTTAATCATAAGTTCAGTTTTCAATTTCGACCTTATTTTACATTTCTCCACTATTTTTTGATTCTTCTCCTTCTTGTGTTTATTGGATTCCTCGATTAATCTCAGCGGGGTATCCGAAAAGGTACTGTTTTCAAGTAACCTTTGTTTAGCCACTAAAAGGTATCCACTCGCATAACTTTTCTTAGCCTCATTAGAAACCAACGTTTATGTTGTAGATAAACTCCATGACAATAATGCATTTTTGGGCGTCCCACCTTTTCTTTTTTTTTTTGACGAAAAGTTTTCCGGACTAGAATCATTTAAATCTGGGGTAAAACAACGCTTATTATTATTTCTATTAATATCTTGGAAATTCTCATAATTTTTTTCATCGATTATGGCACAAAGCATCGGTGGTTCTATCAAATCATTGTTTATTATTCGCTGTTCGTCATGGTGATCGAATTTATCAAAAATAGAGGGAGGTGGTCTATCACCGATTTTGTCATCAACAATCTTTTTCTGATCGTTAATTTTAATTTTATCATCGATACATTTCTCTCTTGATTTATGGTGTTTCTTCGAACACTCTTTATGATCATTCGACTGCTTCTTCCGTTTTGACTTAATTAATTCTTGTTGTTTCTCCCGATATTCAGTTTAGTCGTTTTTAAGTGTATTAGTTGTGATTAGTTTCTTATAGTTATGTCTGTTATTGTATTCTGATTGTCTTCTTAAGTGTTTATTAGCTTTTATATCCTCAAGTAAGTTTCAATAGTATATAAATTTAGAAAAGCCTGAATATATTTACAGATAATGTGTGATTTTTTAAGCAGCATGCTGAGAATATGTGCTTATTTTGTGTATAAGAACAGTTTAATACATATCTATATGCAAGGTGTATATATTGACGGATAATCTAGATGCAGCTACATTCTTCGTACAATTCTAAAGGGAACATTTTGATAGTAAAATGTTGTGCCATGCCTCATACGTCTACACGAGGTACTCAAAGTTGATACAAAAGTCCATAAATCATAATTAATTTTCAATATCTGTTGGTAGAAATGGCTGCAGTGTAGTATAAAAAGTATTTTTAAAACTAGTTTCTTCATTGACGTCATCTTCTGTAGCTTCATCATCGAAGTCATCCTGTACAAAGAAATATTATTGCTTATTTGTTATACACACCACTAATACAACATAATACTAATTTTGTTATAACAATACTTAACGTGCAGTTAACTAGCAAGAGGGCCGGAATCTGTATTAGAGAGAGATCATCCTAAAAAGCAGTTAGTAAAAAGAACAAAGAAAGTTGTTGTTAGTCTTAAGTCTAGTTAATCACGTTAATCGACGTAATTAAGTAATAGATAAGAAACTACTGTTTTATTGGGATATACAGGGTGTATCTGAATGACTGCAACAAACTTCAAGGGGTGATTCTTTAGAGAATTTTAAGGGTACTTTGATATATGAACCATGGGCGACTTCGGCTTCCCTGAGGAGCTACACCCCTCCAAAAATTTAGACGAATTTTAGGTAGAAAATGAAGATTTTGAGGTAGAAGACGAGTTATAGCCTTCAAATACGAAAGCAAATATCAATTGTACCTAGAGCAGGAAATGAATATTAACAAGAAGGAATTTTCATGGACACATACATTATCAAAACGACACTTGTTATACCCAAAAGAAGAATTGTACATATTGGTAAAAGAGATCTGGCATGCATTTATTAAATATCATAAAAAAACGTTGTCAACGGAACCATTCATTTTTAAAAGAGTGGCGGACATGGTTTCACAATCATCGAGTCTACCTGAAGAAGTGATCACACAAATAGTAAGAATCATGTCCTATATGTATAAGACTTCATGATTTAAAGCAAAAAAGTTAGTATTAATAACGTACAAAGAAAAAATAAAATTAAAAAATTTTGGAATAATTAAAGAATAGCTGCCCCTCTTAAAAATCGATGTTTTTTTTTAATCGGTAGGAAATGACTCAAAAGATGTGTTAATGATAAAAAAAATGCGCAAAAGTGCAGTACTTACCGAAAAATCACTTTAAAGTTGCGATTTGACGTATCTTTTTGGAAGTTAAAAGCAATGTTAAATATGCATTTTCGTATTAAATTCTAACCTGAAATTGTTTAATTTATACCCACGCACAAAATAAAAAGTTATTTTCACTAAACTTATTGAGATTACAACATATTTTCTGATGAAAACCTTATTTCTTAAGCTATCAATGCATAACGACAATTACCTGTCGTTAGATAGAATTGCTTCTACCAAATGTGTGTTAATAGACTTTGTGTTAACCCTAGCATGTGTATACATGGTTACAAAATAAAAATAAATAAATAACCCGTGTGACGATAGCAACAAACCTTCCAACAACAAACTTTTACCCGTAATTTCCTATCTATTTTATTAGCTGATATCTTTCTTATTATTAGAGATAGCGGAAAACTAAATGCACCATTTGAAAGCTTGATTCTTTCTCTATAAAATCGTCGGTTTCCTCATTTGCCGATATGTTGATATTAAGATCAATAAAAGATGAAGAACACCGTCCTGTGCGTAAAATAGAAGACGATTGAGGGCTGCTCAAAATTCCGAGGAAATTTGAAGTGTCTAAAAAAGACTTTTTATCTTTGGATTTAATTGGTAAGATTAGTAATAGGTGTGAAAGTAGGTTTAAGAGGATAAGTAATGTTACATCAACTCGAAACTTTAGAGTATAAGTTCTTAATTTTAGATTTATTTAAAAATCTAGTTCCTAATGTTTTTGATTTAGTCTCTCTCCAACTTTAATCGTCAGTGCGTTTGTAGGTGACGACCTAAGGGCTCCCAGTATAATGCGATACGTCTGATAGGCAATTTTTTGAAGACAAAACATTGTGGCCGCAGGCAGGGGCATCATAATCCATAATCCGTGTTCCAGTCTCGATCGAATAATGGCCTTGTAAAGTGTGCTCAGCATGAGTGGATCCAGACCCCATTTTGTCGAAGCAATAGATCTTATGAGCTTAATGTCGTCTTTGTCGTTTCGATAATATAGCTTCCAGTTAAGTTTTGCGTCAATGTGAAATCCCAGGTACTTTAAAATTTTCTATCTATTGTATTTCTTGTTTTTCAGATCAGTCTCGGACGATCCAAGTTTTGACATTGTTGTGATCTGTCTTTAGTTTCATTCTTTTTCCTGAAATCAAACTGTGCACCATAGCCGCAAATTTTGTTGGAGCCGCCTTCTCTTCAATAATTTTGATTAAGGTCGGAATATGTACCATGTCATAAGCCATCTTTATATCCATGAAAACTGAAAACAGCGATTTTTTAAGTTTTAGATTTGTTTGAATTTCCGATAAGAGATGAGACGGCATTCTGAACTCTCCTACCTTTTCTAAATCCAAATTGGTGTTCATCAAATATATATTTGTTCTCAAACCACCAGTCCAGTTTGTCCGCTAGGATGCGTTCAAAAATCTTTCTGATGCATGATAACTGGGAGATTGGCCGGTAGCTGGATGCTTCCTTTGGATTTTTTCCAGGTTTCGGAATAGGGACAACGAGAATCTCACTCCACTCGGCGGGCATCATCTTATTATCGCTCTATATTTTGTAGTAAATGATTTGGAGGTCAATTTTATATTCCGTTGTAAGATTCTTTATCACGGTATAGGAAATTTGATCACTTCCTGTAGCGGAGTCTTTCTTGTTATGTATGGCTCTTTCTATCTCTATAATTGTTATTGGGCCTAGACACCCATTATTTACCCCTTCGTTTGGTATGGCTCTTTCAAAATTAAGTTCATCTGCGGATGGGACATACGCCGGGCATAATATGTTTAAGAATTCTTCATTCCATCCATTTTCCGTTGGTGGTCCCGAGCACGAGTCTAAAACTGCTCTCTTATACATCCTGATGTTTCTCCAGATGTTACCCATGGGCGTGTCGCGATTCCATCCATTCGACATCCAAAATCCTTTAAAACTAAAAATTCATGATTTATTTCGTAATCAAATGCAGGGTTTAAAGAACGATTAACTGACCCAATCGATTTTGTAGAGCCAGCTATTCCGTTAATAACTAGTTGTTTATTTGTATTAATGTATAAATAATAATTGACTGTAAAACTTTTGAAAAAATTATGCTTACCGATGCCCCCGTGGCTATGAGAAAAAATAAATCATTTGCCCTATATCGCATACGCGCATAGTTCATACCATTCATATTTAAAATTACATCGTCATATTTCGTTTTATTCACGAAAAAATCTTTCATCGGATCGTGAATTATTTTCTTCCGATGTCATGTTGTCCGCATAATAAGCACTTTGATTTTGTTGCATTTGTCCACGGTTGGACTGAGGAGATGAATAATTATTGTTTCGATAATTAAAATTACCATTATTATTGAGTGTGTAAAATTTTGATTTTGAAATGGTTTATAATTTTGAAAATTTTGAAAACCTCTGTTTCCCCTGTTGGCATTGCCAGCAAAACCTCTCTTACCCTTCTTACCATCATTTAACGCAAGAACCATCATGTAATGATGGTTCTTGCGTTAAATTCACTAGTTAACTTATTCCATATCACTTTTATTTGTGATTGTGTCTGTGTGCTTGTTCTCTATCTTTTGAAACTTGCTTACTATACCAACCAATATTGAAGATTTGCACACCGTCTCAATTGTAAACGCATCAACGGACGGATCGTTTGAATTATACATTTTGACCATATTATATGATAATCAATCGTAATATATTTTTAAATCGTCAACACAAATATAAATTCACTTTAACTATAGCCATCGAGATATACTATATTTACTGGAGTGCGTGCTTTGAACTAGAAAACGAGCCGGACTGGAAAACGACCCCATAACGGCAAAAAGCTTCAGTTATAACATTTATTATTATCGTACGCGTCATTACCGCACATAACATTTATTATATATTTTTTTTTTCCTAAACTATAATAACTTAAACATGTATTATTTGATATTTTTCGTCATTATTGAATAACATTATTTGAATTACTTAGTAAATATTGAATAAATTCATGCTGAATTATATCCATTAGTTAGTACTATTTGTATTTCTTGCCGTTATGGGGTGGGGGAACATGCTGCCGAATCGGACCGTTTTCTCGACCAAGCGAATATCGTGAGCACGCACTCCAGTAAAGTTTATGTATCTCGATGACTATAGCTTTGTTTATTTACTGTCAACTGTTGACACGACGGAACGATGTTGCGTTTGGTAGACAGCAAACACGGTTTCCGGAGAATCAGGATCGCCAACAACACTTGACGATCACTTGACCGGGGTTCAAAGCAGTATGGTGCAACAAGTCACCCGCTGACAAACCGTCCACGGTAATCAGCTGACCAACTGTTCACAACCGGCCCTCATTAAATTGAAACGCGGCCTTCAATGTATTAATGAGAGCGAGTCTATAAAGAAAATTGGAATTCGCGAAGATTTCTTTCTAAAAAATAAAATGAAACTTCCTTAAATAATTTCCCAAGGGTGTGTGCGAACTTGGAAAATCAGTTCATAGATGACGCTAACATACTAAAAAAAAAATAAACCGTTACAAATTGAAATGAAAAGTTTTATTTATTTGTATAGTCTTTTATTATAGAATCGTTTTCACTTCACAAGTAATGTCTTAAAGTTTAAAATTTATTCAAAAAGGAATTCGTCAACAGATTTTTAAATAAATCTAAAATTAAGAACTTATATTCTAAAGTTTCGAGTTGATGTAACATTCCTCATCCTCTTAAACCTACTTTCACACCTATTACTAATCTTACCAATTAAATTCAAAGGTAAAAAGTCTTTTTTAGACACTTCAAATTTTGTCGAACAATTATTGACAGGTCCATTTCTTATTACTTTAACTACACTACTTGGATTTAGGTAATAATTAACTCTTCGTTTTTCCTCGGATTTTTGAGCAGCCCTCAATCGTCTTCGAAGAGTTGTGTGCTCTTGACAAATATCCATCACCTTGGCATATGTTACAGCTGTAACCAAAAGAGATTTCGGATCCAAAAAACCTAGAATTATTATTATTAATTCCACCGGAAACTCTAAAAAGAAAGGTATAACTTGGTTCGTGTAGATCGTCTTCTGGAGAAACATATTGATTAACGTAGTATCACGAGAACTGTCACTTAAAAAAGAACTAACTAAACTGAACTTTACACAGAATTGGAGGTTATTTATATGTGCGGAATAGTAATTAAGGTCGTAATGAGGTCATTAAAAATCACTTAATCAGGTTAATCCAATTCAGCTTTATTTAATTTATAAATAATAACAAAAACAAAACAAAAAAATAATTAAATGCCATTTATCAACACACACAGCGACGAAATTAATGAATAAAGAATTTAAAACACTGAGCAGAACTAGCATTAAATTGGGCCGAAATTCAAAAAAGGTACAATTCAATAAGTGAAGACGTTATTTCCTTCAATAGAGGAGAATTTCTCTTAAAAATACAGGATGGAAAACCTCATGTAAAAATCTTACTACCTCATTAAAAAATAGAAACATTATATCTGAACATAAAGAAAATCAATCACGAAATTTTTCAGTCAAATATGAAAATTCAGAATTATGCTCGGCAATAATTTGCAATGTGAAAACAAAAATAAATGATGACGCTCTAAGCGCATTTCTAGTAGAAAAAAGGATTATATACAGATACAACAAGCCAACACTCAAAGTCCAATCAACAGGGGATGTAAATGCTTTTCAAAGGCTGGTTAAGGAAGGACTTTATTTCATGTCCAAACATTATAAAACAATCGTAACCGACGTGCCTCCACCAGCACCATTACCGTGGGCCAAATGTTCAGCATTCACCCACATAACACAAAACTGCGAAGAAACAACAATCTGCGGTAAATGCAAGGAAAAACATAGTACAGACAAATGCACCACAACTTTACTTACTCAAACTAACTCTATGTATATTCTATGGGATGCTGAACACGGCCCGCATTAACTCCTTTGTGATTTATTCCACTAATACTGTAAAAATAGGAGCAAAACCCCTTTCACGTTACAAGTATATGGTAGATTTAAGTCGTCGCCTTGCTGAATCATGGATGAGAAATCAACTACTACATTGCGCCGAAACATTCGTCAAGATATTGCTCTTATTCTCAATGTTCAAAAAGATGTGGCACCTGTAATTCCTCAAGAGAAAAAGAGAAAAACGTGCTATTTTTGCCCTTGTCAAAAACGACGGATGACAACGACGTACTGTGGATAGTGTGGACATCCAATCTGTGGTGAGCAGCGAGGAAATATATGCCAAGAATGTAGTGGCAACTAACTAATTTATATTATTTTTTACTGATATTTTGTTATCGTATTTTATTATAAAGTTCGCAAAAAACATGTATATAAAACATTTATATTTTTAAAGTTAGAGTTAGGTTTTTAAATAAACATTTTTGTTAAAATGTGAGTTTTTCTTAGCGTCGTAAATTTTACGACAGTCCTGTATTGAGGTATGTTGAAACAAGTCCCTCAATCTATCGTTAAAAAAAATGTTTTTTGAAAAATTCTCGTCTCCCAGGATTACTTAACAAATTGCTTTTTAATGCTACAACTAACAATTTAAATGAAGGCCTTCAGCCACAAACCAATGAACGTATAACGTACAGGAGGTTGATTTACATTCCTGAATTGACTGATAAATTAATAAAAATAGTAAATAAAAATAAAAATAGGAAAGTATTACCCTTTCAAAGTTGATAAAGTTTTTTTTTTAAGTTGAAAGATAAAATTCCCTTTGAATATCAATCTAATATCATCTACTGTGTACCTTGTGGTTCATGTAATCAATGTTAAACTGTTGGTCAAACTGGCCAATGATTAAAAAAACGTTTAAATCAACACAAAGGTGATGTGTTCTGATATTTTTCCCTGTTTCAAGTATAATTTGTAAGTTTTTGTAATGTTTAAATTCATTTCTTTAAATTCAAGTCCTGAAGAAGCTTTAATACAAAAGCGAAATATTGGCATATGAAAAAATAATTGTCGTTTCAATAGTCCTCAATCCTGAAAATAAATTTATTATTCGATGTAATTAATAAGGCTCTCCGATAAGTGTTGAAGCTGCAACCAAATACACACATACTCGTCTAATGCGCTTATGCGCGCGTCGTTTAGGAACCGGGGAAAAAGCGACGTTTTCCGGGCCCGTGCTCGCATTATCAATCAAGTGAATTCCACACGTAAGAACACACGAAAACCTGTAAAACGCGACGCGTCTTTTATAATTATGCTTATGAAATAATTTATGTAAGGTGGGTGGGAAATCATAGTAAAGATAGTAAGAATTTATTCCATTTATTTCATTTATTATTTTCTTCACTTTACCAAACCAGCACCTTCAATTTTAGATCCTGGCTTATTGCCGCGCGTTAATTATTGGTCCTTTGAGATGGATCTATCCGGAATTTGGTCTCTTTCCTTCATATTTTCGCCCACATTTTCACTCAAAATTTTATTTTTGGGGATCGAATCCCTTTCCACCATCTGGTGTCATTCGTCCTTTTCAAGAACCACGTTTTTTCACGGTCTTCGATTCACCAAAACCTATCTTGGTGCACATGTTAGGGTTATCGGACAAGATTTAAACTCTTTTTAGTTTAAAATTACTAATTTATTTTACTTTATTACATGTCTATTGTGTTCGTTAAAACTATGTGGCTACGAATGCTTTTCGCTTAGAATTATTGACTACTTATGTATTTTATTTGCGCCAACAATTCTATTGCTCAGCGTTATTGTAACCACGCGCCGATGGCCAAAGTGTAACTTAACACTTCCGATGACGAAGTGCATTGGACTTTACTTGAACTCGAGAATGTAACAAAACTGTTTAATTGGCAACTTATATAATAACAATAATTTATAATTATGTAACTTTGAATATTAAAATATGTCCATCACAGGTTACCTAAAAAACTAGTTACTGTTATTTTTAGTCATTTTCGAAAGTTATTTTTGGTTACTTACGTTATTTTAAAAATCTAAATACGTCATTCTTCATCATTTCTCGAAAAGAAAAGAAAAACATATACACTGGAGTTATCATTTCCATCATTTCCAAGAATTTTTCTTTTTAGTTTTATTCTTAACGAATTTAATTTACTTTTTCTTTTTCGTTTCTATAGCGAAATTAATCGCCATCCCTCTGGAATCATTTATTACATTTTTTGTACGATTCTCCACTCACTTGGTTCATTCTCTGTGGAATTTTATTTTATATTTCTGTTCGATTTTTCGACTTCTCTTTTTCCTTTGGAAGCATTCTATTTTGGTTTTCTCATTTCATTTTTTTCCTCTTTTGAAACTTTTCCATTTGGTTTCAACCATGGCTGATAAACTTGCTAAATTAACTTTAAAACGTACTATTTTTATTATTTAAATTTCTGAAACCCTCACATTCGGACGTGCCTTAACTACCAATCCTGTTAATCCAATGCAAGATCAAATTTTTACTGAAAGAACAAGCGATGTTTCCAATATCTACGATAATTTTAAAAAGGCGCACAATTCAATTATTGGTGTCTGTGATGAAGCCGATTTTAACGCTCAAGATGCCGTTCGTAAACAAGTGGATTTAGATTACTATGATATTAACGAGTTACTTCACAAATTATCAGAACCATCTACATCAGCAAATGTTCTTTCTCCGGTAAATACAACACCGAAATTGACTAAACTTTAACTATTGTATGTGAAGGTAGAATTATTTTGTACTTTATCGATGTTATATGTTTATTTCATTCTCTGCATGTTTCGAGGATACGAGTCCTCATCATCAGGAAGAATTCCTGTTACAAATACAAATGATCATTAATATTACTTTATTCTAAATTATCTAAGGTTATGTTATTGAATTCGTTAAATATTATAAAATATATCAAAATACAGTAAACTTACGTTAATCTTATAAATATAAATTTCACCATGTTTTATTTCTGCTATTTGTAATCACTGATGGTTTCTGATTATTTCTGTAATTCTTGATGTTTTCTTGTTGTTGTGGCGTGCTTATCTTGGTAATGGAGGATTGTGACGTTTTCGTGTTTTGTTGGTACTATTGAATTTGTACTCTTAGTTATTTTCGTTTCAAGTTTAAGATCTTCAATTTTAAAATCTCAAATTTGAAATTCCAAATTATTCGATTTGAAACCTGCGATTCCTTTCTTAGATTCATCTATTATTTATTCATATTCTTATATATTATTATTATGTTGGGACAGGGTGTAGGTTGTATGTTAGGATTTATGTGGGTTAGGATGGGAATGTAGCCAAAGGGAAGACAATGTTGCAGATCTAGGATGCTACTTACTTTGGTTCTTTCGTTCATTGTCTTTTGTTTTATATTGTGTTGTTGTATATTGTTTTTTTTTTTTTTTTTGTTATTTTCTTTTGTGTCTTGTATGTAATCGGTTATCTTTCTTTTTCGTTTCTTCTTTCTTCTGTATTTCTATATATTCTCTTCTTCTTTGTTATTTTGTGGTATGTTTTGTATGTTCTATATGTTTTTCGTCATTGTATGTTATTAAAATTAATTTGGAATTGGGTCGGGGAAGGATGTATAGGGTTTGAATGGGATGTAGCCGAGGAGGACAAAAGTTGCAGAAGACAAGGTGCTACTTTGTCTTGTTTCCCTCGTTCATTTGTCTGTTGGGTGGTGTGAATGGGGTTTTCAGGAATGTGTATAGAGGACTATTGTAGTTTTGTAATTGTTCATTCAGGCATTGTGTGTTAGGATTATTGTGGATAAATTTCTTTATTTCGTAAGCTTCTAGTAGTTCCATTAGTTTGCCCTTGTTAATATTATGTAAAATCTGTGTATTGTTTTGTTCGTCGAATTCATGGTTTTCGTTGTGTATCAGGTGGTTTCCAAATTTTGATTCATTCCCGGTTTTGTGTTCTTTAATGCGTGTTTTTAACGTTCTTCCGGTTTCTCCTATATATGAAATTATAAAAATTGGCACACGTTTTGCGATCTATACAGAACCATGATACATGAAAACCAGTCACTTTCTCCTATTGCTAAATATCAATATCTACTCACACCGTTAACTGGAGAAGTATTTAATCTGTTGAAGGGATTTCCGGTTACCGATGATAATTATGATATCACCTATAAAACATTAAAAGGGCGTTAACAGAATAAACACCATTTGGCGACGTTTTACATTAACGAAGTCATTAATTTAAAACCTCTGAAGGAGGATTCTGCTAAGGGTTTTCGTTTCCTTATCGAAACATTCCAGGAAAGTGTAGAAGGTTTTTGAACATTGGGCTTTCCCGTCGATCAATGGGACTTTCTGTTATTTAACTTGTTACTTCAAAAAATTAACTCTTCAATAAAAACCACTTTTGAAGCTGAACATGCTGAATTTGAAATCTCGACAAACAACTGATTGCATTTCTGGAAAAGGACAGTACTTTTGACATCAAATAATAAAACTTCCCAGAGCCGTCCAAAAATGAATATTGGGTCAAAGAACTTTCCAATCATTGGTCCAACAACAATATTGGATTTTATCATCCCGGAGCATCATTTACCGAAATATATCCAGATGTATCCGACGTTTTCGGTGTAAACTCAAATCATATGAACCGTTTATGGCGGATCTTCGTCGTTGTCGACTATCAGAGGTCAAGGCATTTACAACAACCGCTGTGGATTTTGTCGGCCCCATTTACACCACGTTCAATCATGGTAGAGGTTCGCGGTCCGTAAAATCTTAATAACATTTGTGTTTTAGTTTGTACCGCCACGAAGGCGATTCATCTAGAGCTAGTTTCAGATATCACCACGGATTCATTTGTATCTGCTCGACAACGATTTATATCGCGTCGAGGACGATGCTCTACACTTCTTTCGGATCAAGGGACCAACAACAAATGGAAAGAACTCGCCCAGTCTTCAGAGGAAAAATTAGAATTAACCTGGGTATTTCATCCTCCAGGAGCTCCATATTTTAATGGCCTCACAGAAGCCGGAGTCAAGGCTGTAAAGAATCATTTGCTAAGAGTAATTGGTGATCAGCGGATTCGTCCAGGTTCCTATTAATCGTTTGAACAGATGGCAACTTATAAAGCGAGCCGTACAGGACTTTTGGAATAGATGGAAACAAGAGTACTTATCAACTTTACACCAGAGAGCGAAATGGAATGTATCTACCTCTTCTTCGGAGATTGGTGATATGGTCTTGGTGAAAAATGAGCAACTTCCTCCATTGCATTGGAATCTCGGACGTATTGTAAAATTACACCCCGGATCCGATGGCATTGTTAGAGTCGTAACAATTAAGACGAAAACAGGATATTTGACAAGGCCAACAGTCAAAATTTGCCCGCTGCCAACCGAAGAAAATGAAACTCCTAAAACTAAAATCTTCCGGGTCAGAGCATTATACGGTTGAAGGATACATTATTCTGAATCGATTTTTCTAATACAATTTTTCGAAATGTTTATAAGTACCGCACGGGAACTGTTTAAAGTCGTCCAATCGAGGAGATCGTAAATCAGACCCAGGCAATCGAAAGAGAAATAAACTTTTTCGGTGAATCGCTATTGGACGACTTATTAAATAACAACGTTAACACTAATGTTTGCAACAAAATGAATGAAAATAAAGTAATAATATTTTAAACCATAACAGCATTCCCGCGTCGCGACAGCGCTGCCACAAGATCAACCACGTGCCCAAATAAATCTCGGTAAAAATTTGACGATGAAAATAACAGATGATGAAATGAATGGATTAAATATTGATTGAGTTAATGATGGAATTAATGTGAATATTACTTAAAATATTACTTCAATGTATTAATGAGCCAATTCGATTGAATGAGCCTGTGAAGAAAATTGGATTTCGCGAAGAAGATTTCAAATTGAAATGAAAAGTTTTATTTATTTTTATAGTATTTTATTTTAGAATCGTTTGCACTTCACAAGTAACATTTTAAAGTTTAAAATTTATTCAAGAAGGAATTCGTCAACAGATTTTTAAATAAATCTAAAATTAAGAACTTATATTCTAAAGTTTCGAGTTGATGTAACATTCCTCATCCTCTTAAACCTACTTTCACACCTATTACTAATCTTACCAATTAAATCCAAAGATAAAAAGTCTTTTTTAGACACTTCAAATTTCCTCGGAATTTTGAGCAGCCCTCAATCGTCTTCGAAGAGTTGTGTGTTCTTGACAAATATCCATCACCTTGGCATATGTTACAGCTGCAACCAAAAGAGATTTCGGATCCAAAAAACCCAGAATCATTATTATTAATTCCACCGGAAACTCTAAAAAGAAAGGTATAACTTGGTTCGTGTAGATCGTCTTCTGGAAAGTCTGGAAAAACATATTGATTAAGTAGTATCACGAGAACTGCCACTGACAAAAGAACTGGGTAAACTGAACTTTATACAGAATTGGAGGTTATTTATATGTGCGGAATAGTCATTAAGGTCTTAATGAGGCTATTAAAAATTACTTAATCGGGTTAATTCGAACATAATTAGATTTTAATGATAGTATGTTTAAAAGAAAAACCTCTTTTACTTATATTTATTCTTTTAGTATTCATTTCTATCTTCAAAAAATTAGAACCCCTAAAGCCATTTTTATTAATGCAGATAAACGCGCATTCGTAGGGATAATTAGCGACGATTTCATGAGTGAAAACTTGTATGAAAATGAAAATTGAATTTTAAACAACTTTTCTTCCTAATAATTTTTATTAGAATTGACAATTAATTAATGCCCGACTAACACCATCAATATCATACCAGTACATAGTCTTAACTAAAACAGATATCAATTTATTTTATTAGAGATTATTTATTTAAAATTGAACTTTAAACATCTTTTGTTCGAAACAATTTTTGATATATAAGTACGAAGGCTTTCAAGGCCGGTGTGAATTGAACTAAAATTAGAACTAACACTAGAAACCTACGGGTTTTGCCGTGCGCCTTTTAAGAAAAGATTTGACGTTTTGCATGCCATGTTGCAACCTTCTTCAGAAACTGGTTCGAAGTGAGTTTCTTCGAGTTTTTTGTTTCGAAAATTTTTCAGTTTTTGCCGATAGGGCGAAAACAAAAGACGATAGTTGTTCGGAGTTTTCGGCATTAGCAGTTTCTCGAAAAACGAGATCATAACATGTAAGCAACTTTTTTTCTATCTCTTTTAGTTTCGGAGATAGCCTATGCGGACAACGGTTTTGGGATAGCCTGTACGTAACAAACCTATCAACTCAAATAGACAAGAACTGATTGGGAAACTCAGAGCGCGCTTCACCGAAAACTTTAACGTCGATATCTTCCTAAACATTTCCAGTAACCGTGCGTACATTGTGATGCTTGATCGTCTGGATACAAACTCTCCTCCCGCAACGACGCCGATCAACGGCAACCAAACGATGATGCAAATAACAGAGATCTTACGGTTCTTAATCCAGATCTGTTTAAGAAAGCTAAACAGCTGGGCCGTGAAAACAATTATAAATATATACGGATTAAAAACAATGATGTTCATGATCGCAAAGATGATAGATCGAAGTTGTTGATTATAAAATTTCCTGCTAATTTGTTAAAACTCTAAGTTAAGATCTTTTGTTGATTATCATTTAATTTCTATGGCCTGGTCTTATTATTATCAAAACGTCTGTGGTCTATGTACGAAAACCACTAAGTCCCCTCGCACACCAACGCTACGCGGCTACAACGATACTGTAGTAAACAGAAAAAAAAGTTTTGTTTTTTATAAAAGAACCTGTTCTTTAGGTTCTTCAGAAATTAGTTTTTTTTCTCAGAAACATTGTTTGTTTTACAATTTAATCCAGGAAGAAAACGAGCACTACTAAGATATCAATAATACTTTAAATTTATTGGTGATGTGCATACAAATTGTGGAACATAAGAATTGTTCGAATATACTGTTCTATTAATACAAAATTTGGGTTTATATACAAATTCTTACATGCTAACGTAACAAATAATCAAGTGTTGAAAGCAATTAATTTAGGTCGCGAACCGTACATTGCGCGCGGTGTGCATTACGCAACTTTCGGTGAGTGCGAAGACTTCGGTCAGCAACGTTTGCTGATTTACTGACCCTAATTAAGAAAAATAAAAGGAAAATGAATTTATTAATTGAAAGAAAAATTTCATCTTTAATTGAGATTAAACACATATATTTATATTATTATATACTATAGCTCTTATATTATATATCTTAAATTTACAAATTTATATATCTGGAAGAAAGCTACAAATTTTTGGAAGATGATGATTTCGAAAAACATAAATTCCAGGAAGTAGATCAATGGTGCAATGAATTTCAATAACATACATATACAGGCTGTCCCGTATCTTCCGCATCAGAGCATTATACGGTTGTAGGATACATTATTCTGAAGCGATCTTTCCAATAACATTTTTTCGAAATGTTTATAATAACCGCACTGGAACTGTTAAACGAAGTGTTTTTCGTTTCGGCCGGTCCACTTCGCCGATGATAACTCGTTTCCCACGTGTACTCACCAATAGATTCGACACGGAAAGCGAAATAAACTTTTTCGGTGACTCAAAGTCGTCCACTATTGGATAATAGCGGATAACTTTAAACTGTTCCCGTGCGGTTATTATAAACTTTTCGAAAACATTTTACCGAAACCGAAACCGTACAATGCTCTGATGCGGAAGATACGGGACAACCTGTATAGCTTTACACAATGGTAAAAACTCATCGCCCTGATCGGATAACATTACAAGGAATATTTTAAGAAGATTGGATGATGAGGTACATATATACATAATAAAAGTCTTTAATAATTGTATCAAGAACAAATATTTTCCTATAGAATGGAAAATGGGAAACAATAATTTGTATTCCTAAAAAAGACAACGACTTACTCTCTCCGAGGGATTACAGGCCAATTATTCTATTATCCGTGATCGAAAAAACCTTTGAAATTGTTATAAAGAACAGATTACTGTCTGTGGTCAATTCGTTCATTCACCATATCAGTTTGGATTTAAATCAAAAATGTTCACTACTCACCCTTTTAAAATTCTAACGTCAAACTTATTTAAGCAAAACCGGCAGAAGAAAATTCGGCATTACGTTTAGATACCAAGAAGGCATTTGACTCAGTGTGGCATAAAGGTCTTCTATTTAAACTGGCAAGAATGAACGGTTCACCATCCCTAATATTATTAATAAACAGTTTTTTGTCTGATAGAACACTACGAGTAGGAATGAACGCAAAATAGAAATTTTTATACTAAATTGCAGCCATTTATAAAAGTCCATATTTATGGACTTTTGTATCAACATTGAAGCATGGCACAACATTTTAATATCAAAATGTTCCCTTTAGAGTCGAACGAAGAATGTAGCTACATCTAGATTATCCGTCAATGTATACACATCTGTCATTTCTCCTGTCTCTCCAGATTTTGGACAGGAAATTCAAATATGCGAAGATTGGGGGTATTTATTAGACTGTTCTTATACTCAAAATAAGCACATATTCTCAACATGCTACTTAAAGAATCACACATTAACTGTAAATATATTCAGGGTTTTCTAAATTTATGTACTATTGAAACTTACTTGAGGATATAAAAGCTAATAAACACTTAAGAAGACAATAAGAATACAATAACAGACATAACTACAAGAAACTATTCACAACTAAAACACTTAAAAACGACTAAACTGAATATCGGGAGAAACAACAAGAATTAGTTAAGTTAAAATGGAAGAAGCAATGGAATGACCATAAAGAGTGTTCGAAGAAACACCATAAGTCAAGGGAGGAATGTACCGATGATAAAATTAAAATTAACGATCAGAAAAAGATTGTTGATGACAAAATCGGTGATAGATTATGCCCACCTCTCCTCATTTTAGATAAATTCGATCACCATGACGAACAGCGAATAATAAACAACGATTTATTAGAACCACCGATGCTTTGTGCCATAACCGATGAAAAAAATTATGAGAATTTCCAAAATATTAATAGAAATAATAATAAGCGTTGTTTTACCCCAGATTTAAATGACTCTAGTCCGGAAAACTCTTCGTCAAAGGAAAGGTGGGAGGCCCAAAAGTTCATTACTATCATGGAGTTTATCGACAACATAAACGTTGGTTGCTAATGAGGCTAAGAAGGGTTATGCGAGTGGATACCTTTTAACGGCTAAACAGAAGTTACTTGAAAACAGTACCTTTTCGGATACTCCGCTGAGATTAATCGAGGAATCCAATGAATACAAGAAGGAGAAGAATCAAAAAATAGTGGAGAAATGTAAAATAAGGTCGAAATTGAAAATTGAACCTATGATTAATTGTTATCGGCGAGATGAGGACGATGATGAAATTAAGGATAAGTTTATGGAAGATAAATTTAAGAAAAATAAACTTATTGAAAATAAATTTAATGAAAATAAACTTAATGAAAATAAGTTTAATGAAGATAAAGTTAAAGACAAATTGAAACAAGAAAAATTAAAATTGGGTCAAGATAAACTAAGTCAAGAAAATGTTGGTGCAAATCTTCAAAAAAACTTTAAAAATGAAATGAAAGAGATTGACTATCGTTGTCTATTAAAACCGGATGATTTGGATAAAAAGAGAGTTTTAACAGCAATGGGAGGGTTATTTTACGCGGGAGAATGAAAAGCGATTGAACCGCCCGACGTTTACTAAGAAACGAAAAAGAATTAACGGTCGGAACAAGAGTAGCTGCTTATAGGAGTTAAAAGTATCGTTGCCTTTATCCCGGAAGTGTGGCAGAACCCGACTCGCCTATCTCAAAATTTCTTTCTATCTATTTCGACGACGGCGATAACGGAAAAATTCCATTGAAAGACATCCGATTACTCCCTTCGGATTATCCCTTCATGGAATATGAGCCAAATTCTTTATCGAGCTTAAGCAAGCGTAAAAGAAGAACTTTAACAACGGATGATTCGAGCGGAAAGAATTCCACTCCACCAACACCGAATCAAAAATTCAGGATCATTTCGAAATCCAGGAGAGTCACCAACCGGATTCCTCGACGTTTAATAATATTAATATTGACAAGGATAAAAAGGAAATGAAAAACCAAGAGATTGAAAAGAAGAAGCGAAAACATCGGTTTACCGAGGAAAATTGTCAACACAACAATAGGAAGCATAAGAAACACAGGAAACATCATCATAAAGACGAGAAAAGCGATGAAAAAGATATTGAAATAGTCAAAATTAATATTGACCAATTCGATTTCGATTCGAAGAAATTGATTCGAAAAAGAAATTAATCAAGAAAAAGATATTAATGCTGTAATTAATAATGAAAATGATTTTACGAGATTGACGATCGTTGGGAATTGAAAGCGATTGAACCGCCTAACGTTTACTAACATTTTTGCATCGTAATCTTCACGAAAAGTCTTCTAAAATGACTCCAAACACGATGGGGTTATCTCAAAAATTCTTCATGTTACTAATTTTTTCTTTTGCTCTTTGTTGTTTTTCTAAGATAAATTAATCGTGTTTGCATTCATTTTAAAGGATTTTTAATGAATTTTTTTTTTAAATTGTAAAATTAAAGTTGACGTTTATAATCGGAATTTGAACTACTTCGTTAATTTTAAAATAACTTTTTAATTACTTAATGGTATGAACTATTATACTTAATAAATATGACATCCTCGCAAAATTTGCATTAAAAGGAGTACAAATACGCCATATTTAGTTTAAACAATAAAGTTTTGAGTAACTCCGGTTGTCAACGTCAAATTTTATTTTTCCATTTTTTTAATCCTCTTTAAAAATACTGTTCTAATTGCAAAACGTCACATTTCCTTCAAATCGTTTGGACATCGTTCTCATCTTGGTGATTCGATTCAAATAATACACCCTGAAATGAATTTAATTAAACTAATTACATTAAATAATTAAAATAAATTAATTCTTACGGGAATTTGGAACTTAATATCGTATTCGGTTGCTTCTTCTGGGTGATAATGCGATCGAACATGGCAATTCACATTGCCTAAAATCTCCCAAAGTTCTTCGATGATTCCAATACAGGCACGATCTGAACTTGCGGTCGAAAAGAAAAGCTGAAATCGACGAAAAAATAGTTAATTAATTAATTTAAACTAAAACTAGAACTAACACTAGACCTAGAACTAGAAACTTTCGGGTTAAGCCGTGCGTTTTTCGAAAAAATGTTTTCAGAAAACAAATTCGAAGTGATACTTCGAACTTGTTTCTGACGAAGGTTGCAACATGGCATCCGAAACGTCAAACATTTTTTTCAAAAAACGCACGGCTTAACCCAAAAGTTTCTAGTTCTAGTGTTAGTTCTAGTTTTAGTTTAATTAACACCCGCCGTGAAAGCCGTGAAGTACTTATAATTAATTAATTTATTTTTATTTTTAATTGTTTAAGCTAGTCTATTTCGAAATACCTGCTGCTTTCATCCAAAGTATCCTCGATATTCTCCATGGTAATTTCATCTTCGGAATTTGCAACCACATCATCTTCTAATTCTACATTAAAATCATTTTCATCATTAATATCTTTTTCTTGATTAATTCCTTTCGAATCAATTTTTTCGAAACTTTTCTTCGAATCGAAATCGATTTCTTCATTAGTAATTTTGAGTACTTCAGTATTTTTTTCATGGCTTTTCTCGTCTTTATGAAGATGTTTCTTGTGTTTCTTATGCTTCCTATTTTTGTGTTGATAATTTTCCTCGGTACACCGATGTTTTCGCTCCTTCTTTTCAATCTCTGAGTTTTCCATTTTCTTTTTATCCTTGTCATCATTAATATTATTAAACGTCGAGGAATCCGTTTGGTGACTCTCCTTGATTTCGAAATGATCCTAAATTTTTGGTTCGGTGTTGGTGGAGTCGAATTCTTTCCGCTGGAATCTTCTGTTGTTAACGTTCTTCTTTTACTTTTGCTTAAGCTCGATAAAGAATTTGGGTCATATTTCATGAAGGGATAATTCGAAGGGAGTAATCGGATGTCTTTCAATGGAATTTTTGCGTTATCGCCGTCGTCGAAATAAACAGAAAGAAATTTTGAGGTAGATGAATCGGGTTCTGCCACACTTCCGGGATAAAGGCAACGATATTTTTGACACCTATAAGCAGCTACTCTTGTTCCGACCGTTAATTCTTTTTCGTTTCTGGGATAAACTTCCAAAATCTAATATAAAAAAAGTCCCCGTTCAAAGTTATGGAGTAAACGTCGGGCGGTTCAATCGTTTTTAATTCTCCCGCGTAAAATAACCCTCCCATTGCTGTTAAAACTCTCTTTTTATCCAAATCATCCGGTTTTAATAGACAACGATAGTCAATCTCTTTCATTTCATTTTTAACATTTTTTTGAAGATTTGCTCCAACATTTTCTTGACTTAGTTTATCTTGACCCAATTTTAATTTTTCTTGTTTCAATTTGTCTTTAACCTTATCTTCATTAAACTTATTTTCATTAAGTTTATTTTCATTAAATTTATTTTCAATAAGTTTATTTTCCTTAAATTTATCTTCCATAAACTTATCCTTAATTTCATCATCGTCATCATCTTGCCGCTAACACTTAATCATAGGTTCAATTTTCAATTTCGTCCTTATTTTACATTTCTCCACTATTTTTTGATTTTTTTCCTTCTTGTGTTTATTGGATTCCTCGATTAATCTCAGCGGGGTATCCGAAAACGTACTGTTTTCAAGTAACCTTTGTTTAGCCACTAAAAGGTATCCACTCGCATAACCCTTTTTAGCCTCATTAGAAACCAACGTTTATGTTGTAGATAAACTCCATGATAGTAATGAATTTTTGGGCGTCCCACCTTTTCTGTTTTTTTTTAACAAAAAGCTTTCCGGACTAGAGTTATTTAAATCTGGGGTAAAACAACGCTTATTATTATTTCTATTAATATTTTGGAAATTCTCATAATTTTTTTCATCGATTTTGGCACAAAGCATCGGTGGTTCTAATAAATCATTGTTTATTATTCGCTGATCGTCATGGTGATCGAATTTATCTAAAATAGGGGGAGATGGGCATAATCTATCACCGATTTTGTCATCAACAATCTTTTTCTGATCGTTAATTTTAATTTTATTATCGATACATTTTTCCCTTGCCTTATAGTGTTTCTTCGAACACTCTTTATGATCATTCGACTGCTTCTTCCATTTTAACTTAATTAATTCTTGTTGTTTCTCCCGATATTCAGTTTAGTCGTTTTTAAGTGTATTAGTTGTGAATAGTTTCTTATAGTTATGTCTGTTATTGTATTCTTATTGTCTTCTTAAGTGTTTATTAGCTTTTATATCCTCAAGTAAGTTTCAATAGTATATAAATGTAGAAAAGCCTGAATATATTTACAGATAATGTGTGATTCTTTAAGCAGCATGCTGAGAATATGTGCTTATTTTGAGTATAAGAACAGTTTAATAAATACCCCCAATCTTCGCATATTTGAATTTCCTGTCCAAAATCAGGAGAGACAGGAGAAGTGCAAGATGTATATATTGACGGATAATCGAGATGTAGCTACATTCTTCGTACAATTCTAAAGGTAACATTTTGATATTAAAATGTTGTGCCATGCTTCATACGTCAACACGAGGTACTCAAAGTTGATACAAAACTCCATAAATAATAATTAATTTTCAATATTGGTTGGTAGAAATGGCTGCAGTGTAGTATAAAAAGAATTTTTAAAACTAGTTTCTTCATTGACGTCATCTTCTTTAGCTTCATCATCGAAGTCATTCTGTACAAACAAATATTATTGCTTACTTGTTATACACACCACTAATACAATATAATATTAATTTTGTTACAATAATACTTAACGTGTAAGGAACTAGAAAGAGCCAGGAATCTGCATTAGAGAGAGATCGTCCTAAAAAGCAGTTAGTAAAAAGAACAAAGGCACTTGTTAATAGACGTAATTAGGTAATAGATAAGAAACTAGTGTTTTATTGGGATATACATCAAATTTGGCGACGAAGATAAAGAAAAACAAAAGAAAGAAGTCTTCAAGGTCATAAATAGAAAAGAATGTACAGGATTTGTGAGGTCTATTGAGCACTATGATGTAAATCATGTTGAGACTTATGTTAAACAGCTGGAGCTATTATTAAAAAGCAATGGAGTCGATAAAGACGAGGATAAGGTTAGTTATTTGATAACCTTAGGTAACGCCGGCGTAACCCCGAGAGAAAAGTTATGACGTTTTAATTAAGGCACTACAAAATCATTTGGCACCTTTATTGCTGCAAGATTCAAATTCAACAACGCTAAACAAGAATCTGACGAGTCCCTGCAAAGTTTTATTGTCCGTTTAAACAAAATGTCTGAAAGGTGCAATTTTAAAATTTATTTCAACGAAGCACTACGTGATCGATTTATTTGTGGATTGATGACGAGAAGATTCAGGCTGATCTGTTGACTGTAAGCTGTACACTAACGTTTGATGAAGCTTGTAAACGTACTAATGCTATCTCAAAAATTCAAACCAAATTTAAGAATACCACGGGAAGTAAATCAATGGGTCAATGGTCTTTTACTAAATCAATAACCCTTGTTAGGTAGAAATAGATTGAATATTATAATTCCTAACTAAAAAACACTTTTTTACATCATTTCAAGTTTTCAGTTGTCTAAGAAATTTAGTTTACTATTGTTCTCAACTTCTATGGTGAATTTTATATTTTTGTGTAGTAAAGTATTGATGTAGGAATGAAAATCTTAAATTAAATTCAAACCGTTGTCATTCCAAACTACTAATTTGTCATCGACATATCTGCGCCATAAAATAATGTTATTATTAACGGTGTTACTAAGGAGAGACCGCTCAAGGGAGATCCCATGGGAAGACCTTCGTTAAACTGGCAAAAATTTTGTTCAATGCAAATCTTTAATAGTTTATAAACATGTTCGATCTCGCTTGAATTAATTTTGTCTGTAAGTATAGTTTTAGCTATCTGTAAAGTTTCTTCAATGGAGATGATGGAAAGATTAGTAATATCAAATGATAATAAAGAATAATTTTTAGGCAATGATAAATTTTGTAAATTATTGATAGTGTAATGTGCTTTAAAATTAATTACTTGTTTAAAAAATTGAATTAAAAATTTTGATAAGTTACATGTACTAGAACCGATAGACGAGATTATAGATCTAATTGGATAGTTATTTCAATAAGGAATAAACTAGAGGAATTTTTGAATTCATTGGTAGGAAATTGAAAATGTTGACATTATTTTCTTTAAGAAAATCTTGTGCCTTTGTTATTTTTTTACTTTAGTTTTAACTTTAGTATAAAAAGTTGAATTAGGATTCCCTTTGATTTCTATAAACTTGTTTTCGTTAAAAAATCTTAAAATTTTCTCAATATACAGAGGTTATTGGTAACAATGAGTGAATTAGTTTCAATTTTTTGCTTAATCTTACGTAAAATCTTGTTTTCATCTAGGCTGAGGTGTTAAATCATGAAATACTTTGCCTACAAATTCCGGAGGTGGTGTATTTCGTTCCAGAAACGTCCTCTTTAAAGTTTTTATGGACTTCCAGATTTCTGCTACAGGAGTATTCTGATTGAGATTTTCATAGTATCGTCGCCAACTTTCGCCATGCTTTCTTTATACTTCAAATAACCTTCCAACGTTCGGTTTGCCTTGTATTCATTTAGAAGAACTCTTCTCTGATCAACTAGTCTTTGGCAGTCTTTATTAGGAGCATTATTAGGAGCAGGAGGCCTACAATTTTTGATTTTGAATGGCTTTCTCTTAGAAAACACTTTGTCCGAGGCAGAGTGTATACATTCAATGACAAAATCAATTTTTTGTTCCACATCATTCGGACAAGAGAAGTCTCTTAGCGTTTGCTTAATATGTTTTGAGTAATCCGGAAATTTATTTGTGTCAATTTTCCATTTTCTTGATGGCTGTATAACTGAATTCCTATCGTAGTTGAGTAAAAGCGTCATCATTATAGGAAAATGGTCAGATGTATAGAAGTCGTTTAAAACTTCCCATGTGATTCTAGGAGCGATCGGGGATGATACCAAAGTTAAATCGACTGCAGATAGTCCTTGCCCAGGATGAGTTGAACGTGTTGGTGATCCATCAGTCAAGTAAACAAGGCCCACCTCATTTACAGCTTTTACCAAAACATTGCCCGCGTTATCATTTTTGTGTGAACCAAAGCATTGTTGATGAGCATTGAAATCCCCACCAACAATGCAAGGAAACGGCACCTCAGACAGTACTCGTAAATAATCTTCTAAGGATATCCGGCAGTCACTAGTTCGATAAATTGACACAACTGATATATTTGACTGCATCAATGTAATTCCGCAAACGTCTAGTTGTTTTTTTGCGTACTAAATGATAATATTTTATATTGTAGACCTTTTTTAACAAAGATTGCAACTGCGCCGTAACCATCGTTTCTTTCTATATGATGTCAAAATGTCTATTCGTAACACTACTGCCATCTCTATACCAAGTTTCTGAAAACATTGCAATGTCAGTAAAACATTCCAATAATAAGAGTCGATATTGTCTCTTTTTGCTACAGCAGATTGACAATTCCATTGTAGAATCTTGAGATTTGAATTCTTACCACCGATCATTCCTTTTTGTTTGTTTTTGTTGTTAATTAAAAACAAATAATTAAATAAAGTAAATAAAAGTTTTTATAAAAGAATCCCAGCGAACACTTAGAATTCAGATGTGGCTGTTAAATATTCTTCCTGGGAAGTGCTAAGATACACATCACCTTGTGAAAAGGCTTTATTTTTCTTTTGTGCAATCAGTTCGGGTGTGCAGAACATTCAAAAAATATAACAGTTTGTTGTGTTCTTTTTTCATAATTATTTTTGTTTTTATTATTTCTAATCATTTCATATTATTAATAATAAGCCAAAAAAATGTTGTAAGTTTTTGACCACGGGTTTATGAAGGTTAATTAAATAAAGTAAGTAACAGTTTTTATAAAAGAATCCCAGCAAACACTTAGAATTCAGATGTGTCTGTTGAATATTCTTCCTGGGAAGTGCTAAGATACACATCACCTTGTGAAAAGGCTTTATTTTTTTTTGCCAACCGTTTCATTCTTCCCTTTAATGTATTGCTTTTAACTATTCTAATATCAGAGAGTAATAAATCTTTATTACAGCTATCGACCTAATGGTCTTTCCGCTGGTCTAATAGCATTTATCAATACCGCCAAAAATCCAAATCGTTGGTGTATGATAAGACAACCAGATGTGCTTCCTGTTTGCCTTTAACCTCGGTTAGAATCTTACAAAACTTTTCGTAATTAATAACTTGAATATCATCATTAAAAATTGGTTGTAACTCTATATACAGATGTGAATCATCCGTGCTTACGTCCGTCTTGGTTTTTTGAATTTTCTGTCATCCACAACTTTTGTATCTGCGCTATGAGGGCCTACGTCTACATTACTGTCACTGATTAATGATTCTGATCCAGAAGTAGAGGAAATTTGACGTTTCAACGACTGTGTAGGTTCTGGCAAATGTTTTGGACTTTCAGTCATTATAATCGAAAAAAGTAGACCGAAAGAATCGGTACTAACTTTTATGCCAATAAGCGAAAAATAATAATTCTCAACCAAAGATAAACCACCTAAATCACTCGATAAAGCTGGGACACAACACCACGTGTGCGTTCTAATCGCTGTTGTGAACCGGACTCCACAAGGATGTTTGTGACTGACTTCATGAGCAATTTGAATGTTGTAGAACAGAATCAAACCCAAGTTGGCAAACAAATATCATAAAAAATCGTTGTCAACGGAACCATTTATTTTTAAAAGAGTGGCGGATATGGTTGCACAATCATCGAGTCTACCTGAAGAAGTGATCACACAAATAGTAAGAATCATGTCCTATATATATAAGACTTCATGATTTAAAGCAAAAAAATTAATAGTAATAACGTAGAAAGAAAAAATAAAATTAAGAAATTTTGGAATAATTAAAGAATAGCTGTCCCTCTTAAAAATCTATGATTTTTTTTTAATTGGTAGGAAATGACTCAAAAGATGTGTTAATGATAAAAAAAAAGTGCGCAAACGTGCAGTACTTACCGAAAAATCACTTTAAAGTTGCGATTTGACGTATCCTTTTGGAAGTTAAAAGCAATGTTAAATATGCATTTTCGTATTAAATCCTAACCTGAAATTGTTTAATTTATACCCACGCACAAAATAAAAAGTTATTTTCACTAAACTTATTGAGATTACAACATATTTTCGGATGAAAACCTTATTTCTTAAGCTATCAACGCATAACGACAATTACCTGTCGTTAGATAGAATTATTTCTACCAAATGTGTGTTAATAGACTTTGTGTTAATAGATTGTGTATCAATTGATCTGTCAAACGACTGAAATATCTTTATGTTGTAAATATAAATGATAAATAAGTGTAGTAGCTTATTTAATAGTAGTTTACTTAAATTAAAATAGTTATTAAAAAAACATGTGTATACATGGTTACAAAATAAAATAGCAACAAACCTTCCAACAACAAACTTTTACCCGTAATTTCCTATCTATTTTATTAGCTGATATCTTTCTTATTATTAGAGATAGCGGAAAACTAAATGCACCATTTGAAAGCTTGATTCTTTCTCTATGAAATCGTTTGCGATATGTTGATTCGTTTGCCGATATGTTGATATTAAGATCAATAAAAGATGAAGAACACCGTTCTGTACGTAAAATAGCTTAATATTACCAAACTTCAAGCCTTTGTGCAATTGTTATCAAACCGAATTTTAAAAAACTGTGCTCACAATTAGAAAGAACGCTCCTTCAAATATCTTAATCCGGTTGGAAACTTCGAACTTGTTTTCTGAAGAAGGTTGCAACATGGCATCCGAAACGTCAAACATTTTTTCAAAAAACGCACGGCTTAACCCGAAAGATTTTAGTTCTAGGTCTAGTGTCAGTTCTTGTGATAGTGCTAGTGTTAGTTCTAGTTTAACTTTCTTATTTGATATGAGGAAAACTATCGAAGTATATCTTGAAGTTATAGACTTGCACAAGGACGTTTTTGGTCAAAAAATTACCAAATTCACGCGTTTTAGCTACTTTTAAACATTGTTGGGATCAATAACTTTCTTATATCACCAGGAAAAAACTCTATAACCAAGCTGCGATCGCCGCGTGTTATACACCATTAGAAAGAGCAGAAAATTGTAGATAGGATAGATCTATACTTCTATAGTTTTCTCCCTATCAAATAAGAAAGTTGTTTAAAGGAATAGTAATTAAGCGTGTTTGAGTGTAGGGATGTATATTAAGGGCGATTTAAGCATGACGCCGATAGATATTTACCAACGAAAACCCGGATTAAGAGAATTTAAAGAGCGCTCTTTCTGAATGTGATAATAGTTTTTTAAAATTCGGTTTGATAACAATTGCACAAAGGCTTGAAGTTTGGTAATTTGAAGCTATTTAATCTAAGTACAGAGCCACCCCTTTGTAGTTTAAGTATAGATTGATCTTAGTATTACTTATCGACAGACAAAGACCGGTTTTAGATAGAGAAAGAATCAAGCTTTTAAATGGCGCATTTAGTTTTTCGCTATCTCTAATAATAAGAAAGATACCAGCTAAGAAAGTAGATAGAAAATTACGGATACAAGTTTGTTGCTATCTAATACGAAAATGCATATTTAACATTGCTTTTAGCTTCCAAAAAGAAACGTCAAATCGCAACTTTAAAGTGATTTTTCGGTAAGTACTGCATTTTTGCGCACTTTTTTTTATCATTAACGCATCTTTTGAGTCATTTCCTACCGATTAAAAAAAAACATCGATTTTTAAGAGGCACTGTTAATCTTAATATATGCCGAAATTTTTAAGATAATAAGCTGGTTTTATTTTACCTTTCTACCTATAGAATAGTATAGAATACTATATAGAACTTCTACCTATATAGAATAATATAAGATATAAGTGTTAAAAGTAAGATTTTATTTTGTGTGTGGAGATGATTGAAAAACGCGTGTTATGTGCTCTTTGAATGATTTTAATTTATTTTTGAGTAACGTAATTAAATCCAGTAATGTATATTGGGTTACTCGCTTCTCATTAACCTTTTAAAAATCGCGCCAGTAATTGGCTTCCGCGCATCATCACTTTCTGCGCGTAAGGATACCTTACATTCATCTACCTTGGACACAAGTTTTATATACATAGGTTCCTATACTGCAATACTTTGATTTTAGTTTTGATGGTGAGACGTAAGAGCGGGAGTGTTTCGTGGCGTAAGGGGCGGCGGATTGCGCGCGCAACCTCAAGGTCATGTTTAGTGAGAGCTGAAGTATCTTCTCTGGTATAACATAAATCAATTACTATTGTAGTTTCACTCAATTATTTTGTGATAAGTGAATTTATACCAAAAATTAAGTTGAATTATTTTCCGTTTTCCTACCGCAGTTAATTATATACCACACTAAATATATTAAAGTAATTCAAATTCGTTATTTTAAAAATTTGCATATTTCCCGGTATTATTTTCCGCCAATTACGTAATGCGCAGTATGGTCACAGAATAACCAGATGTGACACTGACGTCGATTCTTTTGATGTTGGCAGCATCTCGTTTTATGACCTCGATTTAAAATCCGCCATCATATCGCGAGGATCCGTAGGCACGATAAACGCACAATGAATGAGAGAGACAACTTAATTTACCACCAATAGCAGCCATACCTTGCTTCCTCACAATAATATGACGTCAGATTTGGTGGGATACCGCCAGTGTCACTTCTGGTTATTCTGTGGTATGGTACGCAACCATACCACAGAATAATAATAAACCTAGACAACCTCTTATATACAAACATTGCCTTGAAACGGATGTAACTATGTTGTTTTAGAGGGCGTCCAAAATGGCGTCTCGAACTCGAATGGAAAATTTATCAGGGTCCACAAATTTACAAATCAATAAAAATCACCAAATTCAATAAAAATGCACAAAAGAAAAAGGAAACAACTAAAAGATCGAGCCCTGAAAATAATATTTAGTAGAATATTTTTACCTTATGTTAAACGTGTAGCCGTGTTGATTAAAGCGGAACCAGGAACGCCGGAACAAATCACGCCAATAACAATTGACCAGATTAGTTTAGATCTTCTTGTCGATTTGTTCTACGACAAGAAGATCTCCAAAACCAATTAATGAGATTCTTCAATAAAAATCTTCTACAACCATGCGGTTAAGCTTTACTAAAAATTACACCAGTGTACTACACCAAGGATCGATAACGAAAGAGGAAGAGGAAACGCGGTACGGATTAATGATATCCGCATCCCCACCCCTAACATTAATAGATCTCACAAATATCGATAAATTCACCAACGAAACTCATGTTACATAGAGTTAGTTCTACTTTTAGTTAAACAAAAATATACAATCATCTAGCGCTGAATAACAATTAAAACTAAACCAAGTCTTAATATTAATTCTTCTCTATAATTATCTTTCAACTAACATTTCCCGCCGTCGATATTATTAATCTTTCTACACAAAGATGGCACCTCTGCTGTTAGAAATCTGAAATAAAGATGCGCATTAGCAGAGAGAATTTGATACGCAATATTACGCGAGCGTAAGAAAACCTGGAGCCGCTTCCAGCTCCAGTGAGCTCCCAGTTATTGTGAATATCATCTTTAACATCAAACGGTGTCATGTAAATCAAACCACGTCTGGAGATGAACTGAACTTTTATTATTTTTAAAACCTGTTTTATACAATAAACTTAAACTTACATTTAAATATAACATCTACCTTTCTTTATTTTACTTTTCGTACTGTAAACTAATTACTAACTATCTTGAAACTAACTAATTAAGTAATTTTAAAAGAAAACTATTAAATGATAATAAAATAAAAACTAGAAACTATTCTGCAGTATATCTATTCGGCGGTCGAATAGTTCTGCCAAAACTTGATGTTTTTTCATTATCTACAACTACGGGTTTTAACGTATCATTAATAGTATTTTCACATGTATTATCGTATACAAATTTATTAGTTCGTAAATTATTAAATTGGTAATCTATGGTTTTTGAGCTTTTATCGGGTTTCAAATAAATCATATTGCGAATAATACATCGTCTATCTTATTTTTTTATTTTATAGAACGGGCCACGTTCTATAAAATAAGTTAGCAGTTTAGAAGGGTAGGTTGAAAGTACAAATAGGGACAAAACGTGCCCTATTATGAGTTAAACATATTCTCCAAATTTCATTTTTCTAGCATTTACGGTTTTTGAGAAAAAAAAATTAAACCAAAATTTTCCGCCATTTTTGGAAATCGCCCATGGTTCATATATGAAAGTACCCTTAAAATTCACTAAAGAATCACCCTTTGAAGTTTGTTGCAGTCATTCAGATACACCCTGTATATATCATCATTATTATCAATTGATTTTTTAATTACTTTTTTAACGCTTTGAATAGTCCTTTCTGCTAAACCATTCGATTGTTATTGATAGCTATTTTGTGATTAAAGTTCCATTTTCATGATGATACCAAAAAATTTTCAATTTTGTAAATTGTTTACCTGAATCCGTGACAACAATAGATGGGATGCCATGTCGAGCAAATGTCGATGTCATTTTATTAATAACATTATCTGATGTTAAGTTATTATCCAAAAATACAATTTCGGAAAATTTAGAATAATAATCGACAATCAGCAAATAAACTTTTCTATACAATTCATACAGATCTACTCCCACCTTATACCAAGGAATTTGTTCAATTTTGTCAATAATCATTGGTTCTTTTCTATTAGAGTTTGAACATTTCAAACAAGAAGTGCACAATTTTGTATAATTAATTATATCTTTTGTCATCCCAGGTCAATATAAAAATTTTTTAGCTCTTTGTAGACTTTTAGTAATACCTAAATGTCCAGTATGAATTAATGCTAACATTTTATTTCTCCATGTTGAAGTTACAATTAATCTATCATTCAGATAAATTAAATCATTAATTTCAGTTAAATTGAACTTTAGATTAATATACTGTTTAATATTATTTGGGATATTTTTTGATTTGTTAGGCCATCCTTTTTTTTTAATGTTAGTTCTTCATCTTTATCTGTGTCCTCAATAAGTAATTTTAATTTATTGACATTTATGTTAATTTTCTTAGTAACAGTGCAAGTATGAAATTGAATATCTAAATTATGATTCAATAATTCCCCTGAAGGTGTTCTAGAAAGCGTATCAGCCACTATTAAATCTTTCCCAGGTTTATATATGAGATTAATATTATAATTTTGCAATGAGTAGTAAAATTCTTTGCAATCGTGGTGGGCATGAATTTAGCGGTTTTTTAAATATTGTAATAAGTGGTTTATGGTCAGTTTCCACTGTAAACTTTCTACCAAAGACATATTGATGAAATTTAGTTACAGCAAAATAAATTGCTAAAAATTCTTTTTCAATCTGTACATAGTTTAATTGTGTTTGCGTTAGAGATCTAGATGCATATGCACCAGGATTACCGTTTTGCATTAATACGGCACCCAAACCATGACTAGAAGCATCGACTGATAAAACGATTGGTTTCTTGCTTGGAAATAAGCTTGGATCGAAATATTGAAGACCTTTTTGACTGACTATCATTTGTTTTCAATGATTAAAAGCATGTTTTTGTTCATTACCCCATACAAATACATTGTCTTTCTTTATAATATCTCTGAGAGGTTGTGTTCGTTGAGATAAATTTTTTATGAATCTACCAATATATGTTATAAGACCCAAAAATCGTTGAACGTCTTTGACATTCTTAGGGTTAGGCATATTTGTAATTGTATTTATTTTTTTGTCCTCTAAACAGGTACCTGACGTTGAGAATTTGAATCCTAAATATCTTACTTCTTCATGTCAAATACGAGCTGACGAACGCTTTGTTTAAAGTAATTACTCAGCTCGACCCTAAACAACAAACGCCGATACCAACGTTTACATCGATGGTCTATGCACTCCAGATCTTAAAGGTCGCCTGCAATGATGACCACTCTTTAACGTAAAAGAATTTAGATGTAAAGATGAAATTATATTAATTGTTCAGGATGTTTCAATTCACAATAGAATCGTCATCAGGCACGACTAAAATTAAATTAAATATATAAAGTAAATAATAACAAACAAATAACCATTAATCGAATTACCGTCAAATAGGTTTACAAGTGAAGGTCGCAGAACATCAAACTCTTTAACGTGGTTGAAGGCTGCAGTACCGCTGATACCGCCCCTAGAGGGCGTAGTACTAAGTGTTGTCAGGGAAGTTGATCTTCCTACCCTTTTAAGAATCCAAATTTGGATTCTCGATACTGATGTGGATGTGAACACCAGGGAAAAGACGCTTCAGAATCTAGCGGCCCAAAATAAACACCTAGATGTCGCCAACTGGTGCCTCTTCCGCTACAAAGTGAGGACAGACCCTGTGGGTCGCCTCATTGTCTTCGGGACAGCGAAGAAGGACGCCGAATGGCTTAAAACCCATGAACGTAAAATCTGTTACCTTTTCAGCACCTTAAAGGTCCGCGTTGGCAGATTAAAAGACCCCGAGCACGGTGTTGGAGCAGCCGCGGAAGGAGAGACGCCAGAGCGGATGGAAACAGATGATGTTCCAACCGTTGAGGAAGATGAGAACACTCTTGTCAACTCGATGGCATCAGTTTACCTTCCGTATGAGGACCAACCTCCATCTCAAGGATTGGAAAGGCTGGCCGAGGACGCAAGGAAAGGTAACTGGAATCTTGTCATCGGATGTGACTCTCATGCACATTCAACTGCCTCGGTTAGCGCTGATGATAATGGAAGAGGTAAGTCCCGTCTTGAATTCATTTTTAGCAGTGATTTAGATATACTTAATCGATTCTCTGAGCAGACCTTTGTAACCGCTAGAGGTCAATCAGTTATTGACATCACACTCGCTTCGATGGGTATCTCGTCCTTGATCCACAATTGGACGGTTTCTGACAATGTTTCAATGTCGGACCATAGATGGATCACTTTCGATCTTGGTACCATAAAGATTAGAAACTTAAAGTGTAACCCGAGAAGGACGGATGTAGGCGTGTTCAGATCTATGCTAATTGGGAGTTTGAGCGATTTGGTTGGCGTAAGCCAAAGCTTTGCAGTTGGGGCGTACGTAAATACTGTTAGTGATTCCTTAATTAAAGCTTATAAAAAGGCCTGTCCCCTCCGATCAGAGGCCGTCTCTGGGCGTGCTACCATTTGGTGGTGTGCTGTGCTCGGCAAACTCAAACAGGAGGCAAGAACAGCCTTTAATAGACCTAAAAACTCAAAATTAGACTCCGACTGGAAACTTTATCAAGAAAGTTAGCGGACTTCAAGAAAAGCGTTCGTCATAGAAAACGAGAAACGTGGAGGAAATTTTGTGAGGAAGTTGCCTGCTGCGGCGAAGTTTCTCGACTAAATCGGGTTCTGGCTTCAGACCCGGAACGACGAATTGGCTTACTAAAAAAGGCTGACGGTTCTTATACCGACAACCTTTTGGAAAGTCTTTATACTCAGTCTGTGGCGTGGGATCACAGTGAACTTCATACCAAAACCGGGTAAGCTTGATTATTTCACACCGAAATCGTTTAGACCAATCAGTTCTCCTCCTTTCTTTTGAAAACCCTGGAAAGACTGTGTGATCGCTACATTAGAGATTTCTGTCTCCCAACTAAACCAGTAAATTCTAATCAACACGCTTACACTCAGGGCACGTCCACACAAACGGCTCTTGACTCGGTGACCAGCTTTGTTGGTGGAGTGCTGGACCTAAAGGACGTTTTTCACAATTATTGCAAGGAATCTTATAGATGATATTGGATTGTAGACTTTTGCTAACTAGATCTAAAGTCCTCGAGAAACAAATGGATAAAGGTAAAGAGTTACATTTAGCAAACTTTATCAGGTCAAATTTCAGAACGGAAATGAGTTTATCAGTCAACTTGGGGATGAAGGGAATCTTAGTGTAGTAGGTCCGGGCGTCGGGGAGGTTAGATATGGTCAACCTTGTTCTTTCCAGTTTTTTGCAGTGTATAAAAACTTTCTGACTTATTGCGTCTTAACTTTTAACGTAGAATTTTAACGTAATTTTTAACGTGGTTTTGTAATGTATTGTAAGTAATATTCAATTCTCATATTTTTATAATTAACTTTTTCACAGTTTTTAGTAGTATTTGATCTCTGTTACTTTTGTGAATTTGGAGAGGTTTAGTGTTTAAAAGATTATATTTATTTAGCTTTCAATTATTGCGGCCTCATGTTTAAACTTTGGTTCAGTTTTATGCGCAATACACTTTTGTAAGTAATTTAAGATAAATTTATAGATTCTTGTAACTCTTTTTGTTGTCTCAATATTGTAGTTACCCTGAGGAAGGAAAAATAAAATTTCTGAAAGCTTGGTAAACATAAAAGGAAGCAATAATTTTGTACTTTTACTGGTTAAAAACTATTTATTCATTAGAAGCTGATATGTTTCGATCATCTTCAAAGCTCTACAAGAAGCCGTACAATTTCAAATTAGTATCAAAAAATCAAAAATTCTAAAAATAATCATCAAAAAATATGTTGTTAAACAACAAAGAAAATTGAAAAAGTTATACAAATAAGTGTTGAAAAATATAAAATTTATAATTATTATTACTTACGCAGTCTATTTATTAACTTAAAGTTAACATTTCAAAAAAATTTCTTTTTATACTATTTGTACAGAAAACACTTGAAAACTACGACGAATACAAGTTAAAAACTCTTGGCCAAATGGTTCAAGAAAGAAATAAAACAAGTTCTTAAAAAAGTAAAATTTTTCCACAACGGCGTATTTTTAGAATAACATCATGGGGTGTTCCGAAAGAATGTCACACATGTCTGATCAGAAATGAAAAGCAAAAGACAACATACGAAAAATAATTAAAAATTAAAACATTATTCATCCGTAGGAATCAAAAGAAAACAATTTTTAATTGAAATAAGGAAAGGATTGTCAAATGGGTAGGATTAACTAGAAAGGAGTTGGGAGTAGCCGCAAGGACCCCAAAATCTGCGGATAGTGTTATATTGTAGTAGGCAGTTATGCAACCATACTGACATCTATGTAAGATCTAATGTATATGTACAAAAATACGTTATAAAATAAAGATTCATTCGTAAACATCAAACATGGTGACAGCGGGAAAAAAGCGATAAAACGGAAAATAGTAAAAAACGTGCGCAATTAGATTATAAAATATAGTAATACAACTAGAAAAACAATATACACAATGGAGAAGAAACTAATACAAATGAACTACGAGGGTAATGTGTCGAATAATTGGGAAAAGTTTAAAAGAAGCTTCGACAATTCGTTGATAGCATTCGGCGAAGAGGATATAAAAGAAAAAAGGAAAGTAGCATTATTTTTACATGGATTAGGAGAAAAGGGAATGGATATATATGAAACATTCGAATTAGAAGATAATGATAGGACGTTGGAAAACATAAAAAAGAAATTCGATGAATATTTTAAACCAAAATTAAATGTAACTTACGAAAGACACGTTTTCTTTAATCGTAAACAAAAAGAAAATGAAAGCTATGAGGAGTATATAACTATATTAAAAACATTAAGTTCAACATGCAAGTTTGGTACACTTAAAGACGAACTAGTAAAAGATATATTCGTGAGTGGTATAAAGGATGCCGAGGCCAGGGAAAACTTGTTGAAAATGTCTAATTTAAACATAGAAAAAGCTCTAGAGTTGTGTAGAGTTAGAGAATTGGCATCGAAGCAAACAAAAAACATGGAAAGAGAAGCAAAAGATATAGAAATCGTTAGAAGAAATAAAGTTTGTGGAAAATGCTTGAAAATCATCAATTTGGAAATTGCCCAGCTTACGGAAAAACATGTTCCAAGTGCGAAAAGGTTGGACATTTCGCAAAAGCATGTAAATCGAATGGAATGGCTGAGAGTGCTGTTAAAGCTATCAAAAACATGTTCAAAAAATGTAAAGACTCAAATCAAGATCCATACTTAGCACTGCTCAATATGAGGAATACTTCACGAAATAAATTGAATTCACCAGCTCAAATTTTATTGAATAGACAACTAAGATCAAATGTTCCAACACAGATTAAATTTCTTGAACCAAAAATTACACTCAAACAAGACATAAAAAATTTAGAAAAACACAAGCAAGATTATAAAAAGACATATGATAAAAGGACAGTAAAGGAGGAAAATAGTTACAAGAATGGACAAAAAGTGATGTTTAGAAGAAAAATGGATGATATACTGGTCAAAGGAAAAATTGTGAATAAAACCAAAGAACCAAGATCGTATATTATCGAAGATGACAATGGAAACAGATATAGAAGAAATATGAAACATATATTTCCACGGAAAAATGATAACATGATAATGAACGAAACAGACCAAGAAGATGTTAACAATCAAAAAGAAGAAAATGAAACAATAAGGTATGAACAAGAAGGAAGTGAGAGGATGAATAAATTGAAGGAAGGTGATGAATCAGAATATAGAGAGACCGAGAATGAACCAAACTCCGAAAATGAAAGAGATGTTGCTATAAATAATTCTGACAAAATTAAACCCAAAACCTCTAAAATAAAAGAAAAAAATATTATTGAAAATTTCAATAATTATACAACTAGGCATGGTCGAAAGATAGTTAATAAGTATAAGGAAAATTAAAATTTAGGTAATGTACTTTATTTATAGGTATTTTATTTTAAGTTAATAAGTTTATGAAGTTATATTTATTTATCTTAAGAAGGGTGTTGTTATATTGTAGTAGGCAGTTATGCAACCATACTGACATCTATGTAAGATCTAATGTATATGTACAAAAATACGTTATAAAATAAAGATTCATTCGTAAACATCAAACAGATAGTATCTGCGGCTAATTATACTACTCCTCGGTATTTTGGGGAAACGGACTGGATAAACAATTATAAAGTGGTATTTTTGTGTAAAAGACTTGGTCGTTAAGACATTCCACATTATTATTGCTGAACCTGAACTTGTCAATCTCGTACGATTCCAATAAATTAAGCTTAAAACCCTTATTTTGTTTATGCAACAGAGAGACATCATTGTCTATGTAAAATTCATGGTTATAAGTCATTATAACCGCCGTCATTATGCCGGCCTTGGCGATCGAAATTGAAAACGCAATTAACAACACAGAGGGGGAGGACGACTTAAGAAAGGACTTTGTGGAGCTGATCAGGAGAAAAGAACGTAAAACTCAAAGTAGTTTTAATAACCATATAAAAGAGATTCATGAAGAGGAACACAGAATTTTACGTAAGATTAAAAATAAAATTAAAAAAGATTCTCTAGTTATTACAAATGCAGACAAAAATGCAGGTTTAGTTGTTTTAAACAAACAACTATACATTTCTAAAACCTTACAATTTTTTAACGACAACAACTTTTTTGAAATTAAAAAGAATCCTACTAACGCTTTTCACACTAAAATAAAAAAGATTCTTAAAGAATTGAAGGAATTTTTAAATAATAACAACAAACAATTTTAATCTCTTACCCATGAATCCTAAAACACCTTTGCTATACTCTTTGATTAAGCTGCACAAAGATAATTATCCCATTAGACCTATTATATCGTCTATTGACTCAAGCACATATAAATTATCAAAGTTTTTATTTCAATTTTTCAAACAACATATAAATTTTAAAGCAGACTATTCTATTAGTAACAGAACTGATTTAATCAACACATTACAAAACATAAATTTACCTAAAAACTTCACTTTATTATCTTTTGATGTTACAAACCTTTACACTAACATTCCAATTAATGAAACACTTGATATTGCTAAACAATTGTTAAATAATAAAACAGACTCAATAAGCGCTCAACATACTTACAACTTACTTAAAGCTTGCACTGAACAAAATTTTTGTCAATTCGATAATAAATATTATAAATATAACGAGGGTTTGTCTATGGGATCCCCCTTGAGTGGTCTTCTCTCTGACATTTTCCTTAATAAATTGGAACATGAATAGTTGGATGGTAAAAACACCATTAATGACAATATTGTTTTGTGGCGCAGATATGTTGATGACATCATAATAGTTTGGAATGATGATGGTTATAATTTAATAGAAGATTTTCATTGTCACATCAATAACTTACATAACAAATTAAAATTAACAATAGAAACAAATAACAGAATAAATTTTTTGGATCTTACGCTTATTAATAACGAAGAATCTATCGAATTTCAGATTTTTAGAAAACCAACTCAAACTGACATCATAATGTCACCTTGTGAATCATATCACAATAGATCTCATAAAGCTGCAGCTTTTAGAGCTTATCTTTATAGATGTTTTAATACACCACTTTCTGATAACGAAAAACAAACGGAATTGAACATAATTAGATCTATAGGTTTAAATAATGGTTATGAAATTCAGGAAATTGATTCTTTAATCAATAAATTTTTAATTAAACAAAATTTAAAATCTTCTCCCTCCCTTCAACCTATTTCAGATAACAATAAAATATATAAATCTATTAACTACCCTGGTCCAATGGCTTACAATATTCAGAGAATTGTTAAAAATATAACATCAACATATCCTACAAAAATAACAACACTACACAGAAAATTTTATTTAATGCTAAAGATAGATTAGATATTTTGGATCGAAATGGTGTTTATAAGTTGGAATGCAACACTTGTGGAGCCACCTATATTAGCGAAACAGGAAGATGTCTTAAAACAAGAATAAAAGAACATATTCTAAAAGAGAAGAATCCAATTTTGGTAGACATTAAATGACTTATAACCATGAATTTTACATAGACAATGATGTCTCTCTGTTGCATAAACAAAATAAGGGTTTTAAGCTTAATTTATTGGAATCGTACGAGATTGACAAGTTCAGGTTCAGCAATAATAATGTGGAATGTCTTAACGACCAAGTCTTTTACACAAAAATACCACTTTATAATTGTTTATCCAGTCCGTTTCCCCAAAATACCGAGGAGTAGTATAATTAGCCGCAGATACTATCCGCAGATTTTGGGGTCCTTGCGGCTACTCCCAACTCCTTTCTAGTTAATCCTACCCATTTGACAATCCTTTCCTTATTTCAATTAAAAATTGTTTTCTTTTGATTCCTACGGATGAATAATGTTTTAATTTTTAATTATTTTTCGTATGTTGTTTTTTGCTTTTCATTTCTGATCAGACATGTGTGACATTCTTTCGGAACACCCCATGATGTTATTCTAAAAATACGCCGTTGTGGAAAAATTTTACTTTTTTAAGAACTTGTTTTATTTCTTTCTTGAACCGTTTGGCCAAGAGTTTTTAACTTGTATTCGTCGTAGTTTTAAAGTGTTTTCTGTACAAATAGTATAAAAAGAAAATTTTTTGAAATGTTAACTTTAAGTTAATAAATAGACTGCGTAAGTAATAATAATTATAAATTTTATATTTTTCAACACTTATTTGTATAACTTTTTCAATTTTCTTTGTTGTTTAACAACATATTTTTTGATGATTTTTAGAATTTTTGATTTTTTGATACTAATTTGAAATTGTACGGCTTCTTGTAGAGCTTTGAAGATGATCGAAACATATCAGCTTCTAATGAATAAATAGTTTTTAACCAGTAAAAGTACAAAATTATTGCTTCCTTTTATCTTTACCAAGCTTTCAGAAATTTTATTTTTCCTTCCTCAGGGTAACTACAATATTGAGACAACAAAAAGAGTTACAAGAATCTATAAATTTATCTTAAATTACTTACAAAAGTGTATTGCGCATAAAACTGAACCAAAGTTTAAACATGAGGCCGCAATAACTGAAAGCTAAATAAATATAATCTTTTAAACACTAAACCTCTCCAAATTCACAAAAGTAACAGAGATCAAATACTACTAAAAACTGTGAAAAAGTTAATTATAAAAATATGAGAATTGAATATTACTTACAATACATTACAAAACCACGTTAAAAATTACGTTAAAATTCTACGTTAAAAGTTAAGACGCAATAAGTCAGAAAGTTTTTATACACTGCAAAAAACTGGAAAGAACAAGGTTGACCATATCTAACCTCCCCGACGCCCGGACCTACTACACTAAGATTCCCTTCATCCCCAAGTTGACTGATAAACTCATTTCCGTTCTGAAATTTGACCTGATAAAGTTTGCTAAATGTAACTCTTTACCTTTATCCATTTGTTTCTCGAGGACTTTAGATCTAGTTAGCAAAAGTCTACAATCCAATATCATCTATAAGATTCCTTGCAATAATTGTGAAAAACGTCCTTTAGGTCCAGCACTCCACCAACAAAGCTGGTCACCGAGTCAAGAGCCGTTTGTGTGGACGTGCCCTGAGTGTAAGCGTGTTGATTAGAATTTACTGGTTTAGTTGGGAGACAGAAATCTCTAATGTAGCGATCACACAGTCTTTCCAGGGTTTTCAAAAGAAAGGAGGAGAACTGATTGGTCTAAACGATTTCGGTGTGAAATAATCAAGCTTACCCGGTTTTGGTATGAAGTTCACTGTGATCCCACGCCACAGACTGAGTATAAAGACTCTCCAAAAGGTTGTCGGTATAAGAACCGTCAGCCTTTTTTAGTAAGCCAATTCGTCGTTCAGGGTCTGAAGCCAGAACCCGATTTAGTCGAGAAACTTCGCTGCAGCAGGGAACTTCCTCACAAAATTTCCTCCACGTTTCTCGTTTTCTATGACGAACGCTTTTCTTGAAGTCCGCTAACTTTCTTGATAAAGTTTCCAGTCGGAGTCTAATTTTGAGTTTTTAGGTCTATTAAAGGCTGTTCTTGCCTCCTGTTTGAGTTTGCCGAGCACAGCACACCACCAAATGGTAGCACGCCCAGAGACGGCCTCTGATCGGAGGGGACAGGCCTTTTTATAAGCTTTAATTAAGGAATCACTAACAGTATTTACGTACGCCCCAACTGCAAAGCTTTGGCTTACGCCAACCAAATCGCTCAAACTCCCAATTAGCATAGATCTGAACACGCCTACATCCGTCCTTCTCGGGTTACACTTTAAGTTTCTAATCTTTATGGTACCAAGATCGAAAGTGATCCATCTATGGTCCGACATTGAAACATTGTCAGAAACCGTCCAATTGTGGATCGAGGACGAGATACCCATCGAAGCGAGTGTGATGTCAATAACTGATTGACCTCTAGCGGTTACAAAGGTCTGCTCAGAGAATCGATTAAGTATATCTAAATCACTGCTAGAAATGAATTCAAGACGGGACTTACCTCTTCCATTATCATCAGCGCTAACCGAGGCAGTTGAATGTGCATGAGAGTCACATCCGATGACAAGATTCCAGTTACCTTTCCTTGCGTCCTCGGCCAGCCTTTCCAATCCTTGAGATGGAGGTTGGTCCTCATACGGAAGGTAAACTGATGCCATCGAGTTGACAAGAGTGTTCTCATCTTCCTCAACGGTTGGAACATCATCTGTTTCCATCCGCTCTGGCGTCTCTCCTTCCGCGGCTGCTCCAACACCGTGCTCGGGGTCTTTTAATCTGCCAACGCGGACCTTTAAGGTGCTGAAAAGGTAACAGATTTTACGTTCATGGGTTTTAAGCCATTCGGCGTCCTTCTTCGCTGTCCCGAAGACAATGAGGCGACCCACAGGGTCTGTCCTCACTTTGTAGCGGAAGAGGCACCAGTTGGCGACATCTAGGTGTTTATTTTGGGCCGCTAGATTCTGAAGCGTCTTTTCCCTGGTGTTCACATCCACATCAGTATCGAGAATCCAAATTTGGATTCTTAAAAGGGTAGGAAGATCAACTTCCCTGACAACACTTAGTACTACGCCCTCTAAGGGCGGTATCAGCGGTACTGCAGCCTTCAACCACGTTAAAGAGTTTGATGTTCTGCGACCTTCACCTGTAAACCTATTTGACGATAATTCGATTAATGGTTATTTGTTTGTTATTATTTACTTTATATATTTAATTTAATTTTAGTCTTGCCTGATGACGATTCTATTGTGAATTGAAACATCCTGAACAATTAATATAATTTCATCTTTACATCTAAATTCTTTTACGTTAAAGAGTGGTCATCATTGCAGGCGACCTTTAAGATCTGGAGTGCATAGACCATCGATGTAAACGTTGGTATCGGCGTTTGTTGTTTAGGGTCGAGCTGAGTAATTACTTTAAACAAAGCGTTCGTCAGCTCGTATTTGACATGAAGAAGTAAGATATTTAGGATTCAAATTCTCAACGTCAGGTACCTGTTTAGATGACAAAAAAATAAATACAATTACAAATATGCCTAACCCTAAGAATGTCAAAGACGTTCAACGATTTTTGGGTCTTATAACATATATTGGTAGATTCATAAAAAATTTATCTCAACGAACACAACCTCTCAGAGATATTATAAAGAAAGACAATGTATTTGTATGGGGTAATGAACAACAACATGCTTTTAATCATTGAAAACAAATGATAGTCAGTCAAAAAGGTCTTCAATATTTCGATCCAAGCTTATTTCCAAGCAAGAAACCAATCGTTTTATCAGTCGATGCTTCTAGTCATGGTTTGGGTGCCGTATTAATGCAAAACGGTAATCCTGGTGCATATGCATCTAGATCTCTAACGCAAACACAATTAAACTATGTACAGATTGAAAAAGAATTTTTAGCAATTTATTTTGCTGTAACTAAATTTCATCAATATGTCTTTGGTAGAAAGTTTACAGTGGAAACTGACCATAAACCACTTATTACAATATTTAAAAAACCGCTAAATTCATGCCCACCACGATTGCAAAGAATTTTACTACTCATTGCAAAATTATAATATTAATCTTATATATAAACCTGGGAAAGATTTAATAGTGGCTAATACGCTTTCTAGAACACCTTCAGGGGAATTATTGAATCATAATTTAGATATTCAATTTCATACTTGCACTGTTACTAAGAAAATTAACATAAATGTCAATAAATTAAAATTACTTATTGAGGACACAGATAAAGATGAAGAACTAACATTAAAAAAAAAGGATGGCCTAACAAATCAAAAAATATCCCAAATAATATTAAACAGTATATTAATCTAAAGTTCAATTTAACTGAAATTAATGATTTAATTTATCTGAATGATAGATTAATTGTAACTTCAACATGGAGAAATAAAATGTTAGCATTAATTCATACTGGACATTTAGGTATTACTAAAAGTCTACAAAGAGCTAAAAAATTTTTATATTGACCTGGGATGACAAAAGATATAATTAATTATACAAAATTGTGCACTTCTTGTTTGAAATATTCAAACTCTAATAGAAAAAAAACCAATGATTATTGACAAAATTGAACAAATTCCTTGGTATAAGGTGGGAGTAGATCTGTATGAATTGTATAGAAAAGTTTATTTGCTGATTGTCGATTATTATTCTAAATTTCCCGAAATTGTATTTTTGGATAATAACTTAACATCAGATAATGTTATTAATAAAATGACATCGACATTTGCTCGACATGGCATCCCATCTATTGTTGTCACGGATTCAGGTAAACAATTTACAAAATTGAAAATTGTAAATTGAAAATTTTTTGGTATCATCAAGAAAATGGAACTTTAATCACAAAATAGCTATCAATAACAATCGAATGGTTTAGCAGAAAGGACTATTCAAAGCGTTAAAAAAGTAATTAAAAAATCAATTGATAATAATGATGATATATGCAGGGTGTATCTGAATGACTGCAACAAACTTCAAAGGGTGATTCTTTAGTGAATTTTAAGTGTACTTTCATATATGAACCATGGGCGATTTCCAAAAATGGCGGAAAATTTTGGTTTAATTTTTTTTTCTCAAAAACCGTAAATGCTAGAAAAATGAAATTTGGAGAATATGTTTAACTCATAATAGGGCACGTTTTGTCCCTATTTGTAATTTCAACCTACCCTTCTAAACTGCTAAACGTAACTACCCCCTTTACATTTTTGCTAAAATTTTTTTTATACAGATGATAAATACATTAGAAAAATTATATATAGATAGAAGAAAGTATCCTAAAACTTTTTTGTTTATCTAAAATTTTTTCAAAAACGACTAATTTTTAAGAAAAAAAAATAATAAAGCAAACACTGCCCGTTAAACAACGGGGTTGTCGATCAAAATTTGGAATTAATTTTGAATTAAAATCTTAGTAGGGTTTGCAATCTTTGTCAGAAATATTTTTGACGTTTAAATGTCAGTTTTTCTTACTATTATCATTGTTTTTCAAATTAATTTTTGAATAAAGTTCTATCGCATTTACGCTCGTTCACTCGACGTTTCAAAATTTTAAATAAAACAATAATAAAGTAGAAAACCACTGACATTTAAACGTCAAAAATATTTCTGACAAAGATTGCAAAGCCTACTAAGATTTTTTCATTAAAAATTCATTCCAACTTTCGATTAACAACCCTACAGCTTAACAGTTAGTGTTTGCTTAATTATTTTTTTCTCAGAAATTATTAAATTTTAGAAGAACATCAGAGAGACAAAAAAGTTTTAGAATAGTTTGATAAAAGGTGGATAGATATATCTAACTGAAAATTTTCCAATGTATTTATCATCTTCATAAAAAAAAATCTAGGCATAAATTGAACGGGGGTGGTTACGTTTAGTAGTTTAGAAGGGTAGGTTGAAAGTACAAATAGGGTCAAAACGTGCCCTATTATGAATTAAACATATTCCCCAAATTTCATTTTCCTAGCGTTTATGGTTTTTGAGAAAAAAAAATTAAACCAAAATTTTCCGCCATTTTTGGAGGGGTGTAGCGCCTTAGGGGAGCCGAAGTCGCTCATGGTTCATATATCAAAGTACCCTTAAAATTCACTAAAGAATCACCCTTGAAGTTTGTTGCAGTCATTCAGATACACCCTGTATATGTCATTATTAGCCTATCGAAACACACCCATTTACGGAATGTATGCTAAAGACAAATTTATTAAACCCAAAATTGATCAACAAAAAAGAATTTAAATCAAATTTTTTAAATCATCAAAACAAAACCAAAAGTTATTATGATTAAAAAGGTGTAAAGTTGCGTAATCATTTTAAGACAGGTAGTTTGATAAGATATCAATTTAAACAAAAGATATCTGGCAATCTGGCATAATAATTAAGATAATTGGGCCACGTTCTATAAAATAAAAAAATAAGATAGACGATGTATTATTCGCAATATGATTTATTTGAAACCCGATAAAAGCTCAAAAACCATAGATTACCAATTTAATAATTTACGAACTAATAAATTTGTATACGATAATACATGTGAAAATACTATTAATGATACGTTAAAACCCGTAGTTGTAGATAATGAAAAAACATCAAGTTTTGGCAGAACTATTCGACCGCCGAATAGATATACTGCAGAATAGTTTCTAGTTTTTATTTTATTATCATTTAATAGTTTTCTTTTAAAATTACTTAATTAGTTAGTTTCAAGATAGTTAGTAATTAGTTTACAGTACGAAAAGTAAAATAAAGAAAGGTAGATGTTATATTTAAATGTAAGTTTAAGTTTATTGTATAAAACAGGTTTTAAAAATAATAAAAGTTCAGTTCATCTCCAGACGTGGTTTGATTTACATGACACCGTTTGATGTTAAAGATGATATTCACAATAACTGGGAGCTCACTGGAGCTGGAAGCGGCTCCAGGTTTTCTTACGCTCGCGTAATATTGCGTATCAAATTCTCTCTGCTAATGCGCATCTCTATTTCAGATTTCTAACAGCAGAGGTGCCATCTTTATGTAGAAAGATTAATAATATCGAACGGCGGGAAATGTTAGTTGAAAGATAATTATAGAGAAGAATTAATATTAAGACTTGGTTTAGTTTTAATTGTTATTCAGCGCTAGATGATTGTATATTTTTGTTTAACTAAAAGTAGAACTAACTCTATGTAACATGAGTTTCGTTGGTGAATTTATCGATATTTGTGAGATCTATTAATGTTAGGGGTGGGGATGCGGATATCATTAATCCGTACCGCGTTTCCTCTTCCTCTTTCGTTATCGATCCTTGGTGTAGTACACTGGTGTAATTTTTAGTAAAGCTTAACCGCATGGTTGTAGAAGATTTTTATTGAAGAATCTCATTAATTGGTTTTGGAGATCTTCTTGTCGTAGAACAAATCGACAAGAAGATCTAAACTAATCTGGTCAATTGTTATTGGCGTGATTTGTTCCGGCGTTCCTGGTTCCGCTTTAATCAACACGGCTACACGTTTAACATAAGGTAAAAATATTCTACTAAATATTATTTTCAGGGCTCGATCTTTTAGTTGTTTCCTTTTTCTTTTGTGCATTTTTATTGAATTTGGTGATTTTTATTGATTTGTAAATTTGTGGACCCTGATAAATTTTCCATTCGAGTTCGAGACGCCATTTTGGACGCCCTCTAAAACAACATAGTTACATCCGTTTCAAGGCAATGTTTGTATATAAGAGGTTGTCTAGGTTTATTATTATTCTGTGGTATGGTTGCGTACCATACCACAGAATAACCAGAAGTGACACTGGCGGTATCCCACCAAATCTGACGTCATATTATTGTGAGGAAGCAAGGTATGGCTGCTATTGGTGCTAAATTAAGTTGTCTCTCTCATTCATTGTGCGTTTATCGTGCCGACGGATCCTCGCGATATGATGGCGGATTTTAAATCGAGGTCATAAAACGAGATGCTGCCAACATCAAAAGAATCGACGTCAGTGTCACATCTGGTTATTCTGTGACCATACTGCGCATTACGTAATTGGCGGAAAATAATACCGGGAAATAATTCAAATTTTTAAAATAACGAATTTGAATTCCTTTATTATTTTAGTGTGGTATATAATTAACTGCGGTAGAAAAACGGAAAATAATTCAACTTAATTTTTGGTATAAATTCACTTATCACAAAATAATTGAGGGAAACTAAAGTAGTAATTGATTTATGTTATACCAGAGAAGACACTTCAGCTCTCACTAAACATGACCTTCAGGTTGCGCGCTCAATCCGCCGCCCCTTACGCCACGAAACACTCCCGCTCTTACGTCTCACCAACAAAACTAAAATCAAAGTATTGCAGTATAGGAACCTATGTATATAAAACTTGTGTCCAAGGTAGATGAATGTAAGGTATCCTTACGCGCAGAAAGTGATGATGCGCGGAAGCCAATTACTGGCGCGATTTTTAAAAGGTTAATGAGAAGCGAGTAACCCAATATACATTACTGGATTTAATTACGTTACTCAAAAATAAATTAAAATCATTCAAAGAGCACATAACACGCGTTTTTCAATCATCTCCACACACAAAATAAAATCTTACTTTTAACACATATCTTAAATAACTATTCTATAGGTAGAAAGGTAAAATAAAACCAGCTTATTATCTTAAAAATTTCGGCATATATTAAGATCAGCAGTCCCTCTTAAAAATCGATGCTTTTTTTTAATCGGTAGGAAATGACTCAAAAGATGCGTTAATGATAAAAAAAAAGTGCGCAAAAGTGCAATACTTACCGAAAAATCACTTTAAAGTTGCGATTTGACGTTTCTTTTTGGAAGTTAAAAGCAATGTTAAATATGCATTTTCGTATTAGATAGCAACAAACTTGTATCCGTAATTTTCTGTCTACTTTCTTATCTGATATGTTTCTTATTATTAGAGATAGCGAAAAACTAAATGCGCCATTTAAAAGCTTGATTCTTTCTCTATCTAAAACCGGTCTTTGTCTGTCGATAAGTAAAACTAAGATCAATCTGTACTTAAAGTACAAAGCGGTGGCTCTGTACTTAGATTAAATAGCTTAAAATTACCAAACTTCATGCGTTTGTGCAATTGTTATCAAACCGAATTTTAAAAACCTATTATCCCTTTCAGAAAGAGCGCTCTTTAAATTATCTTAATCCGGGTTTTTGTTGGTAAATATCTATCGGCGTCATGCTTAAATCGCCCTTAATATACATCCCTACACGCAAACACGCTTAATTACTATTCCTTTAAACAACTTTCTTATTTGATAGGGAGAAAACTATAGAAGTATAGATCTATCCTATCTACAATTTTCTGCTCTTTCTAATGGTGTATAACACGCGGCGATCGCTGCTTGGTTATAGAGTTTTTCCTGGTGATATAAGAAAGTTATTGATCCCAACAATGTTTAAAAGTAGCTAAAACGTGTGAATTTGGTAATTTTTTGACCAAAAACGTCCTTGTGCAAGTCTATAACTTCAAGATATACTTCTATAGTTTTCCTCATATCAAATAAGAAAGTTGTTTAGAGGTAGAGCAATTAAACGTTTCTGTATATAGAGATGTATATTAAAGGTGATTTAACCATGATGCTAATAGATATTGACCGACAAAAACCCGGATTAAGATATTTGAAGGAGCGTTCTTTCTGATTGTGAGCACAGTTTTTTAAAATTCGGTTTGATAACAATTGCACAAGGGCTTGAAGTTTGGTAATATTAAGCTATTTTACGTACAGAACGGGGTTCTTCATCTTTTATTGATCTTAATATCAACATATAGGCAAACGAGGACCGACGATTTCATAGAGAAAGAATCAAGCTTTCAAATGGTGCATTTAGTTTTCCGCTAATAATAAGAAAGATATCAGCTAATAAAGTTAGGATTTAATAGGAAAATGCATATTTAACATTGCTTTTAACTTGCAAAAAGAAACGTCCAGTCGCAACTTTAAAGTGATTTTTCGGTAAGTACTGCACTTTTGCACACTTTTTCTTATCATTAACACATCTTTTGAGTCATTTCCTACCAATTAAAAAAAAATCATCGATTTTTAAGAGGGACAGCTATTCTTTAATTATTCCAAAATTTCTAAAAATTTCTAAAATTTCTTCGAAAGACTATTAGGTCGATAGCTATAATAAAGATTTATTTCTCTCTGCTATTAGAATAGTTAAAAGCAATACATTAAAGGGAAGAATGAAACGGTTGGCAAAAAAAAATAAAGCCTTTTCACAAGGTGATGTGTATCTTAGCACTTCCCAGGAAGAATATTCAACAGACACATCTGAATTCTAAGTGTTTGCTGGAATTGTTTTATAAAAACTTTTACTTACTTTATTTAATTAACAACAAAAAGGAATGACCGGTGGTAAAAATTCAAATCTCAAGATTCTACAATGGAATTGTCAATCTGCTGTAGCAAAAAGAGACAATATCGACTTCTTATTATGGGAATGTTCTACTGACATTGCAATGTTTTCAGAAATTTGGTATAGAGATGGCAGTAGTGTTACGAATAGACATTTTGACATCATACGGAAAGATAGAAACGATGGTTACGGCGCGGTTGCAATCTTTGTTAAAAAAGGTCTACAATATAAAATATTATCATTTAGTACGCAAATAAAACAACTAGACGTTTGCGGAATTACATTGATGCAGTCGAATATATCAGTTGTGTCAATTTATCGAACTAGTGACTGCCGGATATCCTTAGAAGATTATCTACGAGTACTGTCTGAGGTGCTGTTTCTTTGCATTGTTGGTGGGGATTTCAATGCTCATTAACAATGCTTTGGTTCACACAAAAATGATAACGCGGGATATGTTTTGGTAAAAGCTATCGATGAAGTGGGCCTTGTTTACTTGAATGATGGATCACCAACACGTTTAACCTATCCTGGGCAAGGACTATCTGCAGTCGATTTAACTTTGGTATCATCCCCGATCGCTCCTAGAATCACATGGGAAGTTTTAAACGACTTCTATACATCTGACCATTTTCCTATAATGATGACGCTTTTACTCAACTACGATAGGAATTCAGTTATACAGCCACCAAGAAAATGGAAAATTGACACAAATAAATTTCCGGATTACTCAAAACATATTAAGCAAACGTCTCTTGTCCGAATGATGTGGAACAAAAAATTGATTTTGTCATTGAATGTATACACTCTGCCTCGGACAAAGTGTTTTCTAAGAGAAAGCCATTCAAAATCAAAAATTGTAGGCCTCCTGCTCCTTGGTGGGATAAAGACTGCCAAAGACTAGTTGATCAGAGAAGAGTTCTTCTAAATGAATACAAGGCAAACCGAACGTTGGAAGATTATTTGAAGTATAAAGAAAGCATGGCGTACTCTAAAAAAGTCTTAAAACTAAAGAAGGGGTGCGGTTGGCGACGATACTGTGAAAATCTCAATCAGAATACTCCTGCAGCAGAAATCTGGAAGTCCATAAAAACTTTAAAGAGGACGTTTCTGGAACGAAATACACCACCTCCGGAATTTGTAAGCAAAGTATTTCATGATTTAACACCTCAGCCTAGATGAAAACAAGATTTTACGTAAGATTAAGCAAAAAATTAAAACTAATTCACTCATTGTTACCAATAACCTCTGTATATTGAGAAAACTTTAAGATTTTTTAACGAAAACAAGTTTATAGAAATCAAAGGGAATCCTAATTCAACTTTTCATACTAAAGTTAAAAAAATAACTAAAGACACAAGATTTTCTTAAACAAAATAATGTCAAAATTTTCAATTTCCTACCAATGAATCCAAAAATTTCTCTAGTTTATTCCTTATTGAAGCTGCATAAAAATAACTATCCAATTAGACCTATAATCTCGTCTATCGGTTCTAGTACATGTAACTTATCAAAATTTTTAATTCAATTTTTTAAACAAGTAATTAATTTTAAAGCACATTACACTATCAATAATTTACAAAATTTATTATTGCCTAAAAATTATACTTTATTATCATTTGATATTACTAATCTTTCCATCATCCCCATTGAAGAAACTTTACAGATAGCTAAAACTATACTTACAGACAAAATTAATTCAAGCGAGATCGAACATGTTTATAAACTATTAAAGATTTGCACTGAACAAGATTTTTGCCAGTTTAACGAAGGTCTTCCCTCGGGATCTCCCTTGAGCGGTCTCTCTTTAGTAACACCGTTAATAATAACATTATTTTATGGCGCAGATATGTCGATGACATATTAGTAGTTTGGAATGACAACGGTTTGAATTTAACTTAAGATTTTCATTCTTACATCAATACTTTACTACACAAAAATATAAAATTTACCATAGAAGTTGAGAACAATAGTGAAACTAAATTTTTTAGACAACTGAAAACTTGAAATGATGTAAAAAAGTGTTTTTTCAATTAGGAATTATAATATTCAATCTATTTCTACCCAACAAGGTTTATTGATTTAGTAAAAAACCATTGACCCATTGATTTACTTCTCGTGGTATTCTTAAATTTGGTTTGAATTTTTCAGACAGCATTAGTACGTTTACAAGCTTCATCAAACGTTAGTGTACCGCTTGCAGTCAACAAATCAGCCTGAATCTTCTCGTCATTCAATCCACAAATAAATCGATCACGTAGTGCTTCGTTGAAATAAACTTTAAAATTGCACCTTTCAGACATTTTGTTTAGACGGACAATAAAACTTTGCAGGGTCTCGTCAGATTCTTGTTTAGCGTTGTTGAATTTGAATCTTGCAGCAATAACGGTGCCAAATGACTTTGTAGTGCCTTAATTAAAACGCCATAACTTTTCTCTCGGGGTTACGCCGGCGTTACCTAAGGTTATCAAATAACTAACCTTATCCTCGTCTTTATCGACTCCATTCCTTTTTAATAATAGCTCCAGCTGTTTAACATAAGTCTCAACATGATTTACATCATAGTGCTCAATAGACCTCACAAATCGTGTCATTCTTTTCTATTTTTGACCTTGAAGACTTCTTTTGTTTTTCTTTATCTTCGTCGCCAAATTTGATGTATATCCCAATAAAACACTAGTTTCTTATCTATTACCTAATTACGTCTATTAACAAGTGTCTTTGTTCTTTTTACTAACTGCTTTTTAGGACGATCTCTCTCTAATGCAGATTCCTGGCTCTTTCTAGTTCCTTACACGTTAAGTATTATTGTAACAAAATTAATATTATATTGTATTAGTGGTGTGTATAACAAGTAAGCAATAATATTTGTTTGTACAGAATGACTTCGATGATGAAGCTAAAGAAGATGACGTCAATGAAGAAACTAGTTTTAAAAATTCTTTTTATACTACACTGCAGCCATTTCTACCAACCAATATTGAAAATTAATTATTATTTATGGAGTTTTGTATCAACTTTGAGTACCTCGTGTTGACGTATGAAGCATGGCACAACATTTTAATATCAAAATGTTACCTTTAGAATTGTACGAAGAATGTAGCTACATCTCGATTATCCGTCAATATATACATCTTGCACTTCTCCTGTCTCTCCTGATTTTGGACAGGAAATTCAAATATGCGAAGATTGGGGGTATTTATTAAACTGTTCTTATACTCAAAATAAGCACATATTCTCAGCATGCTGCTTAAAGAATCACACATTATCTGTAAATATATTCAGGCTTTTCTACATTTATATACTATTGAAACTTACTTGAGGATATAAAAGCTAATAAACACTTAAGAAGACAATAAGAATACAATAACAGACATAACTATAAGAAACTATTCACAACTAATACACTTAAAAACGACTAAACTGAATATCGGGAGAAACAACAAGAATTAATTAAGTTAAAATGGAAGAAGCAGTCGAATGATCATAAAGAGTGTTCGAAGAAACACTATAAGGCAAGGGAAAAATGTATCGATAATAAAATTAAAATTAACGATCAGAAAAAGATTGTTGATGACAAAATCGGTGATAGATTATGCCCATCTCCCCCTATTTTAGATAAATTCGATCACCATGACGATCAGCGAATAATAAACAATGATTTATTAGAACCACCGATGCTTTGTGCCAAAATCGATGAAAAAAATTATGAGAATTTCCAAAATATTAATAGAAATAATAATAAGCGTTGTTTTACCCCAGATTTAAATAACTCTAGTCCGGAAAGCTTTTTGTTAAAAAAAAACAGAAAAGGTGGGACGCCCAAAAATTCATTACTATCATGGAGTTTATCTACAACATAAACGTTGGTTTCTAATGAGGCTAAAAAGGGTTATGCGAGTGGATACCTTTTAGTGGCTAAACAAAGGTTACTTGAAAACAGTACGTTTTCGGATACCCCGCTGAGATTAATCGAGGAATCCAATGAACACAAGAAGGAATGGAATCAAAAAATAGTGGAGAAATGTAAAATAAGGACTAAATTGATAACTGAACCTATGATTAAGTGTTATCGGCAAAATGATGACGATGATGAAATTAAGGATAAGTTTATGGAAGATAAATTTAAGGAAAATAAACTTATTGAAAATAAATTTAATGAAAATAAACTTAATGAAAATAAGTTTAATGAAGATAAGGTTAAAGACAAATTGAAACAAGAAAAATTAAAATTGGGTCAAGATAAACTAAGTCAAGAAAATGTTGGAGCAAATCTTCAAAAAAATGTTAAAAATGAAATGAAAGAGATTGACTATCGTTGTCTATTAAAACCGGATAATTTGGATAAAAAGAGAGTTTTAACAGCAATGGGAGAGTTATTTTACGCGGGAGAATGAAAAGCGATTGAACCGCCCGACGTTTACTTCATAACTATGGACGGGAATTTTTTTTATTTTAGATTTTGGAAGTTTATCCAAGAAACGAAAAAGAATTAACAGTCGGAACAAGAGTAGCTGCTTATAGGAGTCAAGAATATCGTTGCCTTTATCCCGGAAGTGTGGCAGAACCCGATTCATCTACCTCAAAATTTCTTTCTGTCTATTTCGACGACGGCGATAACTGAAAAACTCCATTGAAAGACATCCGATTAATCCCTTCGGATTATCCCTTCATGAAATATGACCCAAATTCTCTATCGACCTTAAGCAAGAGTAAAAGAAGAACGTTAACAATAGAAGATTCGAGCGGAAAAAATTCGACTCCACCAACACCGAATCAAAAATTCAGGATCATTTCGAAATATAGGAGAGGCACCAAACGGATTCCTCGACGTTTACTAATATTAATGATGACAAGGATAAAAAGAAAATGGAAAACCAACAGATTGAAAAGAAGGAGCGAAAACATCGGTGTACCGAGGAAAATTGTCAACACAAAAATAGGAAGCACAAGAAACATCTTCATAAAGACGAGAAAAGCGATGAAAAAAATATTGAAGTACTCAAAATTACTAATGAAGAAATCGATTTCGATTCGAAAAAATTGATTCGAAAGAAATTAATGAAGAAGAGAAGAATTAGAAGATGATGTGGTTGCAAATCCCGAAGATCAAATTACAATGGAGAATATCGAGGATACTTTGGATGAAAGCAGCAGGTATTTCGAAATAGACTAGCTTAAACAATTAAAAATAAAAATAAATTAATTAATTATAAGTACGAAGGCTTTCACGGCGGGTGTTAATTAAACTAAAACTAGAACTAACACCAGCACTATCACTAGAACTAACACTAGACCTAGAACTAGAAACTTTCGGGTTAAGCCTTCCTTTTTTTGAAAAAATTTTTGTCGTTTTGGATGCCACGTTGCAACCTTCTTCAGAAACAAGTTCGAAGTGTCACTTCGAATTTGTTTTCTGAAAACATTTTTTCGAAAAACGCACGACTTAACCCGAAAGTTTCTAGTTCTAGGTCTAGTGTTAGTTCTAGTTTTAGTTTAAATTAATTAATTAACTATTTTTTCGTCGATTTCAGTTTTTCTTTTCGACCTCAAGTTCAGATCGTGCCTGTATTGGAATCATCGAAGAACTTTGGGAGATTTTAGGCAATGTGAATTGCCATGTTCGATCGCATTATCACCCAGAAGAAGCAACCGAATACGATATTGAGTTCCAAATTCCCGTAAGAATTAATTTATTTTAATTATTTAATGTAATTAGTTTAATTAAATTCATTTTAGGGTGTATTATTTGAATCGAATCACCCAGATGAGAACGATGTCCAAACGATTTGAAGGAAATGTGACGTTTTGCAATTAGAACAGTATTTTTAAAGAGGATTAAAAAAATGGAAAAAAAAATTTGACGTTGACAACCGGAGTACTCAAAACTTTATTGTTTAAACTAAATATATCGTATTTTTTACTCCTTTTAATGCAAATTTTGTGAGGATGTCATATATATTAAGTATAATAGTTCATACCATTAAGTAATTAAAAAGTTATTTTAAAATTAAACGAAATAGTTCAAATTCCGATTATAAACGTCAACTTTAATTTTACAATTTAAAAAAAAATTTCATTAAAAATCCTTTAAAATGAATGCAAACACGATTAATTTATCTTAGAAAAACAACAAAGATCAAAAGAAAAAATTAGTAACATGAAGAATTTTTGAGATAACCCCATCGTGTTTGAAGTCATTTTAGAAGACTTTTTGTGAAGATTACGATGCAAAAATGTTAGTAAACGTCGGGCGGTTCAATCGCTTTCAATTCCCAACGATCGTCAATCTCGTAAAATCATTTTCATTATTAATTACAGCATTAATATTTTTTTCTTGATTAATTTCTTTCGAATCAATTTCTTCGAATCGAAGTCGAATTGGTCAATATTAATTTTGACTGTTTCAATATCTTTTTCATCGCTTTTCTCATCTTTATGATGATGTTTCCTGTGTTTCTTGTGCTTCCTATTTTTGTGTTGACAATTTTCCTCGGTACACCGATGTTTTCGCTCCTTCTTTTTAATCTCTTGGTTTTCCATTTCCTTTTTATCCTTGTCATTATTAATATTATTAAACGTCGAGGAATCCGGTTGGTGACTCTACTAGATTTCGTAATAATCCTGAATTTTTGATTCGGTGTTGGTGGAGTTGAATTTTTTCCGCTCGAATCTTCCGTTGTTAACGTTCTTCTTTTACGCTTGCTTAAGCTCGATAAAGAATTTGGGTCATATTCCATGAAGGGATAATCCGAAGGGAGTAATCGGATGTCTTTCAATGGAATTTTTCCGTTATCGCCGTCGTCGAAATAAACAGAAAGAAATTTTGAGATAGCTGAATCGGGTTCTGCCACATTTCCGGGATAAAGGCAACGATATTTTTGACTCCTATAAGCAGCTACTCTTGTTCCGACCGTTAATTCTTTTTCGTTTCTTGGATAAACTTCAAAATCTAAAATAAAAAAAGTCTCCGACCAAAGTTATGGAGTAAACGTCGGGCGGTTCAATCGCTTTTAATTCTTCCGCGTAAAATAACCCTCCCATTGCTGTTAAAACTCTCTTTTTATCCAAATCATCCGGTTTTAATAGACAACGATAGTCAATCTCTTTCATTTCATTTTAACATTTTTTTGAAGATTTGCACCAACATTTTCTTGACTTAGTTTATCTTGACCCAATTTTAATTTTTCTTGTTTCAGTTTGTCTTTAACCTTATCTTCATTAAACGTATTTTCATTAAGTTTATTTTCATTAAATTTATTTTCAATAAGTTTATTTTCCTTGAATTTATCTTCCTTAAACTTATCCTCAATTTCATCATCGTCTTCATCTTGCCGATAACACTTAATCATAGGTTCAATTTTCAATTTCGACCTTATTTTACATTTCTCCACGATCTTTTGATTCTTCTCCTTCTTGTGTTCATTGGATTGCTCGATTAATCTCAGCGGGGTATCCGAAAAGGTACTGTTTTCAAGTAACTTTTGTTTAGCCGTTAAAAGGTATCCACTCGCATAACCCTTCTTAGCCTCATTAGCAACCAACGTTTATGTTGTCGATAAACTCCATGATAGTAATGAACTTTTGGGCCTCCCACCTTTCTTTTTTTTGACGAAGAGTTTTCCGGACTAGAATCATTTAAATCTGGGGTAAAACAACGCTTATTATTATTTTTATTAATATCTTGGAAATTCTCATAATGTTTTTCATCGGTTATGGCACAAAGCATCAGTGGTTCTAATAAATCATAGTTTATTATTCGCTGTTCGTCATGGTGATCGAATTTATCTAAATTAAGGGGAAGTGGGCATAATCTATCACCGATTTTGTCATCAACAATCTTTTTCTGGTCGTTAATTTTAATTTTATCATCGATACATTTCTCCCTTGACTTATGGTATTTCTTCGAACACTCTTTATGGTCATTCCATTGCTTCTTCCATTTTAACTTAACTAATTCTTGTTGTTTCTCCCGATATTCAGTTTAGTCGTTTTTAAGTGTTTTAGTTGTGAATAGTTTCTTATAGTTATGTCTGTTATTGTATTCTTACTGTCTTTTTAAGTGTTTATTAGCTTTTATATCCTTAAGTAAGTTTCAATAGTATATAAATTTAGAAAAGCCTGAATATATTTACAGTTAATGTGTGATTTTTTAAGCAGCATGTTGAGAATATGTGTTTATTTTGAGTATAAGAACAGTCTAATAAATACCCCCAATCTTCGCATATTTGAATTTCCTGTCCAAAATCCGGAGAGACAGGAGAAATGACAGATGTGTATACATTGACGGATAATCTAGATGTAGCTACATTCTTCGTTCGATTCTAAAGGGAACATTTTGATATTAAAATGTTGTGCCATGCTTCAATGTTGATACAAAAGTCCATAAATATGGACTTTTATAAATGGCTGCAGTTTAGTATAAAAATTTCTATTTTGCGTTCATTCTTACTCGTAGTGTTCTATCAGACAAAAAACTGTTTATTAATAATATTAGGGGTGGTGAACCATTCATTCTTGCCAGTTTAAATAGAAGACCTTTATGCCACACTGAGTCAAATGCCTTCTTGGTATCTAAACGTAATGCCGAATTTTCTTCTGCCGGTTTTGCTTAAATAAGTTTGACGTTAGATTTTAAAAGGGTGAGTAGTGGACATTTTTGATTTAAATCCAAACTGATATGGTGGAATGAACGAATTGACCGCAGACAGTAATCTGTTCTTTATAACAATTTCAAAGGTTTTTTCGATCACGGATAATAGAGTAATTGGTCTGTAATCGCTCGGAGAGAGTAAGTCCTTGTCTTTTTTAGGAATACAAATTATTGTTTCCCATTTTTCATTCTTTAGGAAAATATCTGTTCTTGATACAATAATTAAAGACTTTTATTATGTATACATATATGTACCTCATCATCCAATCTTCTTAAAATATTCCTTGTAATGTTATCCGATCAGGGCGATGAGTTTTTACCATTGTGTAAAGCTATACAGAGGGTCCCGTATCTTCCGCATCAGAGCATTATACGGTTGTAGGATACATTATTCTGAAGCGCTCTTTCTAATAAAATGTTTAAAATGTTTTCGAAATGTTTATAACAATCGCACGGCAACAGTTTAAAGTTATCCGCTATTATCCAATAGCGGACGACTTTGAGTCACCGAAAAAGTTTATTTCTCTTTCCGTGTCGAATCTATTGGTGAGTACACGTGGGAAATGAGTTATCATAGGCGAAGTGGACCGGCCGGAACGAAAAACAGTGCGGTTATTATAAACATTTCGAAAAAATTTTATTGGAAAGATCGCTTCAGAATAATGTATCCTACAACCATATAATGCTCTGAACCGGTAGATACGGGACAGCCTGTATATGTATGTTGTTGAAATTCATTGTACCATTGATCTACTTCCTGGAATTTATGTTTTTCGAAATCATCATCTTCCAAAAATTTGTAGATTTCTTCCAGATATATGAATTTGTAAACTTAAAATATATAATATAAGAGCTATAGTATATAATAATATAAATATATGTGTTTAATCTCAATTAAAGATGAAATTTGTTTAAATTTTAATACATTAGCATGTAAGAATTTGTATATAAACACAAATGTTGTATTAATAGAACAGTATATTCGAACAATTCTTATGGTCCACAATTTGTATGCACATCACCAATAAATTTAAAGTATTATTGATATCTTAGTAATGCTCGTTTCCTTCCTGGATTAAATTGTAAAAAAAAAACAATGTTTCTGAAAAAAAAAATCAAATTTCTGAAGAACCTAATGAACAGGTTCTTTTATAAAAAACAAAACGTTTTTTTTCTGTTTACTACAGTATCGTTGTAGTCGTGTAGCGTTGGTGTGCGAGGGGACTTAGTGGTTTTCGTACATAGACCACGGACGTTTTGATAATAAAAAGACCCTGCCATAGAAATTAAATGATAATCAACAAAAGATCTTAACTTAAAGTTTTAACAAATTAGCAGGAAATTTTATAATCAACAACTTCGATCTATCATCTTTGCGATCATGAACAACACTGTTTTTAATCCGTATATATTTATAATTGTTTTCACGACCCAGCTGTTTAGCTTTCTTAAACAGATCTGCATTAAAAGCCGTGTTCATTAATAAACAAATTATCTGTCAGATTTTGTATCTTTATGCCAATCGAGGGATTATCACTATTTTTTCGATATGATTTTGCACAAGTGAAAAATCGATCACGTGTAATACGAGATGTGAATCTAATGATTACATTCTTCACAGGAACACACAAGAAATCGGAGTGATTTCGCATGGGCAATCTATGCACAGCGTCAATATCTGCTTTGATCGGTGACAGTAGCATTCCCAATCTCCGAAACAATTGAGCTTAGATCCTTCTTAATCGTTTCAGGTATGCCAAACAAGATCAAGTTATTAAGTCTGAAATACTGCCAGAGCCGTGTAGGCATTCATTGTAAGTATTATTTATGGAAGATTATCATAATTGCACCTCCTCTAGTTTTTGTAATTTGGAAGCGTAGTTTCTGTATTGAATGGCATGATCTGTCTTCAGTTCGGTTTCTGTAAGTAGGGCTACATAACTGTCATTTTGTTGTGGACAATTAAGAATTAGATGTTTTTGTTATTGAAGCTGTTGACATTAGCATATATTACTTGAAGATGATTATATGAGATGTTATTGTATTCATTCTCCTGTTCAGTGGTCGATGAATCTGATGGTTGCTATATGTAGCCAGGCTCAGTAGGTAAGATCTGTGTTATTTGTATCATCGTTTGGTTACCGTTGATCGGGAGGGGAGTTTGCATCCAGACGATCAAGCATTGTGATGGTAATGTAACTTTGGCAATAATTGGAAACAATGTTTTCCATCATGGTATGGTTACCACCATAACAACATTAACTTTTAAATACATACAATAGTTTTAGACAAGAGTTTTAGATAGAATAAAATGAATTTTTGTTAATTATTCAATAACTATAAGAAATATACCCCACAAACTATATATATTTGTTATAGTGATGTTACGGATGTGGGTTTAGCGGATACGGATGCGGAACCAGATTTTTTAATTCAAATTTCGCGGATGCGGGACCGGATTTTTAAATTCTAATTTCGCGCATGCGAATGCGTAACCGGATGCGGATTTTTGGATGCGGATTTAACGGATACGGAGTTATTGAAAAAAAGTTACATACTAACATTTTTATGAAAATAATATTTCTATTGTAATTTCTCTATTTTATATCTAACATTCGTAATTTATTACAGGCAAGTTATATTTTAAAAAAAGCAATTTTGATGCTTTTTCTCCTCGAAAATTTTTTTCTTTTATCCGTATATATTAAGGATGCTCCACTAAATAACTGTTCACTGGTAAAGCTGGTTGGTGGCGTTGATAAATATTGGCGAACAATCAGCAATAAAACAGTATATTTGTACCCATTCTGTCGCCACCACATCAAAGGGTCTTCTTCTAAAGACAGCCTTCTTTCTTTAACGTAATTTTGGAGCACAAGCTTCACTGCTGTTAATTGGTCATCTTCTGCCTCACTTTCGCTTGAACTTAGAATGGATTGTACCGACTGTAGTAGCATTGAACAACTGCTAGAACTAGTAGCAATTTGATTATCAATTTTTCTTTTCTTATGTATCGGACTACAATCTTTATTTTCATAGATCGTTTGATTTTGACACAAATTAACTATTATGGCTTCGACTTCTTCTCTCTCAAAACTGTTAAAAAACTTTGTTTTATATCGCGGATCAAGTTACTTTGATTTTTTCTGGCGTATTCTGGTTATCTTTCTCAGCTTTTAATGTTGTCAGGATAACGTGCATAAGTGGTATAACCATAGAAATGCTGTTCTTTGAGTTACTCAATTCTTTAGTAAGTTCTTCGAAAGGTGCCAACAATTTTAACAACAGGCCAATTGTTGACAAATCATCTGGAGAAAATGATACAAATTGTTTTGTAGTTAAGTATAAAAGTAAAGAATCTTTTATTTCAACAAAACGCTCCAACATGTAAAATGTGCTGTTCCATCTGAAATTAAAATTAGTTACACAATATCTGATTTATACACAATCGTTGGCTTACCTAGTGGGACAATCTTGAATTGTTGACAATGGAAATTGCTTCATTCTTATTTCCTGTATAGCCTTTAGTTCATCTTGTGCTACTAGGGAATGATTAAAATGTGTTGAAACTTTTTTCACCTTTTCAATTATTTCTTGAACCCATTCTTCCGATAATATCACATTTTTAATACAACACTGTATTTGATAAATCACACAATTAAAATCAGTGAAACCAGATATCTGCATTGCTTTAATCATTTTGCTGCCACGATCGCGTACCACACAGTGAACAGCATCGTGTTTTATACCCCATTCTTCAAGGATGGATTCAATTTTTGTCGAAATAACTTGACCCGTGTGACGTCCTTCCATTATTTCACATTTCAAAATAATTCTTACTCTTTCAAAACCTTCGTTTACACCATGAGCAGTCAAACTAACTAATGAAGTCCCAGAACTTGTATCAGACCAAACATCAGTTGTAAAGGATATTTTCTCAATATCTTTTAATAATACTTTAATTTTATTTGCCACGCTGTTATATAAATCGTCACATACAAGCGACGTAAAAAACTGACGGCCCCTCAATTTATATCGTGGAAGTATTGTATTGATCAATCGCCTTCAACGAAGTTGAATGGCAAGTCTTCCAAAGCAATCATTTCGCTTATTAGTCGATCCGTCTCTTTGGATTTTGGATATGATAAATCCCAACATACATTCTTCGTTAAACATTCTTGTAAATAAAGTTGTTTTGTATTTGAACCTGTGTCTGTAGATGTACTACAGGTTGGCTGGGGTGGATAGCTTGGCGCTTATCTCACGTGTTTGTGCATGTTACAATATCTAGTTTTGAAAATGTAAAAAATCTAAAGAGAAAACTGTCACTACTATTTAAAAATTATAATTAAATTATATGTCAAACGATTTAAAAAATTTATCTATTAATGCCGAACGCTGGCCTGACCGGAGCTTCGTTAAAGTATATGCGGATGCGGATGCAGATGCGGATCCTCAAAACATTGCGGATTATCCGCAGTTACGGATGCGGATGCGAATATCTGTTACATCACTATTTTCAAGAAAATGGAGCTTTAATCACAAAATAGCTATACCACATCACCAACAATCGAATGGATTAGCAGAAAGGACTATTCAAAGCGTTAAAAAAGTAATTAAAAAATCAATTGATAATAATGATGACATATATATGTCATTATTGGCCTATCGAAACACATCCATTTACGGAATGTATACTAAAGACAAATTTATTAAACCCAAAATTGATCAACAAAAAAGAATTTAAATCAAATTTTTTAAATCATCAAAACAAAACCAAAAGTTATTATGATTAAAAAGGTGTAAAGTTGCGTAATCATTTTAAGACAGGTAGTTTGATAAGATATTAATTTAAACCCAAAGATATCCGGCAACCTGGCATAATAATTAAGAGAATTGGGCCACGTTCTATAAAATAAAAAAGGAAGATGGACGATGTCATGATATTTGAAACCCGATAAAAGCTCAAAAACCATAGATTACCAATTTAATAATTTACGAACTAAAATAAATTTGTATACGATAATAAGCCGTAGTTCTAGATAATCAAAAAACGTCAAGTTTTGGCAGAACTATTCGACCGCCGAATAGATATACTGCGGAATAGTTTCTAGTTTTTATTTTATTATCATTTAATAAAGTTTTCTTTTAAAATTAGTTTAAATAGTTAGTTTCAAGATAGTTAGTAATTAGTTTACAGTACGAAAAGTAAAATAAAGAAAGGTAGATGTTATATTTAAATGTAAGTTTAAGTTTATTGTATAAAACAGGTTTTGAAAATAATAAAAGTTCAGTTCATCTCCAGACGTGGTTTCATTCACATGACAGCGTTTGATGTTAAAGATATGATATTCACAATAACTGGGAGCTCACTGGAGCTGGAAGCGGCTCCAGGTTTTCTTACGCTCGCGTAATATTGCGTATCAAATTCTCTCTGCTAATGCGCATCTCAATTTCAAATTTCTAACAGCAGAGGTGCCATCTTTGTGTAGAAAGATTAATAATATCGAACGGCGGGAAATGTTAGTTGAAAGATAATTATAGAGAAGAATTAATATTAAGATTTGGTTTAGTTTTAATTGTTATTCAGCGCTAGATGATTGTATATTTTTGTTTAACTAAAAGTAGAACTAACTCTATGTAACATGAGTTTCGTTGGTGAATTTATCGATATTTGTAAGATCTATTAACGTTAGGGGTGGGGATGCGGATATCATTAATCCGTACCGCGTTTCCTCTTCCTCTTTCGTTATCGTTCCTTGGTGTAGTACACTGGTGTAATTTTTAGTAAAGCTTAACCGCATGGTTGTAGAAGATTTTTATTGAAGAATCTCATTAATTGGTTTTGGAGATCTTCTTGTCGTAGAACAAATCGACAAGAAGATCTAAACTAATCTAGTCAATTGTTATTGGCGTGATTTGTTCCGGCGTTCCTGGTTCCGTTTTAATCAACACGGCTACACGTTTATCTTAAGGTAAAAATATTCTACTAACTATTATTTTCAGGGCTCGATCTTTTAGTTGTTTCCTTTTTCTTTTGTGCATTTTTATTGAATTTGGTGATTTTTATTGATTTGTAAATTTGAGGACCCTGATAAATTTTCCATTCGAGTTCGAGACGCCATTTTGGACGCCCTCTAAAACAACATAGTTACATCCGTTTCAAGGCAATGCTTGTATATAAGAGGTTGTCTAGGTTTATTATTATTCTGTGGTATGGTATGCAACCATAACCAGAAGTGACACTGGCGGTATCCCACCAAATCTGACGTCATATTATTGCGAGGAAGCAACGTATGGCTGCTATTGGTGGTAAATTAAGTTGTTTCTCTCATTCATTGTGCGTTTATCGCGCCTACGGATCCTCGCGATATGATGGCGGATTTTAAATCGAGGTCATAAAACGAGATGCTGCCAACATCAAAACAATCGACGTCAATGTCACATCTGGTTATTCTGTGACCATACTGCGCATTACGTAATTGGCGGAAAATAATACCGAGAAATAATTCAAATTTTTAAAATAACGAATTTGAATTACTTTAATATATTTAGTGTGGTATATAATTAACTGCGGTAGGAAAACGGAAAATAATTCAAATTAATTTTTTATGTAAATTCATTTATCATAAAATAATTGAGGGAAACTAAAGTAGTAATTGATTTATGTTATACCAGAGAAGTTCTCACTAAACATGACCTTGAGGTTGCGCGCGCAATCCGTCGCCCCTTACGTCACGGAACACTCCTGCTCTTGCGTCTCACCAACAAAACTAAAATCAAAGTATTGCAGTATAGGAACCTATGTACCTATATAAACCTTGTGTCCAAGGTAGATGAATGTAAGGTATGCTTACGCACAGAAAGTGATGATGCGCGGAAGCCAATTACCGGCGCGATTTTTAAAAGGGTAATGAGAAGCGAGTAACCCAATATACATTACTGGATTTAATTACGTTACTCAAAAATAAATTAAAATCATTCAAAGAGCACATAACACGCGTTTTTCAATCATCTCCACACACAAAATAAAATCTTACTTTTAACACTTATATCTTAAATAACTATTCTATAGGTAGAACTGAGTAAATGTTATTCATTTTTATCACTTATTAATATTTAAATAAATAGAAAAAATTGTACTTACAAGGACATAACTGTCCCTCACCGATTTTGTTGAAATTTGGTACAGCGATAGTATCGCCAAAAATAAGGTTTACGTATTTTTTTATACGTGCTAATAAAGCCCCTGGGGCGAGTTATAAGGGTTGGAAATCGGGGCGAAATATATATATTCGCTTATAGGCTGAAAACGAAAATAGCTATCGAAATGTGGTAAATGTAAACTGATATTCATTTTCAAAGAGCTTTCCATTGATATATCACACATATATCTGAGGGCTTCAAGGGGTAAACTACCCCTAGTTTTTTGGAATATTTGAAAAACTATCCTGTCGATTTTGGCGATATTATGTATCCTTATAGTACGTTTAAAAATATTAATGACGTGTTTTTTTTTATTTGCCTCTGACCATCCCCTGCAAAGTTACGGGGTATGACAGATAACCCCTTTCCTTAAGAATAATGTGATAAACTGTTACACTCTTGAACAATATTTTGAAGAAAACCATTAATTAGATGTAAATTAAGATTTACGCAGTAAAATAAACCCTATACGACATTAAGGGGTGGCTGGGGTTAACTACCCTAACCATCCCAAAAATTATTCTTTTTTTCGAAAATTGTTTGTCGATTTTAGTGCAATTTACCACGATGATTTTTTTATACGTTAGGTAGTATTATTGTAAGAACTTACAAGGGTTAGAAGTTTGGGGTAGAAAGTATATTTTCGCTAATAACTTTCATACTCCTACAGAAAAAGCTTTTTTATCCTTATTCTATTTAAATAACACAAAAGTTAGGATAATTATACAGCGTGCCCATTATGTATGGAATATAGCATATATCTTGATAAGTATCAACTTTATAAAAAAACATTTTGTACAAAAGTTGTTTAATATTTTATTTGCCATAATAAGACTGCATTCAATTGTTTTCAATTCAGAAAACAAATGAGTAACGAATAATAGTTACATTTTTTTAAATGGCAGTGTACTCTTTCGTTAGGCTCAAAAACGAGCGTAAATGTGTAGAGAGTAGATGCACGTTGCGAGCCGCTGCAATAAATCTTGTTGAACACCTGGTAGGTGGCTTCATTAAATTTTAGAAAACAGCGGAGAGTAATTTTAAGTTTGTTGCCGATCGTTTTGCGGTGATTTGAAGTGTAATTCGTCGTTGTTTTGGTGATTTTTCTACATTTTCGATTTTCCCTGTTGCTGTTAAGAGAAGCAAGTCGACAAACTGGTTTTCGGCCATGACTCGTACACAGAAAGCGGATATTAAAATGATTGTTTCGGAGGTTGTCAGTTCGCCGGAATTTCTTAGTGATTTAATTAATACTCTAACTGATAAAATTAATGGAATAATTGAGAAAGAATGTGACAAGTTAAGGAAATTGGTGGCTGACGTAGATAACCGTTTGAAAACTGTCAATAATAAGTGTGAATGTCTTGAAAAGAAAAATATTGAACTCGAACGTTACCTTGATGATCTGGAGCAGTATGGAAGAAGAATGAATCTTCGTATTTATGGGAAGGCTGAGAAAGATGGGGAAAAGCCGCGAGAAGTTGTTCTGAGTGTGTTTAACAATGAGATGAAATTAAATGTGGTGGATGCTGACCTGGATCGGGTTCATCGCATTGGGAAGCGTGATAGGGGAAAAAATCGAGACCAATAATTGTTCGCTTTACGAACTATGTAGCGAGGAACAGTGTCTTTCAAGCCAAAAGGATGCTGAAGGGAACTGGTACGACTATCAGAGAGGATTTAACTGCAACCAGAGCCGATGTGGTCAAGGAGGCAGTGGAGGTATATGGAAGACACAACGTATGGACAATTGATGGGCGAGTTTTTGTCAAAGATGAAAATGGAATTAAACGTAAAGATATCTAATTGTAAGTTACTCCTGTTCATCTTATCTAAGGATTATGTAATAATGGTGTAACGCTACTTTTCGTGTGTTTAATCAATTGAGTTTAATTTACATTATTATTGTTACTTCAATGTTCAGTGATTCTAATTATAATGTTTAATATTATTAAGTTTTTACGCTACCTGGTGTCAGTTGTTTATTAGGTTGCAGTCACACATGATTTTAGTTTTCTTCAATTTATTAGAATATTATCTATAACTTGCAAGAGCGCTTTATTTAGGCGCTGATATATGTATTTTCTTTTTTTAAGCATGTTTAGTTTCAGTTAAATTTGTTTTGTTCATTAAGGATCACTGAATCATTCCGTTATGTACGTCTACTTAACTAATTAGTGCAATGTTATTGTTTAATTATTGCAATCTGAAATATTATAAATATGTATAGGTACTGATAAGTTCATTCTACTGTTTTTAACGGGGTTGCAGCCACATGTTCTGGATTTATTTTACTTTTTTCTTTGTTTTTTTCTCTGTTGATTTTTGCTTTTATTTTATTGTTGTTACCCTCCTTTTTACTTTACTTTATTCTCTGCTGAAATTTTACTTACGTTTGGTACAACTACGTGTTTTATAATTACTAGTTTGCTACTGGTTGATTTGTGTTGTATGTATGTATGTATGTAGAGAGGGGTGCGTAATTTTTACGCGCACTTAGGCCCCAGTGGGCCCCTTGTGCATACTCCCTTGGAGGCTCGAGATGGTAGAGAAGTTCTCGTTAGGTGACGATACCGCTTACTCGTTTCCAATGACGAGTTACCGCCGCCCCGACCCCGAGGGGTCAGAGGGCGCTCACGCGCATTCGTCCCTATAAGTCGAGCCTCACACACATGCGTGCTAACGACAACCAGAGATGTTAGACTGGTTGCCGGGACCGACGGCTTAACGTCCCCTCCGAAGGACGGGGGGCGATTTGTGTTTTTTGATCTGTTGAAAATTGCGGTGCGGTGTGACAAGAGTGCGTTTTGGAATAATAAGGAATTTCTATGAACCACAACTATTTTAGAATTGCTCATCTGAACGTGCGTTCACTGACGGCTCACTTTCATCAATTCTCAGATTTGGTTGAGTCCAGTTCTTTTGATATTGTGGCTATTACGGAGACCTGGCTGAGTCGGATTATTTCTGATATCAGTGTAGCTATAGACGGCTACACTTTTGTACGTCTGGATAGACCGGATAGGGTTGGGGGTGGTGTGGGTGTCTACTTCAAAAGTTATTTGCACGTGGAACATTTAAATGTGTACGATTCGGTGCAGGATGGTGTTGAATTTATGGTAGTCAGTGTTAGAGTGGATGGTAAGAACATGGCATTGTGTGTAATGTATAGACCTGAAGGTAGTTTCCCTAATTTTATTCTAACTTTTGAGAGTGTTCTTGAGACCCTTAATGATCGCTTCGAAACGGTTTTCATTGTGGGTGATCTCAATGTGAATTTGGGTGATCATACGGCTTACCGTTCGTTTCAGTTGCTCGATGTGATAGAATCTTTTGGATTTCAGCAATTGATTACGGAACCTACGAGAGTAACAAATGGTACTCGCACATTACTCGATTTAATTATTACTAATCATGGTGGTATTGAGTCGTCTGGTGTGATGAGTGTGACTGATATTGGCGATCATGATATGGTTTTTTGTGGCCTTAGGTTGGGAAAATCTCTGCGTACTCCTATTCTGAAAACATTTCGCTCATTTTCATCGATTAATTATGATAACTTTCAGGCTGATTTAAATTCGCTATCGTGGCAAGATTTTCTGTTAGAGAACGACATTAATATTAAAGTAAATAAACTAACTGAAAATATATTAAATCTTTTTGATAAGCACGCCCCTCTGAAATCGGTAGTCTTTACGCGTCCTCCTGCACCTTGGTTAACTTGTACCATAAGAATGATGATGGGTTTACGTAATAAAGCTCTCAGGAAATACAGAGCAACTAGATTAAATGCTCATTGGTGCTACTATAGGGACCTGCGTAATTTGACAGCTACTGCTATTAAAAATGAAAAAAGGGCATATCTCGATTATTGTTTGCGTACAAAATCGCCCAAGGAAACGTGGAATACTTTGAGAAATTTGAGAGTTGGTAGAAAGAACATATCAATCAATTTATCTGATCAAACAATTAATGCTGATACTATTAACGATCATTTCATTAATTCGATACACCTCACACCTCCGCCTGATGAAATTTATAACTACTACACTACAAATTTTGTTTGTGGTATGACCGGCGACTTAGCTATGAATTTTTCTGCAGTTGAGGAGAGTGATGTAATGAAGGCTTTACTGACTATTAAAACTAATTCTGTCGGGTCTGACGGTGTAAGCTTACAAATGATTAAACTATGTCTACCTGTTTTACTGCCCTACATCACACACGTGATTAATTCATGTATAATTGACTCGGTATTTCCAGATAAATGGAAAAGTTCGCTGGTTGTACCACTACCCAAAAAATCTGGTCCTCACACTTTAAATGATATTAGACCCGTATCGGTTCTTCCAGTTCTGTCTAAGGTACTGGAAAAGATACTGGCATCACAATTGACGAGTCACCTAAATCAGTTTAAAATCTTGCCCGATTTGCAGTCAGGTTTTAGATCTGGCTACAGTTGTGCCACTGCGCTGGCAAACGTTATGGATGACATTGTTACGGCTAGGGATGCGGGATTAACTACAGTGCTTGTGCTTTTAGATTTTTCAAAGGCTTTTGATATGATCGATCATAGGTTGCTGTTATGTATGCTTCATTATGTTGGGATGAGCCGGTGTGGTGTTCAGTTGATGGACGATTATTTGCGAGATCGTACACAGAGTGTGTTGTTTGGGGGCAGTCGATCCAACATCTTAAATGTGAAATCGGGCGTGCCCCAAGGCTCAGTGCTTGGTCCACTGCTGTACTCGATATATACATTCAATATTCAAAAGTACATTCGTACCTGTCGCTATCATCTCTATGCGGATGATACACAGATATATTACTCCTTTAAGCCATCGGATGTTGCGTTAGTTTCTAGTCAAATCAATCAGGACTTGAGCGGGATTCTTCGCTTTGCGGATGATCACGGTTTGTGTGGTGAATTCGGATAAAACTGTTGGTTTGGTCTTTGCGAATGGAAGAAATAAACTGGCTGCGCAGCGGGATTTGGGATTGCTTATTGGAGGGGCTGAGGTGATGTATCAGGATTCAGTCAGGTATTTGGGAGTCTGGATAGATTCAGAATTGAGATTGAGGAAGTTTGTGTCCTGCCTGGTCGGGAGGGCGTTTGCCAGTTTAAAGCTGTTATATTCACACAAAGCGGTTTTGAATGTCAAACTTAGAAAATTGTTATGTGAGTCATTTGTACTATCACATTTTAATTACTGTGATGTAGTTTATCATTCGTTTATAGATCAAGTTAGTGCTGGTAGAATTCAGAGAGTGCAGAATAGTTGCTTACGATTTATTTACGGTATTAAACGTCGTCAGCATGTTTCTCATGTGTTAGAGGCCGCCAATTGGCTAAATATGTGGAGGAGAAGGTTTTTACATACCGCTTTGTTTTTTCATGGTGTGGTGACTTGGCGCATGCCTCCTTACCTGTACTGTCGCATAACTTACAGAACTGATATTCACAATCTTGGTACTCGATTCAGGGGTCAGGTCGCAATTCCAAGGCATAGGACTCAACTATTTAAGAAATCATTTTCATACAATATTGCAAAGTATTTCATTGATCTTAATCGTTGCTTTTGCTTTAAGTCGAGATATGAATTTAAAAAGGCCGTCATAAAATATTTGTCTGAGCTGCGGTGAGGGTGGGTTCGTTGGGTGTGGCAATGTTCGATGTGTTTAAACTGGTCAGTTGGTGGTTCTGGTCAAAAGCTGTTTGAGGTATTTAGCTTAATCCATCTATATTGTTATATATCTATAGTTTTTCTTTTTTTTTCCGGGCTGCGTGGAGGAGTGGATCGTGACTATGTTACGAGCCAAACGCAGTCCATTTGGTTGCAACCCCGTTCTATTGTAATATATATTGTTTTTGTAATTTTTTTTTTGTTTATTTTCTTTCTGATGTTATATATGTAAAGTATGTGGGTTGTGCCAATAAATATTATTATTATTATTATTATTATTCCATAGATAATGGGCACCCTGTATATCCAGATGCAAACCAGGCGTATTTAAAAACATTAATAAATCGTGGGGGAGACAACTGGTTATGCGTTAAGGAGTGCAATTTTAAAATGTTATCTCGCTGATGCAAATTGACCATTGCAAATTTTTCCATATTCTAAAACCAAATACATCCAGGGCTTGAATTTGACCTGTTGTCCCTGCAGGTATAGACAAATATTTAAACTTAACATCCGATGGAGTTACTTCACTAATAATTTCAGGGCAGTGGACTCCAAGTATCCAGTAATAGTAATGATTTGGGTCCGGTGTTTGGGAAATAGACATTTTGTAGCCAATTTTTCATATGAGCAGAAGTCGGTTTACCAGACGTTGATGCAAAAACGAATATGTTATCTGCTTTGAACATTGTACTTATTACCCTCGGTCCAAAAGTACCAGAGGATTCTAACAATGTAGAATACAATTTTCGATATGTAACCATTTTTTTCAGTTGCTTTTTAACTCATTATTAATAAATATTTATATAATTATCCTAACTTTAGTGTTATTTAAATAGAATTAGGATAAAAAAGCTTTTTCTGTAGGAGTATGAAAGTTATTAGCGAAAATATATGTTCTATCCCAAACTTCTCACCCTTGTAAGTTCTTACAATAGTACTGCCTAATGTATAAAAAAATCATTGTGATAAATTGGACCAAAATCGACAAACAATTTTCGCAAAAAAAAAGAAATTTTTGGGGTGGTTACGGTAGTTAACCCCTGCCACCCCTTAATGTCGTATAGGGTTTATTTTACTGCGTAAATCTTAATTTACATCTAATTAATAGTTTTCTTCAAAATATTGTTCAAAAGTGTAACAGTTTATCACATTATTCTTAAGGAAAGGGGTCATCTATCATACCCCGTAACTTTGCAGGGGATGGTCAGAGGCAAATAAAAAAAAACACGTCATTAATATTTTTAAACGTACTATAAGGACACATAATATCGCCAAAATCGACAGGGTAGTTTTTAAAATATTCCAAAAAACTAGGGGTAGTTTACCCCCTGAAGTCCTCAGATATATGTGTGATATATCAATTTAAAGCTCTTTGAAAATGAATATCAGTTTACATTTACCACATTTCGATACCTATTTTCGTTTTCAGTCTATAAGCGAATATATATATTTCGCACCGATTTCCAACCCTTATAACTCGCCCCAGGGGCTTTATTAGCACGTATAAAAAAATACGTAAACCTTATTTTTGGCCATACTATCGCTGTACCAAATATCAACAAAATCGGTGAGGGACAGTTCTGATACTTCCCTTGTTAGTGATAATATTATTTATTCGGTCTTTAAAATTTGGTTTGATAACAATTGCACAATGGCTTGAAGTTTGGTAATATTAAGTTATTTTACGTACAGAACGGTGTTCTTCATCAAGAAAGAATCAAGCTTTCAAATGGTGCATTTAGTTTTCCGCTATCTCTAATAATAAGAAAGGTATCAGCTAATAAAATAGATAGGAAATTACGGGTAAAAGTTTGTTGATGGAAGGTTTGTTGCTATCGTGACACGGGTTATTTATTTATTTTTATTTTGTAACCATGTATACACATGTCTTTTTTAATAACTATTTTAATTTAAGTAAACTACTATTAAATAAGCTACTATACTTATTTATCATTTATATTTACAACATAAAGATATTTCAGTCGTTTGACAGATCAATTGATACACAATCTATTAACACAAAGTCTATTAACACACATTTGGTAGAAACAATTCTATCTAACGACAGGTAATTGTCATTATGCATTGATAGCTTAAGAAATAAGGTTTTCATCAGAAAATATGTTGTAATCTCAATAAGTTTAGTGAAAATAACTTTTTATTTTGTGCGTGGGTATAAATTAAACAATTTCAGGTTAGGATTTAATATTAAAATGCATATTTAACATTGCTTTTAACTTCCAAAAAGAAACGTCAAATCGCAATTTTAAAGTGATTTTTCGGTAAGTACTGCACTTTTGCGCACTTTTATTTTATCATTAATACATCTTTTGAGTTATTTCCTACCAATTAAAAAAAAATCATCGATTTTTAAGAGGGACAGCTATTCTTTAATTATTCCAAAATTTCTTAATTTTATTTTTTCTTTGTACGTTATTAATACTAAATTTTTTGCTTTAAATTATGAAGTCTTATACATATAGAACATGATTCTTACTATTTGTGTGATCACTTCTTCAGGTAGACTCGATGATTGTGCAACCATGTCCGCCACTCTTTTAAAAATGAATGGTTCCGTTGACAACGATTTTTTATGATATTTATTAAATGCATGCCAGATCTCTTTTAGCAATATGTACAATTCTTCTTTTGGGTATAACAAGTATCCTTTTGATAATGTATGTGTCCATGAAAATTCCTTCTTGTTAATATTCATTTCCTGCTCTAGGTACAATTGATATTTGCTTTCGTATTTGAAGGATATAACTCGTCTTCTACCTCAAAATCTTCATTTTCTACCTAAAATTCGTCAAAATTCTCTAACAGTTGAAGATAATCCTCTTGATTCTGTAATTCTGTAACGAATGAAGTAATACTGGCCACAATATCTTCCTCTGGTTTGTCAACTTGGGTTTGATTCTGTTCTACAACATTCAAATTGCCCATGAAGTCAGTCACAAACATCCTTGTGGAGTCCGGTTCACAACAGCGAGTAGAACGCACACGTGGTGTTGTGTCCCAGCTTTATCGAGTGATTTAGGTGGTTTATCTTTGGTTGAGAATTATCATTTTTCGCTTATTGGCATAAAGGTTAGTACCGATTCTTTCGGTCTAATAATTGAATTTTGGTTACGAATTGATTGGTTACATTAATTCTCCTGGTTTATGCTGGTTGACCTTGAGTGCTAGTCGGCGCAGCGGTGATGGCCGAAGAGGCCGGCCCGCCCGGGTCTACTACAGAGTTGGGCCAGTTGGTTGATCTCACAGCAGAGAAGGATGTTGATGTCGCGACGATTATTTCCGTGGACGGAGGTAATCGAACGAATTATTCTACTGTTGTCAAATCGTTAAACACAAATACCGAAAGTAATTCGTCATTTGCTTCAGTACTAACAAAAGGCGTAAAAAACAATTTCCCTGATAGTGAACAAGCAATAATTTTTGATGCAATTGAGAGTCAGTTAATCGGTCGGCGTAATGTTTTGTTTGCATCGCGAGTATCAAACAATATAATATGCATATATCTTTCATCAGCTCAGCTGGTGGAAACCTTCGTAAAAGAACACCAGTGAATTATGTTAAATAAGCAGTTTATAAAGGCTAGACGTTTGGTATCTCCTGCCAAACGAATAATTATCTCAAACGTATCCCCCTGCACACCTCACGGGGTGATAGATCGTGAATTAAAACAAATGGGATTAAAAGTCGTCAAAATTCAAATGATGATATTCAAGTTATTAATTACGAAACGTTTTGTAAGATTCTAATGGAGGTCAAAGGCAAACAGGAAGCACATCTGGTTGTCTTATCATACACCAACGATTTGGACTCCTTTTTGGAGGTCAGCGGAAAGACCATTAGGTCGGTAGCTGTAATAAAGATTTATTTCTCTCTGCTATTAGAATAGTTAAAAGTAATACATTAAAGATAAGAATGAAACGGTTTTTTTTATAAAAACTTTTACTTACTTTATTTAATTAAAAACAAAACAAACAAAAAGGATTGATCGGTGGTAAGAATTCAAAATTCAAGATTCTACAATGGAATTGTCAATCTGCTGTTGCAAAAAAAGAAAATATCGACTTCTTATTATCGGAATGTTCTACTGACATTGCAATGTTTTCAGAAACTTGGTATAGAGATGGATGTAGTGTTACGAATAGACATTTGACATCATACGGAAAGACAGAAACGATGGTTACGGCGCGGTTGCAATCTTTGTTAAAAAAGGTCTACAATATAAAATATTATCATTTAGTACGTAAACAAAACAACTAAACGTTTGCGAAATTAGATTGATGCACTCAAATATATCAGTTGTGTCAATTTATCGAACTAGTGACTGCCGGATATCCTTAGAAGATTATCTACGAGTACTGTCTGAGGTGCCGTTTCCTTGTATTGTTGGTGGGGATTTCAATGCTTATCAACAATAGTTTGGTTCACACAAAAATGATAACGCGGGCAATGTTTTGGTAAAAGCTATCGATGAGGTGGGCCTTGTTTACTTGAATGATGGATCACCAACACGTTTAACCCATCCTGGGCAAGGACTATCTGCAGTTGATTTAACTTTGGTATCATCCCCGATCGCTCCTAGAATCACATGGGAAGTCTTAAACGACTTCTATACATCGGACCATTTTCCTATAATGATGACGCTTTTACTCAACTACGATAGGAATTCAGTTATACAGCCATCAAGAAAATGGAAAATTGACACAAATAAATTTCCGGATTACTCAAAACATATTAAGCAAACGCTAAGAGACTCCTCTTGTCCGAATGATGTGGAACAAAAAATTGATTTTGTCATTGAATGTATACATTCTGCCTCGGACAAAGTGTTTTCGAAGAGAAAGCGATTCAAAATCAAAAATTGTAGGCTTCCTCCTCCTTGGTGGGATAAAGACTGCCAAAGAGTAGTTGATCAGAGAAGAGTTCTTCTAAATGAATACAAGGCAAACCGAACGTTGGAGGGTTATTTGAAGTATAAAGAAAGCATGGCGTACTCTAAAAAACTCTTGTTCTTGGTTGGCGACGATACTGTGAAAATCTCAATCAAGCAGAAATCTGGACCTCCGGAATTTGTAGCCAAAGTATTTCATGATTTAGCACCTCAGCCTAGATGAAAACAAGATTTTACGTAAGATTAAGCAAAAAATTAAAACTAATTCACTCATTGTTACCAATAACCTCTGTATATTGAGAAAACTTTAAGATTTTTTAACGAAAACAAGTTTATAGAAATCAAACGGAATCCTAATTCAACTTTTCATACTAAAGTTAAAAAAATAACAAAAAAAGATTTTCAAAAAGACAAGATTTTCTTAAACAAAATAATGTCAAAATTTTCAATTTCCTACCAATGATTCCAAAAATTCCTCTAGTTTATTCTTTATTGAAGCTGCACAAAAATAACTATACTAAAAAAATAACTTATCAAAATTTGTAATTCAATTTTTTAAACAAGTAATTAATTTTAAAGCAGATTACACTAGCAATAATTTAATCTTTCCACCATCCCCATTGAAGAAACTTTACAGATAGCTAAAACTATACTTACAAACAAAATTAATTCAAGCGAGATCGAACATGTTTATAAACTATTAAAGATTTGCACTGAACAAAACTTTTGCCAGTTTAACGAAGGTCTTCCCATGGGATCTCCCTTGAGCGGTCTCTCTTTAGTAACACCGTTAATAATAACATTATTTTATGGCGCAGATATGTCGATGACATATTAGTAGTTTGGAATGACAACGGTTTGAATTTAATTTAAGATTTTCATTCTTACATCAATACTTTACTACACAAAAATATAAAATTCACCATAGAATTTGAGAACAATAGTAAACAAAATTTTTTAGACAACTGAAACCTTGAAATGATGTAAAAAAGTGTTTTTTCAATTAGGAATTATAATATTCAATCTATTTCTACCCAACAAGGGTTATTGATTTAGTAAAAGACCATTGACCCATTGATTTACTTCTTGTGGTATTTTTAAATTTGGTTTGAATTTTTGATACAGCATTAGTACGTTTACAAGCTTCATCAAACGTTAGTGTACCGCTTGCAGTCAACAGATCAGCCTGAATCTTCTCGTCATTCAATCCACAAATAAATCGATCACGTAGTGCTTCGTTGAAATAAACTTTAAAATTGCACCTTTCAGACATTTTGTTTAGACGGACAATAAAACTTTGCAGGGACTCGTCAGATTCTTGTTTAGCGTTGTAGAATTTGAATCTTGCAGTAATAACGGTGCCAAATGACTTTGTAGTGCCTTAATTAAAACGCCATAACTTTATTATATTGTATTAATGGTGTGTATAACAAGTAAGCAATAATATTTCTTTGTACAGGATGACTTCGATTATGAAGCTAAAGAAGATGACGTCAATGAAGAAACTAGTTTTAAAAATTCTTTTTATACTACACTGCAGCCATTTCTACCAACCTATATTGAAAATTAATTACTTTTTATAGATTTTTGTATCAACTTTGAGTACCTCGTGTAGACATATGAAGTATGGCACAAAATTATAATATCAAAATGGTCCCTTTAGAATTGTACGAAGAATGTAGCTACATCTAGATTATCCGTCAATATATACAGCTTGCACTTCTCCTGTCTCTCCGGATTTTGGACAGGAAATTCAAATATGCGAGGATTGGGGGTATTTATTAAACTGTTCTTATACTCAAAATAAGCACATATTCTCAGCATGCTGCTTAAAAAATCACACATTATCTGTAAATATATTCAGGATTTTCTAAATTTATGTACTATTGAAACTTACTTAAGGATATAAAAGCTAATAAACACTTAAGAAGACAATAAGAATACAATAACAGACATAACTATAAGAAACTATTCACAACTAATACACTTAAAAACGACTAAACTGAATATCGGGAGAAACAACAAGAATTAATTAAGTTAAAATGGAAGAAGCAGTCGAATGATCATAAAGAGTGTTCGAAGAAACACTATAAGGCAAGGGAGAAATGTATCGATAATAAAATTAAAATTAACGATCAGAAAAAGATTGTTGATGACAAAATCGGTGATAGATTATGCCCATCTAATATGGTCGAAAGGTCGAAATTGAAAACTGAACCTATGATTAAATGTTATCGGCAAGATGATGACGAAGATGAAATTGAGGATAAGTTTAAGGAAGATAAATTTAAGGAAAATAAACTTATTGAAAATAAATTTAATGAAAATAAACTTAATGAAAATAAGTTTAATGAAGATAAGGTTAAAGACAAACTGAAACAAGGAAAATTAAAATTGGGTCAAGATAAACTAAGTCAAGAAAATGTTGGTGCAAATCTTCAAAAAAATGTTAAAAATGAAATGAAAGAGATTGACTATCGTTGTCTATTAAAACCGGATAATTTGGATAAAAAGAGAGTTTTAACAGCAATGGGAGGGTTATTTTACGCGGGAGAATTAAAAGCGGTTGAACCGCCCGACGTTTACTTCATAACTTTGGACGGGAACTTTTTTTATTTTAGATTTTGGAAGTTTATCCAAGAAACGAAAAAGAATTAACAGTCGGAACAAGAGTAGCTGCTTATAGGAGTCAAGAATATCGTTGCCTTTATCCCGGAAGTGTGGCAGAACCCGATTCATCTATCTCAAAATTTCTTTCTGTCTATTTCGACGACGGCGATAACGGAAAAATTCCATTGAAAAACATCCGATTACTCCCTTCGGATTATCCCTTCATGGAATATGACCCAAATTCTTCATCGAGCTTAAGCAAGCGTAAAAGAAGAACGTTAACAACGGAAGATTCGAGCGGAAAGAATTCGACTCCACCAACACCGAAGCAAAAATTCAGGATCATTTCGAAATCCAGGAGAGTCACCAAACGGATTCCTCGACGTTTACTAATATTAATGATGACAAGGATAAAAAGAAAATGGAAAACCAAGAGATTGAAAAAAAGGAGCGAAAACATCGGTGTACCGAGGAAAATTGTCAACAGAAAAATAGGAAGCACATCTTCATCTAAACATCTTCATAAAGACGAGAAAAGCGATGAAAAAAATATTGAAGTACTCAAAATTACTAATGAAGAAATCGATTTCGATTCGAAAAAATTGATTCGAAAGAAATTAATGAAGAAAATGATATTAATGATGAAAATGATTTTAATGTAGAATTAGAAGATGATGTGGTTGCAAATCCCGAAGATGAAATTACAATGGAGTATATCGAGGATACTTTGGATGAAAGCAGCAGGTATTTCGAAATAGACTAGCTTAAACAATTAAAAATAAAAATAAATTAATTAATTATAAGTACGAAGGCTTTCACGGCGGGTGTTAATTAAACTAAAACTAGAACTAACACTAGACCTAGAACTAGAAACTTTCGTGTTAAGCCTTCCTTTTTTTGAAAAAATGTTTGTCGTTTTGGATGCCATGTTGCAACCTTCTTCAGAAACAAGTTCGAAGTGTCACTTCGAATTTGTTTTCTGAAAACATTTTTTCGAAAAACGCACGACTTAACCCGAAAGTTTCTAGTTCTAGGTCTAGTGTTAGTTCTAGTTTTAGTTTAAATTAATTAATTAACTATTTTTTCGTCGATTTCAGCTTTTCTTTTCGACCGCAAGTTCAGATCGTGCCTGTATTGGAATCATCGAAGAACTTTGGGAGATTTTAGGCAATGTGAATTGCCATGTTCGATCGCATTATCACCCAGAAGAAGCAACCGAATACGATATTAAGTTTCAAATTCTCGTAAGAATTAATTTATTTTAATTATTTAATGTAATTAGTTTAATTAAATTCATTTTAGGGTGTATTATTTGAATCGAATCACCCAGATGAGAACGATGTCCAAACGATTTGAAGGAAATGTGACGTTTTGCAATTAGAACAGTATTTTTAAAGAGGATAAAAAAAATGGAAAAATAAAATTTGACGTTGACAACCGGAGTTACTCAAAACTTTATTGTTTAAACTAAATATATCGTATTTGTACTCCTTTTAATGCAAATTTTGTGAGGATGTCATATATATTAAGTATAATAGTTCATACCATTAAGTAATTAAAAAGTTATTTTAAAATTAAACGAAATAGTTCAAATTCCGATTATAAACGTCAACATTAATTTTACAATTTAAAAAAAAATTTCATTAAAAACTCCTTTAAAATGAATGCAAACACGATTAATTTATCTTAGAAAAACAACAAAGATCAAAAGAAAAAATTAGTAACATGAAAAATTTTTGAGATAACCCCATCGTGTTTGGAGTCATTTTAGAAGACTTTTCGTGAAGATTACGATGCAAAAATGTTAGTAAACGTCGGGCGGTTCAATCGCTTTCAATTCCCAACGATCGTCAACCTCGTAAAATCATTTTCATTATTAATTACAGCATTAATATCTTTTTCTTGATTAATTTCTTTCGAATCAATTTCTTCGAATCGAAATCGAATTGGTCAATATTAATTTTGACTATTTCAATATCTTTTTCATCGCTTTTCTCGTTTTTATCAATTTTCCTCGGTAAACCGATGTTTTTGCTTCTTCTTTTCAATCTCTTGGTTTTTCATTTCCTTTTTATACTTGTCATTATTAATATTATTAAACGTCGAGGAATCCGTTTGGTGACTCTCCTGGATTTCATAATAATCCTGAATTTTTGATTCGGTGTTGGTGGAGTCGAATTTTTTCCGCTCGAATCTTCTGTTGTTAACGTTCTTCTTTTACTCTTGCTTAAGCTCGATAAAGAATTTGGGTCAAATTTCATGAAGGGATAATCCGAAAGGAGTAATCGGATGTCTTTCAATGGAATCTTTCCGTTATCGCCGTCGTCGAAATAGACAGAAACAAATTTTGAGATAGGTGAATCGGGTTCTGCCACACTTCCGGGATAAAGGCAACGATATTTTTGACTCCTATAAGCAGCTACTCTTATTCCAACCGTTAATTCTTTTTCGTTTCTTGGATAAACTTCCAAAATCTAAAATAAAAAAAGTCTCCGTCCAAAGTTATGGAGTAAACGTCGGGCGGTTCAATAGCTTTTAATTCTCCCGCGTAAAATAACCCTCCCATTGCTGTTAAAACTCTCTTTTTATCCAAATCATCCGGTTTTAATAGACAACGATAGTCAATCTCTTTTATTTCATTTTTAACATTTTTTTGAAGATTTGCACCAACATTTTCTTGACTTAGTTTATCTTGACCCAATTTTAATTTTTCTTGTTTCAGTTTGTCTTTAACCTTATCTTCATTAAACTTATTTTCATTAAGTTTATTTTCATTAAATTTATTTTCAATAAGTTTATTTTCCTTAAATTTATCTTCCTTAAACTTATCCTCAATTTCATCATCGTCTTCATCTTGCCGATAACACTTAATCATAGGTTCAATTTTAAATTTCGACCTTATTTTACATTTCTCCACTATTTTTTGATTCTTCTCCTTCTTGTGTTCATTGGGTTCCTCGATTAATCTCACCGGGGTATCCGAAAAGGTACTGTTTTCAAGTAACTTTTGTTTAGCCGTTAAAAGGTATCCACTCGCATAACCCTTCTTAGCCTCATTAGCAACCAACGTTTATGTTGTCGATAAACTCCATGATAGTAATGAACTTTTGGGCCTCCCACCTTTCTTTTTTTTTTGACGAAGAGTTTTCCGGGCTAGAATCATTTAAATCTGGGGTAAAACAACGCTTATTATTATTTTTATTAATATCTTGGAAATTCTCATAATTTTTTTCATCGGTTATGGCACAAAGCATCGGTGGTTCTAATAAATCATTGTTTATTATTCGCTGTTCGTCATGGTTATCGAATTTATCTAACATAAGGGGAGGTGGGCATAATCTATCACCGATTTTGTCATCAACAATTTTTTTCTGATCGTTAATTTTAATTTTATCATCGATACATTCCTCCCTTGACTTATGGTGTTTCTTCGAACACTCTTTATGGTCATTCCATTGCTTCTTCCATTTTAACTTAACTAATTCTTGTTGTTTCTCCCGATATTCAGTTTAGTCGTTTTTAAGTGTTTTAGTTGTGAATAGTTTCTTGTAGTTATGTCTGTTATTGTATTCTTATTGTCTTCTTAAGTGTTTATTAGCTTTCATATCCTCAAGTAAGTTTCAATAGTACATAAATTTAGAAAAGCCTGAATATATTTACAGTTAATGTGTGATTCTTTAAGTAGCATGTTGACAATATGTGCTTATTTTGAGTATAAGAACAGTCTAATAAATACCCCCAATCTTCGCATATTTGAATTTCCTGTCCAAAATCCGGAGAGACAGGAGAAATGACAGATGTGTATACATTGACGGATAATCTAGATGTAGCTACATTCTTCGTTCGATTCTAAAGGGAACATTTTGATATTAAAATGTTGTGCCATGCTTCAATGTTGATACAAAAGTCCGTAAATAATAATTAATTTTCAATATCTGTTGTTTTGTGGAAATGGCTGCAATTTAGTATAAAAATTTCTATTTTGCGTTCATTCTTACTCGTAGTGTTCTATCAGACAAAAAACTGTTTATTAATAATATTGGGGATGGTGAACCGTTCATTCTTGCCAGTTTAAATAAAAGACCTTTATGCCACACTGAGTCAAATGCCTTCTTGGTATCTAAACGTAATGCCGAATTTTCTTCTGCCGGTTTTGCTTAAATAAGTTTGACGTTAGTATTTTAAAAGGGTGAGTAGTGGACATTTTTGATTTAAATCCAAACTGATATGGCGGAATGAACGAATTGACCACAGACAGTAATCTGTTCTTTATAACAATTTCAAAGGTTTTTGCGATCACGGAATAGAGTAATTGGTCTGTAATCCCTCGGAGAGAGTAAGTCCTTGTCTTTTTTAGGAATACAAATTATTGTTTCCCATTTTTCATTCTTTAGGAAAATATCTGTTCTTGATACAATAATTAAAGACTTTTATTATGTATACATATATGTACCTCATCATCCAATCTTCTTAAAATATTCCTTGTAATGTTATCCGATCAGGGCGATGAGTTTTTACCATTGTGTAAAGCTATACAGAGGGTCCCGTATCTTCCGCATCAGAGCATTATACGGTTGTAGGATACATTATTCTGAAGCGCTCTTTCTAATAAAATGTTTAAAATGTTTTCGAAATGTTTATAATAACCGCACGGGAACAGTTTAAAGTTATCCGCTATTGTCCAATAGCGGACGACTTTGAGTCACCGAAAAAGTTTATTTCTCTTTCCGTGTCGAATCTATTGGTGAGTACACGTGGGAAACGAGTTATCATCGGCGAAGTGGACCGGCCGAAACGAAAAACAGTTCCAGTGCGGTTATTATAAACATTTCGAAAAATTATTATTGGAAAGATCGCTTCAGAATAATGTATCCTACAACCGTATAATGCTCTGATGCGGAAGATACGGGACAACCTGTATATGTGTGTTGTTGAAATTCATTGTACCATTGATCTACTTCCTGGAATTTGTTTTTCGAAATCATCATCTTCCAAAAATTTGTAGCTTTCTTCCAGATATATGAATTTGTAAACTTAAAATATATAATATAAGAGCTATAGTATATAATAATATAAATATATGTGTTTAATCTCAATTAAAGATGAAATTTGTTTAAATTTTAATACGTTAGCATGTAAGAATTTGGATATAAACACAAATGTTGTATTAATAGAACAGTATATTCGAACAATTCTTATGTTCCACAATTTGTATGCACATCACCAATAAATTTAAAGTATTATTGATATCTTAGTAATGCTCGTTTCCTTCCTGGATTAAATTGAAAAAAAAACAATGTTTCTGAAAAAAAAAATCAAATTTCTGAAGAACCTAAAGAACAGGTTCTTTTATAAAAAACAAAACTTTTTTTTTCTGTTTACTACAGTATCGTTATAGTCATGCAGCGTTGGTGTGCGAGGGGACTTAGTGGTTTTCGTACATAGATCACGGACGTTTTGATAACAAAAAGACCCTGCCATAGAAATTAAATGATAATCAACAAAAGATCTTAACTTAAAGTTTTAACAAATTAGCAGGAAATTTTATAATCAACAACTTCGATCTATCATCTTTGCGATCATGAACAACACTGTTTTTAATCCGTATATATTTATAATCGTTTTCACGACCCAGCTATTTAGCTTTCTTAAACAGATCTGCATTAAAAACCGTGTTCATTAATAAATAAAAGATCTGTCAGATTTTGTATTTTTATGCCAGTCGAGGGGTTATCACTATTTTTTCGATATGACTTTGCACAAGTGAAAAATCGATCACGTGTTATACGAAATGTGAATTTACTGATTACATTCTTCACAGGAGCACACAAGGAATCGGAGTGATTTCGCATGGGCAATCTATTCACAGCGCCAATATCTGCTTTGATCAGTGACAATAGCATTCCCAATCTCCGAAACAATTGAGCTTAGATCCTCCTCAATCTTTTCAGGTATGCCAAACAAGATCAAGTTATTAAGTCTGAAATACTGCTAGAGCCGTGTAAGTATTATTTATGGAAGATTATCATAATTGCACCTCCTCTAGTTTTTGTAATTTGGAAGCGCCAGTTTCTGTATTGAATGGCATGATCTGTCTTCAGTTCGGTTTCTGTAAGTAGGGCTACATAACTGTCATTTTGTTATGGACAATTAAGGATTAGATGTTTTTGTTGTTGAAGCTGTTGACATTAGCATATATTGCTTGAAGATGATTTTATGAGATATTATTGTATTCATTCTCCTGTTCGGCGGTCGATGAATCTGATGGTTGCTATATGTAGCCAGGCTCAGTAGGTAAGATCTGTGTTATTTGCATCATCGTTTGGTTGCCGTTGATCGGGGCCGTTGCGGAAGGGGAGTTTGCATCCAGACGATCAAGCATTGTGATGGTAATGTAACTTTGGCAATAATTGGAAACAATGTTTTCCATCATGGTATGGTTATCACCATAACAATATTAACTTTTAAATACATACAATAGTTTTAGACAAGAGTTTTAGATAGAATAAAATGAATTTTTGTTAATTATTTTTAACAAACTATATACAGGCTGTATCTGAATGACTGCAACAAACTTCAAGGGGTGATTCTTTAGTGAATTTTAAGGGTACTTTGATATATGAACCATGGGCGACTTCGGCTTCCCTGAGGAGCTACACCCCTCCAAAAATGGCGGAAAATTTTGGTTTAACTTTTTTTTCTCAAAAACCATAAACTCTAGGAAAATGAAATTTGGGGAATATGTTTAACTCATAATAGGGCACGTTTTGACCCTATTTGTACTTTCAACCTACTCTTCTAAGTTACTAAACCTAACCACCCCCGTTCAATTTTTGTCTACATTTTTCTTATGACGGTGATAAATACATTGGAAATATTTTATTTAGATAGATGAAAATATTCTAAAACTTTTTTGCCTCTCTGATGTTCTTCGCAAAGTTAATAGTTTCTGAGAAAAAAATTAATTAAGCAAACACTAACTGTTAAGCTGTAGGGTTGTTAATCGAAAGTTGGAATGAATTATTAATGAAAAAATCTTAGTAGGCTTTGCAATCTTTGTCAGAAATATTTTTGACGTTTAAATATCAGTGGTTTTCTTACTATTATTATTGTTTTATTTAAAATTGTGAAACGTCGAGTGAACGAGCGTAAATGCGATAGAACTTTATTTGAAAAACAATGATAATAGTAAGAAAAACAGTAGTTAGTCGTTTTTGGAAAAATTTTAGAGAGACAAAAAAGTTTTAGGATACTTTCGTCTACCTATGTAAATGTTTTTTAAATGTATTTACCATCTGCATAAAAAAATCTACGCATAAATTGAACGGGGGTGGTTACGTTTAGTAGTTTAGAAGGGTAGGTTGAAAGTACAAATAGGGTCAAAACGTGCCCTATTATGAGTTAAACATATTCCCCAAATTTCATTTTTCTAGCGTTTATTGTTTTTGAGAAAAAAAAATTAAACCAAAATTTTCCGCCATTTTTGGAGGGGTGTAGCTCCTTAGGGGAGCCGAAGTCGCCCATGGTTCATATATGAAAGTACCCTTAAAATTCACTAACGAATCACCCCTTGAAGTTTGTTGCAGTCATTCAGATACACCCTGTATATTTGTTATAGTGATGTTACGGATGTGGGTTTAGCAGATACGGATGCGGAACCAGATTTTTTAATTCAAATTTCGCGGATGCGGATGCGGGACCAGATTTTTTAATTCAAATTTCGCGGATGCGGATGCGGGACCAGATTTTTAAATTCTAATTTCGCGCATGCGGATGCGTAAGCGGATGCGGATTTAACGGATACGGAGTTATTGAAAAAAAGTTACATACTAAAATTTTTATGAAAATAATATTTCTATTGTAATTTCTCTATTTTATATCTAACATTCGTAATTTATTACATGCAAGTTATATTTAAAAAAAGCAATTTTGATGCTTTTTCTCCTCGAAGATTTTTTCTTTTATCCGTATATTAAGGATGCTAGACTAAATAGCTGTTCATTGGTAAAGCTGGTTGGTGGCGTTGATAAATATTGGCGAACAATCGGCAATAAAACAGTATATTTGTACCCATTCTGTCGCCACCACATCAACGGGTCTTCTTCTAAAGACAGCCTTCTTTCTTTAACGTAATTTTGGAGCACAAGCTTCAGTGCTGTTAATTGATCAACTCCTGCTTCACTTTCGCTTGAACTTAGAATGGATTGTACTGACTGTAGTAGCATTGAACAACTGCTAGAACTAGTAGCAATTTGATTATCAATTTTTCTTTTCTTATGTATCGGACTACAATCTTTATTTTCATAGATCGTTTGATTTTGACACAAATTAACTATTATGGCTTCGACTTCTTCTCTTTCAAAACTGTTAAAAACTTTGTTTTATATCGCGGATCTAAGTACGTAGAAACCGAACATAGCAAATTTTTATTTAAATCGCCAAATCTTTCACTTATTTCTCGTATAACTTTAACGAAAAGTACTTTGATTTTTTCTGGCGTATTCTGGTTATCTTTCTCAGCTTTTAATGTTGTCAGGATAACGTGCATAAGTGGTATAACCATAGAAATGCTGTTCTTTGAGTTACTCAATTCTTTAGTAAGTTCTTCGAAAGGTGCCAACAATTTTAACAACAGGTCAATTGTTGACAAATCATCTGGAGAAAGTGATACAAATTGTTTTGTAGTTAAGTATAAAAGTAAAGAATCTTTTATTTTAACAAAACGCTCCAACATGTAAAATGTGCTGTTCCATCTGAAATTAAAATTAGTTACACAATATCTGATTTATACACAATCGTTGGCTTACCTAGTGGAACAATCTTGAATTGTTGACAATGGAAATTGCTTCATTCTTATTTCCTGTATAGCCTTTAGTTCATCTTGTGCTACTAGGGAATGATTAAAATGTGTTGAAACTTTTTTCACCTTTTCAATTATTTCTTGAACCCATTCTTCCGATAATATCACATTTTTAATACAACACTGTATTTGATAAATCACACAATTAAAATCAGTGAAACCAGATATCTGCATTGCTTTAATCATGTTGCTGCCACGATCGCGTACCACACAGTGAACAGCATCGTGTTTTATACCCCATTCTTCAAGGATGGATTCAATTTTTGTCGAAATAACTTGACCCGTGTGACGTCCTTCCATTATTTCACATTTCAAAATAATTCTTACTCTTTCAAAACCTTCGTTTACACCATGAGCAGTCAAACTAACTAATGAAGTCCCAGAACTTGTATCAGACCAAACAGCAGTTGTAAAGGATATTTTCTCAAGATCTTTTAATAATACTTTAATTTTATTTACCACGCTGTTATATAAATCGTCACATACAAGCGACGTAAAAAACTGACGGCCCCTCAATTTATATAGTGGAAGTATTGTATTGATCAATCGCCGAAAACCAACACCTTCAACGAAGTTGAATGGCAAGTCTTCCAAAGCAAACATTTCGCCTATTAGTCGATCCGTCTCTTTGGATTTTGGATATGATAAATCCCAACATACATTCTTCGTTAAACATTCTTGTAAATAAAGTTGTTTTGTATTTGAACCTGTGTCTGTAGATGTACTACAGGTTGGCTGGGGTGGATAGCTTGGCGCGGCCATGTTCTGCATTTTCAGCTATACGTTTTTCTAACTCTTCAAACATTTTCCTGTGCTTCGACTTCAAATGATTTTTTAAAGAAGATGTGGTACGTCCTTTTCGTGAATAATCCTTTTCACAAATGTTACAACGAGCAACTGAACTGTTAATTTCCGAGAAATATTCCCAAATGAAGCTTGTTTTTGGTTTCATTTTAATTCACTTTATTACCAAATACAGCAAACAATAAAATGAATGACGAACAATGCATAAAACGAACCATAACAGTTGCCATCCGTTCAACAACTGATCGGCTTTAAGAATTAAGAACTTTAGTAGAACGACGGGACCATGGCGCGACAATATAACCGTCGCGTCGTCCGTCGCGACATTGCGCTTATCTCACGTGTTTGTGCATGTTACAATATCTAGTTTTGAAAATGTAAAAAATCTAAAGAGAAAACTGTCACTACTATTTAAAAATTATAATTAAATTATATATCAAACGATTTAAAAAATTTATCTATTAATGCCGAATGCTGGCCTGACCGGAGCTCCGTTATGCGGATGCGGATCCTCAAAACATTGCGGATTATCCGCAGTTACGGATACGGATGCGAATATCTGTTACATCACTATTTTCAAGAAAATGGAACTTTAATCACAAAATAGCTATACCACATCACCAACAATCGAATGGATTAGCAGAAAGGACTATTCAAAGCGTTAAAAAAGTAATTAAAAAATCAATTGATAATAATGATGATATATATATGTCATTATTGGCCTATCGAAACACATCCATTTACGGAATGTATACTAAAGACAAATTTATTAAATCCAAAATTGATCAACAAAAAAGAATTTAAATCAAATTTTTTAAATCATCGAAACAAAACCAAAAGTGATTATGATTAAAAAGGTGTAAAGTTGCGTAATCATTTTAAGACAGGTAGTTTGATAAGATATCAATTTAAACCCAAAGATATCTGGCAACCTGGCATAATAATTAAGAGAATTGGGCCACGTTCTATAAAATAAAAAAGGAAGATGGACGATGTATTATTCGCAATATGATTTATTTGAAACCCAATAAAAGCTCAAAAACCATAGATTAGCAATTTAATAATTTACGAACGAAAATAAATTTGTATACGATAATACATGTGAAAATACTATTAATGATACGTTCAAAGCCGTAGTTGTAGATAATCAAAAAACTTCAAGTTTTGGCAGAACTATTCGACCGCCGAATAGATGTACTGCGGAATAGTTACTAGTTTTTATTTTATTATCATTTAATAAAGTTTTCTTTTAAAATTAGTTTAAGTGGTTAGTTTCAAGATAGTTAGTAATTAGTTTACAGTACGAAAAGTAAAATAAAGAAAGGTAGATGTTATATTTAAATGTAAGTTTATGTTTATTGTATAAAACAGGTTTTGAAAATAAAAGTTTAGTTCATCTCCAGACGTGCTTTCATTCACATGACAGCGTTTGATGTTAAAGATATGATATTCACAATAACTGGGAGCTCACTGGAGCTGGAAGCGGCTCCAGGTTTTCTTACGCTCGCGTAATATTGCGTATCAAATTCTCTCTGCTAATGCGCATCTCAATTTCAAATTTCTAACAGCAGAGGTGCCATCTTTGTGTAGAAAGATTAATAATATCGAACGGCGGGAAATGTTAGTTGAAAGATAATTATAGAGAAGAATTAATATTAAGATTTGGTTTAGTTTTAATTGTTATTCAGCGCTAGATGATTGTATATTTTTGTTTAACTAAAAGTAGAACTAACTCTATGTAACATGAGTTTCGTTGGTGAATTTATCGATATTTGTAAGATCTATTAACGTTAGGGGTGGGGATGCGGATATCATTAATCCGTACCGCGTTTCCTCTTCCTCTTTCGTTATCGTTCCTTGGTGTAGTACACTGGTGTAATTTTTAGTAAAGCTTAACCGCATGGTTGTAGAAGATTTTTATTGAAGAATCTCATTAATTGGTTTTGGAGATCTTCTTGTCGTAGAACAAATCGACAAGAAGATCTAAACTAATCTAGTCAATTGTTATTGGCGTGATTTGTTCCGGCGTTCCTGGTTCCGTTTTAATCAACACGGCTACACGTTTATCTTAAGGTAAAAATATTCTACTAACTATTATTTTCAGGGCTCGATCTTTTAGTTGTTTCCTTTTTCTTTTGTGCATTTTTATTGAATTTGGTGATTTTTATTGATTTGTAAATTTGAGGACCCTGATAAATTTTCCATTCGAGTTCGAGACGCCATTTTGGACGCCCTCTAAAACAACATAGTTACATCCGTTTCAAGGCAATGCTTGTATATAAGAGGTTGTCTAGGTTTATTATTATTCTGTGGTATGGTATGCAACCATAACCAGAAGTGACACTGGCGGTATCCCACCAAATCTGACGTCATATTATTGCGAGGAAGCAACGTATGGCTGCTATTGGTGGTAAATTAAGTTGTTTCTCTCATTCATTGTGCGTTTATCGCGCCTACGGATCCTCGCGATATGATGGCGGATTTTAAATCGAGGTCATAAAACGAGATGCTGCCAACATCAAAACAATCGACGTCAATGTCACATCTGGTTATTCTGTGACCATACTGCGCATTACGTAATTGGCGGAAAATAATACCGAGAAATAATTCAAATTTTTAAAATAACGAATTTGAATTACTTTAATATATTTAGTGTGGTATATAATTAACTGCGGTAGGAAAACGGAAAATAATTCAAATTAATTTTTTATGTAAATTCATTTATCATAAAATAATTGAGGGAAACTAAAGTAGTAATTGATTTATGTTATACCAGAGAAGTTCTCACTAAACATGACCTTGAGGTTGCGCGCGCAATCCGTCGCCCCTTACGTCACGGAACACTCCCGCTCTTGCGTCTCACCAACAAAACTAAAATCAAAGTATTGCAGTATAGGAACCTATGTACCGAGAGATCAAAAAAGCCGGTCCGCTAAAAACTACTTTCCCAAGCGCTTGATACCAATACTTACTTTCCTCGTCACAGCCTCCTCCCATTTCTACTTGTTTTTAATTTTCAACGTTCTTATTGGTCGACGAGGTGATATCGATTTTTAGTTTCAATGGTTTCGATCAGCTGAGCTGAGCTGAGCTCAGAGTCGTGTTCTTGGTTTTGGCGTCTGGTGTTTTCAATATTTCATCATGAATTTATTGCGGTTTTATTTAATATTATCTGTCTTTATTGAGACAAAAATTCGATTGTGATTTTTCTCTAAGGTAAATAATTATTTTATTTTAAATCGGTTTGGTATAAATTTAGTTGATTTCTTTTTAGGTTAAATCATACCGTTCACCTTAGAAGAAGACAAGTTTCAAAGTTTCTTCTCCAATCTTATTTTCGAAATAGAGTAAAAGATCAAAATGGGGTATGAAAATATTCAACAAGTCTTTGTGTAGAAGAATTTAGGGAGACATGCCTGGAAAATGTAGTGAATTACCTTATGTCACGACATTAGGAAAGTTGTCAAAGTGCTTTGTTACAAGAATTCATTGAATAATTACATGATGATGAATTGGAAGAAGGGTTTTTTCAACATGACAATGCAACTGCACGAACAAACAAAAGATTCCTTCATGAATTTCATGATGATTGAGTAATCGGTAGAGGATGTTGGCAACCTCGCTCACCCGATCTAACCCCACTAGATTTCTTTTTTACCGTTTACCGTTTACAGACCATAGAAGAATTGGAAGATGCAATACGACACAATATTCAACAAATAACTGCAGAGCAACTTGTACAGGTCTTCGATAATATGAAAAGAAAAATCACTTTATGTTTAGAAAAGAATGGTCAAGATTTTGAAGTCGTTTTATAATAAATAAAACTTGTAAACCTTTATTTTTATATTAAAATAAAAGATCTTTTTTTGATTTATGAAATAAATTAATTACAAAAGAATAGTTTAAAGGGTTTTCTTTTTATTAATTAATCCTTTCTAATTATTTTCATCATAATTTAAATTTACATCCACCAATCTAACTCCAGAGAAAATTTATTTCGAATTTTCTTTAACGGGAGTAACATTTTTAATTTTGTGAGTGTCAGTTTTTAAGGTTATGTTTACTAAACTAAAAGTTTCCTCCGATTTCCCCACCACTATTAAATCAAGTGGAAGGAGGGTGTGACCGCTGTGACGAGGGCAGTAAGTATTGGTATCAAGCGCTTGGGAAAGTAGTTTTTAGCGGACCGGCTTTCTTGATCGCATTGTATATAAACCTTGTGTCCAAGGTAGATGAATGTAAGGTATGCTTACGCACAGAAAGTGATGATGCGCGGAAGCCAATTACCGGCGCGATTTTTAAAAGGGTAATGAGAAGCGAGTAACCCAATATACATTACTGGATTTAATTACGTTACTCAAAAATAAATTAAAATCATTCAAAGAGCACATAACACGCGTTTTTCAATCATCTCCACACACAAAATAAAATCTTACTTTTAACACTTATATCTTAAATAACTATTCTATAGGTAGAACTGAGTAAATGTTATTCATTTTTATCACTTATTAATATTTAAATAAATAGAAAAAATTGTACTTACAAGGACATAACTGTCCCTCACCGATTTTGTTGAAATTTGGTACAGCGATAGTATCGCCAAAAATAAGGTTTACGTATTTTTTTATACGTGCTAATAAAGCCCCTGGGGCGAGTTATAAGGGTTGGAAATCGGGGCGAAATATATATATTCGCTTATAGGCTGAAAACGAAAATAGCTATCGAAATGTGGTAAATGTAAACTGATATTCATTTTCAAAGAGCTTTCCATTGATATATCACACATATATCTGAGGGCTTCAAGGGGTAAACTACCCCTAGTTTTTTGGAATATTTGAAAAACTATCCTGTCGATTTTGGCGATATTATGTATCCTTATAGTACGTTTAAAAATATTAATGACGTGTTTTTTTTTATTTGCCTCTGACCATCCCCTGCAAAGTTACGGGGTATGACAGATAACCCCTTTCCTTAAGAATAATGTGATAAACTGTTACACTCTTGAACAATATTTTGAAGAAAACCATTAATTAGATGTAAATTAAGATTTACGCAGTAAAATAAACCCTATACGACATTAAGGGGTGGCTGGGGTTAACTACCCTAACCATCCCAAAAATTATTCTTTTTTTCGAAAATTGTTTGTCGATTTTAGTGCAATTTACCACGATGATTTTTTTATACGTTAGGTAGTATTATTGTAAGAACTTACAAGGGTTAGAAGTTTGGGGTAGAAAGTATATTTTCGCTAATAACTTTCATACTCCTACAGAAAAAGCTTTTTTATCCTTATTCTATTTAAATAACACAAAAGTTAGGATAATTATACAGCGTGCCCATTATGTATGGAATATAGCATATATCTTGATAAGTATCAACTTTATAAAAAAACATTTTATACAAAAGTTGTTTAATATTTTATTTGCCATAATAAGACTGCATTCAATTGTTTTCAATTCAGAAAACAAATGAGTAACGAATAATAGTTACATTTTTTTAAATGGCAGTGTACTCTTTCGTTAGGCTCATTTAATACAATAGTACTGCCTAACGTATAAACAAATCATTGTGATAAATTGGACCAAAATCGACAAACAATTTTCGCAAAAAAAAAAGAAATTTTTGTCGTATAGGGTTTATTTTACTGCGTAAATCTTAATTTACATCTAATTAATAGTTTTCTTCAAAATATTGTTCAAAAGTGTAACAGTTTATCACATTATTCTTAAGGAAAGGGGTTATCTATCATACCCCGTAACTTTGCAGGGGATGGTCAGAGGCAAATAAGAAAAAACACGTCATTAATATTTTTAAACGTACTATAAGGACACATAATATCGCCAAAATCGACAGGGTAGTTTTTAAAATATTCCAAAAAACTAGGGGTAGTTTACCCCCTGAAGTCCTCAGATATATGTGTGATATATCAATGGAAAGCTCTTTGAAAATGAATATCAGTTTACATTTACCACATTTCGATACCTATTTTCGTTTTCAGTCTATAAGCGAATATATATATATTTCGCCCCGATTTCCAACCCTTATAACTCGCCCCAGGGGCTTTATTAGCACGTATAAAAAAATACGTAAACCTTATTTTTGGCCATACTATCGCTGTACCAAATTTCAACAAAATAGGTGAGGGACAGTTCTGATACTTCCCTTGTTAGTGATAATATTATTACTATATATAAAAATAGTATTACTAAATATTATTACTATATATATGATTATTAATATTATCACTAAGTACATTTTTTCTATTTATTTAAATATAGGTAGAAAGGTAAAATAAAACCAGCTTATTATCTTAAAAATTTCGGCATATATTAAGATTAGCAGTCCCTCTTAAAAATCAATGTTTTTTTTTTAATCGGTAGGAAATGACTCAAAAGATGCGTTAATGATAAAAAAAGTGCGCAAAAGTGCAACATTTACCGAAAAATCACTTTAAAGTTGCGATTTGACGTTTCTTTGGGAAGTTAAAAGCAATGTTAAATATGAATTTTCGTATTAGATAGCAACAAACTTGTATCCGTAATTTTCTATCTACTTTCTTATCTGATATATTTCTTATTATTAGAGATAGCGAAAAACTAAATGCGCCATTTAAAAGCTTGATTCTTTCTCTATATGAAACCGGTCTTTGTCTGTTGATAAGTAATACTAAGATCAATCTGTACTTAAAGTACAAAGCGGTGGCTCTGTACTTAGATTAAATAGCTTAAAATTACCAAACTTCAAGCCTTTGTGCAATTGTTATCAAACCGAATTTTAAAAAACTATTATCGCATTCAGAAAGAGCGCTCTTTAAATTAATTTTTGTTGGTAAATATCTATCGGCGTCATGCTTAAATCGCCCTTAATATACATACGCAAACACGCTTAATTACTATTCCTTTAAACAACTTTCTTATTTGATAGGGAGAAAACTATAGAAGTATAGATCTATCCTATCTACAATTTTCTGCTCTTTCTAATGGTGTATAACACGCGGCGATCGCTGCTTGGTTATAGAGTTTTTTCCTGGTGATATAAGAAAGTTATTGATTCCAACAATGTTTAAAAGTAGCTAAAACGTGTGAATTTGGTAATTTTTTGACCAAAAACGTCCTTGTGCAAGTCTATAACTTCAAGATATACTTCTATAGTTTTCCTCATATCAAATAAGCAAGTTGTTTAGAGGTAGAGCAATTAAACGTTTCTGTATATAGAGATGTATATTAAAGGTGATTTAACCATGATGCTAATAGATATTGACCGACAAAAACCCGGATTAAGATATTTGAAGGAGCGTTCTTTCTGATTGTGAACACAGTTTTTTAAAATTCGGTTTGATAACAATTGCACAATGGCTTGAAGTTTGGTAATATTAAGTTATTTTACGTACAGAACGGTGTTCTTCATCAAGAAAGAATCAAGCTTTCAAATGGTGCATTTAGTTTTCCGCTATCTCTAATAATAAGAAAGGTATCAGCTAATAAAATAGATAGGAAATTACGGGTAAAAGTTTGTTGATGGAAGGTTTGTTGCTATCGTCACACGGGTTATTTATTTATTTTTATTTTGTAACCATGTATACACATGTCTTTTTTAATAACTATTTTAATTTAAGTAAACTACTATTAAATAAGCTACTATACTTATTTATCATTTATATTTACAACATAAAGATATTCCAGTCGTTTGACAGATCAATTGATACACAATCTATTAACACAAAGTCTATTAACACACATTTGGTAGAAACAATTCTATCTAAGTAGTATAGATTCGCCGATTCAAGAACCTCCTCCTCGAACCTGCGTTCTAGGAGGAGGTTCTTGAATCGGCAAATTTTTTGGGGGTCAGAGGAGGTTCGATGAGGAGAGGAGGTTCTTGAATCGGCGATTCTTTTGAGGGTCGGAGGTCAATTAACTTGAGAAGGTCATGTTATTTTGACGAAATTATTAAAAATTTATCTTTATTAAAAATGTATCTTTATATAACCTAAAATAAAAGTTATTAAAAATTTATCTTTATATGTAACCTGTTTACCTAGATGAAAACAATTACTATGTTTATCCTTCGACGCTTCTCAATGAACTGTTAATGTTTTCGATATATCTCTTAACTTATTGTACACAAAGGTATACGGTTTTGGGACATGTAGGTATACAAATAAGTGAGTCATGATCTACCTGCGGGATATTTTTTAAAATTTATTGTGTAAAGGTATACGGAGCGTTCTTGGCAATTTTTTTGGGGGGATACGTTCGAGGAGGAGGTCAATTAACTTAATACTAGTAAGTGAGTCATGATCTACCTGCGAGATATTTTTTTAATTTATTATGCAGAGGTATACGGAGTTATAAATATACATGTATACAAACGCACTCGATGCATCCTCCTCCTCCCCAATAAGTTTCAGGAGCGGTGAGGGTTTATAAACGCCTGCGAAATGTGGTATTGACGTAGTTCTTTCATAACAAGTAGAAGTGTACAACATTAAATTGTAAAATGGTCGTGTGTGAGGATTGTGGAAAAAGTTTTACTCGAGTTGACAATTTAAAAAGACATCAACGATTATCTTGTATTGGCAAGAGAATCAAGCTTGACGCACCGCAAATTCCAAAAGCAGTAAAATGTGAGGCTTGCGATGTTTATGTAAATAGACAATGTTACTCTGCACATTTACGAAGCAACGCACACAAGCGTAACGCTTTTGTTATAATCGATGACGGAGTGGAGAGAATAGCTGGAGCATTCGGTGACAAAATCGTCAGTTATCGAATAAGTGAAGAAGGTTTTTTTGTGGATTTGGATGAATTTTCTCATAGAATTCGAGAAAAAATACTAAATCTAATACAAAGCGCAATCGATATTCACCGAAATGTAAAATTAAATATGGAATGTTTTGGTTTGTATTTTTTACAATCAAAGGAAGACTGTGAAATAAAATCATTCAATACGAAAAATAAGGTAGTATCATTAGCGTCGGATCTGTATAAAATATATAAGGAATTTATTGATGAAATTTCATCAAAAATGTCAGAATTCCAGGAACGAGATTCAGGTAAGCGTAATGTGACATAATATACCTATATATTAAAAAATAAATGTTTCAATATTTTATTTAGGATGGACTTTAATGCAAATTCTCTATATGGAGTTAAATTTAAACAAATATAATCCTATCAGAGCATCTAATTACATCGATCTACCATCGCAAATAAAAGCAAAGCGTGCTGTGATAAATATACAAAACGCGGATGATGCATGTTTTGCATGGGCTGTAACATCCGCACTACATGAACCGAACGGTTTACCACAGAGGACATCTTCGTATCCGAATTACCTAGACTGCGGCTTAGACTATTCAAATATTGTTTTTCCAGTTAAATTACGAGATATACCTGTATTTGAAAAGCAGAACAAACTATCTATTAATGTATATGGAATAAATGAGTATTTTAAAGACGGTGTTATGAATTATGACATAATTACAATGTATATATGTCGACAAAAAGAAGAAAGACATATAAATTTATTATTGGTTACAAATGATTCCGGGAATAGTCACTATTGTTGGATAAAAAATCTGTCTCGATTACTATCATTGCAAGCATCGCAGAATGGTCATGAAAAGTATATTTGCGACGGATGCTTGGTATTCTTTACGTCAGAAAATAAACTTATCCGTCATCAAAGTGATGATTGCAGCAAGGTAAGGGCAATTTTACCAACAACAAATTTGAAAATAAATAAATATGGAAATGAAGAAAAGGAAAATATACTACAGTTCGAAAATTTTGAACGACAATTAAAAATACCGTTCGTGGTGTATGCAGATTTTGAAGCATTACAGAAACCGATCGCCGATGCGGAAGCAACAGAACTTAACGATGATAATTCATACTCCGTCAAATGTTTCAAACACGAACCTTATGCATTTGCATATTATATAAAATGTTCATATGACGAATCATTGTCGAAGTTTGAAATATATCGCGGATGTAATGCTGCTCAAATTTTCATGAGCAAGTTGGAACATGACGTTCTGAATATATACAAAAATTATTTAAGCCAACCAAAAGAAATGCTCCCATTACCACCTATTGATAGATTAATACATGAGATGCAGGATATCTGTCACATTTGTTCGCACAAAATAAAAGAAGGTAATAAAGTGTGCGATCATGATCACCTAACTGGGTTGTATAGAGGACCCGCACATGCTGTATGTAACATCAACTATCAATTACCAAAGTTCATACCGATATTCTTTCACAATCTTTCGAACTACGATTGTCATATGTTTGTGAAAGATATGGCATTAAAAGAAGAAGACGTGGACGTTATAGCACAGAATAAAGAAAAGTATATATCATTTTCGAAAAAAATTATCGTAGGAGAAAACATTGACAGCAAGGGAAAGCTAAGGCGGGTTCATATGAAATTGAGATTTGTGGATTCATTTAGGTTTATGGCTTTATCGCTAGAGAAGTTGGGTTCATTTTTGGAAGACAACCAATGCGTTCAAATCAGAAAATATTTTAGGAACGAAGAACAGTTTCGACTTATACGTCAGAAAGGAGTTTTTCCGTATTCCTTTGTGGATTCATTCGAAAAGCTGAATCTTACCGCTCTGCCAGATCGAAGTAGTTTTTACAATACTTTATGCGACGATAGTATAACCGAAGAAAATTATTGTCGTGCACAAACGGTGTGGAACTTATTTAACTGTCGCACTTTAGGCGAATATAGCGACATTTATTTAACGTCTGACGTTTTACTTTTGGCGGACGTATTTGAGAATTTCCGAACCATCTCGATGAAGTATTACTCTTTAGATCCATGTCATTACTTCACAGCGCCGGGCTTCGGTTGGGATGCATTATTACGAATGACAGGGGTAAAATTAGAATTATTAACGGACATAGACATGTTACACTTCTTTAAAAATGGTATTCGCGGTGGATTAAGTATGTGCACTAAACGCAGTGCGAAGGCTAACAATAAATTAATGATGGAATTTGATGAAACCAAAGACCCATCTTATATTTTATATCTCGACGCTACGAATTTGTATGGACACGCAATGAGACGAAAATTACCGACGGGGGGATTTCGATGGCTATCAGATGAAGAGATTCAAAAGTTAGATATTTACAATACGGAAGACGATTCCGAAAAGGGTTACGTGTTCGAGGTAGATTTAGAGTATCCGGAAGCAATACATGATGAACACAACGATTTACCATTTTGTCCAGAACGGATTGTACCCCCAGGTTCAAAAAATGCAAAGTTAATAGCAAATTTGGAAAATAAAACAAAATACATCATTCATTACGTGAATCTAAAGCAGTGTATCAAGTTCGGATTGAAACTAACGAAGATTTACAGAGTATTAGAATTTAAACAATCCAACTGGATGCGGAGCTACATCGATTTCAATTCCGATAAACGTGCGAAAGCTAAGAATGAATTTGAAAAAAATCATTACAAAGCAATGAATAACATCGTATACGGTAAGACAATGGAAAATGTGGAAAAGCGAGTGGATATAAGACTAGTTACCCACTGGGAATGTCGTCATAAGAAACCGGGCGTGGAAGCCCTAATAGCTAAACCAAATTTTAAATCTTCGAAAATATTTTGCGATAATTTGATAGCCGTTCAATTGAACGTCGCGGAAGTTCGTTATTGCAAACCGCTGTATGTGGGTTTCAGTATATTAGAGCTTTCGAAAACCGTAATGTACAGCTTCTTCTATGATTACTTAAAAGTTAAATATGGAAATAACATAACACTTTTATACACCGATACTGATTCCCTAAACCTAGAAATTACTACTCCCAATGTATATGAGGATATAAAAGAAAATATTGAATTTTTTGACACGTCCAATTATCCGTTAGAGAATATACACAATATACCTCGCGGTCGATCTGTGTTGGGAAGAATGAAAGATGAATATACAAACAGGTGCATAACGTCATTTGTTGGAACAGGAGCTAAGGCGTACTGCATCACCTTGTTGAATGATAATGTAAAAAAGGCTAAAGGAGTAAAGAAATATGTTATAGATAAACATTTAAGCGTGACCGATTATAAACGTGTGGTTGAATGTGGCGGATCGGTTCATAAAAAAATGTACATTTTTAAGTCAGAATTTCATACTATGTATACCGAATTAAAGAATAAAATTGCTCTTTCATCGTGCGATGATAAACGATACATATTACCGAACGGATGTAATACTTTGGCGTGGGGTCATTGGTTGATAAAAAGATTGAATGCGAATAAATGAATTTAATTTAAAAAAATTGTAAAGAATAATAATAATAATGTATTTGTAATGTTCGATTGTTAATAAAGTCTTGTAAACTTTTAAATAGGTCTTTATACGTTTTAAAGAACGTTAGTTTTTGAGATCCAAGAATTGAGACGGACCTAATCCTAACCATTTCACAAACACTTGATTTCCTTTTCGCCATAGCACTTTTTCCACCAAGTAGACGTCAGGATATTTAACTTTTTGTAATTCCTCTCGATAAAAACCACCCATAATTTTTTCATTGGATGCATCTTTGAGCAGATATGTTGTTGGGAAAGTATTACGAACAGAATGTATTGTAAACACTTCGTTAGACCAATTGGGAGTATAGTTTTTGGTGAAGGCGTGTCGATGCTTGCTCACTCTGACGTGATCACCGACATTAAATTTTTTGGTATAAGGATCGGCAATTTTTATGTAATTATATACAGTTTTTAACAGTGTCGATGCGTTTCTGTTATTTACCTCGCTAGGTTTCATTCCTATCGTCCTGTGAACTTGGTTGTTATAATCCAGAATTAATTTGGGAAGCAATTCCAACCAACGATAGTTACCTTGCATACTAAATTCTTTCCACATTTTTTCTTTTATTGTTCTATTAAACCGTTCAACAATAGAACTCTTTAAATTGGAAAATGAACTGTAGTGATTGATGTGATATCGTGACATGAGCTTTTTAAAATCCTCATTGTAAAATTCTTTTCCGTTATCCGTTTGCAGATTCTTCGGTATGTTTTTCCGCTTTTCCGATAGAATTGTTTCCATAGCTCGCGTAACTTCTTTGCCAGTTTTGTTTTTTAGTGGTACAGCCCATCCATACTTTGAGAAAGCATTAATAACTGTTAGAATATATTTAAAATTACCATTTGCTTTTGAATAAGGTATCATCTCCACTAAATCAGCTTGAAATAAGTCCGTTAAACCTTTTATAATAACACGTCTGCGTTTATACTTTTTCCTCGCGGACGCGTGCAACTCGTTTACGACGGACCTTTTAATATCGCTCATTTTCTGGATATTTCAATGAGCAGTTCTACCATAAATGGTTTCTTGAGTAAAGTGGTCTTCGTTGTGGGTTTGCAAACTATTTTATCTCCAAAGAAGAGAACATTTAACTTTTTATTTGGATCGAAGATACTCCCGTTAATAATCATTTCAACGTCTCCTTCAAATCGGTATTTCACTATTTCACCAATATATAAAAAGTATAAACTTTTACTTTATTATTGGTTTATATATTTACTTACGTAACCTAAATTTTGAATAATGTAATAATTATCCGTTGTATCCGTAGTTCCATCTCCGCTAAACGTAAGTATTGTTGGTTGTTTGAAATATCGTTGTAAGTTTTCACGTTTATTAAAATGAGCAGCAATGTTGTGTCCGTGTACGTGTTTACCAAACTTATCGATCGTTATACTAGACGAATGTTTTCCGAACTTGCTTAAACTCATCTGCTCTAGTTCACAAACGTCGGTGTTTTAAAACAAAAAATGTGAGAGTCGTATATTTATGATAATATTTTAACGTATAATCTCGGCCTCTGTTAGCTCCGATATTATTGATGATATTTCATTGACATGTGCAGAATGACCTGCAGTTTGCGAGGCCATCAACAAACGCAGTCTGTCGACAAGTTCGTTGGGATCGTCCCAATACTCGTATTCGATAAGAGCCCCAGGAACGACTTGTTTTTGTAATGCACCACCGACTTTTTTCTTCGGATTCGGCCAGTATTTAGCCCAATGCACCTTGGGTTTGTTACCTTCAACGATGGGCTTGATAATATTCTGAAATTTCCCACTGTCGTCCTCAGTAGTCATACCTGCCTCTGGAATGTAATTAATGTACGGAGCATTTGAACGTAGTAAGATATCTTTGTAGTTGCGCATGTCCTGAATTGTAAATTTGCCCGGTTCGTTTTTAAATAGTAAATCGTATAAACCAACGGTTCCCGTATATTTGAAGTTTCCAACGTGAATATCCTGATCCTCAAAGTGAACAGGACTGACTCCAATGTAGAAACCTTCGGGAGTTTCGCGAACACCGTATAAACGATCATAATCATCTTTTAAATCAGTTGTTAAACCAACAATATACGTTCTGGGCAAAGGATGAAACTGACTCAAAGCGGCTTGTACCTCTGGAGACTCCAATCTTTCTTCTATTTCATCTTTAAGTCGTTCTATTCGATTATGTGCGTCCGAAATAAGAGCTCCGGTATCCTCGCTAGAATCGAGGAGTTCTTCTTCTTCGCCCGGCGGAACTTCATATACTTCTTCTTCTGCATGAGCTAATGGACCAAGAGGAGAAGACGTGGGAGAAGATACCAACCTTTTTTCAGGAGTCGATGTAGCAAATTTTCGTCGTTGTTCTTTTAATGGAACTTTCGGTTTTCGAATAAAATATTCGGTCTCGGTTTTAGCTGGTACGTCAGAAATATCCGGCGAGTAGCGTTGTATCTTAGATATCAATTTTTCTTCTTTTGGAGATAAACTTCGTTTTGGAATGGATAGTAAAGGCGCAGTGTCAAGTTTTGCGACAATATCCTGTAAGGGCCTTGCGATGGGTGCATATGCGGTTTCCGACCGAATCCTTGACTCCTCTAAGTCTTCTTTTAAAGAACGAATTTTGTCTCTCACGACTTCTCGTGCCGCGATAAGTTCTGCAGCTATCGTCTTGTTCATTGTATGATGTATGTGAAGTTACTACGAACTGTACAGCTGAAGTCGTTAGTTTTAAACTTCAATGAATTTATCAAAACCCTTACGGTAACGTCCCTTAGACACACTACAATCTAAATCAATAACTAGGATGCCGTGTGTATTCTCCCAACAAGCATCGCTAATTTCCTTTAGCCGATGAAACTCCATATCGCTCATTATGTGATCTTCAAATACGTGTTTTAAATTTGTTAAGTCTTGTTTAAATAACACCAAAAAGTTACAATTATCGCGAACTAATTGTTTTGGAATTGCACTATAACTTTGACAAATTAGAAAACAATCAATGTTTTTATGTCGACCATACGAAAAAAATTCCTTAATGACATTTTGACCTGTACAGGAAACATCGTCAAATACGACTACCGAATATTCTTTCGCATCTTCCGGTCGAATGAACTCGTCTATATTAGAAAATTCATAGTAACCGCAATCTTTTGTAGGTTCAATTAAACGTCTTAAAAAATCGTACTTATTTTGGTATAACGAATTGGAGCATAAGTATAAGTTTAGGAAGCGGAGGCCATTACGTGCAAGTAAAAGCGATAACATAGCATTTGTTTTTCCGACACCAGAGGGTCCTACAATTAAACCTCGCTTACATTTTCCACCAAATAAATTGCTGTGTCTTGTAAAGTGTTCTTCGACCGAACCATTACTAAAATTTACTATAGGCAGTGTTAGAAGTTGCGGTAGACATTTTAATTTCTCGTCGATCATGATTCTCGTACTAAATGAATTATAACATTAACAGGATAAGACTGAATGAAAATATAGCAAAAGTAACTTTATATAGATATATAAAATATATTGAGTATATTGGAAGTATAAAATAATAATAATTAACTTAATAATTAACTTAATAATTAACTTAATAATTAACTTAATATTAACTTAATAAATAAAAGAAGAGAAGGAGTAGTTACCACTCCTCCTCCTCCTCTTCTTGATATCTTTGGTAAGGAGGTGGTGGTGCTGCTGGTGCCGGAGTAGTTGCCGGAGTCGTTGCCGGAGTCGGTGCCGGAGTCGGTGAACTAACACATGTGCAACGGTTAATGTGCATGTTTTGCACATGCACTTCACCCCTCACCACAGCCGATTCTGACACACTCTGCAGCTGAGAAGATAAAATTAATGACATGGAAAAAAGTATTATAAGTATAACGTACCAACTTAAATATAGCATCTAATTTTACCTCCAACGAGGCAACTTTCTGCTCCACTTCACATAGTCTTAGCATATGATTAACTCTCATATTATCCATATTATTAGTCATCTTTAAGCTAGGAAGGGAAGTTTACGCTATTAGTAGTGAAACTAGATAAAATACATTCAGCCTTTTTAATTTCACAGGTTAATGATGCTATGGTGATGTCGAGCGATATTGTTAAAGGGTTGTTACAGCTCGATGCCAGCCCTTCTCTTCCCATCCCCACTCTTCCATCTCCACTTTGGGAGGAGCCTGAGGAGGAGCATGGGAGGAGCCTAGGAGGAGCTTCAATAAACAATCCTTTTCCCTTTTTCTTTTCTTTTTTTTTTTTCTTCCTTTTTTTCTTCCTTTTTTCCCCTTTCTTTCTTCCTTTTTTCTTCCAATTTAATACTTTTTCAATGTACAACCCAAGTCATACCAACCCAACCCAATGTATACATACCATGTATTCATTTAGATTAACTATTTTTTCTTTTAAATTAAAACAACTTTTTACACTTTTTACAATCTTTTATTATTATTATTATTATTAATTTACAATCTATAACTGACAATGTTTATATACTAAACCTTACATAAAGAACAATCCTTTCTTGCCGATGGAGGACCATCAATATGCGTTTCCCAATGAGGTAAATTATAATGTTCAAAACAGGGCAGCTTGCTTTGTAATCGCTCATCGTTTCTATACTTCAACGGTAATTTAAACCAAACCGCCGCCAAATCTAATGGCTTTACTTTATTGATATAATAATCGATTGGTAAATAACATAATTCGTAGTTTTTAATATTCGCAAAAGATAAATCAGATTCGTATCTTTCCATAATATCCCACACTTTATTAATTATAAAAGTTGAAAGTCCCAATCTGGTAACTAACCGCCAAAGACGTTCCATCTTGAACTGCTCTACCGCTACTACCCGTCTACCTTTCTCAATTCGTTTACATATAGTTATAGATTTCTGAATACGTATGAAAATAAATAAAAAACATTCGATAAGGAGCACATACTTGGTCTCTTTTTATGATAGGGACACATCGGCGCACCAACCTCCAATTTGCATTCATTTTCCGGCAATTCTTTTACCGGTATTGTTAAAATTCTTCTTAAAAATGTAGCTTTCTCACGTCCTTTTACGTACGCTACTTTTGTCGAACGACACAAATAATAAACGATCTCATCGAAACGAGACGCAGGAACAAACCCGTCGTTCCAATCAATACAATGATGATGACTCATTAACCAATTCGCCGTATTGCGAAATTTGGTAGATAGTGAAGAAAAGCTTCGACTAGGTTGAAACACGTAATGACTTATACAATGATTACTGTCGTAAGAAGCCAGTTCCTTTGGGATAAATTCTTCATCGTTTATCGTGAAACCTTGAATGTCCAAAATAATAAAATCCCTTTGAAAAACCATAATATCCATAATATACCACTATATGCAAACGTTTCCTTCGATGTTTAGAGATACACTAAATGACGTTGCTTCAACAGTACCACTATATTAATTGCTTAACCATTTTCGTAAGAGGCGAATACACAAATGCTCTGTCATGCAGAATTAATGCGTAAGCTGTCGTACCTTCCGGAATTGGATTTTTCGTTGAATACTCGATTTTTATTTCTACTCCGCTTTTATGTATTGCTTCCTGTTGATACGTGCAATCGATTCCAATTAACGGCGCGTAAGTTTTAAATTCTTCCGGTGAAAACAAAGGTTCGCTTTCTTGATAGTAGTATGCTTGCTGAAATCTTGAATACATATCATACAAAATCGCATAGTGATTGTTATCAAAATCCACATTCAAATTATCGTACGGAAAACGTTCTCCATTCAAGAAAACCGTTACGTTCGTTAAGTTTATATTATCAAATAATGCCATGTTTCCTTTAAATATACCCTTTCGATTTGTTTGAAATCCGATGATTATAAATCTAGGCGTTTCCAATTGTGGAGCAGTTTTGACGGCCCAAGATTGCTTCGTAGTTTGAGGTAATTGAGGGTACTCGTGTATTTCCCACGATCGAAAAGGAACGTGAATGTCTACGTTTCTTTCTGATAGTTTTGTTAATGCCAACTGTTCGCGTAATCCTACCGCCACGTGAGGAACTCTCCATATAATTTTATTAATGATCAATTTCAATTTTTCGTCGTTCGGAGCGGCTGCTGGTTGAAAGATGACGTTCGTATCATCGTGTCCGCGAATTAGCACAAGTTCCTGTCGAACGTTCATCATGATCTTTCTGAAATCTTCTGCGAATCCTAGCAACGTTTTTAGCGGAACGCTAAGACCGAAATTTCCATTTTTATCTAAAGCCTTTGAAACACCCGCTATATCATCTTTCCAAGGTTTTATGTGCCAACCGGCGTTCTCTAATTTCACCACCTCGTTCTGTGTAGATGAGAAATAACCCTTCATGCATGAGCTTATACCGACGTTCCGCACACCATCAACATGTACTCCGTTAATAAGATATCGAATATCGCTAAACATAAATGCAACGGGATTGTTAACCAATTGCCCCGTTGCGCTAGCATCTTTTGTTATACTTCCGTCCGCGGCTAACTTACGAACGCTACCCTCGACGTATAGGTAACTCTCGCTCGGTAAAGTATGATTATCTATTTCCGGAATTGAAATTCTAATTTCGTCATTGTTATCGAACGTGGTCGATCCAAACGGTTGATGCGAATGGAATTCATAACTTACGATAGAGTGATCTGTTTTTATCTTATCCGTTACTTTTAAAATGTCCATTACTTTAACACTTCGTATCCTAACTGAACTAAATACCTTCGATTGACTGGTGATAATCGATGAATGGATCGTCTTCTACTGCCGCTACGTTGACTGATGACGCGCGCTTTATAGTTTTCTCCATTAAACAATTTTCTCGCTCTGTCTCTTCTTGACCACCGCATTCTTTTGTTTTGATATAACACTGTCATAACGTTAGTCAAATTTAAATAATTCAATTTATCGATCTCAGGTGAACTCTCACTGTTATTTCTTCTTCTCTGAAGTCTACCAAGTTTCCGTCCTGATCAAGTATACGTACTGTTAAGCTACTAATCACGTTCGGTAAAACCGGTAAATAAATAGCAGTTGTGGTGATTCGATTATTTTAAAACCTGCCGGAACGTTTGGGAAAAAATGATATAAAACGTGCACGGGAACTCCGTTATTATACGATCCAGTCACTAAATTACAATAAATTTGTAAGGCGTTAGTTTTATTTATGTTTACTACGAAATCGGATTCCACTTCCGTATCTCTAGGTAATATTTGAGGCTTGAAGCCAAGTAACGGCCCTATAGAATTATCGCATGCAAAATTAATTCGACGCGTACTTTTTATTAAAGAATGTTGTGTGTTATTATTCCCCTTAATCCTTATTACGACTCCTTTAGCGTGTCTTTTGTCTAGCTGTTCATTCACGAACTCGGCAATATCATCAATATCGTACGTTCCAACAGGTACTATTATATTGTTTTTAAAATGTCCTCTTATCTTCGTATTGGATTACGTTGTTGTTTTTATTAACGTTTGCTAAACTATTAAACGTTTCGAAATTCAAAAGAGCCAACTCGTAACTACCAAATTCGTTCAAATAGATCGGAGGATTAAAATTACAAGTCAATTCAGATGACTTTCCGGTCAACGTAAATGTATATGTCGTGTGTATTGCTTCTTTCTCCATTACTTCTGAACGTCTAAACGTCTCTAGACTCTAATAGGTCCTTTTATTACTTAGAAACTTCAGACACAACTGTCCGCAATTTTGATCTATTTCTCTTTGATATCGACAGTAATTATACTTTACTTGACCACCCCTACCATCTGACAGCAAATATTGTTCAATTTCTAATGGCGGTCTTAAATCACCGTAACTGTCGAAATAGTATATGTCCTTGTCGTCTTTCTTATAGGCGACCCAATGAGTCCCTCGTCCTTTCAAGTTATCCAAGTTAACAATACCTCTTTCCTTCTTTTTAATCTTACTCGGGAGATTGTCTCTCATAAATATACCCCGAAAATGTGGAATTTTTAGTACTTTCGCAAACTTTTCCAACTCGACGTTAGTTAACGCACGACGAGGTATTCGAACTAGTTTTTTGAACTAGTGGTTATACCGCAACCTTTCTTATAGGGTTTATTGAAGTAACCTGTGCCGCCAACATTATTCCCCTTTCCTTCAATAAACAAACCGCAACCTTTCTTATATGGTTTTATATAAAATCCGCTACCTACGGCCTTTGCTTCCATAGCCTTGTTATGTCTTCGTTCTTAATCTAATTGCTCTCTAGCTGTTTTCGCGTTGTTTATAGTTCTTGCAATAGCGGCAGCACCACCGCCGATACTACCTAGGGCACCTAAAGCTGCGAACAGGGGAATTAAAGGTAAAAATCCTCCCGTTTTCGGAATTCGAATAACTCGACCTCTAGGTTCGGAAATTCTTTTTCTTATCTTTTTCAAAGCTCCGTACCCCGCTTTAACGTTTGTCAACAAATTCTTAGCACCTGATCTCGATATTGCGTTGCGAGCGAATCGAAGTGCATCTACAAAAGATATAGCTCCACCACGCTTTACACGCGTTCGGACTTTTTTTAAAGGTCGTCGACCCGTACGATTTCTTTTTCTACCTACGCCCATACCGACCGCTACTTTTGCTTTCATTAAGGCGGTAACTGCGGACGATGCCACTTTTTCTCCAAGAGTAGACTTTATTTCGTATTCGTTCTTTCGCTGTATATGCTATATCGTGTTTCTTACACGCTTCGTCTAATGGATTTACGCCTCGATCTCCTCTCGATAATCTCTTTTCCAACTTGGTACCCGGTCCACAAAAATTATATCCTGGCAAATGAAGTTCTATCGGAAGTTTATCTATCAACTTGTTAAAAAATCCTCGACCAATTCGTTTGCCTGTCAAACGATAACTGTTACGATTAGGTTCTAACAAATTCATTTTATAATTTCACTCCTTCTTCCTTTTCTTCACAGTTAAAAACTAGAAATGAAGCTCTGCTGTTGTGCTTTAAGCTTTTATTCCTTTTAAATATTTTACAAAAACAGTTTTGCTCTTAATTTATACTTAAATCTATTAATATTATTATTATTATTATTATTCAGCTACACTTAAATCTACTAATATCCTAAAAATTAATTGTTACTCAGTTAAAAACATTTCGATTACTCTACAATGCTAAAACGTTCTTGATATATATTTAATCTATAATCTACATCTAAATATTTTTCTAATAACTTATTTACGTTTCTTATCCTAGTCTTAAATCTAATTCCGTCCAACATCTTTTCTTCCCAGTCACTTATCCTTGATTGTCTGTAAGCAAACGTCCAAGTGTGCATTCGGTACACTCTATTTTTCGAATCGCAAAACGTCACTTTTTTTCCATTTTATTCACTTCACATCTTCATTAATGCGTGCAAATCTAAATCCAGTAATACCTTATCCATACCGTATACGAGCAGTTCTTTAGTTACGCACAAATGTTCACTTGGTGCACCGTTTGAAGCAACCAATATATTCGATTTTATATCACCTTGCATTGTTGATACCACATCGATCACGCTATCGTAATAATTTTTATATTCCATACACTTTAATACTTCTACCCTACTCGAAACTAAATCGCTAAGTTTCCACAATTCGTGTAACGAGTCGTAAGCCAGGTAAAATATTTCTGACCCCCTTTCCATTTTCAACACTTTTCGTACATTTTCTATCCATTGGCTGCTGCAGGTCACGCCGCTTACAACGAAATGTGGTGGTGCCGATAAATCACCAACAAAACTATTCATAATCAATTGTCTGCTATTAATCACATTTTTCCATTCGTCTTCGGTAAAAGTTATGCATTGTCCTTTTCCCATTAATCTTATAACCGGATCAAAATGTAGATTGGCAGACATGCCAACCGATATCCATTTCGTTCGACTTTTATTTAAATAATATGTACTCTCGGAGAATAATGGCGCTTGATTACCTTTTTGGAGATTATTTTTCACTGCTTCATTTAATACTACGTTACTTGTGAAAGGTAACTTTCCACAATTTTCTACATAATGTTGTTGATTGCTAGGAAATACGTACTCCGCTAAGTCGGAAGCCAACAAATTAATTCCATCGAATACCACATCCTTTTTTCTTTGATTATCACTTCCTAGCGACACATTTGTTGCAGTTGTCTCATTACAATTACCCTCCATTTTGATGTTTCGGGCAGGTTTTTTATTTTCACCCTTTTCAAATGAATTTACAGCAGCTCTCTTAGTTGGACATTTGGGGTTCGGTCTGGTTGCCACTAAACATCAATATTATTGTTTACATTAGTACATTATCTACTTGTATTACATTTGAATTACTTACTCGTTACGTTAAAAATCCTCTGTACTAAATGCACCAAAAATCTACACGATATTTTTAATATATACTAAATACACAAAAACCTTACTCTGAAGCACAACACTCTGCGGTACAACTTCGACCAACGTTTGTATTTATAGCAATACATAAGGTTGCTGGTGGGGGGAGTAATATTTCACATCATTACCGAATATATCTATTATACATGTTCTAACACGTCATTATATCGTGAGACGTCAGACAAAACGCATGACAAATTTATTAAGAAGCTCTTAAAAAATATCTCGCAGGTGGATTATGACTCATCTACTAACAAGTTAGTTGACCTCCTCCTCAAACCTGTCCTCCCAAAAAATTTGCCGATTCAAGAACCTCCTCGCATATTCTTAAATACCCGTACACCTTTACATAACAAAATAAAAAATATCTCGCAGGTAAGTTATGACTCACTTATTTGTATACCTACATATCTCAAAACCGTATACCTTTGTGTATAATAATAAATTAAGAGATATATCGAAAACATTAACAGTTCATTGAGAAGCGTCGAAGGATAAACATAGTAATTGTTTTCATCTAGGTAAACAGGTTACATATAAAGATAAATTTTTAATAACATAACCTAAATAAAGATACATTTTTAATAAAGATAAATTTTTAATAATTTCGTCAAAATAACATGACCTTCTCAAGTTAATTGACCTCCTCCGACCCTCAAAAGAATCGCCGATTCAAGAACCTCCTCTCCTCATCGAACCTCCTCTGACCCCCAAAAAATTTGCCGATTCAAGAACCTCCTCCTAGAACGCAGGTTCGAGGAGGAGGTTCTTGAATCGGCGAATCTATACTACTTATCTAACGACAGGTAATTGTCGTTATGCATTGATAGCTTAAGAAATAAGGTTTTCATCAGAAAATATGTTGTAATCTCAATAAGTTTAGTGAAAATAACTTTTTATTTTGTGCGTGGATATAAATTAAACAATTTCAGGTTAGGATTTAATATTAAAATGCATATTTAACATTGCTTTTAACTTCCAAAAAGAAACGTCAAATCGCAATTTTAAAGTGATTTTTCGGTAAGTACTGCACTTTTGCGCACTTTTATTTTATCATTAATACATCTTTTGAGTTATTTCCTACCAATTAAAAAAAAAATCATCGATTTTTAAGAGGGACAGCTATTCTTTAATTATTCCAAAATTTCTTAATTTTATTTTTTCTTTGTACGTGATTAATACTTTTGCTTTAAATCATGAAGTCTTATACATATTGGACATAATTCTTATAAATGGTTCCGTTGACAACGATTTTTTATGATATTTATTAAATGCATGCCAGATCTCTTTTACCAATATGTACAATTCTTCTTTTGGGTATAACAAGTGTCCTTTTGATAATGTATGTGTCCATGAAAATTCCTTCTTGTTAATATTCATTTCCTGCTCTAGGTACAATTGATATTTGCTTTCGTATTTGAAGGCTATAACTCGTCTTCTACCTCAAAATCTTCATTTTCTACCTAAAATTCGTCAAAATTCTCTAACAGTTGAAGGTAATCCTCTTGATTCTGTAATTCTGTAACGAAGGAAGTAATACTGGCCACAATATCTTCCTCTGGTTTGTCAACTTGGGTTTGATTCTGTTCTACAACATTCAAATTGCCCATGAAGTCAGTCACAAACATCCTTGTGGAGTCCGGTTCAAAACAGCGAGTAGAACGCACACGTGGTGTTGTGTCCCAGCTTTATCGAGTGATTTAGGTGGTTTATCTTTGGTTGAGAATTATCATTTTTCGCTTATTGGCATAAAGGTTAGTACCGATTCTTTCGGTCTAATTTTTTTCAAAGGATTCAATTTTGGTTTCTCTACTAATTGAATTTTGGTTACGAATTGGTTGGTTACATTAATTCTCCTGGTTTATGCTGGTTGACCTAGAGTGCTAGTCGGCGCAGCGGTGATGGCCGAAGTGGCCGGCCCGCCCGGGTCTACTACAGAGTTGGGCCAGTTGGTTGATCTCACAGCAGAGAAAGATGTTGATGTCGCGACGATTATTTCCGTGGACGGAGGTAATCGAACGAATTATTCTACTGTTGTCAAATCGTTAAACACAAATACCGAAAGTAATTCGTCATTTGCTTCACTACTAACAAAAGGCGTAAAAAACAATTTCCCTGATAGAGAACAAGCAATAATTTTTGATGCAATTGAGGGTCAGTTAATCGGTCCGCGTAATGTTTTGTTTGCATCGCGAGTATCAAACAATATAATATGCATACATCTTTCATCAGCTCAGCTGGTGGAAACCTTCGTAAAAGAACACCAGTGAATTATGTTAAATAAGCAGTTTATAAAGGCTAGACGTTTGGTATCTCCTGCCAAACGAATAATTATCTCAAACGTATCCCCCTGCACACCTCACGGGGTGATAGATCGTGAATTAAAACAAATGGGATTAAAAGTCGTCAAAATTCAAATGATGATATTCAAGTTATTAATTACGAAACGTTTTGTAAGATTCTAATGGAGGTCAAAGGCAAACAGGAAGCACATCTGGTTGTCTTATCATACACCAACGATTTGGACTCCTTTTTGGAGGTCAGCGGAAAGACCATTAGGTCGACAGCTGTAATAAAGATTTATTTCTCTCTGCTATTAGAATAGTTAAAAGCAATGCATAAAGGGAAGAATGAAACGGTTGGCAAAAAAAATAAAGCCTTTTCACAAGGTGATGTGTATCTTAGCACTTCCCAGGAAGAATATTCAACAGACACATCTGAATTGTAAGTGTTTGCTTGGATTCTTTTATAAAAACTTTTACTTACTTTATTTAATTAAAAACAAAACAAACATAAAGGAATGATCGGTGGTAAGAATTCAAAACTCAAGATTCTACAATGGAATTGTCAATCTGCTGTTGCAAAAAGAGAAAATATCGACTTCTTATTATCGGAATGTTCTATGACATTGCAATGTTTTCAGAAACTTGGTATAGAGATGGCAGTAGTGTTACGAATAGACATTTTGACATCATACGGAAAGACAGAAACGATGGTTACGGCGCGGTTGCAATCTTTGTTAAAAAAGGTCTACAATATAAAATATTATCATTTAGTACGCAAATAAAACAACTAGACGTTTGCGGAATTACATTGATGCAGTCAAATATATCAGTTGTGTCAATTTATCGAACTAGTGACTGCCGGATATCCTTAGAAGATTATCTACGAGTACTGTCTGAGGTGCCGTTTCCTTGCATTGTTGGTGGGGATTTCAATGCTCATCAACAATGCTTTGGTTCACACAAAAATGATAACGCGGGCAATGTTTTGGTAAAAGCTATCGATGAGGTGGGCCTTGTTTACTTGAATGATGGATCACCAACACGTTTAACCCATCCTGGGCTAGGACTATCTGCAGTCGATTTAACTTTGGTATCATCCCCGATCGCTCCTAGAATCACATGGGAAATCTTAAACGACTTCTATACATCGGACCATTTTCCTATAATGATGACGCTTTTACTCAACTACGATAGGAATTCAGTTATACAGCCATCAAGAAAATGGAAAATTGACACAAATAAATTTCCGGATTACTCAAAACATATTAAGCAAACGCTAAGAGACTCCTCTTGTCCGAATGATGTGGAACAAAAAATTGATTTTGTCATTGAATGTATACATTCTGCCTCGGACAAAGTGTTTTCGAAGAGAAAGCGATTCAAAATCAAAAATTGTAGGCTTCCTCCTCCTTGGTGGGATAAAGACTGCCAAAGAGTAGTTGATCAGAGAAAAGTTCTTCTAAATGAATACAAGGCAAACCGAACGTTGGAGGGTTATTTGAAGTATAAAGAAAGCATGGCGTAGTCTAAAAAACTCTTGTTCTTGGTTGGCGACGATACTGTGAAAATCTCAATCAGAATACTCTTGCAGCAGAAATCTGGAAGTCCATAAAAACTTTAGAGAGGACGTTTGTGGGACGAAATGCTCCACCTCCGGAATTTGTAGGCAAAGTATTTCATGATTTAACACCTCAGCCTAGATGAAAACAAGATTTTACGTAAGGTTAAGCAAAAAATTAAAACTAATTCACTCATTGTTACCAATAACCTCTGTATAATGAGAAAACTTTAAGATTTTTTAACGAAAACAAGTTTATAGAAATCAAAGGGAATCCTAATTCAACTTTTAATACTAAAGTTAAAAAAATAACAAAAAAAGATTTTCAAAAAGACAAGATTTTCTTAAACAAAATAATGTCAAAATTTTCAATTTCCTACCAATGATTCCAAAAATTCCTCTAGTTTATTCTTTATTGAAGCTGCACAAAAATAACTATACTAAAAAAATAACTTATCAAAATTTGTAATTCAATTTTTTAAACAAGTAATTAATTTTAAAGCAGATTACACTAGCAATAATTTAATCTTTCCACCATCCCCATTGAAGAAACTTTACAGATACCTAAAACTATACTTACAAACAAAATTAATTCAAGCGAGATCGAACATGTTTATAAACTATTAAAGATTTGCACTGAACAAAACTTTTGCCAGTTTAACGAAGGTCTTCCCATGGGATCTCCCTTGAGCGGTCTCTCTTTAGTAACACCGTTAATAATAACATTATTTTATGGCGCAGATATGTCGATGACATATTAGTAGTTTGGAATGACAACGGTTTGAATTTAATTTAAGATTTTCATTCTTACACCAATACTTTACTACACAAATATATAAAATTCACCATAGAATTTGAGAACAATAGTAAACAAAATTTTTTAGACAACTGAAAACTTGAAATGATGTAAAAAAGTGTTTTTTCAATTAGGAATTATAATATTCAATCTATTTCTACCCAACAAGGGTTATTGATTTAGTGAAAGACCATTGACCCATTGATTTACTTCTTGTGGTATTTTTAAATTTGGTTTGAATTTTTGATACAGCATTAGTACGGTTACAAGCTTCATCAAACGTTAGTGTACCGCTTGCAGTCAACAGATCAGCCTGAATCTTCTCGTCATTCAATCCACAAATAAATCGATCACGTAGTGCTTCGTTGAAATAAACTTTAAAATTGCACCTTTCAGACATTTTGTTTAGACGGACAATAAAACTTTGCAGGGAATCGTCAGATTCTTGTTTAGCGTTGTAGAATTTGAATCTTGCAGTAATAACGGTGCCAAATGACTTTGTAGTGCCTTAATTAAAACGCCATAACTTTATTATATTGTATTAATGGTGTGTATAACAAGTAAGCAATAATATTTCTTTGTACAGGATGACTTCGATTATGAAGCTAAAGAAGATGACATCAATGAAGAAACTAGTTTTAAAAATTCTTTTTATACTACACTGCAGCCATTTCTACCAACCTATATTGAAAATTAATTATTTTTTATGGACTTTTGTATCAACTTTGAGTACCTCGTGTAGACATATGAAGTATGGCACAAAATTATAATATCAAAATGGTCCCTTTAGAATTGTACGAAGAATGTAGCTACATCTAGATTATCCGTCAATATATACAGCTTGCACTTCTCCTGTCTCTCCGGATTTTGGACAGGAAATTCAAATATGCGAGGATTGGAGGTATTTATTAAACTGTTCTTATACTCAAAATAAGCACATATTCTCAGCATGCTGCTTAAAAAATCACACATTATCTGTAAATATATTCAGGATTTTCTAAATTTATGTACTATTGAAACTTACTTAAGGATATAAAAGCTAATAAACACTTAAGAAGACAATAAGAATACAATAACAGACATAACTATAATAAACTATTCACAACTAATACACTTAAAAACGACTAAACTGAATATCGGGAGAAACAACAAGAATTAGTTAAGTTAAAATGGAAGAAGCAATGGAATGACCATAAAGAGTGTTCGAAGAAACACCATAAGTCAAGGGAGGAATGTATCGATGATAAAATTAAAATTAACGATCAGAAAAAAATTGTTGATGACAAAATCGGTGATAGATTATGCCCACCTCCCCTTATGTTAGATAAATTCGATCACCATGACAAATAGCGAATAATAAACAATGATTTATTAGAACCACCGATGCTTTGTGCCATAACCGATGAAAAAAATTATGAGAATTTCCAAGATATTAACAACAATAATAATAAGCGTTGTTTTACCCCAGATTTAAATGATTCTAGTCCGGAAAACTTTTCGTCAAAAAAAAAAAGAAAAGGTGGGACGCCGAAAATTCATTACTATCATGGAGTTTATCTACAACATAAACGTTGGTTTCTAATGAGGCTAAGAAGGGTTATGCGAGTGAATACCTTTTAGTGGCTAAACAAAGGTTACTTGAAAACAGTACGTTTTCGGATACCCCGCTGAGATTAATCGAAAAATCCAATGAACACAAGAAGGAGAAGAATCAATAAATAGTGGAAACATGTAAAATAAGGTCGAAATTGAAAACTGAACCTATGATTAAGTGTTATCGGCAAGATGATGACGATGATGAAATTGAGGATAAGTTTAAGGAAGATAAATTTAAGGAAAATAAGCCTATTGAAAATAAATTTAATGAAAATAAACTTAATGAAAATAAGTTTAATGAAGATAAGGTTAAAGACAAACTGAAACAAGAAAAATTAAAATTGGGTCAAGATAAACTAAGTCAAGAAAATGTTGGTGCAAATCTTCAAAAAAATGTTAAAAATGAAATGAAAGAGATTGACTATCGTTGTCTATTAAAACCGGATAATTTGGATAAAAAGAGAGTTTTAACAGCAATGGGAGGGTTATTTTACGCGGGAGAATTAAAAGCGGTTGAACCGCCCGACGTTTACTTCATAACTTTGGACGGGAACTTTTTTTATTTTAGATTTTGGAAGTTTATCCAAGAAACGAAAAAGAATTAACAGTCGGAACAAGAGTAGCTGCTTATAGGAGTCAAGAATATCGTTGCCTTTATCCCGGAAGTGTGGCAGAACCCGATTCATCTATCTCAAAATTTCTTTCTGTCTATTTCGACGACGGCGATAACGGAAAAATTCCATTGAAAAACATCCGATTACTCCCTTCGGATTATCCCTTCATGGAATATGACCCAAATTCTTCATCGAGCTTAAGCAAGCGTAAAAGAAGAACGTTAACAACGGAAGATTCGAGCGGAAAGAATTCGACTCCACCAACACCGAAGCAAAAATTCAGGATCATTTCGAAATCCAGGAGAGTCACCAAACGGATTCCTCGACGTTTACTAATATTAATGATGACAAGGATAAAAAGAAAATGGAAAACCAAGAGATTGAAAAAAAGGAGCGAAAACATCGGTGTACCGAGGAAAATTGTCAACAGAAAAATAGGAAGCACAAGAAACATCTTCATAAAGACGAGAAAAGCGATGAAAAAAATATTGAAGTACTCAAAATTACTAATGATGAAATCGATTTCGATTCGAAAAAATTGATTCGAAAGAAATTAATGAAGAAAATGATATTAATGATGAAAATGATTTTAATGTAGAATTAGAAGATGATGTGGTTGCAAATCCCGAAGATGAAATTACAATGGAGTATATCGAGGATACTTTGGATGAAAGCAGCAGGTATTTCGAAATAGACTAGCTTAAACAATTAAAAATAAAAATAAATTAATTAATTATAAGTACGAAGGCTTTCACGGCGGGTGTTAATTAAACTAAAACTAGAACTAACACTAGACCTAGAACTAGAAACTTTCGTGTTAAGCCTTCCTTTTTTTGAAAAAATGTTTGTCGTTTTGGATGCCATGTTGCAACCTTCTTCAGAAACAAGTTCGAAGTGTCACTTCGAATTTGTTTTCTGAAAACATTTTTTCGAAAAACGCACGACTTAACCCGAAAGTTTCTAGTTCTAGGTCTAGTGTTAGTTCTAGTTTTAGTTTAAATTAATTAATTAACTATTTTTTCGTCGATTTCAGCTTTTCTTTTCGACCGCAAGTTCAGATCGTGCCTGTATTGGAATCATCGAAGAACTTTGGGAGATTTTAGGCAATGTGAATTGCCATGTTCGATCGCATTATCACCCAGAAGAAGCAACCGAATACGATATTAAGTTCCAAATTCCCGTAAGAATTAATTTATTTTAATTATTTAATGTAATTAGTTTAATTAAATTCATTTTAGGGTGTATTATTTGAATCGAATCACCCATGAGAACAATGTCCAAACGATTTGAAGGAAATGTGACGTTTTGCAATTAGAACAGTATTTTTAAAGAGGATTAAAAAAATGGAAAAATAAAATTTGACGTTGACAACCGGAGTTACTCAAAACTTTATTGTTTAAACTAAATATATCGTATTTGTACTCCTTTTAATGCAAATTTTGTGAGGATGTCATATATATTAAGTATAATAGTTCATACCATTAAGTAATTAAAAAGTTATTTTAAAATTAAACGAAATAGTTCAAGTTCCGATTATAAACGTCAACTTTAATTTTACAATTTAAAAAAAAATTTCATTAAAAACTCCTTTAAAATGAATGCAAACACGATTAATTTATCTTAGAAAAACAAAGATCAAAAGAAAAAATTAGTAACATGAAGAATTTTTGAGATAACCCCATCGTGTTTGGAGTCATTTTAGAAGACTTTTCGTGAAGATTACGATGCAAAAATGTTAGTAAACGTCGGGCGGTTCAATCGCTTTCAATTCCCAACGATCGTCAACCTCGTAAAATTATTTTCATTATAAATTACAACATTAATATCTTTTTCTTGATTAATTTCTTTCGAATCAATTTCTTCGAATCGAAATCGAATTGGTCAATATTAATTTTGACTATTTCAATATCTTTTTCATCGCTTTTCTCGTTTTTATCAATTTTCCTCGGTAAACCGATGTTTTTGCTTCTTCTTTTCAATCTCTTGGTTTTTCATTTCCTTTTTATACTTGTCATTATTAATATTATTAAACGTCGAGGAATCCGTTTGGTGACTCTTCTGGATTTCATAATAATCCTGAATTTTTGATTCGGTGTTGGTGGAGTCGAATTTTTTCCGCTCGAATCTTCTGTTGTTAACGTTCTTCTTTTACTCTTGCTTAAGCTCGATAAAGAATTTGGGTCAAATTTCATGAAGGGATAATCCGAAGGGAGTAATCGGATGTCTTTCAATGGAATTTTTCCGTTATCGCCGTCGTCGAAATAGACAGAAAGAAATTTTGAGATAGGTGAATCGGGTTCTGCCACACTTCCGGGATAAAGGCAACGATATTTTTGACTCCTATAAGCAGCTACTCTTATTCCAACCGTTAATTCTTTTTCGTTTCTTGGATAAACTTCCAAAATCTAAAATAAAAAAAGTCTCCGTCCAAAGTTATGGAGTAAACGTCGGGCGGTTCAATCGCTTTTAATTCTCCCGCGTAAAATAACCCTCCCATTGCTGTTAAAACTCTCTTTTTATCCAAATCATCCGGTTTTAATAGACAACGATAGTCAATCTCTTTTATTTCATTTTTAACATTTTTTTGAAGATTTGCACCAACATTTTCTTGACTTAGTTTATCTTGACCCAATTTTAATTTTCTTGTTTCAGTTTGTCTTTAACCTTATCTTCATTAAACTTATTTTCATTAAGTTTATTTTCATTAAATTTATTTTCAATAAGTTTATTTTCCTTAAATTTATCTTCCTTAAACTTATCCTCAATTTCATCATCGTCTTCATCTTGCCGATAACACTTAATCATAGGTTCAATTTTAAATTTCGACCTTATTTTACATTTCTCCACTATTTTTTGATTCTTCTCCTTCTTGTGTTCATTGGATTCCTCGATTAATCTCACCGGGGTATCCGAAAAGGTACTGTTTTCAAATAACTTTTGTTTAGCCGTTAAAAGGTATCCACTCGCATAACCCTTCTTAGCCTCATTAGCAACCAACGTTTATGTTGTCGATAAACTCCATGATAGTAATGAACTTTTGGGCCTCCCACCTTTCTTTTTTTTTTGATGAAGAGTTTTCCGGGCTAATATCATTTAAATCTGGGGTAAAACAACGCTTATTATTATTTTTATTAATATCTTGGAAATTCTCATAATTTTTTTCATCGGTTATGGCACAAAGCATCGGTGGTTCTAATAAATCATTGTTTATTATTCGCTGTTCGTCATGGTGATCGAATTTATCTAAATTAAGGGGAAGTGGGCATAATCTATCACCGATTTTGTCATCAACAATCTTTTTCTGGTCGTTAATTTTAATTTTATCATCGATACATTCCTCCCTTGACTTATGGTGTTTCTTCGAACACTCTTTATGGTCATTCCATTGCTTCTTCCATTTTAACTTAACTAATTCTTGTTGTTTCTCCCGATATTCAGTTTAGTCGTTTTTAAGTGTTTTAGTTGTGAATAGTTTCTTGTAGTTATGTCTGTTATTGTATTCTTATTGTCTTCTTAAGTGTTTATTAGCTTTTATATCCTCAAGTAAGTTTCAATAGTACATAAATTTAGAAAAGCCTGAATATATTTACAGTTAATGTGTGATTCTTTAAGTAGCATGTTGACAATATGTGCTTATTTTGAGTATAAGAACAGTCTAATAAATACCCCCAATCTTCGCATATTTGAATTTCCTGTGCAAAATCCGGAGAGACATTAGAAATGACAGATGTGTATACATTGACGGATAATCTAGATGTAGCTACATTCTTCGTTCGATTCTAAAGGGAACATTTTGATATTAAAATGTTGTGTCATGCTTCAATGTTGATACAAAAGTCCATAAATAATAATTAATTTTCAATATCTGTTGTTTCGTGGAAATGGCTGTAATTTAGTATAAAAATTTCTATTTTGCGTTCATTCTTACTCGTAGTGTTCTATCAGACAAAAAACTGTTTATTAATGATATTGGGGATGGTGAACCGTTCATTCTTGCCAGTTTAAATAAAAGACCTTTAGGCCACACTGAGTCAAATGCCTTCTTGGTATCTAAACGTAATGCCGAATTTTCTTCTGCCGGTTTTGCTTAAATAAGTTTGACGTTAGAATTTTAAAAGGGTGAGTAGTGGACATTTTTGATTTAAATCCAAACTGATATGGTGGAATGAACGAATTGACCACAGACAGTAATCTGTTCTTTATAACAATTTCAAAGGTTTTTTCGATCACGGATAATAGAGTAATTGATCTGTAATCCCTCGGAGAGAGTAAGTCGTTGTCTTTTTTAGGAATACAAATTATTGTTTCCCATTTTTCATTCTTTAGGAAAATATGTATTCTTGATACTATAATTAAAGACTTTTATTATGTATATATGTACCTCATCATCCAATCTTCTTAAAATATTCCTTGTAATGTTATCCGATCAGGGCGATGAGTTTTACCATTGTGTAAAGCTATACAGAGGATCCCGTATCTTCCGCATCAGAGCATTATACGGTTGTAGGATACATTATTCTGAAGCGCTCTTTCTAATAAAATGTTTAAAATGTTTTCGAAATGTTTATAATAACCGCACGGGAACAGTTTAAAGTTATCCGCTGTTGTCCAATAGCGGACGACTTTGAGTCACCGAAAAAGTTTATTTCTCTTTCCGTGTCGAATCTATTGGTGAGTACACGTGGGAAACGAGTTATCATCGGCGAAGTGGACCGGCCGAAACGAAAAACAGTTCCAGTGCGGTTATTATAAACATTTCGAAAAATTTTTATTGGAAAAATCGCTTCAGAATAATGTATCCTACAACCGTATAATGCTCTGATGCGGAAGATGCGGGACAACCTGTATATGTGTGTTGTTGAAATTCATTGTACCATTGATCTACTTCCTGGAATTTGTTTTTCGAAATCATCATCTTCCAAAAATTTGTAGCTTTTTTCCAGATATATGAATTTGTAAACTTAAAATATATAATATAAGAGCTATAGTATATAATAATATAAATATATGTGTTTAATCTCAATTAAAGATGAAATTTGTTTAAATTTTAATACGTTAGCATGTAAGAATTTGTATATAAACACAAATGTTGTATTAATAGAACAGTATATTCGAACAATTCTTATGTTCCACAATTTGTATGCACATCACCAATAAATTTAAAGTATTATTGATATCTTAGTAATGCTCGTTTCCTTCCTGGATTAAATTGTAAATAAAAAACAATGTTTCTGAAAAAAAAATCAAATTTCTGAAGAACCTAAAGAACAGGTTCTTTTATAAAAAACAAAACATTTTTTCTGTTTACTACAGTATCGTTGTAGTCGTGTAGCGTTGGTGTGCGAGGGGACTTAGTGGTTTTCGTATATAGACCACGGACGTTTTGATAATAAAAAGACCCTGCCATAGAAATTAAATGATAATCAACAAAAGATCTTAACTTAAAGTTTTAACAAATTAGCAGGAAATTTTATAATCAACAACTTCGATCTATCATCTTTGCGATCATGAACAACACTGTTTTTAATCCGTATATATTTATAATTGTTTTCACGACCCAGCTATTTAGCTTTCTTAAACAGATCTGCATTAAAAACCGTGTTCATTAATAAATAAATTATCTGTCAGATTTTGTATTTTTATGCCAGTCGAGGGGTTATCACTATTTTTTCGATATGACTTTGCACAAGTGAAAAATCGATCACGTGTTATACGAAATGTGAATTTACTGATTACATTCTTCACAGGAGCACACAAGGAATCGGAGTGATTTCGCATGGGCAATCTATTCACAGCGCCAATATCTGCTTTGATCAGTGACAATAGCATTCCCAATCTCCGAAACAATTGAGCTTAGATCCTCCTTAATCTTTTCAGGTATCCAAACAAGATCAAGTTATTAAGTCTGAAATACTGCTAGAGCCGTGTAATTATTATTTATGGAAGATTATCATAATTGCACCTCCTCTAGTTTTTGTAATTTGGAAGCGCCAGTTTCTGTATTGAACGGCATGATCTGTCTTCAGTTCGGTTTCTGTAAGTAGGGCTACATAACTGTCATTTTGTTATGGACAATTAAGGATTAGATGATTTTGTTGTTGAAGCTGTTGACATTAGCATATATTGCTTGGAGATGATTTTATGAGATGTTATTGTATTCATTCTCCTGTTCGGCGGTCGATGAATCTGATGGTTGCTATATGTAGCCAGGCTCAGTAGGTAAGATCTGTGTTATTTGCATCATCGTTTGGTTTGTAACGGTTCCGTTTGAGGTTATTGAATTTCTTAGATTTCGTTCTTTAAATCGTTATTTTTCGTATTCATATTCTAATAGTTCGCGCCTTTTTTAGTGGAGTTGTTGCGTGCTTCTTTTTGATTGGTCGGATGAATGTGGAACGTTAAATTTCCGGTCGCGATTTGGGAAGAGACGAGAAAAGGTCGTGGTCTCGAGAAGATCTAGTCTCACTGTCGTTAGTGGTTCAGTTAAATTTTAGAATGGTTTAGTCCTTTTGAAGAATCAATCATTGAGTTTGGTTGTTACTGGGATTGTTCTTCGACCATTTGATGGGATTTGTGGACTTCCGTATCTTTTATTAGTCGATAAATTTCGACGTCGCAATTGCGGATATAAAACTGGATCACGTACGTTAACAGCGACGCCATCATCGTTTCAACGAAGGTTATTTTATTGGAGGCGTTTACGGTAGTTTTGGTCCTCCGTGGAATGTCTTAATCGTGTTGAACGATTATCAACCCACCAATCGACGAGATCATCTTCCCCTTGGTAAAGAATTTTAGTGGAAGAATATTTTTAGAACGTCATCTTGAAACTGCGCCATCGAAAGTCGTTTGAAAGTCATTTGAAATCTGTTGATGACAGATTTGGGTCATCCATAACCTCAATATTTTGGTACCTTTGTTGTCTGTTTGGAGAAGATTATTCTGAATTGGATTGGAATTGGAACCGTGGGATGCTGTTTGGGCCCGTAGAAGATTAAGGCTAAGTTGTATTTTTTTTTGTTTTATGTGAACATCAACTTTATTATTTTTTTTGTATAAAATCTGAATTTTGATCAGAGAAGTTAGAGTTACTCAACTTCTAAAATCTGATATATTAATTGTTAATTTTTTTTGTTGTCTTGATAATTCAAAGTATTTTTTTATTATTTACATTTTTGTAAGGGTAATTGCATTTGGGGTTATAATTTTTTTATCGATTATTTTTGATATCCCCTTGCTGTTCAAATTGGCCAATCTGAAAAGTTTTCGCGATAATGTTTTTTTGTTCATTTATTCTAAATAAAGTTAGGATCGTAATTGTGTAACTTACAATACAGGGGGGTGCTATATATTTTTTTTTGTATGCGATTACAGCAACATTTTGATTAAGTTGTATAAACTTTATTCTTATAATTTGAGAACTTTGTTCCAATTGTCATTACATATTTTTTTATATACCCACATATATTTACATGTGTATACATGAATGTTTTTCTACGATTACATATAATATAGATACTCTTTCTTCAGTTCCAAATGTGGTTGTTGGTTATTTGTTCTCATTCCTTTCTGTAACTCTAAGTTCGGACTTGATTAGGGTGTGGTCAAGTACGTTCGTAAAGGTTTTATATAAGTCCGTGGCGCCCATTAACATCTTTGAATATTACTTTAAAATCCACGCCGTCTCCACTGTCTAAAGGCTGGCTGAGGTAAGTAAACCTTTACGTAACCTTGACGTCGTCTGGTGTTTTTGTTTGCCCTTTTGCTTGTTTAAAAAGAAGTGCCACAGGTTGCCGTTTGTGTTTCCATCAATGTTTTCCATCATGGTATGGTTATCACCATAACAACATTAACTTTTAAATACATACAATAGTTTTAGACAAGAGTTTTAGATAGAATAAAATGAATTTTTGTTAATTATTTTTAACAAACTATATACAGGGTGTATCTGAATGACTGCAACAAACTTCAAGGGGTGATTCTTTAGTGAATTTTAATGGTACTTTGATATATGAACCATGGGCGACTTCGGCTTCCCTGAGGAGCTACACCCCTCCAAAAATGGTCGAAAATTTTGGTTTAAGTTTTTTTTCTCAAAAACCATAAACGCTAGGAAAATGAAATTTAGGGAATATGTTTAACTCATAATAGGGCACTTTTTGACCCTATTTGTACTTTCAACCTACTCTTCTAAGTTACTAAACATAACCACCCGCGTTCAATTTTTGTCTAGATTTTTCTTATGACGGTGATAAATACATTGGAAATATTTTATTTAGATAGAAGAAAATATTCTAAAACTTTTTTGCCTCTCTGATGTTCTTCGAAAAGTTAATAGTTTCTGAGAAAAAAATTAATTAAACAAACACTAACTGTTAAGCTGTAGGGTTGTTAATCGAAAGTTGGAATGAATTTTTAATGAAAAAATCTTAGTAGGCTTTGCAATCTTTGTCAGAAATATTTTTGACGTTTAAATATCAGTGGTTTTCTTACTATTATTATTGTTTTATTTAAAATTGTGAAACGTCGAGTGAACGAGCGTAAATGCGATAGAACTTTATTTGAAAAACAATGATAATAGTAAGAAAAACACTGACATTTAAACGTCAAAAATATTTCTGACAAAGATTACAAAGCCTACTAAGATTTTTTCATTAAAAATTCATTCCAACTTTTGATCAACAACCTCGTTGTTTAACGAGCAGTGTTTGTTTTATTATTTTTTTTCTCAAAAATTAGTCGTTTTTGGAAAAATTTTAGAGAGACAAAAAAGTTTTGGGATACTTTCATCTACCTATGTAAATGTTTTTTAAATGTATTTACCACCTGCATAAAAAAATCTAGGCATAAATTGAACGGGGGTGGTTACGTTTAGTAGTTTAGAAGGGTAAGTTGAAAGTACAAATAGGGTCAAAACGTGCCCTATTATGAGTTAAACATATTCCCCAAATTTCATTTTTCTAGCGTTTATTGTTTTTGAGAAAAAAAAATTAAACCAAAATTTTCCGCCTTTTGGAGGGGTGTAGCTCCTTAGGGGAGCCGAAGTCGCCCATATATCAAAGTACCCTTAAAATTCACTAAAGAATCACCCCTTGAAGTTTGTTGCAGTCATTCAGATACAACCTGTATATTTGTTATAGTGATGTTACGGATGTGGGTTTAGCAGATACGGATGCGGAACCAGATTTTTTAATTCAAATTTCGCGGATGCGAATGCGGGACCGGATTTTTAAATTCTAATTTCGCGCATGCGGATGCGTAAGCGGATGCGGATTTTTGGATGCGGATTTAACGGATACGGAGTTATTGAAAAAAAGTTACATACTAAAATTTTTATGAAAATAATATTTCTATTGTAATTTCTCTATTTTATATCTAACATTCGTAATTTATTACAGGCAAGTTATATTTAAAAAAAGCAATTTTGATGCTTTTTCTCCTCGAAGATTTTTTCTTTTATCCGTATATTAAGGATGCTAGACTAAATAGCTGTTCATTGGTAAAGCTGGTTGGTGGCGTTGATAAATATTGGCGAACAATCGGCAATAAAACAGTATATTTGTACCCATTCTGTCGCCACCACATCAACGGGTCTTCTTCTAAAGACAGCGTTCTTTCTTTAACGTAATTTTGGAGCACAAGCTTCAGTGCTGTTAATTGGTCATCTTCTGCTTCACTTTCGCTTGAACTTAGAATGGATTGTACTGACTGTAGTAGCATTGAACAACTGCTAGAACTAGTAGCAATTTGATTATCAATTTTTCTTTTCTTATGTATCGGACTACAATCTTTATTTTCATAGATCGTTTGATTTTGACACAAATTAACTATTATGGCTTCGACTTCTTCTCTTTCAAAACTGTTAAAAAACTTTGTTTTATATCGCGGATCTAAGTACGTAGAAACCGAACATAGCAAATTTTTATTTAAATCGCCAAATCTTTCACTTATTTCTCGTATAACTTTAACGAAAAGTACTTTGATTTTTTCTGGCGTATTCTGGTTATCTTTCTCAGCTTTTAATGTTGTCAGGATAACGTGCATAAGTGGTATAACCATAGAAATGCTGTTCTTTGAGTTACTCAATTCTTTAGTAAGTTCTTCGAAAGGTGCCAACAATTTTAACAACAGGTGAATTGTTGACAAATCATCTGGAGAAAATGATACAAATTGTTTTGTAGTTAAGTATAAAAGTAAAGAATCTTTTATTTTAACAAAACGCTCTAACATGTAAAATGTGCTGTTCCATCTGAAATTAAAATTAGTTACACAATATCTGATTTATACACAATCGTTGGCTTACCTAGTGGGACAATCTTGAATTGTTGACAATGGAAATTGCTTCATTCTTATTTCCTGTATAGCCTTTAGTTCATCTTGTGCTACTAGGGAATGATTAAAATGTATTGAACTTTTCTCACCTTTTCAATTATTTCTTGAACCCATTCTTCCGATAATATCACATTTTTAATACAACACTGTATTTGATGAATCACACAATTAAAATCAGTGAAACCAGATATCTGCATTGCTTTAATCATGTTGCTGCCACGATCGCGTACAACACAGTGAACAGCATCGTGTTTTATACCCCATTCTTCAAGGATGGATTCAATTTTTGTCGAAATAACTTGACCCGTGTGACGTCCTTCCATTATTTCACATTTCAAAATAATTCTTACTCTTTCAAAACCTTCGTTTACACCATGAGCAGTCAAACTAACTAATGAAGTCCCGGAACTTGTATCAGACCAAACATCAGTTGTAAAGGATATTTTCTCAAGAATAATAATACTTTAATTTTATTTGCCACGCTGTTATATAAATCGTCACATACAAGCGACGTAAAAAACTTACGGCCCCTCAATTTATATAGTGGAAGTATTGTATTGATCAATCGCCGAAAACCAACACCTTCAACGAAGTTGAATGGCAAGTCTTCCAAAGCAAACATTTCGCCTATTAGTCGATCCGTCTCTTTGGATTTTGGATATGATAAATCCCAACATACATTCTTCGTTAAACATTCTTGTAAATAAAGTTGTTTTGTATTTGAACCTGTGTCTGTAGATGTACTACAGGTTGGCTGGGGTGGATAGCTTGGCGCGGCCATGTTCTGCATTTTCAGCTATACGTTTTTCTAACTCTTCAAACATTTTCCTGTGCTTCGACTTCAAATGATTTTTTAAAGAAGATGTGGTACGTCCTTTTCGTGAATAATCCTTTTCACAAATGTTACAACGAGCAACTGAACTGTTAATTTCCGGGAAATATTCCCAAATGAAGCTTGTTTTTGGTTTCATTTTAATTCATTTTATTACCAAATACAGCAAACAATAAAACGAATGACGAACAATGCATAAAACGAACCATAACAGTTGCCATCCGTTCAATAACTGATCGGCTTTAAGAATTAAGAACTTTAGCAGAACGACGGGATCATGGTACGACAATATAAGCGTCGCATTGTCCGTCGCGACATTGCGCTAATCTCACGCGTTTGTGCATGTTACAATATCTAGTTTTGAAAATGTAAAAAATCTAAAGAGAAAACTGTCACTACTATTTAAAAATTATAATTAAATTATATGTCACAAACGATTTAAAAAATTTATTTATTAATGCCGAACGCTGGCCTGACCGGAGCTCCGTTAAAGTATATGCGGATGCGGATGCAGATGCGGATCCTCAAAACATTGCGAATTATCCGCAGTTACGGATGCGGATGCGAATATCTGTTACATCACTATTTTCAAGAAAATGGAGCTTTAATCACAAAATAGCTATATCACATCACCAACAATCGAATGGATTAGCAGAAAGGACTATTCAAAGCGTTAAAAAAGTAATTAAAAAATCAATTGATAATAATGATAATATATATGTAGGACTGCTGGGGAAATAAATAAAAAAAACACGCACTCAATAACTGTAATTATAATGTTATTAAAAAAGAATAAAAACAAAACAAAACCAGGTAATGTCTTTTGTAACTATGAACATGTTTTATACATTTCAACAGTTATGGTCTCTGATATTTCTTATATTTCGATTCACAAACGTCTTCTTCTCTTAGCTGCGACCGACTGACTCACACTGACTCACAGGCCTATCTCCCGTCCACTCCTTAACCGACGACAGTCGACACTGCCCGATTCCATTCCCACATCTCGTCCATCCTGACTGACATTCGACTCGAATGTATCTTCATCTGGACTGTCATTTTCTCCAAATGCGTCTTCATCCGGATTGATACTGACCCAAGGTTTCATGTTGTCTACACTCGTAGTAGTCTTCCGTGGTCCTGCATGATCTCCAATCTTGTCTACTTCATACCGGTCTGGACCTATCTTCTTAACGACACGATAAGGACCTAGGAACTTTGGCAGTAACTTTGACGTATTCTGGAATTGTGTCCTCTTGATGGCCACCCATTCTCCTTCTTCATAATTCCTTGCTAGTTTTCGTTTCTTATTATAGGTTTTCATATTTTCATCTTGAACTTTTTTCATTTGCTCTTTCGCTTGTATTTGCATGTGTTCTCTCTCTTTCACAAATGAGTTTATGATTTCTTCTTCTACCATCTCTTTCAACTTTATTTGGTCTTTTCTTTTCATTTCTACTCCAAAAAGTAATTCAAATGGGGTTCGACCAATACTCCGGTGATATGTACTATTGAGGATCTCTTGCAACTTTCTAACATGCCGAAACCAATTTTCAGGTTGTTCGATGCATAATTTGGTTAACGTTGGTATGATTACTCTATTGACTCTCTCAACCTGTCCATTTCCTCGTGGTACGCCAGTTGTGATCTTCACATGTTTTATTTTCTCGTCAACACAATAGTCTTTGAAATCCCTTGAGGTAAACGCAGCTCCTCTGTCCGAAATAATCATCCTGGGACTTCCAAAAATTTCTTTCTGCTTTTCTAGTTTTTCAAGAACTTCTTTTGTTGCTGTCGTTTTTGTTGGGTGTATCCAAACGAATTTTGTAAAAGAATCAATGACTACAAATAAATATTGATATCCTTTTCCTGTCTTTGTCATAGGACCTAAATGGTCTATATGATAGGTCTGCAATGGAGCATCGCCCTTTTCTATTGAATTCAAGTATCCTTCTTGTTTACCCATCTTCCTCTCGGTAAGTATACATGGTACACAGTTCATAATTAACTTTCGAATCTTCTCCTCTAGGTTGTCGATATAATATTCTCGTTCGATCAAGTCTTTTGTTTTCTTCACTGCGAAATGACCATTGTCATGTGCACTTCGTATTATTTGGTGTTGCATTATAGTAGGGACAACTAGTAGTTCACATCCATTTTTGTTCTTATACAAGATGCTATTTTTTAGTTCATAATCCCCATAAGGTTGAGTTTCCAATATTTTCGTAATTGCCTTAAGATGTTCGTCCTGTAGTTGAGCCCTTTTCAATCGCTCTAGAAATTCTGTTTGTATTATCATTGTTATTGGGTTCCGACTCAGTGCGTCACAATGCTTCATTTGATTTCCTGGCCTATGTTGAATGGTATAGTTAAACTCTTCGAGCAATAAAGCCCATCTAGCGACTCTCGTGTACAGGTCTTTTTTGTTCATTGTAGCTGCAAATGCTGCACAATCAGTTAAGATTTTGAAGTGTATGCCCAGCAGATACACACGGAACCTCTTTAAAGCTTCTATGACAGCCAGCACCTCCAATTCATAGCTGTGATATTTCTTCTGGGTATCATTTGTCTTTCTACTCCAGTAGTAAACAGGATATAATCTTCCGTCTTCTTGACACTTTTGCAATAACACTGCCCCGAATCCGTCTTGGCTTGCGTCTACATGCAGTTCAGTTTCCTTGTTATGATCAAAGATTTTCAATATTGGTTCTGTACTTAAAATCTCCTTTAGTTTTCTAAATGCAACTTCCTCTTCCGGTCCAAATGAAAATTTCTTTTTTCCTTTCAGAAGATCACTTAGTGGTTTCGCAATCAAAGCGTAGTCTTTGATGTACTTGCGGAAATAGCCTGCCAATCCCAGGAAACTCTGAACCTTTTTCATTGTAGCTGGTTTTGGAAAATTTACAACGGCTGCTACTTTCTGCTTGTTAGGCTTCACTCTTCCGTTTTCTATTTCGTGTCCTAGATATTCCACTTTAGTCTTTAAAAACTGACATTTCTGCCACTTGAAATCTAATCCAAACTTCTTTGCTGTTTCCAGAACTTCTTCTAGTCTTTTTATTGCTTCTTCGACATCTTCCGCTGGTATTATAATGTCATCCATGTACATAATAACTATTCCCTTTCTCATTAACTCCCTGAAAACATTATTGACGTATCGTTGAAATACTGCTGGCGAATTACATAACCCAAACGGCTTGCGCAAGAATTCAAACTGTCCACTCGGAGTTACGAACGAGGTATATTTTATACTATCTTCTGCGACTGGTACGTGAAAAAATCCATTTTTCAGGTCCAAAGTCGTAAATATTCTTGATCCTGTTAGTTGGTCAATAACGTCTTCGATCACGGGAAGTGGATAGCGGTCTTTAATAATCTTTCGGTTTAGCTTTCTGAAGTCAATGCAAATTCGAGTACTTCCGTCTTTTTTCTTGACTAAGACAATCGGACTAGCATAATCTGAAGTGCTTGGTCTTATTTTACCAGTGTTGAGCCATTCCTCGATCTGTTTTTCGACTTCGTATTTCTCTGGAATTGATAATCTTCTTGGAGGCTGGTACACCGGTATGTCGTCTTGAAGGATAATCTTTACCTGTATGTCTGACGGTGGTGTAATGACTTCTTTCGGCTTATATTTTGCAATCATATTCGCTACATCTTCGTAATATGCTTGTGCTCCTACATCTAAAGAGTCTTGTACATCTATGAGAAATATGTCATTTTCCTCTGAGTGCTTTTGGGTTTCGACCGGTGTTCCTCGACTGCTCACTTCGATTTCGTCCGAGTTAATCATCAATGTAACATCCTCCAAAATAGGTTTTCCAACAATTAATTCCATTAGTATCGCGTCGTCAGGTACTATATGTATAGCTGTTCTAAAATCGCATTCATCCACAACAATTCGACCATTGAATCTTCCCAAGGTTTTGACTGAGTTGTCTCCTATTCCTTTTAGTGTTATAGTATTTTCTTGGAATTTAGGCGCTCCTATTCTGATATAACTACTGGCCTTTAACAAATTTAAATCGCTTCCAGTGTCAATGAATGCTTGAATTACGTGGTCGTTTAATCTGATTTGTTTATATCCTGGTAATTGTTGTTTGGTTTCATGAATTACATACGACCTTTTTGTCTCTTCTTGTTTCTCACCTGTCCTCTTTGTTCCATTCTTGCAGTCTCTGGCAATATGTCCGAATCCATTACATGAGAAACATTTCATACCTCTTTCTCTATTGCGGCAGTTCTGGGAAACGTGCCCTATCTTTCCACAGTTAAAACACCGCTCTTCTCTTTTGTTATCCTGCTTCCTCTGTTTGCTGCTCTTATAATTTCCATCATCATTTCCCTTTGTCTGTTTACCTTTCATTTTCTCGTAAAGCTTCAATTTCTCTTTAAATTCTTTTAAGGAATGTGTTCCGTATAGGATCGCTTTATTGATTTCGTCATCTACGATGCCGTCAATTACGTATTCGATGAGAGCGTCCTCTTCGATACTTCCTTGTGCTGCTATTTCTCTCATTTTCAATAAGTACTGTTGTAGAGTCTCTTCTTTCTTCCTTTTTCTAGCCGATAACATTTTGTGTAACGCTGCTGTGTTAATTGTTTTCCTAAATTCTCCCTGAAGTTTAGTCTTAAAGGAGTTCCAATTTGAGATTCCTTTTTCCGACTTTATAAATAACAGAGCTTCGCCTTTTAATAGTCTTTTCGCATAAATTAGCATCTCCACGTCATTCCAACCCATCAATGTGGCGGTCTCTTCAAATTCCGTCATCCATTTGTCCACCGAACAAGTGTCACTTCCGTCAAAAGCACTTACGGTGTCTTCTACGTCTTTGAACGTCAAAACGAACTTTGGTACAGTCTTCTTCTGGTTTGTTTTGCCGCTATTTCGACTGGCTGAAAAATCTGCTACGTCGTCATCACTTTCATGCTCTTCTTCGTCGTTATTTACTAAATCTTCGGCCTTTTCACTCTTGTCGTCTTTCTGTGTTAGCGGTACTCCTTCATCGTCGTCGTTTGTTGCGCCGCTTCCGCATTTCAAAAGTTTCAGATTTGTTAGCTTCTTACAGAGCATCCCGATTAATTCTTCTTTATCGTTCGCGTCGTTATCGATTTTCAGAACCTGACAGATCGAATTTAGTTCACCCAGCGTGAGAGTGTTCTTTGCAAGATCGATTTTCTCTTTCATAGCGCCTTCGTCGTCAAAATTAAATCCGCTAAATTCTCGTAATCTCTTGCGATTATTACGGTCACCATCGTTCCCAAATATCAATTTATGACACGCTTTTATCGCCTTCGTTGAGGCTTTTGTAATGTTCTGCTCGATCGGCAAAATGCTTCCCAAAGTATTCATTTTCGAAGCAGTTTTTATACAGAAACCTCTCGCAATTTAATACTCGTAAATAAACATGCAACTTAGTTTTCGTCCTTGTCGAGCCGTGCCGCCAGTGGTCTTGCAGGTGTTGTTTACGTCTTACTGGCGTCAGATATCGCCGTCGCCGAATCTTGTATATTCCCGTCTTCACAGCCCTCGTCTATTTTCCAGCACTATAGTTCTGTTTCAACTTATTTATTAATGTTCGCTTATTTTCACGTATTTCGATTACCGATCGCGGTTGAGCCCCCAAATTGTAGGACTGCTGGGGAAATAAATAAAAAAAACACGCACTCAATAACTGTAATTATAATGTTATTAAAAAAGAATAAAAACAAAACAAAACCAGGTAATGTCTTTTGTAACTATGAACATGTTTTATACATTTCAACAGTTATGGTCTCTGATATTTCTTATATTTCGATTCACAAACGTCTTCTTCTCTTAGCTGCGACCGACTGACTCACACTGACTCACAGGCCTATCTCCCGTCCACTCCTTAACCGACGACAGTCGACACTGCCCGATTCCATTCCCACATATATATGTCATTATTGACCTATCGAAACACACCCATTTACGGAATGTATACCAAAGACAAATTTATTAAACCCAAAATTGATCAACAAAAAACAATTTAAATCAAATTTTTTAAATCATCAAAACAAAACCAAAAGTTATTATGATTAAAAAGGTGTAAAGTTGCGTAATCATTTTAAGACAGGTAGTTTGATAAGATATCAATTTAAACCCAACGATATCTGGCAACCTGGCATAATAATTAAGAAAATTGGGCCACGTTCTATAAAATAAAAAAGGAAGATGGACGATGTATTATTCGCAATACAATTTATTTGGAACCCGATAAAAGCTCAAAAACCATAGATTACCAATTTAATAATTTACGAACTAATAAATTTGTATACGATAATACATGTGAAAATACTATTAATGATACGTTCAAAGCCGTAGTTGTAGATAATCAAAAAACTTCAAGTTTTGGCAGAACTATTCGATATACTGCGGAATAGTTTCTAGTGTTTATTTTATTATCATTTAATAAAGTTTTCTTTTAAAATTAGTTTAAATAGTTAATTTCAAGATAGTTAGTAATTAGTTTACAGTACGAAAAGTAAAATAAAGAAATGTAGATGTTATATTTAAATGTAAGTTTAAGTTTGTTGTATAAAACAGGTTTTGAAAATAATAAAAGTTCAGTTCATCTCCAGACGTGGTTTGATTCACATGACAGCGTTTGATGTTAAAGATATGATATTCACAATAACTGGGAGCTCACTGGAGCTGGAAGCGGCTCCAGGTTTTCTTACGCTCGCGTAATGTTGCGTATCAAATTCTCTCTGCTAATGCGCATCTCTATTTCAGATTTCTAACAGCAGAGGTGCCATCTTTGTGTAGAAAGATTAATAATATCGAACGGCGGGAAATGTTAGTTGAAAGATAATTATAGAGAAGAATTAATATTAAGACTTGGTTTAGTTTTAATTGTTATTCAGCGCCAGATGATTGTATATTTTTGTTTAACTAAAACTAGAACTAACTCTATCTAACATGAGTTTCGTTGCTGAATTTATCGATATTTGTAAGATCTATTAATGTCAGGGGTGGGGATGCGGATATCATTAATCCGTACCGCGTTTCCTCTTCCTCTTTCGTTATCGATCCTTGGTGTAGTACACTGGTGTAATTTTTAGTAAAGCTTAACCGCATGGTTGTAGAAGATTTTTATTGAAGAATCTCATTAATTGGTTTTGGAGATCTTCTTTTCGTAGAACAAATCGACAAGAAGATCTAAACTAATCTGGTCAATTGTTATTGGCGAGATTTGTTCCGGCGTTCTTGGTTCTACTAAATATTATTTTCAGGGCTCGATCTTTTCGTTGTTTCCTTTTTCTTGTGTGCATTTTTATTGAATTTGGTGATTTTTATTGATTTGTAAATTTGAGGACCCTGATAAATTTTCCATTCGAGTTCGAGACGCCATTTTGGACGCCCTCTAAAACAACATAGTTACATCCGTTTCAAGGCAATGTTTGTATATAAGATGTTGTCTAGGTTTATTATTATTCTGTGGTATGGTTGCGTACCATACCACAGAATAACCAGAAGTGACACTGGCGGTATCCCACCAAATCTGACACTTCAGCTCTCACTAAACATGACCTTGAGGTTGCGCGCGCAATCCGCCTCCTCTTTCGTCACGAAACACTCCCGCTCTTACGTCTCACCAACAAAACTAAAATCAAAGTATTGCAGTATAGGAACCTATGTATATAAACCTTGTGTCCAAGGTAGATGAATGTAAGGTATGCTTACGCACAGAAAGTGATGATGCGCGGAAGCCAATTACTGGCGCGATATTTAAAAGATTAATGAGAAGCGAGTAATCCAATATACATTACTGGATTTAATTACGTTACTCAAAAATAAATTAAAATCATTCAAAGAGCACATAACACGCGTTTTTCAATCATCTCCACACACAAAATAAAATCTTACTTTTAACACTTATTCTTAAATAACTATTCTATAGGTAGAAAGGTAAAGTAAAACCAGCTTATTATCTTAAAAATTTCGGCATATATTAAGATTAGCAGTCCCTGTTAAAAATCGATATTTTTTTTTTTAATCGGTAGAAAACGACACAAAAGATGCGTTAATGATAAAAAAAAGTGCGCAAAAGTGCAGTACTTACCGAAAAATCACTTTAAAGTTGTGATTTGACGTTTCTCTTTGGAAGTTAAAAGCAATGTTAAATATGTATCCGTAATTTTCTATCTACTTTCTTAGCTGATATCTTTCTTATTATTAGAGATAGTGAAAAACTAAATGCGCCATTTAAAAGCTTGATTCTTTCTCTATCTAAACCGGTCTTTGTCTGTCGATAAGTAAATACTAAGATCAATCTGTACTTAAAGTACAAAGCGGTGGCTCTGTACTTAGATTAAATAGCGTAAAATTACCAAACTTTAAGCCTTTGTGCAATTGTTATCAAACCGAATTTTAAAAAACTATTATCACATTCAGAAAGAGCGCTCTTTAAATTATCTTAATCCGGGTTTTCATTGGTAAATATCTATCGGCGTCATGCTTTAATCGCCCTTAATATACATCCCAACACACAAACACGCTTAATTACTATTCCTTTGGTGTATAACACGCGGCGATCGCTGCTTGGTTATAGAGTTTTTTCCTGGTGATATAAGAAAGTTATTGATAACAACAATGTTTAAAAGTAGCTAAAACGTGTGAATTTGGTAATTTTTTAACAAAAACGTCTTTGTGCAAGTCTATAACTTCAAGATATACTTCTATAGTTTTCCTCATATCAAATAAGAAAGTTGTTTAGAGGTAGAGCAATTAAACGTTTCTGTATATTGAGATGTATATTAAAGGTGATTTAACCATGATGCTAATAGATATTGACCGACAAAAACCCGGATTAAGATACTTGAAGGAGCGTTCTTTCTGACTGTGAGCACAGTTTTTTAAAATTCGGTTTGATAACAATTGCACAAGGGCTTGAAGTTTGGTAATATTAAGCTATTTTACGCACAGGACGGTGTTCTTCATCTTTTATTGATCTTAATATCAACATATCGGCAAATGAGGAAACCGACGATTTTATAGAGAAAGAATCAAGCTTTCAAATGGTGCATTTAGTTTTCCGCTATCTCTAATAATAAGAAAGATATCAGCTAATAAAATAGATAGGAAATTACGGGTAAAAGTTTGTTGTTGGAAGGTTTGTTGCTATCGTCACACGGGTTATTTATTTATTTTTATTTTGTAACCATGTATACACATGCTAGGGTTAACACAAAGTCTATTAACACACATTTGGTAGAAGCAATTCTATCTAACGACAGGTAATTGTCGTTATGCATTGATAGCTTAAGAAATAAGGTTTTCATCAGAAAATATGTTGTAATCTCAATAAGTTTAGTGAAAATAACTTTTTATTTTGTGCGTGGGTATAAATTAAACAATTTCAGGTTAGAATTTAATACGAAAATGCATATTTAACATTGCTTTTAACTTCCAAAAAGATACGTCAAATCGCAACTTTAAAGTGATTTTTCGGTAAGTACTGCACTTTTGCGCATTTTTTTTATCATTAACACATCTTTTGAGTCATTTCCTACCGATTAAAAAAAAACATCGATTTTTAAGAGGGGCAGCTATTCTTTAATTATTCCAAAATTTTTTAATTTTATTTTTTCTTTGTACGTTATTAATACTAACTTTTTTGCTTTAAATCATGAAGTCTTATACATATAGGACATGATTCTTACTATTTGTGTGATCACTTCTTCAGGTAGACTCGATGATTGTGAAACCATGTCCGCCACTCTTTTAAAAATGAATGGTTCCGTTGACAACGTTTTTTTATGATATTTAATAAATGCATGCCAGATCTCTTTTACCAATATGTACAATTCTTCTTTTGGGTATAACAAGTGTCGTTTTGATAATGTATGTGTCCATGAAAATTCCTTCTTGTTAATATTCATTTCCTGCTCTAGGTACAATTGATATTTGCTTTCGTATTTGAAGGCTATAACTCGTCTTCTACCTCAAAATCTTCATTTTCTACCTAAAATTCGTCTAAATTTTTGGAGGGGTGTAGCTCCTCAGGGAAGCCGAAGTCGCCCATGGTTCATATATCAAAGTACCCTTAAAATTCTCTAAAGAATCACCCCTTGAAGTTTGTTGCAGTCATTCAGATACACCCTGTATATCCCAATAAAACAGTAGTTTCTTATCTATTACTTAATTACGTCGATTAACGTGATTAACTAGACTTAAGACTAACAACAACTTTCTTTGTTCTTTTTACTAACTGCTTTTTAGGATGATCTCTCTCTAATACAGATTCCGGCCCTCTTGCTAGTTAACTGCACGTTAAGTATTGTTATAACAAAATTAGTATTATGTTGTATTAGTGGTGTGTATAACAAATAAGCAATAATATTTCTTTGTACAGGATGACTTCGATGATGAAGCTACAGAAGATGACGTCAATGAAGAAACTAGTTTTAAAAATACTTTTTATACTACACTGCAGCCATTTCTACCAACAGATATTGAAAATTAATTATGATTTATGGACTTTTGTATCAACTTTGAGTACCTCGTGTAGACGTATGAGGCATGGCACAACATTTTACTATCAAAATGTTCCCTTTAGAATTGTACGAAGAATGTAGCTGCATCTAGATTATCCGTCAATATATACACCTTGCATATAGATATGTATTAAACTGTTCTTATACACAAAATAAGCACATATTCTCAGCATGCTGCTTAAAAAATCACACATTATCTGTAAATATATTCAGGCTTTTCTAAATTTATATACTATTGAAACTTACTTGAGGATATAAAAGCTAATAAACACTTAAGAAGACAATCAGAATACAATAACAGACATAACTATAAGAAACTAATCACAACTAATACACTTAAAAACGACTAAACTGAATATCGGGAGAAACAACAAGAATTAATTAAGTCAAAACGGAAGAAGCAGTCGAATGATCATAAAGAGTGTTCGAAGAAACACCATAAATCAAGAGAGAAATGTATCGATGATAAAATTAAAATTAACGATCAGAAAAAGATTGTTGATGACAAAATCGGTGATAGACCACCTCCCTCTATTTTTGATAAATTCGATCACCATGACGAACAGCGAATAATAAACAATGATTTGATAGAACCACCGATGCTTTGTGCCATAATCGATGAAAAAAATTATGAGAATTTCCAAGATATTAATAGAAATAATAATAAGCGTTGTTTTACCCCAGATTTAAATGATTCTAGTCCGGAAAACTTTTCGTCAAAAAAAAAAAGAAAAGGTGGGACGCCCAAAAATGCATTATTGTCATGGAGTTTATCTACAACATAAACGTTGGTTTCTAATGAGGCTAAGAAAAGTTATGCGAGTGGATACCTTTTAGTGGCTAAACAAAGGTTACTTGAAAACAGTACCTTTTCGGATACCCCGCTGAGATTAATCGAGGAATCCAATAAACACAAGAAGGAGAAGAATCAAAAAATAGTGGAGAAATGTAAAATAAGGTCGAAATTGAAAACTGAACTTATGATTAAGTGTTATCGGCAAGATGATGACGATGATGAAATTGAGGATAAGTTTAACGAAGATAAATTTAAGGAAAATAAACTTATTGAAAATAAATTTAATGAAAATAAACTTAATGAAAATAAGTTTAATGAAGATAAGGTTAAAGACAAACTGAAACAAGAAAAATTAAAATTGGGTCAAGATAAACTAAGTCAAGAAAATGTTGGTGCAAATCTTCAAAAAAATGTTAAAAATAAAACGAAAGAGATTGACTATCGTTGTCTATTAAAACCGGATGATTTGGATAAAAAGAGAATTTTAACAGCAATGGGAGGGTTATTTTACGCGGGAGAATTAAAAGCGATTGAACCGCCCGACGTTTACTCCATAACTTTGAACGGGGACTTTCTTTATTTTAGATTTTGGAAGGTTATCCAAGAAACGAGAAAGAATTAACGGTCGGAACAAGAGTAGCTGCTTATAGGAATCAACAATATCGTTGCCTTTATCCCGGAAATGTGGCAGAACCCGATTCATCTACCTCAAAATTTCTTTCTGTCTATTTTGACGACGGCGATAACGGAAAAATTCCATTGAAAGACATCCGATTACTCCCTTCGGATTATCCCTTCATGAAATATGACCCAAATTCTTTATCGAGCTTAAGCAAGAGTAAAAGAAGGACGTTAACAACAGAAGATTCGAGCGGAAAGAATTCGACTCCACCAACACCGAATCAAAAATTCAGGATCATTTCGAAATCCAGGAGAGTCACCAAACAGATTCCTCGACGTTTAATAATATTAATGATGACAAGGATAAAAAGAAAATGGAAAACCCAGAGATTGGAAAGAAGGAGCGAAAACATCGGTGTACTGAGGAAAATTGTCAATACAAAAATAGGAAGCATAAGAAACACAAGAAACATCTTCATAAAGACGAGAAAAGCTATGAGAAAAATATTGAAGTGCTCAAAATTACTAATGAAGAAATCGATTTCGTTTCGAAGAAAAGTTTCGAAAATATTGATTCGAAAGAAATTAATCAAGAAAAAGATATTAATGATGAAAATGATTTTAATGTAGAATTAGATGATGTGGTTGCAAATCGCGAAGATGAAATTACCATAGAGAATATCGAGGATACTTTGGATGAAAGCAGCAGGTATTTCGAAATAGACTAGCTTAAATAAATAAAAATAAATTAATTAATTATAAGTACGAAGGCTTTCACGGCGGGTGTTAATTAAACTAAAACTAGAACTAACACCAGCACCATCACTAGACCTAGAACTAGAAACTTTCGAGTCAAGCCCAACTTCGAATTTGTTTTCTGAAAACATTTTTTCAAAAACGCACGGCTTAACCCGAAAGTTTCTAGTTCTAGGTCTAGTGTTAGTTCTAGTTTTAGTTTAAATTAATTAATTAACTATTTTTTCGTCGATTTCAGCTTTTCTTTTCGACCGCAAATTCAGATCGAGCCTATATTGGAATCACTGAAAAACTTTGGCAGATTTTAGGCAATGTGAATTGCCATGTTCGATGGCATTATCACCCAGAAGAAGCAACCGAATACGATATTAAGTTCCAAATTCCCGTAAGAATTAATTTATTTTAATTATTTAATGTAATTAGTTTAATTAAATTCATTTTAGGGTGTATTATTTGAATCGAATCACCAAGATGAGAACGATGTCCGAACAATTTGAAGGAAATGTGACGTTTTGCAATTAGAACAGTATTTTTGAAGTATTTTTAAAGAGGATTAAAAAAATGGAAAAATAAAATTTGACGTTGACAACCGGAGTTACTCAAAACTTTATTGTTTAAACTAAATATGGCGTATTTATTAAGTATAATAGTTCATACCATTAAGTAATTAAAAAGTTATTTTAAAATTAAACGAAATAGTTCAAATTCCGATTATAAACGTCAACTTTAATTTTACAATTTAAAAAAAAATTTCATTAAAAATCCTTTAAAATGAATGCAAACACGATTAATTTATCTTAGAAAAACAACAAAGATCAAAAGAAAAATTAGTAACATGAAGAATTTTTGAGATAACCCCATCGTGTTTGGAGTCATTTTAAAAGACTTTTCGTGAAGATTACGATGCAAAAATGTTAAATAAATAAACTCACGGCATCTCTTAAAATGGGCATGATGTGGGGCCGATATCTTTGCTTGCCGTCCAAAGTTATAACGGTAAACGTCGGGCGGTTCAATCGCTTTCAATTCCCAACGATTGTCAATCTCGTAAAATCATTTTCATTATTAATTACAGCATTAATATCTTTTTCTTGATTAATTTCTTTCGAATCAATTTCTTCGAATCGAAATCGATTTGGTCAATATTAATTTTGACTATTGTCTTTATGACGATGTTTCCTGTGTTTTTTATGCTTCCTATTTTTGTGTTGACAATTTTCCTGGGTACACCGATGTTTTCGCTACTTCTTTTCAATCTCTTGGTTTTCCATTTTCTTCTTATCCTTGTCATCATTAATATTATTAAACGTCGAGAAATCCGTTTGGTGACTCTCCTGGATTTCGTAATGTTTCTGAATTTTTGATTCGGTGTTGATGGAGTTGAATTTTTTCCTCTCGAATCTTCCGTTGTTAACGTTCTTCTTTTACGCTTGCTTAAGCTCAATAAAGAATTTGGGTCATATTCCATGAAGGGATAATCCGAAGGGAGTAATCGGATGTCTTTCAATGGAATTTTTCCGTTATCGCCGTCGTCGAAATAAACAGAAAGAAATTTTGAGATAGGTGAATCGGGTTCTGCCACATTTCCGGGATAAAGGCAACGATATTTTTGACTCCTATAAGCAGCTACTACTGAAGATTTTCACCAACATTTTCTTAACTTAGTTTATCTTGACCCAATTTTAATTTTTGTTGTTTCAGTTTGTCTTTAACCTTATCTTCATTAAACTTATTTTCATTAAGTTTATTTTCATTAAGTTTATTTTCATTAAATTTATTTTCAATAAGTTTATTTTCCTCAAATTTATCTTCCTTAAACTTATCCTCAATTTCATCATCGTCGTCATCTTGCCGATAACACTTAATCATAGGTTCAGTTTTCAATTTCGACCTTATTTTATATTTCTCCACTATTTTTTGATTCTTCTCCTTCTTGTGTTCATTGGATTCCACGATTAATCTCAGCGGGGTATCCGAAACCGTACTGTTTTCAAGTAACCTTTGTTTAGCCGCTAAAAGGTATCCACTCGCATAACCCTTCTTAGCCTCATTAGGAACCAACGGTTATGTTGTCGATAAACTCCATGATGGTAATGAACTTTTGGGCCTCGCACCTTTTCTTTTTTTTTTGACGAAGAGTTTTCCGGACTACAATCATTTAAATCTGGGGTAAAACAACGCTTATTATTATTTTTATTAATATCTTGGAAATTCTCATAATTTTTTTCATCGGTTATGGCACAAAGCATCGGTTGTTCTAATAAATCATAGTTTATTATTCGCTGTTCGTCATGGTGATCGAATTTATCTAAAATAAGGGGAGGTGGGCATAATCTATCAACGATTTTGTCATCAACAATCTTTTTCTGATCGTTAATTTTAATTTTATCATCGATACATTCCTCCCTTGACTTATGGTGTTTCTTCGAACACTCTTTATGGTCATTCCATTGCTTCTTCCATTTTAACTTAACTAATTCTTGTTGTTTCTCCCGATATTCAGTTTAGTCGTTTTTAAGTATTTTAGTTGTGAATAGTTTCTTGCAGTTATGTCTGTTATTGTATTCTTATTGTCTTCTTTAGTGTTTATTAGCTTTTATATCCTCAAGTAAGTTTCAATAGAACATAAATTTAGAAAAGCCTGAATATATTTACAGTTAATGTGTGATTTTTTAAGCAGCATGCTGAGAATATGTGCTTATTTTGAGTATAAGAACAGTCTAATAAATACCCCCAATCTTCGCATATTTGAATTTCCTGTCCATAATCCGAAGTGACTGGAGAAGTGACTGGTGTGTATACATTGACGGATAATCTAGATGTAGCTACATTCTTCGTTCGATTCTAAAGGGAACATTTTGATATTAAAATGTTGTGCCATGCTTCAATGTTGATACAAAAGGCCATAAATAATAATTAATTTTCAATATCTGTTGGTAGAAATGGCTGCAATTTAGTATAAAAATTTCTGGTTTGCGTTCATTCTTACTCGTAGTGTTCTATCAGACAAAAAACTGTTTATTAATAATATTAGGGATGGTGAACCGTCCATTCTTACCAGTTTAAATAGAAGACCTTTATGCCACACTGAGTCAAATGCCTTCTTGGTATCTAAACGTAATTTCGAATTTTTTTTTACCGGTTTTGCTTAAATAAGTTTGACGTTAGAATTTTAAAAGGGTGAGTGGTGGCAAAAATGTCCACATTTAAATCCAAACTGATATGGTGGAATGAACGAATTGACCACAGACAGTAATCTGTTCTTTATAACAATTTCAAAGGTTTTTTCGATCACGGATAATAGAGTAATTGGTCTGTAATCCCTCGGAGAGAGTAAGTCGTTGTCTTTTTTAGGAATACAAATTATTGTTTCCCATTTTTCATTCTTTAGGAAAATATCTGTTCTTGATACAATAATTAAAGACTTTTATTATGTATACATACAGTGTGTCCCCGGATAGGTAAAACGACTCTTATAAAATGTAAATTTTTTCGATATTAATTGTCATCTTTTGGGGTTTAGCCCTGCTTGGTTAAAGATTAATTTTGAACATATTTTCAAGTTTTAAAAAACAAGTGAATGTTGAAGCGAAAACTTCTTGTGTGTCAGGTAAAGTACCTTTTCTGTTTACAGTATGCTAAAATATTACTAAGAAATTTTATTCAGCATGAAAAGTTATGGCCATATGCAAATTTTCGAAATCATCGGCCTGCTTTGACAAAGCCCATTGTTTATTATTTTCGTCAATAGTACTTTATTACAATTTTTTATTTTGAGATTTAGATTGTTCGGGAGAAATAAACAAACCGTTCTTAAAATGTTCACAAAAAATTAAGTGTGTTCGCCCACAAAAAAAAACATCGTAGTTAACTCAGTTTCAAATCAGTTTCATAATAATTTGTTTTTTATAGTGGACACTTCCTGCTGTAAGAAATCTTTTGATTAAACGCCAACAAGTGCTACTTTGAAATCCAGTATTTGGGAATTTTTCACTAAATAAAGCAATAACCATATTTATCGGTTTTTCCCCGGTTCCATAATAATAAAGTGTATTTAAAAAACACTTTAAGTTTACTAAATTACAGTTTGACAGATTAACATTGACAGGAAAGCAATTTTGTTCTTGCATGGCAGTCTGTTAGAAATAAAATTGTTTGATATGGATTTGTATCAAAGTAGGCCGATCATTCCGAAAATTTGCATATGGCCATAGTTTTTCATTCTGAACAAAACTTCTTAGTAACATTTTCACGTACTGTAAACAGAAAAGGTACTTTGCCTACCACAAAAAGAGTTTTTCTTTCGCTGTCAAGCCTCACTTGTTTTTTAAAAATTGAAAATTTGTTCAAAATTACTCTTTAATCAAGCAGGGCTAAATCCCAAAAAATCACAATTAATATCGAAAAAAATTTACCTTTTATAAGAGTCGTTTCACCTATCCGGGGACATACTGTATATGTACCTCATCATCTAATCTTCTTAAAATATTCCTTGTAATGTTATCCGATCAAGGCGATGAGTTTTTACCATTGTGTAAAGCTATACAGGTTGTCCCGTATCTTTCGCATCAGAGCATTATACGGTTGTAGGATACATTATTCTGAAGCGCTCTTTCTAATAAAATGTTTTCGAAATGTTTATAATAACCGCACAGGAACAGTTTAAAGTTATCTGCTATTGTTCAATAGCGGACGACTTTGAGTCACCGAAAAAGTTTATTTCTCTTTCCGTGTCGAATCTATTGGTGAGTACACGTGGGAAACGAGTTATCATCGGCGAAGTGGACCAGCCGAGGATGGCATCGATTACCGAGTCTGATTTGCGATCTGATGATTGGACGAAAAACACTTCGTTTAAACAGTTCCCGTGCCGTTATTATAAACATTTCGAAAAAATTTTATTTTAAAGATCGCTTCAGAATAATGTATGCTACAACCGTATAATGCTCTGATGCGGAAGATACGGGACAGCCTGTATATGTATGTTGTTGAAATTCATTGTACCATTGATCTACTTTAATTTATGGAATTTATGTTTTTCGAAATCATCATCCAAAAATTCGTAGCTTTCTTCCAGATATATGAGTTGTCGCTAAATCAATCTCTGAAGTATACGTGATACCTGTGTGTTGGTCAATAAGCGCATGTGAAGCTATATTCTTTTTGTAATTGGTTAATTTTTTAATTTAATGAAATATTTTTTCCCTTTGGAATAATTTATTTTATCACATGCTTCAATATATTTTGACGATTTAAATTTCCAAATTAATTTATGAATTATTTTATTAAAATCATTGAATTTTCGTTTCAATTCGGGGTTCTCAGTTATCCTAATCTCACGATACATTCTTCTTTTCTCTTTTATTAGTCTTATAATGAATGGTGGCGGTGGAAACGTTTCTTTTGGGTCGACCACGTTTTCGTTGTGACCGGAAAGACATTTCCCCTAAAGGGAATTTTTATTTATATTTAAATTTTTAACTTAATTTTTATTAAACTTAAAATATATAATATAAGAGCTATAGTATATAATAATATAAATATATGTGTTCACGCATCACATTATTAGTTTCTTATTATTGTTTATTTTCGTTATTCGTTATTATTTGGTTTCGGTTCGTTCCATTGATTGAGGGTGGGGGCGAACCAGTTCTTTTTTTTTGGAGAAGTTGGTCTAAATTTTTGGTGACATTGTGATTTTAACTTTGGTCCAGACCATACCCTCGAACGAGAATTTTAAGATATCGTGTGTCGTGAAGATAGATGAGAACCGTATTTAAAACCGAAACGAGTGAAAACAAAGTGTGCGACTTGAAGAAAGGCTGTACCGATTAATCAAAAGTCTAGCTAGTGAAGAAAAGAACAATTAACAGCGTGGTTAATCAATGGTCGGTAAGTGAATCAGCCCTGTCCCATAAAAATTGTATTGAATGTTACTGCACATAACATATGGTCCTTCGAGCCGGATAGTTGAGAGGGTCCGATAGTGGATCCACGTTTCTTCAAGATTTGTAAAAACTCGCCATTTTTCGTCATTTTTGGTACGTCGTCGCTCGTCTCTCTATCTTTCTATCGTTCTTTCGAAGCGCACGTCATTGCTCGTGCGTGCGCATCCTACTCTTCACATCCAGTTGTGCGTCGTCCGTCGCACTGTCCGGGTCAAGCTCCGCAGACATCGTGGGATCCTCGTCGTTCGATCGTCCGATCAACTTATCGTCTCCCTTTCTTTTTCTCGTCCAACTAGAATTTCAACTAAACATTGCATCTTAAAATTATTCTCACTCCGCTATGAGTAAAATTACAAAAATTAAATTGAAACGTACAATTGAGTTAAACCGGCTAAAAGAGGCGGAAGAAGTCAGTCTTGCTGCAAAAAAAGACCCAAATTTAAGATCACTTCTGGAAGCACAAACTGAAACCCTTTCTCAAGTATATGAACAATTTCGAACATTGCATAATTCCGTAATTGGTCTTCTAGAAGATGATTCAGAATTCGACGAAGAAGATAAAATTCGTTTACAAGCTGATCAAATATATTTTTCCGTAAAAGCTACGTGGAATGATATGTTGAAACAAAGCGTGCCGTCAACGCCCGTTGTCGACGTAGGTTCAGCAAAATTCAACCTAAATCTATCAAAGATCTCGATTCCGGTTTTCGATGGTAATATCAAGAATTGGTCATCGTTTTTTGATTTGTTTAATTCATTGGTACATAATAACCCACAATTTTCGTCAATTGAGAAGTTCCATTATTTAATCACATCGTTGATTAATGAACCCTTAGCGATTGTAAAACATTTGCCTATTACTGCAGATTATTATACCATCGCATACGACGCATTAAAACAAAGATACCAGAATAAAAGGCTTCTAGCCACACATCATTACAATTTAATATACAATGCCTCGGCGATATCGCGTTCCAATGAAACCAAACATGCCGCCGACCTTCGGACTCTATCCAATATTTTTGTCGAAAATCTAGCCGCATTAAAAATGCTACAGTTTCCGGTACAACATTGGGACTTCTTGCTGTTTAATCTTCTATTAAATAAATTAGATAATAAAACACGGACAGAATTCAAGTTGAAACATACTGACACGGAACTCCCAACATATGGCCAATTAATTTAATTCTTGGAAAATCATTGTAAAGCCTTGGAGTCCATTTTATTTACATCCACTTTGTCATCGTCTATTACAACAGCCCCAAATAAGTGTCAAAAGCGATCGACTTTCTTATCCACGAATAATAATAGTACTTCGTCGGTTCGTTTGCCCAGATGTATCGCCTGTAAAGATTCGCATTTATTAATCAAATGTCAAACATTTGCATCCAAAACTCCAGAACAAAGATTCGCATTAATCAAAAACCATAATTTATGTTTAAATTGTTTTTCGTCTAAACATATGATGACAAATTGTCCTTCCCAATCGTCGTGCAAAACATGCCAAAAACGTCATCATACCTTATTACATCGATTTCCAAAAGGGTCTACCAATGCAGTACCTAATAATAACCTCATCATGGCGGGAAATGAGACCACCGATTCTCCAAATCATACGAATGCATCTTTATCGAGTTCTGTTTTGAAGTCAGCCACCGTCTTGTTATCAACAGCAAAAGTAAATATATTAGATTCAAACGGAGTGCATCAAATACGGACAGTCTGTATTTTATTGGATTCAGGAAGCATGAGTAACTTTATCACTGATGCATGTGCCTATAGATTAGGGTTGAGTCGTCAACGATCATCAATTCCGATTGAGGGAATTAGTGGATTATCATCGACGTGTAGCAAAGGCATTGTCCAATGTCATATTAAGCCCAGAGGGCTAGTCGATCCTGTATTTGATTTTGACGCTATGGTGCTGGTGAAGATCTGTTCGAATCAGCCTCAAATGGTCCTTGACGTTTCCAAGTGGCAACACTTGCGAGGTTTACATTTGGCTGATGACAGTTGTGGTGTTCCTGGACCAATAGATATATTGATTGGAGCCGAATTACTACCCTATATAATGAAAACTGATCGCGTTTTCGGGAAAACGATTGATGAACCTACTGCTCAATTAACAGTTTTTGGATGGGTTCTCCAAGGTAGAGCTTCCCCTACTACAAACTTTTCTATTCGCACGTCATTACATACCTCCTTAGATCAAATTATGGAACGATTCTGGGAAGTGGAGAACATAAATAAGAAAACAGTGATATCGTCAGAAGATGCCAAGTGTGAGGAGATATTTCAACATACGGTTCAACGTACCGTTGACGGGCGCTTCATGGTTTTATTGCCACTCAAAACTGAAAGACCGATTTTAGGATTGTCATACACACAAGCGATGCGTCGATTCATGACCTTAGAAAATAGATTGATCAAACTTCCAGACCTTCGCTTCGAATATTCAGAATTTATGCGTGATTACCTCGACAATGGACACATGTCTCTGGTACCAAGAGAGGATTACCAATCTTCTAAAGCTTATTACATACCCCATCATTGCATTATCCGCCCGGATAGTACAACTACTCGTCTTAGAGTCGTTTTTGATGCTTCAACAACAACGTCAAATCAGATTTCGTTGAACGATACACTGCTTATCGGACTTAAGTTGCAGAAGGATATCACCAATATTTTGCTCAACTTTCGATGTTTTACTGTTGGATTTATTTGCGACATTCGTCAGATGTATCGTCAAATTTTAGTTGATCCGAACCAAAGAGATTACCAAAGAATTTTGTGGAGATTTTCTGAAACAGAACCAATCGATGAATATAGTCTCAACACAGTTACTTATGGAGTTGCCTCTGCTCCATTTCTGGCTCTCCGCACTTTACAAGAACTTGCTACTCGTGAGGGTTTTCGTTTTCCTTCGGCAGCAAAAATAATACAAAACCATATCTATGTCGATGATATTGTTGCCGGTGCAAATAACCTTTCAGAAGCATTGGCGTTGCAGAAACAGTTAATCCAGTTAATGAAACAAGGTTGTTTTGAGTTGCGGAAATGGGCAAGCAGTCATTCGGAATGATTAGAAAATATTTCAATAGTTGAAAGAAAATCCACTATAGATTTTGATAAAGAATCCCCAATTTACATCAAGGTATTGGGTCTCCAATGGAATCCCGCTTCACACTGCTTTACTTATGCCTTTGCACCTTTGGATCAAACTGCTACCAAAAGAAGCATGATGTCAAATATCGCCAGGATATACGATCCTTTGGGATTCCTAACCCAGATTACTTTTCTCGTTAAAAAATGGATGCAACAACTTTGGACCTTGAAATTGGACTGGGATGATCCGTTACCCAACACTATCTATTCTTCTTGGACTCAATTTCTTGCAGAGTTTGAAATGCTTGGGAGAATTCAAATTCCTAGATTTTATGGTCAGATTGGTGCCCCTATTGTTGATATGCACGGGTTTTGTGACGCTTCGGAGTCCGGTTATGGAGCTGTAATTTACTTGAGAATAAGCAATTCGGATAAAATTACCACTCATTTGATCTATGCTAAATCGCGCGTTGCACCTTTAAAACAGCTTTCTATACCTCGTCTGGAATTGTGCGGTGCCATGTTGCTGGCGGATAGCATTGATTATGTTCTTGACGCTCTTAAAGAACAGATATTTATTAATACACTTGTAACCTGGACTGATTCCCAAATAGTACTGAGCTGGCTTTCGTCAATTCCAACTCGTTGGAAAACCTTTGTAGCAAACCGAGTGGCTCACATACAGGAAGTTCTTCCAAAAACCCATTGGAGACATATCTCATCTGAGTCTAATCCTGCTGACTGCACTTCTCGAGGTTTGACACCAGCACAACTCATTGCAGATTGTTTATATTGGAATGGACCTCATTGGTTGACGATGCCAGAAGAATCGTGGCCCGATTCCTCTTTTCAAGCTAACTCAAACGAAACACCGCCGGAAGAAGTCCGAGCTTCGTTGCAGGTTACAACGGACTTATCCATTATTACCTACCTTTTAACTCGCTTTTCGTCGTTACCTAAAATTATATGTATCGTTGCATATTTACTTCGATTTTCGTCGAAACTTCGCCACTATGAAATAATACCTTCGCCTGATGAATGCCATGCGTCATTACTCAAACTTATAAAAATGGTGCAAGAGGAAAGTTTTCCCCAAGTGATTGGTTGTTTGAAAGCAAACCGTTTAATCCCAAAATCCTATCGAAAGCTGTCGTTATTTCTGGACGATCAACACTTGATTAGGGTGGGCGGTCGTCTTCGTCGTTCACAACTTGATTTTCAAACTTGTCATCCATTACTTTTACCGAGTAAACATCGCTTGACGGAATTGATAATTGAGAATGCTCACAAAATTAGTCTTCATTCTGGTTTGAAAACGCTCCAATATCTTTTACTACAACAATTCTGGATTTTGTCATCAAGAAGAAGTATCCGGCGTTGCCTCTCTAAATGCTTGAAATGTTTTAGATGTCGACCTCGAACCATTACTCAACCGATGAGTGATCTGCCTTCTGTTAGAGTAACAAGAAGCAAACCGTTTGACGCCATTTGTATCGATTATGCAGGGCCTTTTATCATATCAATGACTCGTGCTCGAGAAGTTAAAACCACCAAGGCATATGTTTGCGTGTTTGTTTGTTGTGCCACAAAAGCAATCCATTTGGAAGTCGCATCGGATTTATCATCCGATATTTTCCTCGCAGCATTTCGTCGTTTCGTTTCCCGACGCGGACATTGCTCAGTAATCTATAGCGATCAAGGAACCAACTTTGTCGGTGCACGGCGTCAACTAGAAGAACTATCCAGACAAGCGGGAGAACAATTATCGATTAAATGGATATTAAATCCACCTAGCGCTCCTCATTTCAACGGCTTGGCGGAGGCCGGGGTGAAGTCAATAAAAACACATTTAAACAGAGTCATAGGAAACCAAATCCTCTCTTACGAAGAATTATCCACACTCCTTACTCAAATTGAAGCCGTACTCAACTCACGTCCTTTGTGCCCAATAAGTGATGATCCAAATGACCTTCTGCCGTTAACTCCTGGCCATTTTTTAATCTCGGAACCTCTGATAAACAATGTACCTAGTCCGGATTTGGCTCAAGTTCCTGTCGGCCGACTGACGCGGTGGCAATTGATCCAGAAGATGAGAGACCATTTCTGGTCCAGATGGCATCAAGAATATTTGCACACGTTACAACAACGAGAAAAGTGGACAGATCCAGCGGTACAGATAAACCCAGGAACAATGGTTTTATTGAAGTCAGACCAACATTCTTCCCTTTCCTGGAAAATGGGTAAAATTCTCGAAGTTCACCCTGGTCAGGATGGAGTTACCAGGGTGGTAACGATTAAAACGGCAACGGGCACCTTAATGCGACCTATTACCAAGGTGTGCCCGTTACCTATTAATTAAGGTATAAAATATTTACCTTGATTCAGAATTTAATTTCCTTTCGTATTTGTATTATGGAATAGCATTTTTGTTCTATTTTTTTTTTGGAAAATTATTATTTTCGGTGGGCGGGATGTTCACGCATCACATTATTAGTTTCTTATTATTGTTTATTTTCGTTATTCGTTATTATTTGGTTTCGGTTCGTTCCATTGATTGAGGGTGGGGGCGAACCAGTTCTTTTTTTTTGGGGAAGTTGGTCTAAATTTTTGGTGACATTGTGATTTTAACTTTGGTCCAGACCATACCCTCGAACGAGAATTTTAAGATATCGTGTGTCGCGAAGATAGATGAGAACCGTATTTAAAACCGAAACGAGTGAAAACAAAGTGTGCGACTTGAAGAAAGGCTGTACCGATTAATCAAAAGTCTAGCTAGTGAAGAAAAGAACAATTAACAGCGTGGTTAATCAATGGTCGGTAAGTGAATCAGCCCTGTCCCATAAAAATTGTATTGAATGTTACTGCACATAACAATATGTGTTTATTCCCAATTAAAGATGAAATTTTTTTTCAATTAATAAATTAATTTTCCTTTTATTTTTCTTAATTAGGGTAAGTAAATTAGCAAACGTTGCTGACCGAAATCTTCGCACGCACTGAAAATTGCGTAATGCACACCGCGCGCAATGTACGGTTCGCGACCTAAATTAATTGCTTTCCACACTTGATTATTTGTTACGTTAGCATGTAAGAATTTGTATATAAACCCAAATTTTGTATTAATAGAACAGTATATTCGAACAATTCTTATGTTCCACAATTTGTATGCACATCACCAATAAATTTAAAGTATTATTGATATCTTAGTAATGCTCGTTTCCTTCCTGGATTAAATTGTAAGACAAACAATGTTTCTGAAAAAAAAAACTAATTTCTGAAGAACCTAAAGAACAGGTTCTTTTATAAAAAACAAAACGTTTTTTTTTCTGTTTACTACAGTATCGTTGTAGCCGCGTAGCGTTGGTGTGCGAGGGGACTTAGTGGTTTTCGTACATAGACCACGGACGTTTTGATAATAATAAGACCAGGCCATAGAAATTAAATGATAATCAACAAAAGATCTTAACTTAGAGTTTTAACAAATTAGCAGGAAATTTTATAATCAACAACTTCGATCTATCATATTTTCGATATGACTTTGGACAAGTGAAAAATCGACCACGAATACGAAATGTGAATTTAATGATTACATTCTTCACAGGAGCACACAAGGAATCGGAGTGATTTCGCATGGGCAATCTATGCACAGCATCAATATCTGCTTTGATCAGTGACAATAGCATTCCCAATCTCCGAAACTATTGAACTTAGATCCTCCTTAATCTTTTCAAGTATGCCAAACAAGATCAAGTTATTAAGTCTGAAATACTGCTAGAGTCGTGTAGGCATTCACTGTAAGTATTATTTATGGAAGATTATCATAATTGCACCTCCTCTAGTTTTTGTAATTTGGAAGCGCCAGTTTTTGTATTGAATGGCATGATCTGTCTTCAGTTTGGTTTCTGTAAGTAGGGCTACATAACTGTCATTTTGTTATAGATAATTAAGGATTAGATGATTTTGTTGTTGAAGCTGTTGATATTAGCATATATTACTTGAAGATGTTTTATGAGATGTTATTGTATTTATTCTCCTGTTCGGTGGTCGATGAATCTGATGGTTGCTATATGTAGCCAGGCTCAGTAGGTAAGATCTCTGTTATTTGCATCATCGTTTGGTTGCCGTTGATCGGGGTCGTTGCGGGAGGGGAGTTTGTATCCAGACGATCAAGCATCACAATGTACGCACGGTTACTGGAAATGTTTAGGAAGATATCGACGGTAAAGTTTTCGGTGAAGCGCGCTCTGAGTTTCCCAATCAGTTCTTGTCTATTTGAGTTGATAGGTTTGTTAAGTACAGGATGTCCCAAAATGGTGGTCCGCATAGGCTATCTCCGAAACTAAAAGAGATAGAAAAAAAGTTGCTTACATGCCATGATCTCGTTTTTCGAGAAACTGCTAATGCCGAAAACTCCGAACAGCTATCGTCTTTTGTTTTCGTCCTATCGGCAAAAACTGAAAAATTTTGGAAGCGAAAAATTCGAAGAAACTCACTTTGAACCAGTTTCTGAAAAAGGTTGCAACATGGCATCCGAAATGTCAAACCTTTTCTTAAAAGACGCACGGCAAAATCCGTAAGTTTCTACTGTTAGTTCTAGTTTTAGTTCTAACTTTAGTTCAATTCACACCGGCCTTGAAAGCCTTCGTACTTATATATCAAAAATTGTTTCGAACAAGAGATGTTTAAAGTTCAATTATAAATAAATAAACTCTAATAAAATAAATTGATATCTGTTTTAGTTAAGACTATGTACTGGTATGATATTGATGGTGTTAATCGGGCATTAATTAATTGTCGATTCTAATAAAAATTATTAGGAAGAAAAGTTTTTTAAAATTCAATTTTCATGAATGAATACAAGTTTTCACTCATGAAATCGTCGCTAATTATCCTTACGAATGCGCCTTCATCTGCATTAATAAAAATGGCTGTTAGGTTCTAATTTTTTGAAGATAGAAATGAATACTAAAAGAATAAATATAATACCATACTATCATTAAAATCTAATTAGGTTCGAATTAACCCGATTAAGTAATTTTTAATAGCCTCGTTAAGACCTTAATTACTATTCCACACATATAATAACCTCCAATTCTGTATAAAGTTCAGTTTACCCAGTTCTTTTGTAAGTGGCAGTTGTCGTGATACTACCTTAATCAATATGTTTTTCCAGACTTTCCAGAAGACGATCTACACGAACCAAGTTATACCTTTCTTTTTAGAGTTTCCGGTGGAATTAATAATAATGATTCTAGGTTTTTTGGATCCGAAATCTCTTGTGGTTGCAGCTGTAACATATGGCAAGGTGATGGATATTTGTCAAGAACACACAACTCTTCGAAGACGATTGAGGGCTGCTCAAAATTCCGAGGAAAAGCGAAGAGTTAATTATTACCTAAATCCAAGTAGTGCAGTTAAAGTAATAAGAAATGGACCTGTCAATAATTGTTCGATAAAATTTGAAGTGTCTAAAAAAGACTTTTTATCTTTGGATTTAATTGGTAAGATTAGTAATAGGTGTGAAAGTAGGTTTAAGAGGATAAGTAATGTTACATCAACTCGAAACTTTAGAATATAAGTTCTTAATTTTAGATTTATTTAAAAATCTGTTGACGAATTCCTTCTTGAATAAATTTTAAACTTTAAAATGTTACTTGTGAAGTGCAAACGATTGTAAAAAAAAATACTATAAAAATAAATAAAACTTTTCATTTCAATTTGAAATCTTCTTCGCGAATTCCAATTTTCTTTACAGGCTCATTCAAATTGAATTGGCTCATTAATACATTGCTATTCTTTAAGTAATATTCACATTAATTCCATCATTAACTCAATCAATCCATTCATTGGGTCATTTCGTCATCTGTTATTACAAATTTTTATCGAGGTTCATTTGGACACGTGGTTGACCATCTTGTGGCAGCGCTGTGACGGCGCGGGAATGCTTTTATAGTTTAAAATATTATTACTTTATTTTCTCTCATTTTGTTGCAATCATTAGTATTAACGTTGTTATTTAATAAGTAAGTCGTCCAGCGATTCACGGAAAAAGTTTATTTCTCTTTCCGTGAATCGCATTGGTGAGTACACGTGAGGAACGGGTTATGAACGGCACGGCGGCCCGGCCGATTGCCTGGGTCTGATTTACGATCTCCTATTGGACGACTTTAAACAGTTCCCGTGCGGTTATTATAATAATAAATAAGAAGAATAATGTATCCTTCAACCGTATAATGCTCTGGTCTGGAAGATTTTAGTTTTAGGAGTTTCATTGTCTTCGGTTGACAGCTGGCAAATTTTGATAGATGTATGGTTTTATCTTTTTGTAGATATCAGTGATAAGAGGGATTGGTCCCTGAAGATCTTCATAGGCATGATATAATTTGTTTATTTTGTCACTCCAAACGCTACCAATCTCAGCCATGTTTCTTATTGCAAAACTATTCTAGTTCCTAATGTTTTTGATTTAGTCTCTCTCCATCTTTAATCGTCAGTGCGTTTGTAGGTGACGACCTAAGGGCTCCCAGTATAATGCGATACGTCTGATAGGCAATTTTTTGAAGACAAAACATTGTGGCCGCAGGCAGGGGCATCATAATCCGTGTTCCAGTCTCGATCGAATAATTGTAAAGTGTGCTCAGCATGAGTGGATCCAGACCCCATTTTGTCGAAGCAATAGATCTTATGAGCTTAATGTCGTCTATACATGTCTTCGTCGTTTCGTTAATATGTAGCTTCCAGTTAAGTTTTGCGTCAATGTGAAATCCCAGGTACTTAAAGTTTTCTATCTATTGTATTTCTTGTTTTTCAGATCAGTCTCGGACGATCCAAGTTTTGACATTGTTGTGATCTGTCTTTAGTTTTATTCTTTTTCCTGAAATCAAACTGTGCACCATAGCCGCAAATTTTGTTGGAGCCGCCTTCTCTTCAATAATTTTGATTAAGGTCGGAATATGTACCATGTCATAAGCCATCTTTATATCCATGAAAACTGAAAACAGTGATTTTTTAAGTTTTAGATTTGTTTGAATTTCCGATAAGAGATGAGACGGCATTCTGAACTCTCCTACCTTTTCTAAATCCAAATTGGTGTTCATCAAATATATATTTGTTCTCAAACCACCAGTCCAATTTGTCCGCTAGGATGCGTTCAAAAATCTTTCTGATGCATGATAACTGGGAGATTGGCCGGTAGCTGGATGCTTCCTTTGGATTTTTTCCAGGTTTCGGAATAGGGACAACGAGAATCTCACTCCACTCAGCGGGCATCATCTTATTATTGCTCTATATTTTGTAGTAAATGATTTGGAGGTCAATTTTATATTCCGTTGTAAGATTCTTTATCACGGTATAGGAAATTTGATCACTTCCTGTAGCGGAGTCTTTCTTGTTATGCTCTTTCTATCTCTCTAATTGTTATTGGGCCTAGACACCCATTATTTACCCCTTCGTTTGGTATGGCTCTTTCAAAATTAAGTTCATCTGCGGATGGGACATACGCCGGGCATAATATGTTTAAGAATTCTTCATTCCATCCATTTTCCGTTGGTGGTCCCGAGCACGAGTCAAAAACTGCTCTCTTATACATCCTGATGTTTCTCCAGATGTTACCCATGGGCGTGTCGCGATTCCATCCATTCGACATCCAAAATCCTTTAAAACTAAAAATTCATGATTTATTTCGTAATCAAATGCAGGGTTTAAAGAACGATTAACTGACCCAATCGATTTTGTAGAGCCAGCTATTCCGTTAATAACTAGTTGTTTATTTGTATTAATGTATAAATAATAATTGACTGTAAAACTTTTGAAAAAATTATGCTTACCGATGCCCCCGTGTCTATAAGAAAAAATAAATTATTTGCCCTATATCGCATACGCGCATAGTTCATACCATTCATATTTAAAATTACATCGTCATATTTCATTTTATTCACGAAAAAATCTTTCAACGGATCGTGAATTATTTTCTTCCGATGTCATGTTGTCCGCATAATAAGCACTTTGATTTTGTTGCATTTGTCCACGGTTGGACTGAGGAGACGAATTGTTTCGATAATTAAAATTACCTGAGTGTGTAAAATTTTGATTTTGAAATGGTTTATAATTTTGAATATTTTGAAAACCTCTGTTTCCCCTGTTGGCATTGCCAGCAAAACCTCTCTTACCCTTCTTACCATCATTTAACGCAAGAACCATCATGTAATGATGGTTCTTGCGTTAAATTCACTAGTTAACTTATCCCATATCACTTTTATTTGTGATTGTGTCTGTGTGCTTGTTCTCTATCTTTTGAAACTTGCTTACTATACCAACCAATATTGAAGATTTGCACACCGTCTCAATTGTAAACGCATCAACGGACGGATCGTTTGAATTATACATTTTGACCATATTATATGATAATCAATCGTAATATATTTTTAAATCGTCAACACAAATATAAATTCACTTTAACTATAGCCATCGAGATATACTATATTTACTGGAGTGCGTGCTTTGAACTAGAAAACGAGCCGGACTGGAAACCGACCCCATAACGGCAAAAAGCTTCAGTTCCGTACATAACATTTATTATATATTTTTTTTTCCTAAACTATAATAACTTAAACATGTATTATTTGGTATTTTTCATCATTATTGAATAACATTATTTGAATTACTTAGTAAATATTGAATAAATTCATACTGAATTATATCCATTAGTTAGTACTATTTGTATTTCTTGCCGTTATGGGGTGGGGGAACATGCTGCCGAATCGGACCGTTTTCTCGACCAAGCGAATATCGTGAGCACGCACTCCAGTAAAGTTTATGTATCTCGATGACTATAGCTTTGTTTATTTACTGTCAACTGTTATTGACATTTGACGGAACGATGTTGCGTTTGGTAGACAGCAAACACGCTTTTCGGAGAATCAGGATCGCCAACAACACTTAATTCTTCGATCACTTGACCGGGGTTCAAAGCAGCATATAAGTATATAAGCAACAAGTCACCCGCTGACAAACCCTCCACGGTGATCAGCTGACCAACTGTTCACAACCGGCCCTCATTAAATTGAAACGCGGCCTTCAATGTATTAATGAGAGCGAGTCTATAAAGAAAAGTGGAATTCGCGAAGATTTCTTTCTAAAAAATAAAATGAAAGTTCCTTAAATAATTTCCCAAGGGTGTGTGCGAACTTGGAAAATCAGTTCATAGATGACGCTAACATACTAAAAAAAAATAAACCGTTACAAATTGAAATGAAAAGTTTTATTTATTTGTATAGTCTTTTATTATAGAATCGTTTTCACTTCACAAGTAATGTCTTAAAGTTTAAAATTTATTCAAAAAGGAATTCGTCAACAGGTTTTTAAATAAATCTAAAATCTAAACTTATATTCTAAAGTTTCGAGTTGATGTAACATTACTTATCCTCTTAAACCTACTTTCACACCTATTATTAATCTTACCAATTAAATCCAAAGATAAAAAGTCTTTTTTAGACACTTCAAATTTTGTCGAACAATTATTGACAGGTCCATTTCTTATTACTTTAACTACACTACTTGGATTTACGTAATAATTAACTCTTCGCTTTTCCTCGGAATTTTGAGCAGCCCTCAATCGTCTTCGAAGAGTTGTGTGTTCTTGACAAATATCCATCACCTTGGCATATGTTACAGCTGCAACCAAAAGAGATTTCGGATCCAAAAAACCTAGAATCATTATTATTAGTTCCACCGGAAACTCTAAAAAGGAAGGTATAACTTGGTTCGTGTAGATCGTCTTCTGGGGAAACATATTGATTAACGTAGTATCACGAGAACTGTCACTTACAAAAGAACTGGGTAAACTGAACTTTATACAGAATTAGAGATTATTTATATGTGCCGAATAGTAATTAAGGTCGTAATGAGGCCATTAAAAATCACTTAATCAGGTTAATTCTAACCTAATTAGATTTTAATGAATATTATATGTATGTTTAAAAGATTAACCTCTTTTACTTATATTTATTCTTTCAGTATTAATTTCTATTTTAAAAAAATTAAAACATAACTGACAACACTAGGGAAGTGCCATGGAAAAATATTCGACTTTTATTACAGTCATCCCCAATGGATTGAGAACCCTATCACATTCACGTCGTTCATCCTTGGTAGCACTAACAACAAGTCCAGTTTGATTGTTACATGCATCATACTTGTAGTGATGAGTTTCCATGATTCGTTACTGTTAGGGATAGTTTTTGATATTAACCGTTTTTCTAGAAATCCGCCTTAAAATTACCCTCATATCTTACATTTTTTTAAATTTAGAGACGATTTCATGAGTGAAAACTTGTATTCATTTATGAAGATTGAATTTTAAACAACTTTTCTTCCTAATAATATTTATTAAAATCGACAATTAATTAATGCCCGACTAACACCATCAATATCATATCAGTACATAGTCTTAAATAAAACAGATATCAATTTATTTTATTAAGATTATTTATTTAAAATTCAACTTTAAACATCTTTTGTTCGAAACAATTTTTGATATAATTTTTTTTTATGAAAAACCAACCCAGAAAACATCGAAAGAGGTATTTACGAAACTTTATATTGATTCCTTTGATATAAATAAAATTCAATCAAATACACAAAACAACATAAACACGTTTATAAATAATAACAAAAACAAAACAAAAAAATAATTAAACGCCATTAATCAACCCGCATACACACAGCGACGAAATTAATGGAATTAATAAAGAATTTAAAACACTGAGCAGAACTAGCATTAAATTGGGCCGAAATTCAAAAAAAATACAATTCAATAAGTGAAAATGTTATTTCCTTCAATAGAGGAGAATTTCTCTTAAAAATACAGGATGGAAAACCTCATGTAAAAATCTTACTACTTCATTAAAAAATAGAAACATTATATCTGAACATAAAGAAAATCAATCACGAAATTTTTCAGTCCAATATGAAAATTCAGAATTATACTCGGCAATAATTTGCAATGTGGAAACAAAAATAAATGATGACGCTCTAAGCGCATTTCTAGTAGAAAAAAGGATTATATACAGATACAAGAAGCCAACACTCATAGTCCAATCAACAGGGGATGTAAATGCTGGACTTTATTTCATATCCAAACATTATAAAATAATCGTAACCGACGTGCCTTCACCGGCACCATTACCGTGGGCCAAATGTTCAGCATTCGCCCACATAACACAAAACTGCGAAGAAACAACAATCTGCGGTAAATGCAAGGAAAAACATAGTACAGACAAATACACCACAACTTTACTTACTCAAACTAACTCTATGTATATTCTACGGGATGGTGAACACGGCCCGCATTAACTCCTTTGTGATTTATTCCACTAATACTGTAAAAATAGGAGCAAAACCCCTTTCACGTTACAAGTATATGGTAGATTTAAGTCGTCGCCTTGCTGAATCATGGATGAGAAATCAACTACTACATTGCGCCGAAACATTCGTCAAGATATTGCTCTTATTCTCAATGTTCAAAAAGATGTGGCACCTGTAATTCCTCAAGAGAAAAAGAGAAAAACGTGCTATTTTTGTCCTTGTCAAAAACGACGGATGACAACGACGTACTGTGGACAGTGTGGACATCCAATCTGTGGTGAGCACCGAGGAAATATATGTCAAGAATATAGTGGCAACTAACTAATTTATATTATTTTTTACTGATATTTTGTTATCGTATTTTATTATAAAGTTCGCAAAAAACATGTTGCATTTATATTTTTAAAGTTAGAGTTAGGTTTTTAAATAAACATTTTTGTTAAAATGTGTTTTTCTTAGCGTCGTAAATTTTACGATAGTCCCGTATTGAGGTATGTTGAAACAAGTCCCTTAATCTATGATTAAAAAAAAATTTTTTTGTATAATTCCTATCTCACAGGATTACTTAACAAATTGCTTTTTAATGCTACAACTAACGATTTAAATGAAGGCTTTCAGCCACAAACCAATGAACGTATAACGTACAGGAGGTTGATTTACATTCCTGAATTGACTGATAAATTAATAAAAATAGTAAATAAAAATAAAAATAGGAAAGTATTACCCTTTCAAAGTTGATAAAGTTTTTTTTTTAAGTTGAAAGATAAAATTCCCTTTGAATATCAATCTAATATCATCTAATGTGTACCTTGTGGTTCATGTAATCAATGTTAAACTGTTGGTCAAACTGGCCAATGATTAAAAAAACGTTTAAATCAACACAAAGGTGATGTGTTCTGATATTTTTCGCTGTTTCAAGTATAATTTGTAAGTTTTTGTAATGTTTAAATTCATTTCTTTAAATTCAAGTCCTGAAGAAGCTTTAATACAAAAGCGAAATATTGGCATATGAAAAAATAATTGTCGTTTCAATAGTCCTCAATCCTGAAAATAAATTTATTCGAGGTAATTAATAAGGCTCTCCGATAAGTGTTGAAGCTGCAACCAAATACACACATACTCGTCTAATGCGCTTATGCGCGCGTCGTTTAGGAACCGGGGAAAAAGCGACGTTTTCCGGGCCCGTGCTCGCATTATCAATCAAGTGAATTCCACACGTAAGAACACACGAAACCCTGTAAAACGCGACGCGTCTTTTATAATTATGCTTATGAAATAATTTATGTAAGGTGGGTGGGAAATCATAGTAAAGAGAGTAAGAATTTATTCCATTTATTTCATTTATTATTTTCTTCACTTTAGCAAACCAGCACCTTCAATTTTAGATCCTGGCTTATTGCCGCGCGTTAATTATTGGTCCTTTGAGCCGGATCTATCCGGAATTTGGTCTCTTTCCTTCATATTTTCGCCCACATTTTCACTCAAAATTTTATTTTTGGGGATCGAATCCCTTTCCACCATCCTTTTCAAAAACCACGTTTTTTCACGGTCTTCGATTCACCAAAACCTATCTTGGTGCACATGTTAGGGTTATCGGATAAGATTTAAACTCTTTTTAGTTTAAAATTACTAATTTATTTTACTTTATTACATGTCTATTGTGTTCCTTAAAACTATGTGGCTACGAATGCTTTTCGCTTAGAATTATTGACTACTTATGTATTTTATTTGCGCCAACAATTCTATTGCGTTATTGTAACCACGCGCCGATGGCCAAAGTGTAACTTAACACTTCCGATGGCGAAGTGCATTGGACTTTACTTGAACTCGATAATGTAACAAAACTGTTTAATTGGCAACTTATATAATAACAATAATTTATAATTATGTAACTTTGAATATTAAAATATGTCCATCACAGGTTACCTAAAAAACTAGTTACTGTTATTTTTAGTCATTTTCGAAAGTTATTTTTGGTTACTTACGTTATTTTAAAAATCTAAATACGTCATTCTTCATCATTTCTCGAAAAGAAAAGAAAAACATATACACTTGAGTTATCATTTCCAAGAATTTTTCGTTTTAGTTTTATTCTTAACGAATTTAATTTATTTTTCTTTTTCGTTTCTATAGCGAAATTAATCGCCATCCCTCTGGAATCATTTATTACAATTTTTTGTACGATTCTCCACTCACTTGGTTCATTCTCTGTGGAATTTTATTTTATATTTCTGTTCGATTTTTCGACTTCTCTTTTCCCTTTGGAAGCATTCTATTTTGGTTTTCTCATTTCATTTTTTTCCTCTTTTGAAACTTTACCATTTGGTTTCAACCATGGCTGATAAACTTGCTAAATTAACTTTATAACGTACTATTTTTATTATTTAAATTTCTGTAACCCTCACATTCGGACGTGCCTTAACTACCAATCCTGTTAATCCTATGCAAGATCAAATTTTTACTGAAAGAACAAGCGATGTTTCCAATATCTACGATAATTTTAAAAAGGCGCACAATTCAATTATTGGTGTCTGTGATGAAGCCGATTTTAACGCTCAAGATGCCGTTCGTAAACAAGTGGATTTAGATTACTATGATATTAACGAGTTACTTCACAAATTATCAGAACCATCTACATCAACAAATGTTCTTTCTCCGGTAAATACAACACCGAAATTGACTAAACTTTAACTATTGTATGTGAAGGTTGAATTATTTTGTACTTTATCGATGTTATATGTTTATTTCATTCTCTGCATGTTTCGAGGATACGAGTCCTCATCATCAGGAAGAATTCCTGTTACAAATACAAATGATCATTAATATTACTTTATTCTAAATTATCTAAGGTTATGTTATTGAATTCGTTAAATATTATAAAATATATCAAAATACAGTAAACTTACATTAATCTTATAAATATAAATTTCACCATGTTTTATTTCTGCTATTTGTAATCACTGATGGTTTCTGATTATTTCTGTAATTCTTGATGTTTTCTTGTTGTTGTGGCGTGCTTATCTTGGTAATGGAGGATTGTGACGTTTTCGTGTTTTGTTGGTACTATTGAATTTTTTGAATTTTAAAATCTCAAATTTGAAATTCCAAATTATTCGATTTTAAACCTGCGATTCCTTTCTTAGATTCATCTATTATTTATTCATATTCATTTCTTATTTTATTTTATCATTTTGGTATGTTGGGACAGGGTGTAGGTTGTATGTTAGGATTTATGTGGGTTAGGATGGGAATGTAGCCAAAGGGCAGACAATGTTGCAGATCTAGGATGCTACTTACTTTGGTTCTCTCGTTCATTGTCTTTTGTTTTATATTGTGTTGTTGTATATTGTTTTTTTTTTGTTATTTTCTTTTGTGTCTTGTATGTAATCAGTTATCTTTCTTTTTCGTTTTTTCTTTCTTCTGTATTTCTACATATTCTCTTCTTCTTTGTTATTTTGTGGTATGTTTTGTATGTTCTATATGTTTTTCGTAATTGTATGTTATTAAAATTAATTTGGAATTGGGTCGGGGAAGGGTGTATAGGGTTTGGATGGGATATAGCCGAGGAGGACAAAAGTTGCAGAAGACAAGGTGCTACTTTGTCTTGTTTCTCTCGTTCATTTGTCTGTTGGGTGGTGTGAATGAGGTTTTCAGGAATGTGTATAGAGGTCTATTGTAGTTTTGTAATTGTTCATTCAGGCATTGTGTGTTAATATTATTGTGGATAAATTTCTTTATTTCGTAAGCTTCTAGTAGTTCCATTAGTTTGCCCTTGTTAATATTATGTAAAATCTGTGTATTGTTTTGTTCGTCGAATTCATGGTTTTCGTTGTGTATCAGGTGGTTTCCAAATTTTGATTCATTCCTGGTTTTGTGTTCTTTAATGCGTGTTTTTAACGTTCTTCCGGTTTCTCCTATATATGTCGCTCCACAGGTGTTGCATTCTAATTTGTAAACTCCGCTTTTTTCTAATTTATTGAATGTGTGTTTATTATTTATAAACTTTAACTGCCTATTTTTGATGGAAATTATAAAAATTGGCACACGTTTTGCGATCTATACAGGACCATGATACATGAAAACCAGTCACTTTCTCCTATTGCTAAATATCAATATCTACTCACACCGTTAACTGGAGAAGTATTTAATCTGTTGAAGGGATTTCCGGTTACCGATGATAATTATGATATCACCTATAAAACATTAAAAGGGCGTTAACAGAATAAACACCATTTGGCGACGCTTTACATTAACGAAGTCATTAATTTAAAACCTCTGAAGGAGGATTCTGCTAAGGGTTTTCTGTTATTTAACTTGTTACTTCAAAAAATTAACTCTTCAATAAAAACCACTTTTGAAGCTGAACATGCTGAATTTGAAATCTCGACAAACAACTGATTACATTTCTGGAAAAGGACAGTACTTTTGACATCAAATAATAAAACTTCCCAGAGCCGTCCAAAAATGAATATTGGGTCAAAGAACTTTCCAATCATTGTCCAACAATATTGGAACAACAATATTGGATTTTATCATCCCGGAGCATAATTTACCGAAATATATCCAGATGTTTTCGGTGTAAACTCAAATCATATGAACCGTTTATGGCGGATCTTCGTCGTTGTCGACTATCAGAGGTCAAGGCATTTACAACAACCGCTGTGGATTTTGTCGGCCCCATTTAAACCACGTTCAATCATGGTAGAGGTTCGCGGTCCGTAAAATCTTATATTTGTGTTTTAGTTTGTACCGCCACGAAGGCGATTCATCTAGAGCTAGTTTCAGATATCACCACGGATTCATTTGTATCTGCTCGACAACGATTTATATCGCGTCGAGGATGATGCTCTACACTTCTTTCGGATCAAGGGACCAACTTTATAGGGACCAACAACAAATGGAAAGAACTCGCCCAGTCTTCAGAGGAAAAATTAGAATTAACCTGGGTATTTCATCCTCCAGGAGCTCCATATTTTAATGGCTTCACAGAAGCCGGAGTCAAGGCTGTAAAGAATCATTTGCTAAGAGTAATTGGTGATCAGCGGATTCGCCCAGGTTCCTATTAATCGTTTGAACAGATGGCAACTTATAAAGCGAGCCGTACAGGACTTTTGGAATAGATGGAAACAAGAGTACTTATCAACTTTACACCAGAGAGCGAAATGGAATGTATCTACCTCTTCTTCGGAGATTGGTGATATGGTCTTGGTGAAAAATGAGCAACTTCCTCCATTGCATTGGAATCTCGGACGTATTGTAAAATTACACCCCGGATCCGACGGCATTGTTAGAGTCGTAACAATTAAGACGAAAACAGGATATTTGACAAGGCCAACAGTCAAAATTTGCCCGCTGCCAACCGAAGAAAATGAAACTCCTAAAACTAAAATCTTCCGGATCAGAGCATTGTACGGTTGAAGGATACATTATTCTGAATCGATTTTTCTAATACAATTTTTCGAAATGTTTATAAGAACCGCACGGGAACTGTTTAAAGTCGTCCAATAGGAGATCGTAAATCAGACCAAGGCAATCGAAAGAGAAATAAACTTTTTCGGTGAATCGCTATTGGACTTATTAAATAACAACGTTAACACTAATGTTTGCAACAAAATGAATGAAAATAAAGTAATAATATTTTAAACCATAACAGCATTCCCGCGTCGCCACAGCGCTGCCACAAGATCAACCACGTGCCCAAATAAACCTCGGTAAAAATTTGACGATGAAAATAACAGATGAAGAAATGAATGGATTAAATATTGATTGAGTTAATGATGAAATTAATGTGAATATTACTTAAAATATTACTTCAATGATGAGCCAATTCGATTGAATGAGCCTGTAAAGAAAATTGGATTTCGCAAAGAAGATTTCAAATTGAAATGAAAAGTTTTATTTATTTTTATAGTATTTTATTTTAGAATCGTTTGCACTTCACAAGTAACATTTTAAAGTTTAAAATTTATTCAAGAAGGAATTCGTCAACAGATTTTTAAATAAATCTAAAATTAAGAACTTATATTCTAAAGTTTCGAGTTGATGTAACATTCCCCATCCTCTTAAACCTACTTTCACACCTATTGCTAATCTTACCAATTAAATCCAAAGATAAAAAGACTTTTTTAGACACTTCAAACTTTGTCGAACAATTATTGACAGGTCCATTTCTTATTACTTTAACTACACTACTTGGATTTAGGTAATAATTAACTTAAATTGAATTTTAAACAACTTTTCTTCCTAATAATTTTTATTAGAATTGACAATTAATTAATGCCCGACTAACACCATCAATATCATACCAGTACATAGTCTTAACTAAAACAGATATCAATTTATTTTATTAGAGATTATTTATTTAAAATTGAACTTTAAACATCTTTTGTTCGAAACAATTTTTGATATATAAGTACGAAGGCTTTCAAGGCCGGTGTGAACTATTGAACTAAAATTAGAACTAACACTAGAAACTTACGGGTTTTGCCGTGCGCCTTTTAAGAAAAGGTTTGACGTTTCGCATACCATGTTGCAACCTTCTTCAGAAACTGGTTCGAAGTGAGTTTCTTCAAAAGTTTCTTTGAGTTTTTTGTTTCGAAAATTTTTCAGTTTTTGCCGATAGGGCGAAAACAAAAGACGATAGTTGTTCGGAGTTTTCGGCATTAGCAGTTTCTCGAAAAACGAGATCATAACATGTAAGCAACTTTTTTTCTATCTCTTTTAGTTTCGGAGATAGCCTATGCGGACAACGGTTTTGGGATAGCCTGTATGTAACAAACCTATCAACTCAAATAGACAAGAACTGATTGGGAAACTCAGAGCGCGCTTCACCGAAAACTTTAACGTCGATATCTTCCTAAACATTTCCAGTAACCGTGCGTACATTGTGATGCTTGATCGTCTGGATACAAACTCCCCTCCCGCAACGACCCCGATCAACGGCAACCAAACGATGATGCAAATAACAGAGATCTTACCTACTGAGCCTGGGTACATATAGCAACCATCAGATTCATCGACCACCGAACAGGAGAATGAATACAATAACATCTCATAGAATCATCTTCAAGTAATATATGCTAATATCAACAGCTTCAACAACAAAAACATCTAATCCTTAATTATCTACAACAAAATGACAGTTATGTAGCCCTACTTACAGAAACCAAACTGAAGACAGATCATGCCATTCAATACAAAAACTAGCGCTTCCAAATTACAATAACTAGAGGAGGTGCAATTATGATAATCTTCCATAAATAATACTTATCGTGAATGCCTACACGGCTCTAGCAGTATTTCAGACTTAATAACTTGATCTTGTTTGGCATACCTAAAATGATTAAGCAGGATCTAAGCTCAATTGCTTCGGAGATTGGGAATGCTATTGTCACTGGTCAAAGCAGATATTGACGGTGTGCATAGATTGCCCATGCGAAAGCACTCCGATTCCTTGTGTGCTCCTGTGAAGAATGTAATCATTAAATTCACATCTCGTATTACACGTGATCGATTTTTCACTTGTGCAAAGTCATATCGAAAAAATAATGATATATGTTTATGCCAGTTGAGGGGTTAGCTGGCATAAAGATACAAAATCTGACAGATAATTTATTTATTAATGGACACGGTTTTTAATCCAGATCTGTTTAAGAAAGCTAAACAGCTGGGCCGTGAAAACAATTATAAATATATACGGATTAAAAACAGTGATGTTCCTGATCGCAAAGATGATAGATCGAAGTTGTTGATTATAAAATTTCCTGCTAATTTGTTAAAACTCTAAGTTAAAATCTTTTGCTGATTATCATTTAATTTCTATGGCCTGGTCTTATTATTATCAAAACGTCCGTGGTCTATGTACGAAAACCACTAAGTCCCCTCGCACACCAACGCTACGCGGCTACAACAATACTGTAGTAAACAGAAAAAAAAACGTTTTGTTTTTTATAAAAGAACCTGTTCTTTAGGTTCTTCAGAAATTAGTTTTTTTTTTCAGAAACATTGTTTGTTTTACAATTTAATCCAGGAAGGAAACGAGCATTACTAAGATATCAATAATACTTTAAATTTATTGGTGATGTGCATACAAATTGTGGAACATAAGAATTGTTCGAATATACTGTTCTATTAATACAAAATTTGGGTTTATATACAAATTCTTACAAGCTAACGTAACAAATAATCAAGTGTTGAAAGTAATTAATTTAGGTCGCGAACCGTACATTGCGCGCGGTGTGCATTACACAATTTTCGGTGCGTGCGAAGACTTCGGTCAGCAACGTTTGCTGATTTACAGACCCTAATTAAGAAAAATAAAAGGAAAATGAATTTATAAATTGAAAGAAAAATTTCATCTTTAATTGAGATTAAACACATATATTTATATTATTATATACTATAGCTCTTATATTATATATCTTAAATTTACAAATTTATATATCTGGAAGAAAGCTACAAATTTTTGGAAGATGATGATTTCGAAAAACATAAATTCCAGGAAGTAGATCAATGGTGCAATGAATTTCAATAACATACATATACAGGCTGTCCCGTATCTTCCGCATCAGAGCATTATACGGTTGTAGGATACATTATTCTGAAGCGATCTTTCCAATAACATTTTTTCGAAATGTTTATAATAACCGCACTGGAACTGTTAAACGAAGTATTTTTCGTTTCGGCCGGTCCACTTCGCCGATGATAACTCGTTTCCCACGTGTACTCACCAATAGATTCGACACGGAAAGCGAAATAAACTTTTTCGGTGACTCAAAGTCGTCCACTATTGGATAATAGCGGATAACTTTAAACTGTTCCCGTGCGGTTATTATAAACATTTCGACAAACATTTTACCGAAACCGAAACCGTACAATGCTCTGATGGGGAAGATACGGGACAACCTGTATAGCTTTACACAATGGTAAAAACTCATCGCCCTGATCGGATAACATTACAAGGAATATTTTAAGAAGATTCGATGATGAGGTACATATATACATAATAAAAGTCTTTAATAATTGTATCAAGAACAAATATTTTCCTATAGAATGGAAAATGGGAAACAATAATTTGTATTCCTAAAAAAGACCACGACTTACTCTCTCCGAGGGATTACAGACCAATTATTCTATTATCCGTGATCGAAAAAACCTTTGAAATTGTTATAAAGAACAGATTACTGTCTGTGGTCAATTCGTTCATTCACCATATCAGTTTGGATTTAAATCAAAAATGTTCACTACTCACCCTTTTAAAATTCTAACGTCAAACTTATTTAAGCAAAACCGGCAGAAGAAAATTCGGCATTACGTTTAGATACCAAGAAGGCATTTGACTCAGTGTGGCATAAAGGTCTTCTATTTAAACTGGCAAGAATGAACGGTTCACCATCCCTAATATTATTAATAAACAGTTTTTTGTCTGATAGAACACTACGAGTAAGAATGAACGCAAAATAGAAATTTTTATACTAAATTGCAGCTATTTATAAAAGTCCATATTTACGGACTTTTGTATCAACATTGAAGCATGGCACAACATTTTAATATCAAAATGTTCCCTTTAGAGTCGAACGAAGAATGTAGCTACATCTAGATTATCCGTCAATGTATACACATCTGTCATTTCTCCTGTCTCTCCGGATTTTGGACAGGAAATTCAAATATGCGAAGATTGGGGGTATTTATTAGACTGTTCTTATACTCAAAATAAGCACATATTCTCAACATGCTACTTAAAGAATCACACATTAACTGTAAATATATTCAGGGTTTTCTAAATTTATGTACTATTGAAAAGCAATGGAATGACCATAAAGAGTGTTCGAAGAAACACCATAAGTCAAGGGAGGAATGTACCGATGATAAAATTAAAATTAACGATCAGAAAAAGATTGTTGATGACAAAATCGGTGATAGATTATGCCCACCTCTCCTTATTTTAGATAAATTCGATCACCATGACGAACAGCGAATAATAAACAACGATTTATTAGAACCACCGATGCTTTGTGCCATAACCGATTAAAAAAATTATGAGAATTTCCAAAATATTAATAGAAATAATAATAAGCGTTGTTTTACCCCAGATTTAAATGACTCTAGTCCGGAAAACTCTTCGTCAAAAAAAAAAGGAAAGGTGGGAGGCCCAAAAGTTCATTACTATCATGGAGTTTATCGACAACATAAACGTTGGTTGCTAATGAGGCTAAGAAGGGTTATGCGAGTGGATACCTTTTAACGGCTAAACAAAAGTTACTTGAAAACAGTACCTTTTCGGATACCCCGCTGAGATTAATCGAGGAATCCAATGAATACAAGAAGGAGAAGAATCAAAAAATAGTGGAGAAATGTAAAATAAGGTCGAAATTGAAAATTGAACCTATGATTAAGTGTTATCGGCAAGATAAAGACGATGATGAAATTAAGGATAAGTTTATGGAACATAAATTTAAGGAAAATAAACTTATTGAAAATAAATTTAATGAAAATAAACTTAATGAAAATAAGTTTAATGAAGATAAGGTTAAATACAAATTGAAACAAGAAAAATTAAAATTGGGTCAAGATATACTAAGTCAAGAAAATGTTGGTGCAAATCTTCAAAAAAACTTTAAAAATGAATTGAAAGAGATTGACTATCGTTGTTTATTAAAACCGGATGATTTGGATAAAAAGAGAGTTTTAACAGCAATGGGAGGGTTATTTTACACGGGAGAATTAAAAGCGATTGAACCGCCCGACGTTTACTCCATAACTTTGGACGGGGACTTTTTTATTTTAGATTTTGGAAGTTTATCCAAGAAACGAAGAAGAATTAACGGTCGGAACAAGAGTAGCTGCTTATAGGAGTCAAAAATATCGTTGCCTTTATCCCGGAAGTGTGGTAGAACCCGATTCACCTATCTCAAAATTTCGTTCTGTTTATTTCGACGCCGGCGATAATGGAAAAATTCCATTGAAAGACATCCGATTACTCCCTTCGGATTATCCCTTCATGGAATATGACCCAAATTCTTTATTGAGCTTAAGCAAGCGTAAAAGAAGAACGTTAACAACAGAAGATTCGAGCGGAAAAAATTCAACTCCACCAACACCGAATCAAAAATTCATGATCATTACGAAATCCAGGAGAGTCACCAACCGGATTCCTCGACGTTTAATAATATTAATAATGACAAGGATAAAAAGGAAATGAAAAACCAAGAGATTGAAAAGAAGAAGCGAAAACATCGGTTTACCGAGGAAAATTGTTAACACAACAATAGGAAGCATAAGAAACACAGGAAACATCATCATAAAGACGAGAAAATCGATGAAAAAGATATTAAAATATTCAAAATTAATATTGACCAAATCGATTTCGATTCGAAGAAATTGATTCGAAAGAAATTAATCAAGAAAAAGATATTAATGCTGTAATTAATAATGAAAATGATTTTACGAGATTGACGATCGTAGGGAATTGAAAGCGATTGAACCGCCCGACGTTTACCCATAACTTTGGACGGCAAGCAAAGATATCGGCCCCACATTTTATGTAATATTTTATCGTAATCTTCACGAAAAGTCTTTTAAAATGACTCCAAACACGATGGGGTTATCTCAAAAATTCTTCATGTTACTAATTTTTTCTTTTGATCTTTGTTGTTTTTCTAAGATAAATTAATCGTGTTTGCATTCATTTTAAAGGAGTTTTTAATGAAATTTTTTTTTAAATTGTAACATTAAAGTTGACGTTTATAATCGGAATTTGAACTATTTCGTTTAATTTTAAAATAACTTTTTAATTACTTAATGGTATGAACTATTATACTTAATATATATGATATCCTCACAAAATTTGCATTAAAAGGAGTACAAATACGATATATTTAGTTTAAACAATAAAGTTTTGAGTAACTCCGGTTGTCAACGTCAAATTTTATTTTTCCATTTTTTGAATCCTCTTTAAAAATACTGTTCTAATTGCAAAACGTCACGTTTCCTCCAAATCGTCTGAACATCGTTCTCATCTTGGTGATTCGATTCAAATAATACACCCTAAAATGAATTTAATTAAACTAATTACATTAAATAATTAAAATAAATTAATTCTTACGGGAATTTGGAACTTAATATCGTATTCGGTTGATTCTTCTGGGTGATAATGCCATCGAACATGGCAATTCACATTGCCTAAAATCTCCCAAAGTTCTTCGATGATTCCAATATAGGCTCGATCTGAACTTGCGGTCGAAAAGAAAAGCTGAAATCGACGAAAAAATAGATAATTAAATAATTTAAACTAAAACTAGAACTAACACTAGACCTAGAACTAGAAACTTTCGGGTTAAGCCGTGCGTTTTTCGAAAAAATGTTTTCAGAAAACAAATTCGAAGTGACACTTCGAACTTGTTTCTGAAGAAAGTTGCAACATGGCATCCGAAACGTCAAACATTTTTTCAAAAAACGCACGGCTTAACCCGAAAATTTCTAGTTCTAGTGTTAGTTCTAGTGATAGTGTTAGTTCTAGTTTTAGTTTAATTAATACCCGCCGTGAAAGCCGTGAAGTACTTATAATTAATAAATTTATTTTTATTTTTATTTATTTAAGCTAGTCTATTTCGAAATACCTGCTGCTTTCATCCAAAGTATCCTCGATATTCTCCATGGTAATTTCATCTTTGGAATTTGCAACCACATCATCTTCTAATTCTACATTAAAATCATTTTCATCATTAATATCTTTTTCTTTCGAATCAATTTTTTCGAAACTTTTCTTCGAATCGAAATCGATTTCTTCATTAGTAATTTTGAGTACTTCAATATTTTTTTCATCGCTTTTCTCGTCTTTATGAAGATGTTTCTTGTGTTTCTTATGCTTCCTATTTTTGTGTTGACAATTTTCCTCGGTACACCGATGTTTTCGCTCCTTCTTGTCAATCTCTTGGTTTTCCATTTCCTTTTTATCCTTGTCATCATTAATATTAGTAAACGTCGAGGAATCCGTTTGGGGACTCTCCTGGATTTCGAAATGATCCTAAATTTTTGAATCGGTGTTGGTGGAGTCGAATTCTTTCCCCTCGAATCTTCTGTTGTTAACGTTCTTTTTTTACTCTTGCTTAAGCTCGATAAAGAATTTGGGTCATATTTCATGAAGGGATAATCCGAAGGGAGTAATCGGATGTCTTTCAATGGAATTTTTGCGTTATCGCCGTCGTCGAAATAGACAGAAAGAAATTTTGAGGTAGATGAATCGGGTTCTGCCACACTTCCGTGATAAAGGCAACGATATTTTTGACACCTATAAGCAGCTACTCTTGTTCCGACCGTTAATTCTTTTTCGTTTCTTGGATAAACTTCCAAAATCTAAAATAAAAAAAAGTCCCCGTCCAAAGTTATGGAGTAAACGTCGGGCGGTTCAATCGTTTTTAATTTTCCCGCGTAAATTAACCCTCCCATTGCTGTTAAAACTCTCTTTTTATCCAAATCATCCGGTTTTAATAGACAAAGATAGTCAATCTCTTTCATTTCATTTTTAACATTTTTTTGAAGATTTGCTCTAACATTTTCTTGACTTAGTTTATCTTGACCCAATTTTAATTTTTCTTGTTTCAATTTGTCTTTAACCTTATCTTCATTAAACTTGTTTTCATTAACTTTATTTTCATTAAATTTATTTTCAATAAGTTTATTTTCCTTAAATTTATCTTCATTAAACTTATCCTCAATTTCATCATCGTCATCATCTTGCTGATAACACTTAATCATAGGTTCAGTTATCAATTTCGAGTTATTTAAATCTGGGGTAAAACAACGCTTATTATTATTTCTATTAATATTTTGGAAATTCTCATAATTTTTTTCATCGATTTTGGCACAAAGCATCGGTGGTTCTAATAAATCATTGTTTATTATTCGCTGTTCGTCATGGTGATCGAATTTATCTAAAATAGGGGGAGATGGGCATAATCTATCACCGATTTTGGCATCAACAATCTTTTTCTGATCGTTAATTTTAATTTTATTATCGATACATTTTTCCCTTGCCTTATGGTGTTTCTTCGAACACTCTTTGTGATCATTCGACTGCTTCTTCCATTTTAACTTAATTAATTCTTGTTGTTTCTCCCGATATTCGGTTTAGTCGTTTTTAAGTGTATTAGTTGTGAATAGTTTCTTATAGTTATGTCTGTTATTGTATTCTTATTGTCTTCTTAAGTGTTTATTAGCTTTTATATCCTCAAGTAAGTTTCAATAGTATATAAATGTAGAAAAGCCTGAATATATTTACAGATAATGTGTGATTCTTTAAGCAGCATGCTGAGAATATGTGCTTATTTTGAGTATAAGAACAGTTTAATAAATACCCCCAATCTTCGCATATTTGAATTTCCTGTCCAAAATCAGGAGAGACAGGAGAAATGCAAGATGTATATATTGACGGATAATCTAGATGTAACTACATTCTTCGTACAATTCTAAAGGTAACATTTTGATATTAAAATGTTGTGCCATGCTTCGTACGTCTACACGCGGTACTCAAAGTTGATACAAAACTCCATAAATAATAATTAATTTTCAATATCGGTTGGTAGAAATGGCTGCAGTGTAGTATAAAAAGAATTTTTAAAACTAGTTTCTTCATTGACGTCATCTTCTTTAGCTTCATCATCGAAGTCATCCTGTACAAAAAAATATTATTGCTTACTTATTATACACACCACTAATACAATATAATATTAATTTTGTTACAATAATACTTAACGTGTAAGGAACTAGAAAGAGCCAGGAATCTGCATTAGAGAGAGATCGTCCTAAAAAGCAGTTAGTAAAAAGAACAAAGACACTTGTTAATAGACGTAATTAGGTAATAGATAAGAAACTAGTGTTTTATTGGGATATACATCAAATTTGGCGACGAAGATAAAGAAAAACAAAAGAAGTCTTCAAGGTCAAAAATAGAAAAGAATGACACGATTTGTGAGGTCTATTGAGCACTATGATGTAAATCATGTTGAGACTTATGTTAAACAGCTGGAGCTATTATTAAAAAGCAATGGAGTCGATAAAGACGAGGATAAGGTTAGTTATTTGATAACCTTAGGTAACGCCGGCGTAACCCCGAGAGAAAAGTTATGACGTTTTAATTAAGGCACTACAAAATCATTTGGCACCTTTATTGCTGCAAGATTCAAATTCAACAACGCTAAACAAGAATCTGACGAGTGCCTGCAAAGTTTTATTGTCCGTCTAAACAAAATGTCTGAAAGGTGCAATTTTAAAGTTTATTTCAACGAAGCACTACGTGATCGATTTATTTGTGGATTGATGACGAGAAGATTCAGGCTGATCTGTTGACTGTAAGCGGTACACTAACGTTTGATGAAGCTTGTAAACGTACTAATGCTATCTCAAAAATTCAAACCAAATTTAAGAATACCACGAGAAGTAAATCAATGGGTCAATGGTCTTTTACTAAATCAATAACCCTTGTTGGGTAGAAATAGATTGAATATTATAATTCCTAATTGAAAAAACACTTTTTTATATCATTTCAAGTTTTCAGTTGTCTAAAAAATTTAGTTTCACTATTGTTCTCAACTTCTATGGTAAATTTTATATTTTTGTGTAGTAAAGTATTGATGTAAGAATGAAAATCTTAAATTAAATTCAAACCGTTGTCATTCCAAACTACTAATATGTCATCGACATATCTGCTCCATAAAATAATGTTATTATTAACGGTGTTACTAAAGAGAGACCGCTCAAGGGAGAACCCATGGGAAGACCTTCGTTAAACAAAAATTTTGTTCAGTGCAAATCTTTAATAGTTTATAAACATGTTCGATCTCGCTTGAATAAATTTTGTCTGTAAGTATAGTTTTAGCTATCTGTAAAGTTTCTTCAATGGGGATGATGGAAAGATTAGTAATATCAAATGATAATAAAGTATAATTTTTAGGCAATGATAAATTTTGTAAATTATTGATAGTGTAATGTGCTTTAAAATTAATTACTTGTTTAAAAAATTGAATTAAAAATTTTGATAAGTTACATGTACTAGAACTGATAGACGTGATTATAGATCTAATTGGATAGTTATTTCAATAAGGAATAAACTAGAGGAATTTTTGGATTCATTGGTAGGAAATTGAAAATTTTGACATTATTTTCTTTAAGAAAATCTTGTGTGCCTTTGTTATTTTTTTACTTTAGTTTTAACTTTAGTATGAAAAGTTGAGTTAGGATTCCCTTTGATTTCTATAAACTTGTTTTCGTTAAAAAATCTTAAAGTTTTCTCAATATACAGAGGTTATTGGTAACAATGAGTGAATTAGTTTTAATTTTTTGCTTAATCTTACGTAAAATCTTGTTTTCATCTAGGCTGAGGTGTTAAATCATGAAATACTTTGCTTACAAATTCCGGAGGTGGTGTATTTCGTTCCAGAAACGTCCTCTTTAAAGTTTTTATGGACTTCCAGATTTCTGCTGCAGGACTATTCTGATTGAGATTTTCACAGTATCGTCGCCAACCGCACCCCTTCTTTAGTTTTAAGACTTTTTTAGAGTACGCCATGCTTTCTTTATACTTCAAATAACCCTCCAACGTTCGGTTTGCCTTGTATTCATTTAGAAGAACTCTTTTCTGATCAACTACTCTTTGGTAGTCTTTATCCCACCAAGGAGGAGGAAGCCTACAATTTTTGATTTTGAATCGCTTTCTCTTCGAAAACACTTTGTCCGAGGCAGAGTGTATACATTCAATGACAAAATAAATTTTTTGTTCCACATCATTCGGACAAGAGAAGTCTCTTAGCGTTTGCTTAATATGTTTTGAGTAATCCGGAAATTTATTTGTGTCAATTTTCCATTTTCTTGGTGGCTGTATAACTGAATTCCTATCGTAGTTGAGTAAAAGCGTCATCATTATAGGAAAATGGTCAGATGTATAGAAGTCGTTTAAAACTTCCCATGTGATTCTAGGAGCGATCGGGGATGATACCAAAGTTAAATCGACTGCAGATAGTCCTTGCCCAGGATAGGTTAAACGTGTTGGTGATCCATCATTCAAGTAAACAAGGCCCACTTCATCGATAGCTTTTACCAAAACATATCCCGCGTTATCATTTTTGTGTGAACCAAAGCATTGTTGATGAGCATTGAAATCCCCACCAACAATGCAAAGAAACAGCACCTCAGACAGTACTCGTAGATAATCTTCTAAGGATATCCGGCAGTCACTAGTTCGATAAATTGACACAACTGATATATTCGACTGCATCAATGTAATTCCGCAAACGTCTAGTTGTTTTATTTGCGTACTAAATGATAATATTTTATATTGTAGACCTTTTTTAATAAAGATTGCAACCGCGCCGTAACCATCGTTTCTATCTTTCCGTATGATGTCAAAATGTCTATTCGTAACACTACTGCCATCTCTATACCAAATTTCTGAAAACATTGCAATGTCAGTAGAACATTCCCATAATAAGAAGTCGATATTGTCTCTTTTTGCTACAGCAGATTGACAATTCCATTGTAGAATCTTGAGATTTGAATTTTGACCACCGGTCATTTCTTTTTGTTTGTTTTGTTTTTAATTAAATAAAGTAAGTAAAAGTTTTTATAAAACAATTCCAGCAAACACTTAGAATTCAGATGTGTCTGTTGAATATTCTTCCTGGGAAGTGCTAAGATACACATCACCTTGTGAAAAGGCTTTATTTTTTTTTTGCCAACCGTTTCATTCTTCCCTTTAATGTATTGCTTTTAACTATTCTAATAGCAGAGAGAAATAAATCTTTATTACAGCTATCGACCTAATAGTCTTTCGAAGAAATTTTAGAAATTTTTAGAAATTTTGGAATAATTAAAGAATAGCTGTCCCTCTTAAAAATCGATGATTTTTTTTTTAATTGGTAGGAAATGACTCAAAAGATGTGTTAATGATAAAAAAAAGTGTGCAAAAGTGCAGTACTTACCGAAAAATCACTTTAAAGTTGCGATTGGACGTTTCTTTTTTCAAGTTAAAAGCAATGTTAAATATGCATTTTCCTATTAAATCCTAACCTGAAATTGTTTAATTTATACCCACGCACTAAATAAAAAATTATTATCACTAAACTTATTGAGATTACAACATATTTTCGGATGAAAACCTTATTTCTTAGGCTATCAATGCATAACCACAATTACCTGTCGTTAAAGGAAGAATTTGAAGTTGAAGAATTGTACATATTGGTAAAAGAGATCTGGCATGCATTTAATAAATATCATAAAAAATCGTTGTCAACGGAACCATTCATTTTTAAAAGAGTGGCGGACATGGTTGCACAATCATCGAGTCTACCTGAAGAAGTGATCACACAAATAGTAAGAATCATGTCCTATATGTATAAGACTTCATGATTTAAAGCAAAAAATTTAGTATTAATAACGTACAAAGAAAAAATAAAATTAAGAAATTTTGGAATAATTAAAGAATAGCTGTCCTTCTTAAAAATCGATGATTTTAATTTATCGTCACACGGGTTATTTATTTATTTTTATTTTGTAACCATGTATACACATGTCTTTTTTAATAACTATTTTAATTTAAGTAAACTACTATTAAATAAGCTACTATACTTATTTATCATTTATATTTATAACATAAAGATATTTCAGTCGTTTGACAGATCAATTGATACACAATCTATTAACACAAAGTCTATTAACACACATTTGGTAGAAACAATTCTATCTAACGACAGGTAATTGTGGTTATGCATTGATAGCCTAAGAAATAAGGTTTTCATCCGAAAATATGTTGTAATCTCAATAAGTTTAGTGAAAATAATTTTTTGCACACTTTTTTTTATCATTAACGCATCTTTTGAGTCATTTCCTACCGATTAAAAAAAAACATCGATTTTTAAGAGGCACTGCTAATCTCAATATATGCCGGAATTTTTAAGATAATAAGCTGGTTTTATTTTACCTTTCTACCTATAGAATAGTTATTTAAGATATAAGTGTTAAAAGTAAGATTTTATTTTGTGTGTGGAGATGATTGAAAAACGTGTGTTGCCTGCTCTTTGAATGATTTTAATTTATTTTTGAGTAACGTAATTAAATCCAGTAATGTATATTGGGTTACTCGCTTCTCATTAACCTTTTAAAAATCGCGCCAGTGATTGGCTTCCGCGCATCATCACTTTCTGCTCGTAAGCATACCTTACATTTATCTACCTTGGACACAAGGTTTATATACATAGGTTCCTATACTGCAATACTTTGATTTTAGTTTTGTTGGTGAGACGTAAGAGCAGGAGTGTTTCGTGACGTAAGGGGCGGCGGATTGCGCGCGCAACCTCAAGGTCATGTTTAGTGAGAGCTGAAGTGTCTTCTCTGGTATAACATAAATCAATTACTATTGTAGTTTCACTCAATTATTTTGTGATAAGTGAATTTATACCAAAAATTACGTTGAATTATTTTCCGTTTTCCTACCGCAGTTAATTATATACCACACTAAATATATTAAAGTAATTCAAATTCGTTATTTTAAAAATTTGCATATTTCCCGGTATTATTTTCCGCCAATTACGTAATGCGCAGTATGGTCACAGAATAACCAGATGTGACACTGACGTCGATTCTTTTGATGTTGGCAGCACCCCGTTTTATGACCTCGATTTAAAATCCGCCATCATATCGCGGGGATCCGTAGGCGCGATGAACGCACAATGAATGAGAGAGACAACTTAATTTACCACCAATAGCAGCCATACCTTGCTTCCTCGCAATAATATGACGTCAGATTTGGTGGGATACCGCCAGTGTCACTTCTGGTTATTCTGTGGTATGGTACGCAACCATACCACAGAATAATAATAAACCTAGACAACCTCTTATATACAAACATTGCCTTGAAACGGATGTAACTATGTTGTTTTAGAGAACGTCCAAAATGGCGTCTCGAACTCGAATGGAAAATTTATCAGGGTCCTCAAATTTACAAATCAATAAAAATCACCAAATTCAATAAAAATGCACAAAAGAAAAAGGAAACAACTAAAAGATCGAGCCCTGAAAATAATATTTAGTAGAATATTTTTACCTTAAGTTAAACGTGTAGCCGTGTTGATTAAAACGGAACCAGGAACGCCAATAACAATTGACCAGATTAGTTTAGATCTTCTTGTCGATTTGTTCTACGACAAGAAGATCTCCAAAACCAATTAATGAGATTCTTCAATAAAAATCTTCTACAACCATGCGGTTAAGCTTTACTAAAAATTACTCCAGTGTACTACACAAAGGATCGATAACGAAAGAGGAAGAGGAAACGCGGTACGGATTAATGATATCCGCATCCCCACCCCTAACATTAATAGATCTCACAAATATCGATAAATTCACCAACGAAACTCATGTTACATAGAGTTAGTTCTACTTTTAGTTAAACAAAAATATACAATCATCTAGCGCTGAATGACAATTAAAACTAAACCAAGTCTTAATATTAATTCTTCTCTATAATTATCTTTCAACTAACATTTCCCGCCGTTCGATATTATTAATCTTTCTACATAAAGATGGCACCTCTGCTGTTAGAAATCTGAAATAGAGATGCGCATTAGCCGAGAGAAGTTGATACGCAACATTACGCGAGCGTAAGAAAACCTGGAGCCGCTTCCAGCTCCAGTGAGCTCCCAGTTATTGTAAATATCATCTTTAACATCAAACGGTGTCATGTAAATCAAACCACGTCTGGAGATGAACTGAACTTTTATTATTTTTAAAACCTGTTTTATATAATAAACTTAAACTTACATTTAAATATAACATCTACCTTTCTTTATTTTACTTTTCGTACTGTAAACTAATTACTAACTATCTTGAAACTAACTATTTAAACTAATTTTAAAAGAAAACTTTATTAAATGATAATAAAATAAAAACTAGAAACTATTCTGCAGTATATCTATTCGGCGGTCGAATAGTTCTGCCAAAACTTGATGTTTTTTCATTATCTACAACTACGGGTTTTAACGTATCATTAATAGTATTTTCACATGTATTATCGTATACAAATTTATTAGTTCGTAAATTATTAAATTGGTAATCTATGGTTTTTGAGCTTTTATCGGGTTTCAAATAAATCATATTGCGAATAATACATCGTCTATCTTATTTTTTTATTTTATAGAACGTGGCCCAATTCTGTTAATTATTATGCCAGGGTGCCAGATATCTTTTGTTTAAATTGATATCTTATCAAACTACCTGTCTTAAAATGATTACGCAACTTTACAATCATAATAACTTTTAGTTTTGTTTTGATGATTAAAAAAATTTGATTTAAATTCTTTTTTGTTGATCAATTTTGGGTTTAATAAATTTGTCTTTAGCATACATTCCGTAAATGGGTGTGTTTCGATAGGCTAATAATGACATATACAGGGTGTATCTGAATGACTGCAACAAACTTCAAGGGTGATTCTTTAGTGAATTTTAAGGGTACTTTGATATATGAACCATGAGCGACTTCGGCTCCCCTAAGGAGCTACACCCCTCCAAAAACGGCGGAAAATTTTGGTTTAATTTTTTTTTCTCAAAAACCATAAACGCTAGGAAAATGAAATTTGGGGAATATGTTTAACTCATAATAGGGCACGTTTTGACCCTGTTTGTACTTTCCCCCTACCCTTCTAAACTACTAAACGTAACCACCCCGTTCAATTTATGCCTAGATTTTTTTTATGAAGATGATAAATACATTGGAAAAATTTCAGTTAGATAGATAAAACTATTCTAAAACTTTTTTGTCTCTCTGGTGTTCTTCTAAAATTTAATAATTTCTGAGAAAAAAATAATTAAGCAAACACTAACTGTTAAGCTGTAGGGTTGTTAATCGAAAGTTGGTGGGGAGGTATATATAGTCCACAATATAAATAAATAAATTTGGTTAAATAAATATTTTAATAAATAATATATGCACCGTAAACACACCGTACACGTATGTTTATAATAATTTTGAATGAAAGATGAATAAATAATAATAATTGATTTTGTTTTACACGATCTTGATTTTTCCACATGTCGTGTGCACAGCATGCTACAGCTACTTCCCCTCCTATAAAGATGAATAAAAAGAGGAATATGGTGTGGTGGTCAAAAAATCCATATTTACAAATTAATTTTTTTGAATTTTTTGTTGTTTTACACTGTTACACACACTTTTGTGTTTGTTTAAATATTTACCTCGCTGTGGTGACGGTTTTGGGGTTAATTGTTGATATTTAATTGGTAGTTGTATCATTTGTTGAGCAGGTTGTTGCATTAATGTATTGATGATTGATATTGAATCGACCGTTGGGTTAATTGTTGAATTGGTTGAATTCGCTGGTGAGTTAGCGATTGATTTCGCGGGTGAGTTCGCGAGTGGGATCGCTGGTGAGTTAGCGATTAACTTCACGGGTGAGTTCGTGATTGGGTGCGCTGGTGAGTTAGCGGCTTGTTTCGCGAGTGGGATCGCTGGTGAGTTAGCGATTGGGTTCGCTGGTGAGTTAGCGAGTGAGTTGGCGGTTGAGTCACCATCAGCGGGAACCGTTATTTTAATAAAATTGTTACAAAATGCACTTTTATTTGATTTGATTCCTCTTTATATTCTTAGCTCTATAGAAAGATAAATGGCTTACCGGCACACGACTGTAAAATTTTCGAAGTCTTGACGGTTGCCCGACTGGCATGGCGGCTTGTTGCAATTTGACATCTTGTTGTCAATTGATATTTGGCGAGAGCAGGTTCAACAATTCGTTGGAGGCAGGTTCAAAATCATCTTCGTGTGCAGGTTCTAATTTGCCGGATACAGGCTTTAATTTATTATTGGTTGCAGGTTCAATAATCTTCGGGGTCACCAAATTGTGGAGGTATATATAGTCCACAATATAAATAAATAAATTTGGTTAAATAAATATTTTAATAAATAATATATGCACCGTACACACACCGTACACGTGTGTTTATAATAATTTTGAATGAAAGATGAATAAATAATAATAATTGATTTTGTTTTACAACACGATCTTGATTTTTCCACATGTCGTGTGCACAGCATGCTACAGTTGGAATGAATTTTTAGTGAAAAAATCTTAGTAGGCTTTGCAATCTTTGTCAGAAATATTTTTGACGTTTAAATGTCAGTGGTTTTCTTACTTTATTATTGTTTTATTTGAAATTTTGAAACGTCGAGTGAACGAGCGTAAATGCGATTGAATTTTATTCAAAAATAAATTTGAAAAACAATGATAATAGTAAGAAAAACTGACATTTAAACGTCAAAAATATTTCTGACAAAGATTGCAAAGCCTACTAAGATTTTTTCATTCAAAATTCATTCCAAATTTTGGTCGACAACCCCGTTGTTTAACGGGCAGTGTTTGCTTTATTATTTTTTTTCTCAAAAATTAGTCGTTTTTGAAAGTAATTTTTCTAATGTATTTATCATCTGTATAAAAAAAAATTTAGCATAAATGTAAAGGGGGTAGTTACGTTTAGCAGTTTAGAAGGGTAGGTTGAAAGTACAAATAGGGACAAAACGTGCCCTATTATGAGTTAAACATATTCCCCAAATTTCATTTTTCTAGCGTTTATGGTTTTTGAGAAAAAAAAATTAAACTAAAATTTTCCGCCATTTTTGGAAATCGCCCATGGTTCATATATGAAAGTACCCTTAAAATTCACTAAAGAATCACCCTTTGAAGTTTGTTGCAGTCATTCAGATACACCCTGTATATATCATCATTATTATCAATTGATTTTTTAATTACTTTTTTAACGCTTTGAATAGTCCTTTCTGCTAAACCATTCGATTGTTATTGATAGCTATTTTGTGATTAAAGTTCCATTTTCTTGATGATACCAAGAAAAAATTTTCAATTTACAATTTTCAATTTTGTAAATTGTTTACCTGAATCCGTGACAACAATAGATGGGATGCCATGTCGAGCAAATGTCGATGTCATTTTATTAATAACATTATCTGATGTTAAGTTATTATCCAAAAATACAATTTCGGGAAATTTAGAATAATAATCGACAATCAGCAAATAAACTTTTCTATACAATTCATACAGATCTACTCCCACCTTATACCAAGGAATTTGTTCAATTTTGTCAATAATCATTGGTTCTTTTCTATTAGAGTTTGAATATTTCAAACAAGAAGTGCACAATTTTGTATAATTAATTATATCTTTTGTCATCCCAGGTCAATATAAAAATTTTTTAGCTCTTTGTAGACTTTTAGTAATACCTATATGTCCAGTATGAATTAATGCTAACATATTATTTCTCCATGTTGAAGTTACAATTAATCTATCATTCAGATAAATTAAATCATTAATTTCAGTTAAATTGAACTTTAGATTAATATACTGTTTAATATTATTTGGGATATTTTTTGATTTGTTAGGCCATCCTTTTTTTTTAATGTTAGTTCTTCATCTTTATCTGTGTCCTCAATAAGTAATTTTAATTTATTGACATTTATGTTAATTTTCTTAGTAACAGTGCAAGTATGAAATTGAATATCTAAATTATGATTCAATAATTCCCCTGAAGGTGTTCTAGAAAGCGTATCAGCCACTATTAAATCTTTCCCAGGTTTATATATAAGATTAATATTATAATTTTGCAATGAGTAGTAAAATTCTTTGCAATCGTGGTGGGCATGAATTTAGCGGTTTTTTAAATATTGTAATAAGTGGTTTATGGTCAGTTTCCACTGTAAACTTTCTACCAAAGACATATTGATGAAATTTAGTTACAGCAAAATAAATTGCTAAAAATTCTTTTTCAATCTGTGCATAGTTTAATTGTGTTTGCGTTAGAGATCTAGATGCATATGCACCAGGATTACCGTTTTGCATTAATACGGCACCCAAACCATGACTAGAAGCATCGACTGATAAAACGATTGGTTTCTTGCTTGGAAATAAGCTTGGATCGAAATATTGAAGACCTTTTTGACTGCCTATCATTTGTTTTCAATGATTAAAAGCATGTTGTTGTTCATTACCCCATACAAATACATTGTCTTTCTTTATAATATCTCTGAGAGGTTGTGTTCGTTGAGATAAATTTTTTATGAATCTACCAATATATGTTATAAGACCCAAAAATCGTTGAACGTCTTTGACATTCTTAGGGTTAGGCATATTTGTAATTGCATTTATTTTTTTGTCATATAAACAGGTACCTGACGTTGAGAATTTGAATCCTAAATATCTTACTTCTTCATGTCAAATACGAGCTGACGAACGCTTTGTTTAAAGTAATTACTCAGCTCGACCCTAAACAACAAACGCCGATACCAACGTTTACATCGATGGTCTATGCACTCCAGATCTTAAAGGTCGCCTGCAATGATGACCACTCTTTAACGTAAAAGAATTTAGATGTAAAGATGAAATTATATTAATTGTTCAGGATATGTGCTACATATATGTTTCAATTCACAATAGAATCGTCATCAGGCACGACTAAAATTAAATTAAATATATAAAGTAAATAATAACAAACAAATAACCATTAATCGAATTACCGTCAAATAGGTTTACAGGTGAAGGTCGCAGAACATCAAACTCTTTAACGTGGTTGAAGGCTGCAGTACCACTGATACCGCCCCTAGAGGGCGTAGTACTAAGTATTGTCAGGGAAGTTGATCTTCCTACCCTTTTAAGAATCCAAATTTGGATTCTCGATACTGATGTGTATGTGAACACCAGGGAAAAGACGCTTCAGAATCTAGCGGCCCAAAATAAACACCTAGATGTCGCCAACTGGTGCCTCTTCCGCTACAAAGTGAGGACAGACCCTGTGGGTCGCCTCATTGTCTTCGGGACAGCGAAGAAGGACGCCGAATGGCTTAAAACCCATGAACGTAAAATCTGCTACCTTTTCAACACCTTAAAGGTCCGCGTTGGCAGATTAAAAGACCCCGAGCAGGGTGTTGGAGCAGCCGCGGAAGGAGAGACGCCAGAGCGGATGGAAACAGATGATGTTCCAACCGTTGAGGAAGATGAGAACACTCTTGTCAACTCTATGGCATCTGTTTACCTTCCGTATGAGGACCAACCTCCATCTCAAGGATTGGAAAGGCTGGCCGAGGACGCAAGGAAAGGTAACTGGAATCTTGTCATCGGATGTGACTCTAATGCACATTCAACTGCCTCGGTTAGCGCTGCTTAAGCTTATAAAAAGGCCTGTCCCCTCCGATCAGAGGCCGTCTCTGGGCGTGCTACCATTTGGTGGTGTGCTGCGCTCGGCAAACTCAAACAGGAGGCAAGAACAGCCTTTAATAGACCTAAAAACTCAAAATTAGACTCCGACTGGAAACTTTATAAAGAAAATTAGCGGACTTCAAAAAAAGCGTTCGTCATAGAAAACGAGAAACGTGGAGGAAATTTTGTGAGGAAGTTCTCTGCTGCAGCGAAGCTTCTCGACTAAATCGGGTTCTGGCTTCAGACCCTGAACGACGAATTGGCTTACTAAAAAAGGCTGACGGTTCTTATACCGACAACCTTTTGGAGAGTCTTTATACTCAGTCTGTGGCGTGGGGTCACAGTGAACTTCATACCAAAACCGGGTAAGCTTGATTATTTCACATCGAAATCGTTTAGACCAATCAGTTCTCCTCCTTTCTGTTGAAAACCCTGGAAAGACTGTGTGATCGCTACATTAGAGATTTCTGTCTCCCAACTAAACCAGTAAATTCTAATCAACACGCTTACACTCAGGGCACGTCCACACAAACGGCTCTTGACTCGGTGACCAGCTTTGTTGGTGGAGTGCTGGACCTAAAGGACGTTTTTCACAATTATTGCAAGGAATCTTATAGATGATATTGGATTGTAGACTTTTGGGAACTAGATCTTTAGTCCTCGAGAAACAAATGGATAAAGGTAAAGAGTTACATTTAGCAAACTTTATCAGGTCAAATTTCAGAACGGAAATGAGTTTATCAGTCAACTTGGGGATGAAGAGAATCTTAGTGTAGTGGGTCCGGGCGTCGGGGAGGTTAGATATGGTCAACCTTGTTCTTTCCAGTTTTTTGCAGTGTATAAAAACTTTCTGACTTATTGCGTCTTAACTTTTAACGTAGAATTTTAACGTAATTTTTAACGTGGTTTTGTAATGTATTGTAAGTAATATTCATTTCTCATATTTTTATAATTAACTTTTTCACAGTTTTTAGTAGTATTTGATCTCTGTTACTTTTGTGAATTTGGAGAGGTTTAATGTTTAAAAGATTATATTTATTTAGCTTTCAATTATTGCGGTCTCATGTTTAAACTTTGGTTCAGTTTTATGCGCAATACACTTTTGTAAGTAATTTAAGATAAATTTATAGATTCTTGTAACTCTTTTTGTTGTCTCAATATTGTAGTTACCCTGAGGAAGGAAAAATAAAATTTCTGAAAGCTTGGTAAAGATAAAAGGAAGCAATAAATTTTGTACTTTTACTGGTTAATAACTATTTATTCATTAGAAGCTGACATGTTTCGATCATCTTCAAAGCTCTACAAGAAGCCGTACAATTTCAAATTAGTATCAAAAAATCAAAAATTCTAAAAATAATCATCAAAAAATATGTTGTTAAACAACAAAGAAAATTGAAAAAGTTATACAAATAAGTGTTGAAAAATATAAAATTTATAATTATTATTACTTACGCAGTCTATTTATTAACTTAAAGTTAACATTTCAAAAAATTTTCTTTTTATACTATTTGTACAGAAAACACTTTAAAACTACGACGAATACAAGTTAAAAACTCTTGGCCAAATGGTTCAAGAAAGAAATAAAACAAGTTCTTAAAAAAGTAAAATTTTTCCACAACGGCGTATTTTTGAATAACATCATGGGGTGTTCCGAAAGAATGTCAGACATGTCTGATCAGAAATGAAAAGCAAAAGACAACAAACGAAAAATAATTAAAAATTAAAACATTATTCTTCCGTAGGAATCAAAAGAAAACAATTTTTAATTGAAATAAGGAAAGGATTGTCAAATGGGTAGGATTAATTAGAAAGGAGTTGGGAGTAGCCGCAAGGACCCCAAAATCTGCGGATAGTATCTGCGGCTAATTATACTACTCCTCGGTATTTTGGGGAAACGGACTGGATAAACAATTATAAAGTGGTATTTTTGTGTAAAAGACTTGGTCGTTAAGACATTCCACATTATTATTGCTGAACCTGAACTTGTCAATCTCGTACGATTCCAATAAATTAAGCTTAAAACCGTTATTTTGTTTATGCAACAGAGAGACATCATTGTCTATGTAAAATTCATGGTTCTAAGTCATTATAACCGCCGTCATTATGCCGGCCTTGGCGATCGAAATTGAAAACGCAATTAACAACGCAGAGGGGGAGGACGACTTAAGAAAGGACTTTGTGGAGCTGATCAGGAGAAAAGAACGTAAAACTCAAAGTAGTTTTAATAACCATATAAAAGAGATTCATGAAGAGGAACACAGAATTTTACGTAAGATTAAAAATAAAATTAAAAAAGATTCTCTAGTTATTACAAATGCAGACAAAAATGCAGGTTTAGTTGTTTTAAACAAACTATAAAAAACTATACATTTCTAAAACCTTACAATTTTTTAACGACAATAACTTTTTTGAAATTAAAAAGAATCCTACTAACGCTTTTCACACTAAAATAAAAAAGATTCTTAAAGAATTGAAGGAATTTTTAAATAATAACAACATAAACAATTTTAATCTCTTACCCATGAATCCTAAAACACCTTTGCTATACTCTTTGATTAAGCTGCACAAAGATAATTATCCCATTAGACCTATTATATCGTCTATTGACTCAAGCACATATAAATTATCAAAGTTTTTATTTCAATTTTTCAAACAACATATAAATTTTAAAGCAGACTATTCTATTAGTAACAGAACTGATTTAATCAACACATTACAAAATATAAATTTACCTAAAAACTTCACTTTATTATCTTTTGATGTTACAAACCTTTACACTAACATTCCAATTAATGAAACACTTGATATTGCTAAACAATTGTTAAATAATAAAACAGACTCAATAAGCGCTCAACATACTTACAACTTACTTAAAGCTTGCACTGAACAAAATTTTTGTCAATTCGATAATAAATATTATAAATATAACGAGGGTTTGTCTATGGGATCCCCCTTGAGTGGTCTTCTCTTTGACATTTTCCTTAATAAATTGGAACATGAATTGTTGGATGATAAAAACACCATTAATGACAATATTGTTTTGTGGCGCAGGTATATTGATGACATCATAATAGTTTGGAATGATGATGGTTATAATTTAATAGAAGATTTTCATTGTCACATCAATAACTTACATAACAAATTAAAATTAACAATAGAAACAAATAGAATAAATTTTTTGGATCTTACTCTTATTAATAACGAAGAATCTATCGAATTTCAGATTTTCAGAAAACCAACTCAAACTGACACCATAATACCTTGTGAATCATATCACAATAGATCTCATAAAGCTGCAGCTTTTAGAGCTCATCTTTATAGATGTTTTAATACACCACTTTCTGATAACGAAAAACAAACAGAATTGAACATAATTAGATCTATAGGTTTAAATAATGGTTATGAAATTCAGGAAATTGATTCTTTAATCAATAAATTTTTAATTAAACAAAATTTAAAATCTTCTCCCTCCCTTCAACCAATTTCAGATAACAATAAAATATATAAATCTATTAACTACCCTGGTCCAATGGCTTACAATATTCAGAGAATTTTTTAAAAATATAACATCAACATATCCTACAAAAATAACAACACTACACAGAAAATTTTATTTAATGCTAAAGATAGATTAGATATTTTGGATCGAAATGGTGTTTATAAGTTGGAATGCAACACTTGTGGAGCCACTTATATTGGCGAAACAGGAAGATGTCTTAAAACAAGAATAAAAGAACATATTCAAAGAGAAGAATCCAATTTTGGTAGACATTAAATGACTTATAACCATGAATTTTACATAGACAATGATGTCTCTCTGTTGCATAAACAAAATAAGGGTTTTAAGCTTAATTTATTGGAATCGTACGAGATTGACAAGTTCAGGTTCAGCAATAATAATGTGGAATGTCTTAACGACCAAGTCTTTTACACAAAAATACCACTTTATAATTGTTTATCCAGTCCGTTTCCCCAAAATACCGAGGAGTAGTATAATTAGCCGCAGATACTATCCGCAAATTTTGGGGTCCTTGCGGCTACTCCCAACTCCTTTCTAGTTAATCCTACCCATTTGACAATCCTTTCCTTATTTCAATTAAAAATTGTTTTCTTTTGATTCCTACGGATGAATAATGTTTTAATTTTTAATTATTTTTCGTATGTTGTCTTTTGCTTTTCATTTCTGATCAGACATGTGTGACATTCTTTCGGAACACCCCATGATGTTATTCTAAAAATACGCCGTTGTGGAAAAATTTTACTTTTTTAAGAACTTGTTTTATTTCTTTCTTGAACCATTTGGCCAAGAGTTTTTAACTTGTATTCGTCGTAGTTTTAAAGTGTTTTCTGTACAAATAGTATAAAAAGAAAATTTTTTGAAATGTTAACTTTAAGTTAATAAATAGACTGCGTAAGTAATAATAATTATAAATTTTATATTTTTCAACACTTATTTGTATAACTTTTTCAATTTTCTTTGTTGTTTAACAACATATTTTTTGATGATTATTTTTAGAATTTTTGGTTTTTTGATACTAATTTGAAATTGTACGGCTTCTTGTAGAGCTTTGAAGATGATCGAAACATATCAGCTTCTAATGAATAAATAGTTTTTAACCAGTAAAAGTACAAAATTTATTGCTTCCTTTTACCTTTACCAAGCTTTCAGAAATTTTATTTTTCCTTCCTCAGGGTAACTACAATATTGAGACAACAAAAAGAGTTACAAGAATCTATAAATTTATCTTAAATTACTTACAAAAGTGTATTGCGCATAAAACTGAACCAAAGTTTAAACATGAGGCCGCAATAATTGAAAGCTAAATAAATATAATCTTTTAAACACTAAACCTCTCCAAATTCACAAAAGTAACAGAGATCAAATACTACTAAAAACTGTGAAAAAGTTAATTATAAAAATATGAGAATTGAATATTACTTACAATACATTACAAAACCACGTTAAAAATTACGTTAAAAGTTAAGACGCAATAAGTCAGAAAGTTTTTATACACTGCAAAAAACTGGAAAGAACAAGGTTGACCATATCTAACCTCCCCGACGCCCGGACCTACTACACTAAGATTCCCTTCATCCCCAAGTTGACTGATAAACTCATTTCCGTTCTGAAATTTGACCTGATAAAGTTTGCTAAATGTAACTCTTTACCTTTATCCATTTGTTTCTCGAGGACTAAAGATCTAGTTAGCAAAAGTCTACAATCCAATATCATCTATAAGATTCCTTGCAATAATTGTGAAAAACGTCCTTTAGGTCCAGCACTCCACCAACAAAGCTGGTCACCGAGTCAAGAGCCGTTTGTGTGGACGTGCCCTGAGTGTAAGCGTGTTGATTAGAATTTACTGGTTTAGTTGGGAGACAGAAATCTCTAATGTAGCGATCACACAGTCTTTCCAGGGTTTTCAAAAGAAAGGAGGAGAACTGATTGGTCTAAACGATTTCGGTGTGAAATAATCAAGCTTACCCGGTTTTGGTATGAAGTTCACTGTGACCCCACGCCACAGACTGAGTATAAAGACTCTCCAAAAGGTTGTCGGTATAAGAACCGTCAGCCTTTTTTAGTAAGCCAATTCGTCGTTCAGGGTCTGAAGCCAGAACCCGATTTAGTCGAGAAACTTCGCTGCAGCAGGGAACTTCCTCACAAAATTTCCTCCACGTTTCTCGTTTTCTATGACGAACGCTTTTTTTGAAGTCCGCTAATTTTCTTTATAAAGTTTCCAGTCGCAGTCTAATTTTGAGTTTTTAGGTCTATTAAAGGCTGTTCTTGCCTCCTGTTTGAGTTTGCCGAGCACAGCACACCACCAAATGGTAGCACGCCCAGAGACGGCCTCTGATCGGAGGGGACAGGCCTTTTTATAATCTTTAATTAAGGAATCACTAACAGTATTTACGTACTCCCCAACTTCAAAGCTTTGGCTTACGCCAACCAATATCGCTCCAACTCCCAATTAGCATAGATCTGAACACGCCTACATCCGTCCTTCTGGGGTTACACTTTAAGTTTCTAATCTTTATGGTACCAAGATCGAAAGTGATCCATCTATGGTCCGACATTGAAACATTGTCAGAAACCGTCCAATTGTGGATCGAGGACGAGATACCCATCGAAGCGAGTGTGATGTCAATAACTGATTGACCTCTAGCGGTTACAAAGGTCGGCTCGGAGAATCGATTAAGTATATCTAAATTACTGCTAAAAATGAATTCAAGACGGGATTTACCTCTTCCATTATCATCAGCGCTAACCGAGGCAGTTGAATGTGCATTAGAGTCACATCCGATGACAAGATTCCAGTTACCTTTCCTTGCGTCCTCGGCCAACCTTTCCAATCCTTGAGATGGAAGTTGGTCCTCATACGGAAGGTAAACTGATGCCATCGAGTTGACAAGAGTGTTCTCATCTTCCTCAACGGTTGGAACATCATCTGTTTCCATCCGCTCTGGCGTCTCTCCTTCCGCGGCTGCTCCAACACCCTGCTCGGGGTCTTTTAATCTGCCAACGCGGACCTTTAAGGTGTTGAAAAGGTAGCAGATTTTACGTTCATGGGTTTTAAGCCATTCGGCGTCCTTCTTCGCTGTCCCGAAGACAATGAGGCGACCCACAGGGTCTGTCCTCACTTTGTAGCGGAAGAGGCACCAGTTGGCGACATCTAGGTGTTTATTTTGGGCCGCTAGATTCTGAAGCGTCTTTTCCCTGGTGTTCACATCCATATCAGTATCGAGAATCCAAATTTGGATTCTTAAAAGGGTAGGAAGATCAACTTCCCTGACAACACTTAGTACTACGCCCTCTAGGGGCGGTATTAGCGGTACTGCAGCCTTCAACCACGTTAAAGAGTTTGATGTTCTGCGACCTTCACCTGTAAACCTATTTGACGGTAATTCGATTAATGGTTATTTGTTTGTTATTATTTACTTTATATATTTAATTTAATTTTAGTCGTGCCTGATGACGATTCTATTGTGAATTGAAACATCCTGAACAATTAATATAATTTCATCTTTACATCTAAATTCTTTTACGTTAAAGAGTGGTCATCATTGCAGGCGACCTTTAAGATCTGGAGTGCATAGACCATCGATGTAAACGTTGGTATCGGCGTTTGTTGTTTAGGGTCGAGCTGAGTAATTACTTTAAACAAAGCGTTCGTCAGCTCGTATTTGACATGAAGAAGTAAGATATTTAGGATTCAAATTCTCAACGTCAGGTACCTGTTTATATGACAAAAAAATAAATGCAATTACAAATATGCCGAACCCTAAGAATGTCAAAGACGTTCAACGATTTTTGGGTCTTATAACATATATTGGTAGATTCATAAAAAATTTATCTCAACGAACACAACGTCTCAGAGATATTATAAAGACAATGTATTTGTATGGGGTAATGAACAACAACATGCTTTTAATCATTTAAAACAAATGATAGTCAGTCAAATAGGTCTTCAATCTTTCGATCCAAGCAAGAAACCAATCGTTTTATCAGTCGATGCTTCTAGTCATGGTTTGGGTGCCGTATTAATGCAAAACGGTAATCCTGGTGCATATGCATCTAGATCTCTAACGCAAACACAATTAAACTATGCACAGATTGAAAAAGAATTTTTAGCAATTTATTTTGCTGTAACTAAATTTCATCAATATGTCTTTGGTAGAAAGTTTACAGTGGAAACTGACCATAAACCACTTATTACAATATTTAAAAAACCGCTAAATTCATGCCCACCACGATTGCAAAGAATTTTACTACTCATTGCAAAATTATAATATTAATCTTATATATAAACCTGGGAAAGATTTAATAGTGGCTGATACGCTTTCTAGAACACCTTCAGGGGAATTGTTGAATCATAATTTAGATATTCAATTTCATACTTGCACTGTTAAGAAAATTAACATAAATGTCAATAAATTAAAATTACTTATTGAGGACACAGATAAAGATGAAGAACTAACATTAAAAAAAAAGGATGGCCTAACAAATCAAAAAATATCCCAAATAATATTAAACAGTATATTAATCTAAAGTTCAATTTAACTGAAATTAATGATTTAATTTATCTGAATGATAGATTAATTGTAACTTCAACATGGAGAAATAAAATGTTAGCATTAATTCATACTGGACATTTAGGTATTACTAAAAGTCTACAAAGAGCTAAAAAATTTTTATATTGACCTGGGATGACAAAAGACATAATTAATTATACAAAATTGTGCACTTCTTGTTTGAAATATTCAAACTCTAATACAAAAGAACCAATGATTATTGACAAAATTGAACAAATTCCTTGGTATAAGGTGGGAGTAGATCTGTATGAATTGTATAGAAAAGTTTATTTGCTGATTGTCGATTATTATTCTAAATTTCCCGAAATTGTATTTTTGGATAATAACTTAACATCAGATAATGTTATTAATAAAATGACATCGACATTTGCTCGACATGGCATCCCATCTATTGTTGTCACGGATTCAAGTAAACAATTTACAAAATTGAAAATTGTAAATTGAAAATTTTTTCTTGGTATCCTCAAGAAAATGGAACTTTAATCACAAAATAGCTATCAATAACAATCGAATGGTTTAGCAGAAAGGACTATTCAAAGCGTTAAAAAAGTAATTAAAAAATCAATTGATAATAATGATGATATATACAGGGTGTATCTGAATGACTGCAACAAACTTCAAGGGGTGATTCTTTAGTGAATTTTAAGGGTACTTTCATATATGAACCATGGGCGATTTCCAAAAATGGCGGAAAATTTTGGTTTAATTTTTTTTTCTCAAAAACCATAAACGCTAGAAAAATGAAATTTGGGGAATATGTTTAACTCATAATAGGGCACGTTTTGTCCCTATTTGTACTTTCAACCTACCCTTCTAAACTGCTAAACGTAACTACCCCCTTTACATTTATGCTAAATTTTTTTTTATACAGATGATAAATACATTAGAAAAATTTACTGCCCGTTAAACAACGGGGTTGTCGATCAAAATTTTGAATGAAAAAATCTTAGTAGGCTTTGCAATCTTTGTCAGAAATATTTTTGACGTTTAAATGTCAGTTTTTCTTACTATTATCATTGTTTTTCAAATTAATTTTTGAATAAAATTCAATCGCATTTACGCTCGTTCACTCGACGTTTCAAAATTTTAAATAAAACAATAATAAAGTAAGAAAACCACTGACATTTAAACGTCAAAAATATTTCTGACAAAGATTGCAAAGCCTACTAAGATTTTTTCACTAAAAATTCATTCCAACTGTAGCATGCTGTGCACACGACATGTGGAAAAATCAAGATCGTGTTGTAAAACAAAATCAATTATTATTATTTATTCATCTTTCATTCAAAATTATTATAAACACACGTGTACGGTGTGTGTACGGTGCATATATTATTTATTAAAATATTTATTTAACCAAATTTATTTATTTATATTGTGGACTATATATACCTCCACAATTTGGTGACCCCGAAGATTATTGAACCTGCAACCAATAATAAATTAAAGCCTGTATCCGGCAAATTAGAACCTGCACACGAAGATGATTTTGAACCTGCCTCCAACGAATTGTTGAACCTGCTCTCGCCAAATATCAATTGACAACAAGATGTCAAATTGCAACAAGCCGCCATGCCAGTCGGGCAACCGTCAAGACTTCGAAAATTTTACAGTCGTGTGCCGGTAAGCCATTTATCTTTCTATAGAGCTAAGAATATAAAGAGGAATCAAATCAAATAAAAATGCATTTTTTAACAATTTTATTAAAATAACGGTTCCCGCTGATGGTGACTCAACCGCCAACTCACTCGCTAACTCACCAGCGAACCCAATCGCTAACTCACCAGCGATCCCACTCGCGAAACAAGCCGCTAACTCACCAGCGCACCCAATCACGAACTCACCCGTGAAGTTAATCGCTAACTCACCAGCGATCCCACTCGCGAACTCACCCGCGAAATCAATCGCTAACTCACCAGCGAATTCAACCAATTCAACAATTAACCCAACGGTCGATTCAATATCAATCATCAATACATTAATGCAACAACCTGCTCAACAAATGATACAACTACCAATTAAATATCAACAATTAACCCCAAAACCGTCACCACAGCGAGGTAAATATTTAAACAAACACAAAAGTGTGTGTAACAGTGTAAAACAACAAAAAATTCAAAAAAATTAATTTGTAAATATGGATTTTTTGACCACCACACCATATTCCTCTTTTTATTCATCTTTATAGGAGGGGAAGTAGCTGTAGCATGCTGTGCACACGACATGTGGAAAAATCAAGATCGTGTAAAACAAAATCAATTATTATTATTTATTCATCTTTCATTCAAAATTATTATAAACATACGTGTACGGTCTGTGTACGGTGCATATATTATTTATTAAAATATTTATTTAACCAAATTTATTTATTTATATTGTGGACTATATATACCTCCCCACCAACTTTCGATTAACAACCCTACAGCTTAACAGTTAGTGTTTGCTTAATTATTTTTTTCTCAGAAATTATTAAATTTTAGAAGAACACCAGAGAGACAAAAAAGTTTTAGAATAGTTTTATCTATCTAACTGAAATTTTTCCAATGTATTTATTATCTTCATAAAAAAAATCTAGGCATAAATTGAACGGGGTGGTTACGTTTAGTAGTTTAGAAGGGTAGGGGGAAAGTACAAACAGGGTCAAAACGTGCCCTATTATGAGTTAAACATATTCCCCAAATTTCATTTTCCTAGCGTTTATGGTTTTTGAGAAAAAAAAATTAAACCAAAATTTTCCGCCGTTTTTGGAGGGGTGTAGCTCCTTAGGGGAGCCGAAGTCGCTCATGGTTCATATATCAAAGTACCCTTAAAATTCACTAAAGAATCACCCTTGAAGTTTGTTGCAGTCATTCAGATACACCCTGTATATGTCATTATTAGCCTATCGAAACACACCCATTTACGGAATGTATGCTAAAGACAAATTTATTAAACCCAAAATTGATCAACAAAAAAGAATTTAAATCAAATTTTTTTAATCATCAAAACAAAACTAAAAGTTATTATGATTGTAAAGTTGCGTAATCATTTTAAGACAGGTAGTTTGATAAGATATCAATTTAAACAAAAGATATCTGGCACCCTGGCATAATAATTAACAGAATTGGGCCACGTTCTATAAAATAAAAAAATAAGATAGACGATGTATTATTCGCAATATGATTTATTTGAAACCCGATAAAAGCTCAAAAACCATAGATTACCAATTTAATAATTTACGAACTAATAAATTTGTATACGATAATACATGTGAAAATACTATTAATGATACGTTAAAACCCGTAGTTGTAGATAATGAAAAAACATCAAGTTTTGGCAGAACTATTCGACCGCCGAATAGATATACTGCAGAATAGTTTCTAGTTTTTATTTTATTATCATTTAATAAAGTTTTCTTTTAAAATTAGTTTAAATAGTTAGTTTCAAGATAGTTAGTAATTAGTTTACAGTACGAAAAGTAAAATAAAGAAAGGTAGATGTTATATTTAAATGTAAGTTTAAGTTTATTATATAAAACAGGTTTTAAAAATAATAAAAGTTCAGTTCATCTCCAGACGTGGTTTGATTTACATGACACCGTTTGATGTTAAAGATGATATTTACAATAACTGGGAGCTCACTGGAGCTGGAAGCGGCTCCAGGTTTTCTTACGCTCGCGTAATGTTGCGTATCAACTTCTCTCGGCTAATGCGCATCTCTATTTCAGATTTCTAACAGCAGAGGTGCCATCTTTATGTAGAAAGATTAATAATATCGAACGGCGGGAAATGTTAGTTGAAAGATAATTATAGAGAAGAATTAATATTAAGACTTGGTTTAGTTTTAATTGTCATTCAGCGCTAGATGATTGTATATTTTTGTTTAACTAAAAGTAGAACTAACTCTATGTAACATGAGTTTCGTTGGTGAATTTATCGATATTTGTGAGATCTATTAATGTTAGGGGTGGGGATGCGGATATCATTAATCCGTACCGCGTTTCCTCTTCCTCTTTCGTTATCGATCCTTGGTGTAGTACACTGGAGTAATTTTTAGTAAAGCTTAACCGCATGGTTGTAGAAGATTTTTATTGAAGAATCTCATTAATTGGTTTTGGAGATCTTCTTGTCGTAGAACAAATCGACAAGAAGATCTAAACTAATCTGGTCAATTGTTATTGGCGTTCCTGGTTCCGTTTTAATCAACACGGCTACACGTTTAACTTAAGGTAAAAATATTCTACTAAATATTATTTTCAGGGCTCGATCTTTTAGTTGTTTCCTTTTTCTTTTGTGCATTTTTATTGAATTTGGTGATTTTTATTGATTTGTAAATTTGAGGACCCTGATAAATTTTCCATTCGAGTTCGAGACGCCATTTTGGACGTTCTCTAAAACAACATAGTTACATCCGTTTCAAGGCAATGTTTGTATATAAGAGGTTGTCTAGGTTTATTATTATTCTGTGGTATGGTTGCGTACCATACCACAGAATAACCAGAAGTGACACTGGCGGTATCCCACCAAATCTGACGTCATATTATTGCGAGGAAGCAAGGTATGGCTGCTATTGGTGGTAAATTAAGTTGTCTCTCTCATTCATTGTGCGTTCATCGCGCCTACGGATCCCCGCGATATGATGGCGGATTTTAAATCGAGGTCATAAAGCGGGGTGCTGCCAACATCAAAAGAATCGACGTCAGTGTCACATCTGGTTATTCTGTGACCATACTGCGCATTACGTAATTGGCGGAAAATAATACCGGGAAATATGCAAATTTTTAAAATAACGAATTTGAATTACTTTAATATATTTAGTGTGGTATATAATTAACTGCGGTAGGAAAACGGAAAATAATTCAACTTAATTTTTGGTATAAATTCACTTATCACAAAATAATTGAGTGAAACTACAATAGTAATTGATTTATGTTATACCAGAGAAGATACTTCAGCTCTCACTAAACATGACCTTGAGGTTGCGCGCGCAATCCGCCGCCCCTTACGCCACGAAACACTCCCGCTCTTACGTCTCACCATCAAAACTAAAATCAAAGTATTGCAGTATAGGAACCTATGTATATAAAACTTGTGTCCAAGGTAGATGAATGTAAGGTATCCTTACGCGCAGAAAGTGATGATGCGCGGAAGCCAATTACTGGCGCGATTTTTAAAAGGTTAATGAGAAGCGAGTAACCCAATATACATTACTGGATTTAATTACGTTACTCAAAAATAAATTAAAATCATTCAAAGAGCACATAACACGCGTTTTTCAATCATCTCCACACACAAAATAAAATCTTACTTTTAACACATATCTTAAATAACTATTCTATAGGTAGAAAGGTAAAATAAAACCAGCTTATTATCTTAAAAATTTCGGCATATATTAAGATCAGCAGTCCCTCTTAAAAATCGATGCTTTTTTTTTAATCGGTAGGAAATGACTCAAAAGATGCGTTAATGATAAAAAAAAGTGCGCAAAAGTGCAATACTTACCGAAAAATCACTTTAAAGTTGCGATTTGACGTTTCTTTTTGGAAGTTAAAAGCAATGTTAAATATGCATTTTCGTATTAGATAGCAACAAACTTGTATCCGTAATTTTCTATCTACTTTCTTATCTGATATCTTTCTTATTATTAGAGATAGCGAAAAACTAAATGCGCCATTTAAAAGCTTGATTCTTTCTCTATCTAAAACCGGTCTTTGTCTGTCGATAAGTAAAACTAAGATCAATCTGTACTTAAAGTACAAAGCGGTGGCTCTGTACTTAGATTAAATAGCTTAAAATTACCAAACTTCATGCGTTTGTGCAATTGTTATCAAACCGAATTTTAAAAACCTATTATCGCATTCAGAAAGAGCGCTCTTTAAATTATCTTAATCCGGGTTTTTGTTGGTAAATATCTATCGGCGTCATGCGTAAATCGCCCTTAATATACATCCCTACACGCAAACACGCTTAATTACTATTCCTTTAAACAACTTTCTTATTTGATAGGGAGAAAACTATAGAAGTATAGATCTATCCTATCTACAATTTTCTGCTCTTTCTAATGGTGTATAACACGCGGCGATCGCTGCTTGGTTATACAGTTTTTCCTGGTGATATAAGAAAGTTATTGATCCCAACAATGTTTAAAAGTAGCTAAAACGTGTGAATTTGGTAATTTTTTGACCAAAAACGTCCTTGTGCAAGTCTATAACTTCAAGATATACTTCTATAGTTTTCCTCATATCAAATAAGAAAGTTGTTTAGAGGTAGAGCAATTAAACGTTTCTGTGTATAGAGATGTATATTAAAGGTGATTTAACCATGATGCTAATAGATATTGACCGACAAAAACCCGGATTAAGATATTTGAAGGAGCGTTCTTTCTGATTGTGAACACAGTTTTTTAAAATTCGGTTTGATAACAATTGCACAAGGGTTTGAAGTTTTTTAATATTAAGCTACTTTACGTACAGAACGGGGTTCTTCATCTTTTATTGATCTTAATATCAACATATAGGCAAACGAGGACCGACGATTTCATAGAGAAAGAATCAAGCTTTCAAATGGTGCATTTAGTTTTCCGCTAATAATAAGAAAGATATCAGCTAATAAAGTTAGGATTTAATAGGAAAATGCATATTTAACATTGCTTTTAACTTGCAAAAAGAAACGTCCAATCGCAACTTTAAAGTGATTTTTCGGTAAGTACTGCACTTTTGCACACTTTTTCTTATCATTAACACATCTTTTGAGTCATTTCCTACCAATTAAAAAAAAATCATCGATTTTTAAGAGGGACAGTTATTCTTTAATTATTCCAAAATTTCTAAAAATTTCTAAAATTTCTTCGAAAGACTATTAGGTCGATAGCTGTAATAAAGATTTATTTCTCTCTGCTATTAGAATAGTTAAAAGCAATACATTAAAGGGAAGAATGAAACGGTTGGCAAAAAAAAATAAAGCCTTTTCACAAGGTGATGTGTATCTTAGCACTTCCCAGGAAGAATATTCAACAGACACATCTGAATTCTAAGTGTTTGCTGGAATTGTTTTATAAAAACTTTTACTTACTTTATTTAATTAAAAACAAAACAAACAAAAATGAATGACCGGTGGTAAAAATTCAAATCTCAAGATTCTACAATGGAATTGTCAATCTGCTGTAGCAAAAAGAGACAATATCGACTTCTTATTATTGGAATGTTCTACTGACATTGCAATGTTTTCAGAAATTTGGTATAGAGATGGCAGTAGTGTTACGAATAGACATTTTGACATCATACGGAAAGATAGAAACGATGGTTACGGCGCGGTTGCAATCTTTGTTAAAAAAGGTCTACAATATAAAATATTATCATTTAGTACGCAAATAAAACAACTAGACGTTTGCGGAATTACATTGATGCAGTCGAATATATCAGTTGTGTCAATTTATCGAACTAGTGACTGCCGGATATCCTTAGAAGATTATCTACGAGTACTGTCTGAGGTGCTGTTTCTTTGCATTGTTGGTGGGGATTTCAATGCTCATCAACAATGCTTTGGTTCACACAAAGATGATAACGCGGGATATGTTTTGGTAAAAGCTATCGATGAAGTGGGCCTTGTTTACTTGAATGATGGATCACCAACACGTTTAACCTATCCTGGGCAAGGACTATCTGCAGTCGATTTAACTTTGGTATCATCCCCGATCGCTCCTAGAATCACATGGGAAGTTTTAAACGACTTCTATACATCTGACCATTTTCCTATAATGATGACGCTTTTACTCAACTACGATAGGAATTCAGTTATACAGCCACCAAGAAAATGGAAAATTGACACAAATAAATTTCCGGATTACTCAAAACATATTAAGCAAACGCTAAGAGACTTCTCTTGTCCGAATGATGTGGAACAAAAAATTGATTTTGTCATTGAATGTATACACTCTGCCTCGGACAAAGTGTTTTCTAAGAGAAAGCCATTCAAAATCAAAAATTGTAGGCCTCCTGCTCCTTGGTGGGATAAAGACTGCCAAAGACTAGTTGATCAGAGAAGAGTTCTTCTAAATGAATACAAGGCAAACCGAACGTTGGAAGATTATTTGAAGTATAAAGAAAGCATGGCGTACTCTAAAAAAGTCTTAAAACTAAAGAAGGGGTGCGGTTGGCGACAATACTGTGAAAATCTCAATCAGAATAGTCCTGCAGCAGAAATCTGGAAGTCCATAAAAACTTTAAAGAGGACGTTTCTGGAACGAAATACACCACCTCCGGAATTTGTAAGCAAAGTATTTCATGATTTAACACCTCAGCCTAGATGAAAACAAGATTTTACGTAAGATTAAGCAAAAAATTAAAACTAATTCACTCATTGTTACCAATAACCTCTGTATATTGAGAAAACTTTAAGATTTTTTAACGAAAACAAGTTTATAGAAATCAAAGGGAATCCTAATTCAACTTTTCATACTAAAGTTAAAACTAAAGTAAAAAAATAACAAAGGCACACAAGATTTTCTTAAAGAAAATAATGTCAACATTTTCAATTTCCTACCAATGAATCCAAAAATTCCTCTAGTTTATTCCTTATTGAAATAACTATCCAATTAGATCTATAATCTCGTCTATCGGTTCTAGTACATGTAACTTATCAAAATCTTTAATTCAATTTTTTAAACAAGTAATTAATTTTAAAGCACATTACACTATCAATAATTTACAAAATTTATCATTACCTAAAAATTATACTTTATTATCATTTGATATTACTAATCTTTCCATCATCCCCATTGAAGAAACTTTACAGATAGCTAAAACAATACTTACAGACAAAATTAATTCAAGCGAGATCGAACATGTTTATAAACTATTAAAGATTTGCACTGAACAAGATTTTTGCCAGTTTAACGAAGGTCTTCCCACGGGATCTCCCTTGAGCGGTCTCTCTTTAGTAACACCGTTAATAATAACATTATTTTATGGCGCAGATATGTCGATGACATATTAGTAGTTTGGAATGACAACGGTTTGAATTTAATTTAAGATTTTCATTCTTACATCAATACTTTACTACACAAAAATATAAAATTCACCATAGAAGTTGAGAACAATAGTGAAACTAAATTTTTTAGACAACTGAAAACTTGAAATGATGTAAAAAAGTGTTTTTTCAATTAGGAATTATAATATTCAATCTATTTCTACCCAACTAGGGTTATTGATTTAGTAAAAAACCATTGACCCATTGATTTACTTCTCGTGGTATTCTTAAATTTGGTTTGAATTTTTCAGACAGCATTAGTACGTTTACAAGCTTCATCAAACGTTAGTGTACCGCTTGCAGTCAACAGATCAGCCTGAATCTTCTCGTCATTCAATCCACAAATAAATCGATCACGTAGTGCTTCGTTGAAATAAACTTTAAAATTGCACCTTTCAGACATTTTGTTTAGACGGACAATAAAACTTTGCAGGGACTCGTCAGATTCTTGTTTACCGTTGTTGAATTTGAATCTTGCAGCAATAACGGTGCCAAATGACTTTGTAGTGCCTTAATTAAAACGCCATAACTTTTCTCTCGGGGTTACGCCGGCGTTACCTAAGGTTATCAAATAACTAACCTTATCCTCGTCTTTATCGACTCCATTGCTTTTTAATAATAGCTCCAGCTGTTTAACATAAGTCTCAACATGATTTACATCATAGTGCTCAATAGACCTCACAAATCGTGTCATTCTTTTCTATTTTTGACCTTGAAGACTTCTTTTGTTTTTCTTTATCTTCGTCGCCAAATTTGATGTATATCCCAATAAAACACTAGTTTCTTATCTATTACCTAATTACGTCTATTAACAAGTGTCTTTGTTCTTTTTACTAACTGCTTTTTAGGACGATCTCTCTCTAATGCAGATTCCTGGCTCTTTCTAGTTCCTTACACGTTAAGTATTATTGTAACAAAATTAATATTATATTATATTAGTGGTGTGTATAATAAGTAAGCAATAATATTTTTTTGTACAGGATGACTTCGATGATGAAGCTAAAGAAGATGACGTCAATGAAGAAACTAGTTTTAAAAATTCTTTTTATACTACACTGCAGCCATTTCTACCAACCGATATTGAAAATTAATTATTATTTATGGAGTTTTGTATCAACATTCAGTACCTCGTGTAGACGTATGAAGCATGGCACAACATTTTAATATCAAAATGTTACCTTTAGAATTGTACGAAGAATGTAGCTACATCTAGATTATCCGTCCATATATACATCTTGCACTTCTCCTGTCTCTCCTGATTTTGGACAGGAAATTCAAATATGCGAAGATTAGGGGTATTTATTAAACTGTTCTTATACTCAAAATAAGCACATATTCTCAGCATGCTGCTTAAAGAATCACACATTATCTGTAAATATATTCAGGCTTTTCTACATTTATATACTATTGAAACTTACTTAAGGATATAAAAGCTAATAAACACTTAAGAAGACAATAAGAATACAATAACAGACATAACTATAAGAAACTATTCACAACTAATACACTTAAAAACGACTAAACGGAATATCGGGAGAAACAACAAGAATTAATTAAGTTAAAATGGAAGAAGCAGTCGAATGATCATAAAGAGTGTTCGAAGAAACACCATAAGGCAAGGGAAAAATGTATCGATAATAAAATTAAAATTAACGATCAGAAAAAGATTGTTGATGACAAAATCGGTGATAGATTATGCCCATCTCCCCCTATTTTAGATAAATTCGATCACCATGACGAACAGCGAATAATAAACAATGGTTTATTAGAACCATCGATGCTTTGTGCCAAAATCGATGAAAAAAATTATGAGAATTTCCAAAATATTAATAGAAATAATAATAAGCGTTGTTTTACCCCAGATTTAAATAACTCTAGTCCGGAAAGCTTTTCGTAAAAAAAAGAAAAGGTGGGACGCCCAAAAATTCATTACTATCATGGAGTTTATCTACAACATAAACGTTGGTTTCTAATGAGGCTAAGAAGGGTTATGCGAGTGGATACCTTTTAGTGGCTAAACAAAGGTTCCTTGAAAACAGTACGTTTTCGGATACCCCGCTGAGATTAATCGAGGAATCCAATGAACACAAGAAGGAATGGAATCAAAAAATAGTGGAGAAATGTAAAATAAGGACTAAATTGATAACTGAACCTATGATTAAGTGTTATCGGCAAAATGATGACGATGATGAAATTAAGGATAAGTTTATGGAAGATAAATTTAAGGAAAATAAACTTATTGAAAATAAATTTAATGAAAATAAACTTAATGAAAATAAGTTTAATGAAGATAAGGTTAAAGACAAATTGAAACAAGAAAAATTAAAATTGGGTCAAGATAAACTAAGTCAAGAAAATGTTGGAGCAAATCTTCAAAAAAATGTTAAAAATGAAATGAAAGAGATTGACTATCGTTGTTTATTAAAACCGGATAATTTGGATAAAAAGAGAGTTTTAACAGCAATGGGAGAGTTATTTTACGCGGGAGAATTAAAAGCGATTGAACCGCCCGACGTTTACTTCATAACTATGGACGGGAATTTTTTTTATCTTAGATCTTGGAAGTTTATCCAAGAAACGAAAAAGAATTAACGGTTGGAACAAGAGTAGTTGCTGATAGGAGTCAAAAATATCGTTGCCTTTATCCCGGAAGTGTGGCAGAACCGGATTCACCTATCTCAAAATTTCTTTGTGTTTATTGCGACGACGGCGAACGACGACGGCGAAAAAAATATTGAAGTACTCAAAATTACTAATGAAGAAATCGATTTCGATTTGAAAAAATTGATTCGAAAGAAATTAATGAAGAAAATGATATTAATGATGAAAATGATTTTAATGTAGAATTAGAAGATGTGGTTGCAAATCCCGAAGATCAAATTACAATGGAGAATATCGAGGATACTTTGGATGAAAGCAGCAGGTATTTCGAAATAGACTATCTTAAACAATTAAAAATAAAAATAAATTAATTAATTATAAGTACGAAGGCTTTCACGGCGGGTGTTAATTAAACTAAAACTAGAACTAACACCAGCACTATCACTAGAACTAACACTAGACCTAGGACTAGAAACTTTCGGGTTAAGCCTTCCTTTTTTTGAAAAAATGTTTGTCGTTTTGGATGCCACGTTGCAACCTTCTTCAGAAACAAGTTCGAAGTGTCACTTCGAATTTGTTTTCTGAAAACATTTTTTCGAAAAACGCACGACTTAACCCGAAAGTTTCTAGTTCTAGGTCTAGTGTTAGTTCTAGTTTTAGTTTAAATTAATTAATTAACTATTTTTTCGTCGATTTCAGCTTTTCTTTTCGACCGCAAGTTCAGATCGTGCCTATATTGGAATCACTGAAGAACTTTGGCAGATTTTAGGCAATGTGAATTGCCATGTTCGATGGCATTATCACCCAGAAGAAGCAACCGAATACGATATTAAGTTCCAAATTCCCGTAAGAATTAATTTATTTTAATTATTTAATGTAATTAGTTTAATTAAATTCATTTTAGGGTGTATTATTTGAATCGAATCACCAAGATGAGAACGATGTCCGAACAATTTGAAGGAAATGTGACGTTTTGCAATTAGAACAGTATTTTTGAAGTATTTTTAAAGAGGATTAAAAAAATTTAAAAATAAAATTTGACGTTGACAACCGGAGTTACTCAAAACTTTATTGTTTAAACTAAATATGGCGTATTTATTAAGTATAATAGTTCATACCATTAAGTAATTAAAAAGTTATTTTAAAATTAAACGAAATAGTTCAAATTGCGATTATAAACGTCAACTTTAATTTTACAATTTAAAAAAAAATTTCATTAAAAATCCTTTAAAATGAATGCAAACACGATTAATTTATCTTAGAAAAACAACAAAGATCAAAAGAAAAAATTAGTAACATGAAGAATTTTTGAGATAACCCCATCGTGTTTGAAGTCATTTTAAAAGACTTTTCGTGAAGATTACGATGCAAAAATGTTAAATAAATAAACTCACGGCATCTCTTAAAATGGGCATGATGTGGGGCCGATATCTTTGCTTGCCGTCCAAAGTTATGGGTAAACGTCGGGCGGTTCAATCGCTTTCAATCCCAACGATTGTCAATCTCGTAAAATCATTTTCATTATTAATTACAGCATTAATATCTTTTTCTTTATTAATTTCTTTCGAATCAATTTCTTCGAATCGAAATCGATTAGGTCAATATTAATTTTGACTATTGTCTTTATGACGATGTTTCCGGTGTTTTTTATGCTTCCTATTTTTGTGTTGACAATTTTCCTCGGTATACCGATGTTTTCGCTACTTCTTTTCAATCTCTTGGTTTTCCATTTTCTTCTTATCCTTGTCATCATTAATATTATTAAACGTCGAGAAATCCGTTTGGTGACTCTCCTGGATTTCGTAATGTTTCTGAATTTTTGATTCGGTGTTGGTGGAGTTGAATTTTTTCCGCTCGAATCTTCCGTTGTTAACGTTCTTCTTTTACGCTTGCTTAAGCTCGATAAAGAATTTGGGTCATATTCCATGAAGGGATAATCCGAAGGGAGTAATCGGATGTCTTTCAATGGAATTTTTCCGTTATCGCCGTCGTCGCAATAAACACAAAGAAATTTTGAGATAGGTGAATCCGGTTCTGCCACATTTCCGGGATAAAGGCAACGATATTTTTGACTCCTATAAGCAGCTACTCTTGTTCCGACCGTTAATTCTTTTTCGTTTCTTGGATAAACTTCCAAAATCTAAAATAAAAAAAGTCTCCGACCAAAGTTATGGAGTAAACGTCGGGCGGTTCAATCGCTTTTAATTCTCCCGCGTGAAATAACCCTCCCATTGCTGTTAAAACTCTCTTTTTATCCAAATCATCCGGTTTTAATAGACAACAATAGTCAATCTCTTTCATTTCATTTTTAACATTTTTTTGAAGATTTTCACCAACATTTTCTTGACTTAGTTTATCTTGACACAATTTTAATTTTTCTTGTTTCAGTTTGTCTTTAACCTTATCTTCATTAAACTTATTTTCATTAAGTTTATTTTCATTAAATTTATTTTCATTAAATTTATTTTCAATAAGTTTATTTTCCTCAAATTTATCTTCCTTAAACTTATCCTCAATTTCATTATCGTCGTTATCTTGCCGATAACACTTAATCATAGGTTCAGTTTTCAATTTCGACCTTATTTTACATTTCTCCACTATTTTTTGATTCTTCTCCTTCTTGTCTTCATTGGATTCCTCGATTAATCTCAGCGGGGTATCCGAAAACGTACTGTTTTCAAGTAACCTTTGTTAAAGCCGCTAAAAGGTATCCACTCGCATAACCCTTCTTAGCCTCATTAGAAACCAACGTTTATGTTGTCGATAAACTCCATGATGGTAATGAACTTTTGGGCCTCCCACCTTTTCTTTTTTTTTGACGAAGAGTTTTCCGGACTACAATCATTTAAATCTGGGGTAAAACAACGCTTATTATTATTTTTATTAATATCTTGGAAATTCTCATAATTTTTTTCATCGGTTATGGCACAAAGCATCGGTGGTTCTAATAAATCATAGTTTATTATTCGCTGTTCGTCATGGTGATCGAATTTATCTAAAATAAGGGGAGGTGGGCATAATCTATCAACGATTTTGTCATCAACAATCTTTTTCTGATCGTTAATTTTAATTTTATCATCGATACATTCCTCCCTTGACTTATGGTGTTTCTTCGAACACTCTTTATGGTCATTCCATTGCTTCTTCCATTTTAACTTAACTAATTCTTGTTGTTTCTCCCGATATTCAGTTTAGTCGTTTTTAAGTGTTTTAGTTGTGAATAGTTTCTTGTAGTTATGTCTGTTATTGTATTCTTATTGTCTTCTTAAGTGTTTATTAGCTTTTATATCCTCAAGTAAGTTTCAATAGAACATAAATTTAGAAAAGCCTGAATATATTTACAGTTAATGTGTGATTTTTTAAGCAGCATGCTGAGAATATGTGCTTATTTTGAGTATAAGAACAGTCTAATAAATACCCCCAATCTTCGCATATTTGAATTTCCTGTCCATAATCCGAAGCGACTGGAGAAGTGACTGGTGTGTATACATTGACGGATAATCTAGATGTAGCTACATTCTTCGTTCGATTCTAAAGGGAACATTTTTATATTAAAATGTTGTGCCATGCTTCAATGTTGATACAAAAGGCCATAAAATAATAATTAATTTTCAATATCTGTTGGTAGAAATGGATGCAATTTAGTATAAAAATTTCTGGTTTGCGTTCATTCTTACTCGTAGTGTTCTATCAGACAAAAAACTGTTTATTAATAATATTAGGGATGGTGTACCGTCCATTCTTATCAGTTTAAATAGAAGACCTTTATGCCACACTGAGTCAAATGCCTTCTTGGTATCTAAACGTAATTTCGAATTTTTTTTGCCGGTTTTGCTTAAATAAGTTTGACGTTAGAATTTTAAAAGGGTGAGTGGTGGCAAAAATGTCCACATTTAAATCCAAACTGATATGGTGGAATGAACGAATTGACCACAGACAGTAATCTGTTCTTTATAACAATTTCAAAGGTTTTTTCGATCACGGATAATAGAGTAATTGCTCTGTAATCCCTCGGAGAGAGTAAGTCGTTGTCTTTTTTAGGAATACAAATTATTGTTTCCCATTTTTCATTCTTTAGGAAAATATCTGTTCTTGATACAATAATTAAAGACTTTTATTATGTATACATACAGTGTGTCCCCGGTTAGGTAAAACGACTCTTATAAAATGTAAATTTTTTTCGATATTAATTGTCATCTTTTGGGGTTTAGCCCTGCTTGGTTAAAGATTAATTTTGAACATATTTTCAAGTTTTAAAAAACAAGTGAATGTTGACACTGAAGCGAAAACTTCTTGCGTGTCAGGTAAAGTACCTTTTCTGTTTACAGTATGCTAAAATATTACTAAGAAATCTTATTCAGCATGAAAAGTTATGGCCATATGCAAATTTTCGAAATCGTCGGCCTGCTTTGACAAAACCCATTGTTTATTATTTTCGTCAATAGTACTTTATTACAATTTTTTATTTTGAGATTCAGATTGTTCGGGAGAAATAAACAAACCGTTCTTAGAATGTTCACAAAAAATTAAGTGTGTTCGCCCACAAAAAAAAAACATTTCATCGTAGATAACTCAGTTTCAAATCAGTTTCATAATAATTTGTTTTTTATAGTGGACACTTCCTGCTGTAAGAAATCTTTTGATTAAACGCCAACAAGTGCTACTTTGAAATCCAGTATTTGGAAATTTTTCACTAAATAAAGCAATAACCATATTTATCGGCTTTTCCCCGGTTCCATAATAATAAAGTGTATTTAAAAAACACTTTAAGTTTACTAAATTACAGTTTGACAGATTAACATTGACAGGAAAGCAATTTTGTTCTTGCATGGCAGTCTGTTAGAAATAAAATTGTTTGATATGGATTTGTATCAAAGTGGGCCGATCATTCGCATTTGCATATGGCCATAGTTTTTCATTCTGAACAAAACTTCTTAGTAACATTTTCACGTACTGTAAACAGAAAAGGTACTTTGCCTACCACAAAAAGAGTTTTTCTTTCGCTGTCAAGGCTCACTTGTTTTTTAAAAATTGAAAATATGTTCAAAATTACTCTTTAATCAAGCGCGGCTAAATCCCAAAAAATCACAATTAATATCGAAAAAAATTTACCTTTTATAAGAGTCGTTTCACCTATCCGCGGATATACTGTATATGTACCTCATCATCTAATCTTCTTAAAATATTCCTTGTAATGTTATCCGATCAGGTCGATGAGTTTTTACCATTGTGTAAAGCTATACAGAGGGTCCCGTATCTTCCGCATCAGAGCATTATACGGTTGTAGGATACATTATTCTGACGCGCTCTTTCTGATAAAATGTTTTCGAAATGTTTATAATAACCGCACAGGAATAGTTTAAAGTTATCCGCTATTGTCCAATAGCGGACGACTTTGAGTAACCGAAAAAGTTTATTTCTCTTTCCGTGTCGAATCTATTGGTGAGTACACGTGGGAAACGAGTTATCATCGGCGAAGTGGACCGGCCGAAACGAAAAACAGTTCGTTTAACAGTTCCAGTGCGGTTATTATAAACATTTCGAAAAAATTTTATTGGAAAGATAGCTTCAGAATAATGTATCCTACAACCGTATAATGCTCTGTATATATATATTGTTGAAATTCATTGTACCATTGATCTACTTCCTGGAATTTATGTTTTTCGAAATCATCATCTTCCAAAAATTCGTAGCTTTCTTCCAGATATATGAGTTGTCGCTAAATCAATCTCTGAAGTATACGTGATACCTGTGTGTTGGTCAATAAGCGCATGTGAAGTTATATTCTTTTTGTAATTGGTTAATTTTTTAATTTAATGAAATATTTTTTCCCTTTGGAATTATTTATTTTATCACATGCTTCAATATATTTTGACAATTTAAATTTCCAAATTAATTTATGAATTATTTTATTAAAATCATTGAATTTTCTTTTCAATTCGGCGTTCTCAGTTATCCTAATCTCACGATACATTCTTCTTTTCTCTTTTATTAGTCTTGTAATGAATGGTGGCGGAAAGACATTTCCCCTAAAGGGAATTTTTATTTATATTTAAATTTTTAACTTAATTTTTATTAAACTTAAAATATATAATATAAGAGCTATAGTATACAGGGTGTCTCACGTAACTGGTTCGTTAGAACTTTTTCAGGTTCCACTATTCGTAGAGATTTGAAATTTTGGTAGCATGGGTTGTTCATTCGGAACTTTCGATCTAAAATATTTTCAAGATGGCCGCCACTTCCGGTTTACCGGAAGTAGACCATAACTTCGTTATTTTAAATGGAATGCTATCCTTTTTATTACACCGTTTAATTGTACGTAAAAAAATAGGTTATCTTTATAAAAGTTATTGGTACCTAACGTTTTTCGTTTTCGAGTTATTTTGGTTTTAAACTTTTTTTGGTAAATTTCAACATGCTCTTTAAAACTCCATATCTCAGCCAAAGTTCATTCAAAAACGATCTACTTTGGAACGATTACTCTTCAGATGTTGTCAAATAGATTGTCATTTGTTGTATCGGAGTATCTTATACAGGGCGATCAAAAATTGAATTACTGTTTCTCCATATTCAATGGCGAGAAAGTCGAAAATTTTAAATGGAACGCCCCATATTTTTTTAGCCTATCAGGAAGAGAATTTAATTCTCTACAAATTACCTATAAACATTCCCATACCTATTTATTGTAGTTTGCCTCATATTGCGAAATTTATTAAAATATGCACGAAATGCAGGTTTTTTTATTAGAAAGCTATGGAATGTTGCCAGTTTTTGGTCCATATTTGTATTATTGTTGCCATTTACATTTGACGATTGGTGTAAGTCATTGAACATCATGGTAAAATTATTCCAACGCCGATATTTGAAATTTATTTTGTATTAATGGCGAATGTAATAAACTTTCGGACAAGACGTGTCGAACACTTAATGAGAGATGCCTAACAAACCTAACGCCCATCACAAGGAAAAATTTCAAAAAATTGATAAAGAATTTATTAGTTCTGGATATATCGAGATCAAAAGACATCGCATATTTCCGGTCACTAGTGATGAAGACAACGATATAAATATTTTATCGTATTTTATTGCATTTCCAAATTCAATTTAATAACAAATTTATATTTATATTCAAATCTAACTTTTGTCATTAACTTTTTGTTTTAATAACTTCATTTATTTGATCTTCTGTTTGTTATTTTTGGTAAGTGAAAGCTAGTAAACTAAAAGATTATCAATCGTAGTTAATAGTACAACTAATAATAGAAATAAATTAAACAAAAAACTGTCAAAATGTCATGGCCTTCTAATAAAAATACAAACGGTTTCCTGCATGTTTTGATAAATTTACGAATATGAGAGAAACTACAATAAATAAGTATAGGAATGTTTAGAGATAAATTGTAGAGAATTAAATTCCCTTTCGTGTGGACTTATAAAATATGGGGCGTTCCATTTAAAATTTTCGACTTTCTCCCCATTGAATATGAAGTAACGGTAATTGAATTTTTGACCATCCCTGTATAAGATACTCTGATACAATATATGACAATCTATTTGAGAGCATCTAACGAGTAATCGTGCCAATTTAGAGCTTTTTTGAATGAACGTTGGCTGGGATATAGGGTTTTAAAGAGCATGGTGAAATTTGCCAAAAAAACCTTAAAATCAAAATAACTCGAAAACGAAAAACGCTAGGTACCAATAACTTTTATGAAAGTCAACATATTTTTTTACGTGTAATTAAAAGGTGCAATTAAAACTATAGCATTCCATTTAAAATAACGAAGTTATGGTCTACTTCTGGTAGACCGGAAGTGGCAGCCATCTTGAAAATATTTTAGATCGAAAGTTGCGACTGAACAACCCATACTACCAAAATTTCAAAACTGTACGAATACTGGAACCTAAAAAAGTTCAAACGAACCAGTTACGTGAGACACCCCCAACAACGTTGCTGACCGAAATCTTCGCACGCACTGAAAATTGCGAAATGCACACCGCGCGCAATGTACGGTTCGCGACCTAAATTAATTGCTTTCCACACTTGATTATTTGTTACGTTAGCATGTAAGAATTTGTATATAAACCCAAATTTTGTATTAATAGAACAGTATATTCGAACAATTCTTATGTTCCACAATTTGTATGCACATCACCAATAAATTTAAACTATTATTGATATCTTAGTAATGCTCGTTTCCTTCCTGGATTAAATTGTAAAATAAAACAGTCGAAATCAAATTTCTGAAGAACCTAAAGAACAGGTTCTTTTATAATTTTTTTTTCTGTTTACTACAGTATCGTTGTAGCCACGTAGCGTTGGTGTGCGAGGGGACTTAGTGGTTTTCGTACATAGACCACGGACGTTTTGATAATAAAAAGACCAGGCCATAGAAATAAAATGATAATCAACAAAAGATCTTAACTTAAAGTTTTAACAAATTAGCAGGAAATTTTATAATCAACAACTTCGATCTATCATCTTTGCGATCATGAACAACACTGTTTTTAATCCGTATATATTTATAATTGTTTTCACGACCCAGCTATTTAGCTTTCTTAAACAGATCTGCATTAGAAACCGCTAGAAACTGCTAATGCCGAAAATTCCGAAAAACTATCGTCTTTTGTTTTCGTCCTATCGGCAAAAACTGAAGAATTTTCGAAACAAAAAACTAGAAGAAACTTTTGAAGAAACTCACTTCGAACCAGTTTCTGAAGAAGGTTGCAACATGGCAAGCGAAACGTCAAACCTTTTCTTAAAAGACGTACGGCAAAACCCGTAAGTTTCTAGTGTTAGTTCTAATTTTAGTTCAATTCACACCGGCCTTGAAAGACTTCGTACTTATATATCAAAAATTGTTTCGAACAAAAGATGTTTAAAGTTCAATTTTAAATAAATAATCTCTAATAAAATAAATTGATATCTGTTTTAGTTAAGACTATGTACTGGTATGATATTAACTGTCAATTCTAATAAAAATTATTAGGAAGAAAAGTTGTTTAAAATTCAATTTTCATACAAGCGTCGCTAATTATCCCTACGAATGCGGGTTCATCTGCATTAATAAAAATGGCTCAGTTAGGTTCCAATTTTTTGAAGATAGAAATGAATACTAAAAGAATAAATATAAGTAAAAGAGGTTTTTCTTTTAAACATACTATCATTAAAATCTAATTAATTTCGAATTAACCTGATTAAGTAGTTTTTAATAGCCTCATTAAGACCTTAATTACTATTCCGCACATATAAATAACCTCCAATTCTGTATAAAGTTCAGTTTACCCAGTTCTTTTGTAAGTGGCAGTTCTCGTGATACTACCTTAATCAATATGTTTTTCCAGACTTTCCAGAGGACGATCTACACGAACCAAGTTATACCATTCTTTTTAGAGTTTCCGGTGGAATTAATAATAATGATTCTAGGTTTTTTGGATCCGAAATCTCTTTTGGTTGCAGCCGTAACGTATGCCAAGGTGATGGATATTTGTCAAGAACACACAACTCTTCGAAGACGATTGAGGGCTGCTCAAAATAACGAGGAAAAGCGAAGAGTTAATTATTACCTAAATCCAAGTAGTGTAGTTAAAGTAATAAGAAATGGACCTGTCAATAATTGTTCGACAAAATTTGAAGTGTCTAAAAAAGACTTTTTATCTTTGGATGTAATTGGTAAGATTAGTAATAGGTGTGAAAGTAGGTTTAAGAGGATAAGTAATGTTACATCAACTCGAAACTTTAGAATATAAGTTCTTAATTTGAGATTTATTTAAAAATCTGTTGACGAATTCCTTCTTGAATAAATTTTAAACTTTAAAATGTTACTTGTGAAGTGCAAACGATTCTAAAATAAAATACTATAAAAATAAATAAAACTTTTCATTTCAATTTGAAATCTTCTTCGCGAATTCCAATTTTCTTTACAGGCTCATTCAAATTGAATTGGCTCATTAATACATTGCTATTCTTTAAGTAATATTCACATTAATTCCATCATTAACTCAATCAATATTTAATCCATTCATTGAGTCATTTCGTCATCTATTATTACAAATTTTTACCGAGGTTCATTTGGGCACGTGGTTGACCATCTTGTGGCAGCGCTATGACGGCGCGGGAATGCTGTTATAGTTTAAAATATTATTACTTTATTTTCTCTCATTTTGTTGCAATCATTAGTTGTTATTTAATTTATTAGTTGTTGCGTTGTTATTTAATAAGTAAGTCGTCCAATAGCGATTCACGGAAAAAGTTTATTTCTGTTTCCGTGAATCGCATTGGTGAGTACACGTGAGGAACGAGTTATGAACGGCGCGGCGGACCGGCCGATTGCCTGGGTCTGATTTACGATCTCCTATTGGACGACTTTAAACAGTTCCCGGGCGGTTATTATAATAATAAATAAGAAAAATAATGTATCCTTCAACCGTATAATGCTCTGGTCTGGAAGATTTTAGTTTTAGGAGTTTCATTGTCTTCGGTTGACAGCGGACAAATTTTGATAGATGTATGGTTTTACCTTTTTGTAGTTATCAGTGATAAGAGGGATTGGTCCCTGAAGATCTTCATAGGCATGATATAATTTGTTTATTTTGTCACTTCAAACGCTACCATAATTAATTTAAAATCTCAGCCATGTTTCTTATTGCAAATCTAGTTCCTAATGTTTTTGATTTAGTCTCTCTCCAACTTTAATCGTCAGTGCGTTTGTAGGTGGCGACCTAAGGGCTCCCAGTATAATGCGATACGTCTGATAGGCAATTTTTTGAAGACAAAACATTGTGGCCGCAGGCAGGGGCATCATAATCCGTGTTCCAGTCTCGATCGAATAATGGCCTTGTAAAGTGTGCTCAGCATGAGTGGGTCCCCACCCCATTTTGTCGAAGCAATAGATCTTATGAGCTTAATGTCGCCTATACATGTCTTTATTGTTTTGTTAATATGTAGCTTCCAGTTAAGTTTTGCGTCAATGTGAAATCCCAGGTACTTAAAATTTTCTATCTATTGTATTTCTTGTTTTTCATATATCAGTCTCGGACGATCCAAGTTTTGACATTGTTGTGATCTGTCTTTAGTTTTAATTCTTTTTCCTGAAATCAATCTGTGCACCATAGCCGCAAATTTTGTTGGAGTCCACTTCTCTTCAATAATTTTGATTAAGGTCGGAATATGTACCATGTCATAAGCCGTCTTTATATCCATGAAAACTGAAAATAGCGATTTTTTAAGTTTTAGATTTGTTTGAATTTCCGATAAGAGATGGGACGGCATGCTAAACACCCCTACCTTTTCTGAATCCAAATTGGTGTTCATCAAATACATATTTGTTCTCAAACCACCAGTCCAATCTGTCCGCTAGGATGCGTTCAAAAATCTTTCTGATGCATGATAACAGGGAGATTGGCCGGTAGCTGGATGCTTCCTTTGGATTTTTTCCAGGTTTCGGAATAGGGACAACGAGAATCTCACTCCACTCGGCGGGCATCATCTTAGTATCGCTCTATATTTTGTTGTAAATGATTTTATATTCCGTTGGAAGATTTTTTATCACGGTATAGGAAATTTGATCACTTCCTGTAACGGAGTCTTTCTTGTTATGTATGGCTCTTTCTATCTCTATAATTGTTATTGGACCTAGACACCCATTATTTACCCGATTTATTTGTTTGGTATGGCTCTTTCAAAATTAAGTTCATCTGCGGATGGGACATACGCCGGGCATAATATGTTTAAGAATTCTTCATTCCATCCATTTTCCGTTGGTGGTCCTGAGCACGAGTCAAAAACTGCTCTCTTATACATCCTGATGTTTCTCCAGTTGTTACCCATGGGCGTGTCGCGATTCCTCCATTCGACATCCAAAATCCTTTAAAACTAAAAATTCATGATTTATTTTGTAGGGTTTAAAGAAAGATTAACTGACCCAATCGATTTTGTAGAGCCAGCTATTCCGTTAATACCTACTTGTTTATTTGTATTAATGTGTTCATTTGACTGTAAAACTTTTGAAAAAAATATGCTTACCGATGCCCCCGTGTCTATAAGAAAAAATAAATCATTTGCCCTATATCGCATACGCGCATAGTTCATACCATTCATATTTAAAATTACATCTTCATATTTCGTTTTATTCACGAAAAAATCTTTTATCGGATCGTGAATTATTTTCTTCCGATGTCATGTTGTCCGCATAATAAGCACTTTGATTTTGTTACATTTGTCCACGGTTGGACTGAGGAGACGAATAATTATTGTTTCGATAATTAAAATTACCTGAGTGTGTTAAATTTTGATTTTCAAATGGTTTATAATTTTGAAAATTTTGAAAACCTCTGTTTCCCCTGTTGGCATTGCCAGCAAAACCTCTCTTACCTTTCTTACCATCATGTAATGATGGTTGTTGCGTTAAATTCACTAGTTAACTTATCCCATATCACTTTTATTTGTGATTGTGTCTGTGTGCTTGTTCTCTATCTTTTGATACTTGCTAGTAAGCAAGTATCAAAAGTGGTATAAAGTTGGTATAGTAATACCAACCACTATTGCCTCATCAGTGGCTGTAAAATTTGGTGCTCAAGATTTTCATACCGTAAAATAATAAAATAATAATAAATTCATGCTGAATTATATCCATTAGTTAGTACTATTTGTCTTTCTTGCCGTTATGGGGTGGGGGAACATGTTGGCGAATCGGACCGTTTTCTCGACCAAGCAAATATCGTGAGCACGCACTCCAGTAAAGTATATGTATCTCGATGACTATAGCTTTGTTTATTTACTGTCAACTGTCATTGACATTTGACGAAACGATGTTGCGTTTGGTAGACGGCAAACACGCTTTCCGGAGAATCAGGATCGCCAACAACACTTAATTCTTCGGTCACTTGACCGGGGTTCAAAGCGGTATGGTGCAACAGGTCACCCGTTGACAAACCGTCCACGGTGATCGACTAATCAGCTGACCAACTGTTCACAACCGGCCCTCATTAAATTGAAACGCGCCCTTCAATGTATTAACGAGAGCGAGTCTGTAAAGAAAATTGGAATTCGCGAAGATTTCTTTCTAGAAAATAAAATGAAACTTCCTTAAATAATTTCCCAAGGGTGTGTGCGAACTTGGAAAATCAGTTCATAGATGACGCTAATATACTAAAAAAAATAATAAACCGTTACAAATTGAAATGAAAAGTTTTATTTATTTGTATAGTATTTTATTATAGAATCGTTTTCACTTCACAAGTAATGTCTTAAAGTTTAAAATTTATTCAAAAAGGAATTCGTCAACAGATTTTTAAATAAATCTAAAATTAAGAACTTATATTCTAAAGTTTCGAGTTGATGTAACATTACTTATCCTCTTAAACCTACTTTCACACCTATTACTAATCTTACCAATTAAATCCAAAGGTAAAAAGTCTTTTTTACACACTTCAAATTTTGTCGAACAATTATTGCCAGGTCCATTTCTTATTACTTTAACAACACTACTTGGATTTAGGTAATAATTAACTCTTCGTTTTTCCTCGGATTTTTGAGCAGCCCTCAATCGTCTTCGAAGAGTTATGTGTTCTTGACAAATATCCATCACCTTAGCATACGTTACGGCTGTAACCAAAAGAGATTTCGGAAAAAACCTAGAATCATTATTATTAATTCCACGGGAAACTCTAAAAAGAAAGGTATAACTTGGTTCGTGTAGATCGTCTTCTGGAGAAACATATTGATTAACGTAGTATCACGAGAACTGTCACTTACAAAAGAACTGACTAAACTGAACTTTATACAGAATTGGAGGTTATTTATACGTGCGGAATAGTAATTAAGGTCGTAATGAGGTCATTAAAAATCACTTAATCAGGTTAATTCTAACCTAATTAGATTTTAACGAATATTATATGTATGTTTAAAAGATTAACCTCTTTTACTTATATTTATTCTTTCAATTAATTAATGCCCGACTAACACCAACAATATCATACCAGTACATAGTCTTAAATAAAACAGATATCAATTTATTTTATTAAGATTATTTATTTAAAATGCAACTTTAAACATCTTTTTATTTCTTAAAATGTTCCACATTGTGAATAAAAATTACAATTCAGTCAATTTGAGGACTGATGTCAATTCCCTGAGCAATGGTTATTCGTTAATTTTTGAAATTTATAACAAAAATAGTTCTGTCCCGGCGCTGCTAATTTTTCCTTTCAGTTATTCCTGTCCTTAACGTGTAAAGGTGTCCTTCCTTCTGGTTGTGTTTCATTTATATGTTACATACACGTTTATATTAATTCCACTTATTGTTTAAATAATTTGGCTTCACCGGCTTTCTCCGGAATTAAAATCTTGTGACGTTGGTCCTTTAATTGTGCATGTGAATGACATTAATGCGGTCCAGAGATGTACAGGTTGAAAGGAATCCTTGTCTGTTAATTTCCCTACACATTGTGGCGTAGCATAGAGGTCAGTGTAACCGTCCGGCAAACGGGAGACCTGGGTTCGTGTCCCGGCGCTGTTAATTTTTCCTTTCAGTTATTCCTGTCCTTAACGTGTAAAGGTGTCCTTCCTTCTGGTTGTGTTTCATTTATATGTTACATACACGTTTATATTAATTCCACTTATTATTGTAAAAATAGTTCTGATTCCGACCCTCAATCCTCTGATTAAATTCACTTAATCCCTTTGGTTTTTGGTGCTTTTGAGGTAAATTTTTAAATTTACATTTTAGTACCTCCCCCACCCCGACCGGCGAACTTACAATATTTAGACAAATAAATATATGAATCGATGTATTTCTAGTTCCTCCATCTAATTATGCAATAATTTTAAATTTCTCCACTTTAGTTTACGAAGAAAACAAAAAATTAAAAATTAACTTTTTGCAAATTTCAGACTCAACGTCTGAAAAAATGAAAATGTATTACCTCCGTTAATACTGCAAATTCCCGTGTGATCTTTACACCAATAATTTCCTCCAGTGTTTCTTAAATTTGCTCCATCGTTTTTTTTACAAAAGATGCATTAAATTTTTTGTATACAATATCTTGTTGTATGTATGCAGATCCTTAGACGTTGTGCGCATGCACGGAATACATCTACGCGGGTTATTCTAAATGGCGGTAAATGGCAGGTTTACCGATTTTACAAACTTATTAAGTGTGGTAACTAGTTCTCTTTCGCCGATGAAAAAACGAATCCCTAGCTCTACAGCGTTTATGCTATTCATCATTTTTGCAACAGTATTGTAGGAATGGCGTGAACAATAGCTTATATTTGAACCGTGGCTATATATTAAAATCTGTTTTTCAAATAGAAAGTAATATTATTGACTGCAACACGAACATAACATTCTTGTTCACACAACTAATGGAGGTTTATGGATATATTAAAGAACAATATTCGTGCTTGAAATGTCAAGAACATCAAGTATTTCATAAAATTGCAATTTCTATTCCAAATTTAAGTATTGTATGGAATTACAATTATTCAAACCTTGTAGAGTCAATTAATAATAATTATTTACGAACAGAAATATACCCATGTCATAAATGTGGAAATAATTCAACTAGAAATTACCTGTTGGGGGCATATCTGTGGATTGACACTGAGGATGCATACAAAAATTCAAGCTATGCGAAGATCTTAAATATGGATATATAAAGATTCTGCACAAGAATAGAAGACATTCCATAATACGTCAAAGTAAATGAAAAGAATTTAGTTTTGAGTGGCATTATCAAATGTGAGCCCTCAATAATTGAAGGTGGAATAAGCCACTACATTGCCTTATGCCGTAATGCGAATGGGATTTGGACGATGAAAAATGATTTAATTGGAACCTCTTGTAGACTACCAGTAAAAGAGGAAATAATTATCAGTGCAATTTTTTATAATGCAATATAGTTTAAAGTTTATTTCTATTTGTATTATATTATTCATAAAATATTTATTATTCAATTACTGTCATACCCATGTTTATTATTTCTTCTCTTTGTGTTATTTAGTTTACAATTTAGTTTGTTAAATTTATATTACGTTAATAATGATTTTTATACAATACTTGAACATTATTACACTACATACATTCATGGATATAGGAGTATTTATTTTAAAATTTCTAAACGCCGCCGAAATCTAGTGTCGTCGAAGAAATGAAATTTACAATTTCCTGTAAATTACGGAGCGGTAGGTAAATCTAAAAAGTTAACAATTAAATAAGAAGATAACTTCTGGTATTTAAAAACAAATAATTATGTTTATTACACCAACTGTTAATACGGAAATATTTAATGGATTGCATTGCTTTGGATTGCAAAAATATATTTTGTTTGATTTTGTTATAGTACCGTAATTTACACGAAACTGTAAATTTAATTTTTTTGACGACACAAAGAAAAAGTTTATTAAACTAAGATTAGAATTAAAACTAGAACTAACACTAGAAACTTTCGGGTTTAATCTTAGTTTAATTCACACCGGCCGTGAAAGCCTTCGTACTTATAAAAAGTTTATTTTTAGCTTTATTCTAAAACAATAAGAAATAGACCAGTCAAATTTATTAACGGTAACTATTTTTACATTTCATGCCATTTAGAATAACACGCGCAAATGTATTCTGCGCATGCGTACAACGTCCAGGCATCTGCACATAACAAGATATTGTTTACAAAAAATTTAATGCATATTTTGTTAAAATAACGACGGAGGAAATTTAAGAAACACTGGAGGAAATTATTGGTGTAAAGATCACACGGGAATTTGCAGTATTAACGGAGGTATCAACGTGTGACATTTGCAAAAAGTTAATTTTTTATTTTTTGTTTTCTTCGTAAACTAAAGTGGAGAAATTTAAAATTATTGCATAATTAGATGGAGGAAATAGAAATATATCGATTCATATATTTATTTGTCTAAATATTGTAAGTGCGCCGGTCGGGGTGGGGAAGGTCATTTTAGTGTTTTTCACGTTTTCACGCTTCACGTGGAACACGTGTTTCATTTAAAACTTGTTTTTTTCGGTTATTCGTTGACCGATGTTCGACCTTTGTGGTTCTCACATGGACTTAAGATGTGCGTCTTGGCTGATTTCTGATATTTTTCGCTGTTTCAAGTATAATTTGTAAGTTTTTGTAATGTTTAAATTCATTTGTTTAAATTCAAGTCCTGAAGAAGCTTTAATACAAAAGCGAAATATTGGCATATGAAAAAATAATTGTCGTTTCAATAGTTCTCAATCCTATCCTGGAAATAAATTTATTATTCGAGGTAATTAATAAGGCTCTCCGATAAGTGTTGAAGCTGCAACCAAACACACACATACTCGTCTAATGCGCTTATGCGCGCGCCGTTTAGGAACCGGGGAAAAAGCGACGTTTTCCGGGCCCGTGCTCGCATTATCAATCAAGAGAATTCCACACGTAAGAACAATAAAAAAAAATTAAATTAAAATTAAAATTACTCATTTATTTTACTTTATTACATGTCTATTGTGTTCGTTAAAATTATGTGGCTACGAATGCTTTTCGCTTAGAATAATTGACTACTTGTGTATTTCATTTGCGCCAACAATTCTATTGCTCAGCGTTATTGTAACCACGCGCCGATGGCCAAAGTGTAACTTAACACTTCCGATGGCGAAGTGCATTGGACTTTACTTGAACTCGATAATGTAACAAAACTGTTTAATTGGCAACTTATATAATAACAATAATTTATAATTATGTAACTTTGAATATTAAAATATGTCCATCACAGGTTACCCAAAAAACTGGTTACGGCTATTTTTAGTCATTTTCGAAAGTTATTTTTGGTTACTTACGATATTTTAAAAATCTAAATACGTCATTCTTCATCATTTCTCGAAAAGAAAAGCAAAACATATACACTTGAGTTATCATTTCCATCATTTCCAAGAATTTTTCTTTTTAGTTTTATTCTTAACGAATTTAATTTACTTTTTCTTTTTCGTTTCTATAGCGAAATTAACCGCCATCCCTCTGGAATTATTTATTATATTTTTTGTACGATTCTCCACTCACTTGGTTCACTCTCTGTGGAATTTTAGTTTATATTTCTGTTCGATTTTTCGACTTCTCTCTTTCCTTTGGAAGCATTCTATTTTGGTTTTATCATTTCATTTTTTTTCCTCTTTTGAAACTTTTCCATTTGGTTTCAACCATGGCTGACAAACTTGCTAAATTAACTTTAAAACGTACTATTCTTATTATTTAAATTTCTGAAACCTTCACATTCGGAAGTGCCTTAACTACCAATCCTGTTAATCCTATGCAAGATCAAATTTTTACTGAAAGAGCAAGCAATGTCTCCAATATCTACGATAATTTTAAAAAGGTACAATTCAATTATTGGTCTCTGTGATGAAGCCGATTTCAACGCTCAAATTATCAGAATCATCTAGATCAGCAAATGTTCTCTCTCTGGTAAATACAACACCGAAATTGACTAAACTTTAACTGCCTATTTTTGATGGAAATTATAAAAATTGGCACACGTTTTGCGATCAACCAGTCACTTTCTCCTATTGCTAAATATCAATATCTACTCACACCGTTAACTGGAGAAGCATTTAATCTGTTGAAGGGGATAATTATGATATCACCTATAAAACATTAAAAGGGCGTTAACAGAATAAACACCATTTGGCGACGCTTTACATTAACGAAGTCATTAATTTAAAACCTCTGAAGGAGGATTCTGCTAAGGGTTTTCGTTTCCTTATCGAAACATTCCAGGAAAGTGTAGAAGGTTTTTGAACATTGGGCTTTCCCGTCGATCAATCATTTTCTGTTATTTAACTTGTTACTTCAAAAAATTAACTCTTCAATAAAAACCACTTTTGAAGCTGAACATGCTGAATTTGAAATCTCGACAAACAACTGATTGCATTTCTGGAAAAGGACAGTACTTTTGACATCAAATAATAAAACTTTCCAGAGCCGTTCAAAAATGAATATTGGGTCAAAGAACTTTCCAATCATTGGTCCAACAACAATATTGGATTTTATCATCCCGGAGCATCATTTACCGAAATATATGTATCCGATCAGATGTATCCGATGTTTTCGGTTTAAACTCAAATCATATGAACCGTTTATGGCGGATCTTCGTCGTTGTCGACTATCAGAGGTCAAGGCATTTACAACAACCGCTGTGGATTTTGCCGGCCCCATACACCACGTTCAATCGTGGTAGAGGTTCGCCGTCTGTAAAATCTTATATTTGTGTTTTAGTTTGTACCGCCACGAAGGCCATTCATCTAGAGCTAGTTTCAGATCTCACCACGGATTCATTCTGCTCTACAACGATTTATATCGCATCAAGGACGATGCTCTACACTTCTTTCGGACCAAGGGACCAACTTTATAGGGACCAATAACAAATGGTTATTTCATTTTCCAGGAGCTCCACATTTTAATGGCATTGCTAAGAGTAATTGGCGATCAACGGATGGCAACTTATAAAACGAGCCGTACAGAACTTTTGGAATAGATGGAAACAAGAGTACTTATCAACTTTACACCAGAGAGCGAAATGGAATGTATCTACCTCTCCTTCGGAGATTGGTGATATGGTCCTGGTGAAAAATGAGCAACTTCCTCCATTGCATTGGAATCTCGGATGAATTGTAAAATTACACCCTGGATCCGACGACAATGTTAGAGTCGTAACAATTAAGACGAAAGCAGGATATTTGGCAAGGCCAACGGTCAAAATGTGCCCGCTGCCAACCGAAGAAAATGAAACTCCTAAAACTAAAATCTTCCGGACCAGAGCATTATACGGTTGAAGGATACATTATTCTGAATCGATGTTTCTAATAAAAATTTTAGAAATGTTTATAATAACCGCACGGTAACTGTTTAAAGTCGTCCAATAGGAGATCGTAAATCAGACCCAGGCAATCGGCCGGTCCGCCGCGCCGTTCATAACTCGCTTCTCACATGTACTCACCGATGCGATTCACGGAAAGAGAAATAAACTTTTCCCGTGAATAAGTCGTCCAATAGCGATTGGACGACTTATTAAATAACATAACGTTAATACTAATGTTTGCAACAAAATGAATGGAAATAAAGTAATAATATTTTAAACCATAACAGCCTTCCCGCGTCGTCACAGCGCTGCCACAAGATGGCCAACCACGTGCCCAAATAAACCTTGATAAAAATTTGACGATAGAAATAACAGATGACGAAATGACTCTGAATGGATTAAATATTGATTGAGTTAATGATGGAATTAATGTGAATATTACTTAAAGAACTTCAATGTATTAATGAGTCAATTCAATTTGAATGAGCCTGTAAAGAAAATTGGAATTCGCGAAGAAGATTTCAAATTTAAATGAAAAGTTTTATTTATTTTTATAGTATTTTATTTTAGAATCGTTTGCACTTCACAAGTAACATTTTAAAGTTTAAAAATTATTCCAGAAGGAATTCGTCAACAGATTTTTAAATAAATCTAAAATTAAAAACTTATATTCTAAAGTTTCGAGTTGATGTAACATTACTTATAGTCTTAAACCTACTTTCACACCTATTACTAATCTTACCAATTAAATCCAAAGATATCCAAAGATATTCTTGACAAATATCCATCACCTTGGCATATGTTACAGCTGCAACCAAAAGAGATTTCGGATCCAAAAAACCTAGAATCATTATTATTAATTCCACCGGAAACTCTAAAAAGAAAGGTATAACTTGGTTCGTGTAGATCGTCTTCTGGAAAGTCTGGAAAAACATATTGATTAAGGTAGTATCACGAGAACTGCCACTTACAAAAGAACTAGGTAAACTGAACTTTATACAGAATTGGAGGTTATTTATATGCGCGGAATAGTAATTAAGGTCTTAATGAGGCTATTAAAAACTACTTGATCAGGTTAATTCGAACCTAATTAGATTATAATGATAGTATGTTTAAAAGAAAAACCTCTTTTACTTATATTTATTCTTTTAGTATTCATTTCTATCTTCAAAAAATTAGAACCTAACTGAGCCATTTTTATGAATGCAGATGAACGCGCATTCGTGGGGATAATTAGCGACGATTTCATGAGTGAAAACTTGAATGAAAATGAAAATTGAATTTTAAACAACTTTACTTCCTAGTAATTTTTATTAGAATTGACAATTAATTAATGCCCGACTAACACCATCAATATCATACCAGTACATAGTCTTAACTAAAACAGACATCAATTTATTTTATTAGAGATTATTTATTTAAAATTGAACTTTAAACATCTTTTGTTCGAAACAATTTTTGATATATAAGTACGAAGGCTTTCGAGGCCGGTGTGAATTGAACTAAAATTAGAACTAACACTAGAAACTTACGGGTTTTGCCGTGCGTCTTTTAAGAAAAGGTTTGACGTTTCGCATGCCATGTTGCAACCTTCTTCAGAAACTGGTTCGAAGTGAGTTTCTTCAAAAGTTTCTTCGAGTTTTTTGTTTCGAAAATTTTTCAGTTTTTGCCGATAGGGCGAAAACAAAAGACGATAGTTGTTCGGAGTTTTCGGCATTAGCAGTTTCTCGAAAAACGAGATCATAACATGTAAGCAATTTTTTTTCTATCTCTTTTAGTTTCGGAGATAGCCTATGCGGACAACGATTTTGGGATAGCCTGTACGTAACAAACCTATCAACTCAAATAGACAAGAACTGATTGGGAAACTCAGAGCGCGCTTCACCGAAAACTTTAACATCGATATCTTCCTAAACATTTCCAGTAACCATGCGTACATTGTGATGCTTGATCGTCTGGATACAAACTCCCCTCCCGCAACGACCCCGATCAACGGCAACCAAACGATGATGCAAATAACAGAGATCTTACCTACTGAGCCTGGGTACATATAGCAATCATCAGATTCATCGACCACCGAACAGGAGAATGAATACAATAACATCTCATAGAATCATCTTCAAGTAATATATGCTAATATCAACAGCTTCAACAACAAAAACATCTAATCCTTAATTATCTACAACAAAATGACAGTTATGTAGCCCTACTTACAGAAACCAAACTGAAGACAGATCATGCCATTCAATACAAAAACTAGCGCTTCCAAATTACAATAACTAGAGGAGGTGCAATTATGATAATCTTCCATAAATAATACTTATCGTGAATGCCTACACGGCTCTAGCAGTATTTCAGACTTAATAACTTGATCTTGTTTGGCATACCTAAAAAGATTAAGCAGGATCTAAGCTCAATTGCTTCGGAGATTGGGAATGCTATTGTCACTGGTCAAAGCAGATATTGACGGTGTGCATAGATTGCCCATGCGAAATCACTCCGATTCCTTGTGTGCTCCTGTGAAGAATGTAATCATTAAATTCACATCTCGTATTACACGTGATCGATTTTTCACTTGTGCAAAGTCATATCGAAAAAATAATGATAACCCCGCAACTGGCATAAAAATACAAAATCTGACAGATAATTTATTTATTAATGAACACGGTTTTTAATCCAGATCTGTTTAAGAAAGCTAAACAGCTGGGCCGTGAAGACAATTATAAATATATACGGATTAAAAACAGTGATGTTCATGATCGCAAAGATGATAGATCGAAGTTGTTGATTATAAAATTTCCTGCTAATTTGTTAACTTGCAAACTCTAAGTTAAGATCTTTTGTTGATTATCATTTAATTTCTATGGCCTGGTCTTATTACTATTAAAACGTCCGTGGTCTATGTACGAAAACCACTAAGTCCCCTCGCACACCAACGCTACGCGGCTACAACAATACTGTAGTGAACAGAAAAAAAAACGTTTTGTTTTTTATAAAAGAACCTGTTCCTTAGGTTCTTCAGAAATTAGTTTTTTTTTTCAGAAACATTGTTTGTTTTACAATTTAATCCAGGAAGGAAACGAGCATTACTAAGATATCAATAATACTTTAAATTTATTGGTGATGTGCATACAAATTGTGGAACATAAGAATTGTTCGAATATACTGTTCTATTAATACAAAATTTGGGTTTATATACAAATTCTTACATGCTAACGTAACAAATAATCAAGTGTTGAAAGCAATTAATTTAGGTCGCGAACCGTACATTGCGCACGGTGTGCATTACGCAATTTTCGTTGTGTGCGAAGACTTCGGTTAGCAACGTTTGCTGATTTACTAACCCTAATTAAGAAAAATAAAAGGAAAATAAATTTATTAATTGAAAGAAAAATTTCATCTTTAATTGAGATTAAACACATATATTTATATTATTATATACTATAGCTCTTATATTATATATCTTAAATTTACAAATTTATATATCTGGAAGAAAGCTACAAATTTTTGGAAGATGATGATTTCGAAAAACATAAATTCCAGGAAGTAGATCAATGGTGCAATCAATTTCAATAACATACATATACAGGCTGTCCCGTATCTTCCGCATCAGAGCATTATAACTGTTAAACGAACTGTTTTTCGTTTCGGTCGGTCCACTTCGCCGATGATAACTCGTTTCCCACGTGTACTCACCAATAGATTCGACACGGAAAGAGAAATAAACTTTTTCGGTGACTCAAAGTCGTCCACTATTGGATAATAGCGGATAACTTTAAACTGTTCCCGTGCGGTTATTATAAACATTTCGAAAACATTTTATTAGAAAGAGCGCTTCAGAATAATGTTCCTACAACCGTACAATGCTCTGATGCGGAAGATACGGGACAACCTGTATAGCTTTACACAATGGTAAAAACTCATCGCCCTGATCGGATAACATTACAAGGAATATTTTAAGAAGATTGAATGATGAGGTACATATATACATAATAAAAGTCTTTAATAATTGTATCAAGAACAGATATTTTCCTATAGAATGGAAAATGGGAAACAATAATTTGTATTCCTAAAAAAGACAACGACTTACTCTCTCCGAGGGATTACAGACCAATTATTCTATTATCCGTGATCGAAAAAACCTTTGAAATTGTTATAGAGAACAGATTACTGTCTGTGGTCAATTCGTTCATTCCACCATATCAGTTTGGATTTAAATCAAAAATGTCCAATACTCACCACTTTAAAATACTAACGTCAAACTTATTTAAGCAAAACCGGCAGAAGAAAATTCGGTATTACGTTTAGATACCAAGAAGGCATTTGACTCAGTGTGGCATAAAGGTCTTCTATTTAAACAGGCAAGAATGAACGGTTCACCATCCCTAATATAATTAATAAACAGTTTTTTGTCTGATAGAACACTACGAGTAAGAATGAACGCAAAATAGAAATTTTTATACTACATTGCAGCCATTTATAAAAGTCCATATTTATGGACTTTTGTATCAACATTGAAGCATGGCACAACATTTTAATATCAAAATGTTCGCTTTAGAATCGAACGAAGAATGTAGCTACATCTAGATTATCCGTCAATGTATACACATCTGTCATTTCTCCTGTCTCTCCGGATTTTGGACAGGAAATTCAAATATGCGAAGATTGGGGGTATTTATTAGACTGTTCTTATACTCAAAATAAGCACATATTCTCAACATGCTACTTAAAGAATCACACATTAATTGTAAATATATTCAGGGTTTTCTAAATTTATGTACTATTGAAACTAACTTGAGGATATAAAAGCTAATAAACACTTAAGAAGACAATAAGAATACAATAACAGACATAACTATAAGAAACTATTCACAACTACTACACTTAAAAACGACTAAACTGAATATCGGGAGAAACAACAAGAATTAGTTAAGTTAAAATGGAAGAAGCAATGGAATGACCATAAAGAGTGTTCGAAGAAACACCATAAGTCAAGGGAGGAATGTATCGATGATAAAATTAAAATTAACGATCAGAAAAAGATTGTTGATGACAAAATCGGTGATAGATTATGACCATCTCCCCCTATTTTAGATAAATCCGATCACCATGACGAACAGCGAATAATAAACAATGATTTATTAGAACCACCGATGCTTTGTGCCAAAATCGATGAAAAAAATTATGAGAATTTCCAAAATATTAATAGAAATAATAATAAGCGTTGTTTTACCCCAGATTTAAATGACTCTAGTCCGGAAAGCTTTTCGTCAAAAAAAAAGAAATGGTGGGACGCCCAAAAATTCATTACTATCATGGAGTTTATCTACAACATAAACGTTAGTTTATAATGAGGCTAAGAAGGGTTATGCGAGTGGATACCTTTTAGTGGCTAAACAAAGGTTACTTGAAAACAGTACCTTTTCGGATACCCCGCTGAGATTAATCGAGGAATCCAATGAACACAAGAAGGAGAAGAATCAAAAAATAGTGGAGAAATGTAAAATAAGGTCGAAATTGAAAACTGAACCTATGATTAAGTGTTATCGGCAAGATGAATACGATGATGAAATTGAGGATAAGTTTAAGGAAGATAAATTTAAGGAAAATAAACTTATTGAAAATAAATTTAATGAAAATAAACTTAATGAAAATAAGTTTAATGAAGATACGATTAAAGACAAACTGAAACAAGAAAAATTAAAATTGGGTCAAGATAAACTAAGTCAAGAAAATGTTGGTGAAAATCTTCAAAAAAATGTTAAAAATGAAATGAAAGAGATTGACTATCGTTGTCTATTAAAACCGGATGATTTGGATAAAAAGAGAATTTTAACAGCAATGGGAGGGTTATTTTACGCGAGAGAATTAAAAGCGATTGAACCGCCCGACGTTTACTCCATAACTTTGGACGGGGACTTTTTTTATTTTAGATTTTGGAAGTTTATCCAAGAAACGAAGAAGAATTAACGGTCGGAACAAGAGTAGCTGCTTATATTAGTTAAAAATATCGTTGCCTTTATCCCGGAAGTGTGGCAGAACCCGATTCACCTATCTCAAAATTTCTTTCTGCCTATTTCGACGACGGCGATAACGGAAAAATTCCATTGAAAGACATCCGATTACTCCCTTCGGATTATCCCTTCATGGAATATGAGCAAAATTCTTTATCGAGCTTAAGCAGGCGTAAAAGAAGAACGTTAACAACGGAAGATTCGAGCGGAAAGAATTCCACTCCACCAACACCAAATCAAAAATTCAGGATCATTACGAAATCCAGGAGAGTCACCAAGCGGATTCCTCGACGTTTAATAATATTAATGAGGACAAGGATGATAAGGATGACAAGAAAATGAAAAACCAAGAGATTGAAAAGAAAGAGCGAAAACATCGGTTTACTTAGGAAAATTGTCAACACAACAATAGGAAGCATAAGAAACACAGGAAACATCATCATAAAGACGAGAAAAGCGATGAAAAAGATATTGAAATAGTCAAAATTAATATTGACCAATTCGATTTCGATTCGAAGAAATTGATCCGAAAGAGATTAATCAAGAAAAAGATATTAATGCTGTAATTAATAATGAAAATGATTTTACGAGATTGACGATCGTTGGGAATTGAAAGCGATTGAACCGCTCGACGTTTAATAACATTTTTGCATCGTAATCTTCACGAAAAGTCTTCTAAAATGACTCCAAACACGATGGGGTTATCTCAAAAATTCTTCATGTTACTAATTTTTTCTTTTGTACTTTGTTTTTTTTTTCTAAGATAAATTAATCGTGTTTGCATTCATTTTAAAGGATTTTTAATGAAATTTTTTTTTAAATTGTAAATTAAAGTTGACGTTTATAATCGGAATTTGAACTATTTCGTTTAATTTTAAAATAACTTTTTAATACTTAATGGTATGAACTATTATACTTAATAAATATGACATCCTCACAAAATTTGCATTAAAAGGAGTACAAATACGCCATATTTAGTTTAAACAATAAAGTTTTGAGTAACTCCGGTTATCAACGTCAAATTTTATTTTTCCATTTTTTTAATCCTCATTAAAAATACTGTTCTAATTGCAAAACGTCACATATCCTTCAAATCGTTCGGACATCGTTCTCATCTTGGTGATTCGATTCAAATAATACACCCTGAAATGAATTTAATTAAACTAATTACATTAAATAATTAAAATAAATTAATTCTTACGGGAATTTGAAACTTAATATCGTATTCGGTTGCTTCTTCTGGGTGATAATGCGATCGAACATGGCAATTCACATTGCCTAAAATCTCCCAAAGTTCTTCCATGATTCCAATATAGGCTCGATCTGAACTTGCGGTCGAAAGGAAAAGCTGAAATCGACGAAAAAATAGTTAATTAATTAATTTAAACTAAAACTAGAACTAACACTAGACCTAGAGCTAGAATCTTTCGGGTGAAGCCGTGCGTTTTTCGAAAAAATATTTTCAGAAAACAAATTCGAAGTGACACTTCGAACTTGTTTCTGAAGAAGGTTGCAACATGGCATCCGAAACGTCAAACATTTTTTCAAAAAACGCACGGCTTAACCCGAAAGTTTCTAGTTCTAGTGTTAGTTCTAGTGATAGTGTTAGTTCTAGTTTTAGTTTAATTAACACCCGCCGTGAAAGCCGTGAAGTACTTATAATTAATTAAATTATTTTTATTTTTAATTGTTTAAGCTAGTCTATTTAGAAATACCTGCTGCTTTCATCCAAAGTATCCTCGATATTCTCAATGGTAATTTCATCTTCGGGATTTGCAACCACATCATCTTCTAATTCTACATTAAAATCATTTTCATCATTAATATCTCTTTCTTGATTAATTTCTTTCGAATCAATTTTTTCGAAAGTTTTCTTCGTATCGAAATCGATTTCTTCATTAGTAATTTTGAGTACTTCAATTTTTTTTTCATCGCTTTTCTCGTCTTTATGAAGATGTTTCTTGTGCTTCCTATTTTTGTGTTGACAATTTTCCTCGGTACACCGATGTTTTCGCTCCTTCTTGTCAATCTCTTGGGTTTCCATTTCCTTTTTATCCTTGTCATCAGTAATATTAGTAAACGTCGAGGAAATCTGTTTGGTGACTCACCTGGATTTCGAAATGATCCTGAATTTTTGATTCGGTGTTGGTGGAGTCGAATTTTTTCCGCGATATTTCTCGATAAAGAATTTGGGTCATATTCCATGAAGGGATAATCCGAAGGGAGTAATCGGATGTCTTTCAATGGAATTTTTCCGTTATCGCCGTCGTCGCAATAAACACAAAGAAATTTTGAGATAGGTGAATCCGGTTCTGCCACATTTCCGGGATAAAGGCAACGATATTTTTGACTCCTATAAGCAGCTACTCTTGTTCCGACCGTTAATTCTTTTTCGTTTCTTGGATAAACTTCCAAAATCTAAAATAAAAAAAGTCTCCGACCAAAGTTATGGAGTAAACGTCGGGCGGTTCAATCGCTTTTAATTCTCCCGCGTGAAATAACCCTCCCATTGCTGTTAAAACTCTCTTTTTATCCAAATCATCCGGTTTTAATAGACAACGATAGTCAATCTCTTTCATTTCATTTTTAACATTTTTTTGAAGATTTGCTCCAACATTTTCTTGACTTAGTTTATGTTGACCCAATTTTAATTTTTCTTGTTTCAATTTGTCTTTAAACTTATCTTCATTAAACTTATTTTCCTTAAGTTTATGTTCATTAAATTTATTTTCAATAAGTTTATTTTCCTTAAATTTATCTTCCATAAACTTATCCTCAATTTTATCATCGTCATCATCTTGCCGATAACACTTAATCATAGGTTCAGTTATCAATTTCGTCCTTATTTTACATTTCTCCACTATTTTTTGATTCCATTCCTTCTTGTGTTCATTGGATTCCTCGATTAATCTCAGCGGGGTATCCGAAAACGTACTGTTTTCAAGTAAACTTTGTTTAGCCACTAAAAGGTATCCACTCGCATAACCCTTCTTAGCCTCATTAGAAACTACCGTTTATGTTGTAGATAAACTCCATGATAGCAATGAATTTTTGGGCGTCCTACCTTTTCTTTTTTTTTTTGACGAAAAGCTTTCCGGACTAGAGTCATTTAAATCTGGGGTAAAACAACGCTTATTATTATTTCTATTAATATTTTGGAAATTCTCATAATTTTTTTCATCGATTTTGGCACAAAGCATCGGTAGTTCTAATAAATCATTGTTTATTATTCGCTGTTCGTCATGGTGATCGAATTTATCTAAAATAGGGGGAGATGGTCATAATCTATCACCGATTTTGTCATCAACAATCTTTTTCTGATCGTTAATTTTAATTTTATTATCGATACATTTTTCCCTTGTCTTATGGTGTTTCTTCGAACACTCTTTATGATTATTCGACTGCTTCTTCCATTTTAACTTAATTAATTCTTGTTGTTTCTCCCGATATTCAGTTTAGTCGTTTTTAAGTGTATTAGTTGTGAATAGTTTCTTATAGTTATGTCTGTTATTGTATTCTTATTGTCTTCTTAAGTGTTTATTAGCTTTTATACCCTCAAGTAAGTTTCAATAGTATATAAATTTAGAAAAGCCTGAATATATTTACAGATAATGTGTGATTCTTTAAGCAGCATGCTGAGAATATGTGCTTATTTTGAGTATAAGAACAGTTTAATAAATACCCCCAATCTTCGCATATTTGAATTTCCTGTCCAAAATCAGGAGAGACAGGAGAAGTGCAAGATGTATATATTGACGGATAATCTAGATGTAGCTACATTCTTCGTACAATTCTAAAGGTAACATTTTGATATTAAAATGTTGTGCCATGCTTCATACGTCTACACGAGGTAGTCAAAGTTGATACAAAACTCCATAAATAATAATTAATTTTCAATATCGGTTGGTAGAAATGGCTGCAGTGTAGGATAAAAAGAATTTTTAAAACTAGTTTGTTCATTGACGTCATCTTCTTTAGCTTCATCATCGAAGTCATTCTGTACAAAGAAATATTATTGCTTACTTGTTATACACACCACTAATACAATATAATATTAATTTTGTTACAATAATACTTAACGTGTAGTATTACGGTTTGACTATCGCGACATCTGTATGTAAAAGTAAGAATAATTGATGTGAAGTTGGTTACCTATAATAACCGGATGTTGTATAAGATCTATGCAGATCTATGATGTCTGACAATGATGACGGAGAGTTTTTTATAAATATATTGTGGAGTTAAATTAAAACTTACTGCGTTTTACTACTAGCAAAGTTCAATAGGTTATGGGCCCAGGTCTCCCAGGTAGCGAAGACAGTGGTGTTTGTAAAAAAGAAGAACGTAAAAAGTAATAAAAAGAAAAGAAATTGACACAAGATGTCGACTACAGGAACTGGAAGCCATTTTCCGTTATTAGCGGACGGTAATTTTTCGAATTGGTTGTTTCGTGTAAATTGTTTATTGGATGAAAAAGGATGTCGAGACGTAACATTAAATACAAAAACGGAGTCAGAACTAAATGCGATGGACAGCAAAGCTCGAGAACAACATAACCTAGAAAATGCAAAGGCTAAGTCTATAATTGTGCAATGCATTTCTGATCGACACATTGAGTACGTAAAAGATTCTAAAACTGCATGTGAAATGATTAAATCTTTAAAGAATATCTTCGAAAGAAAAAGTACATTATCAAAACTGTACATACGGAGACAGCTGTTGTCCTTAAAGTATGATGGTGATAGTTTACAGGATCATTTTATTAAATTTGACAGTTTAATAAGAGACTTGGAGTCGACTGGTATAAAACTTGAAGAAGACGATAAGGTATGTCATTTACTTTTAACCGTATCAGAAAAGTATGAAACCGTTATAACAGTATTAGAAACGACAACAGTAGAGTTCGTTAAAAGTAAATTACTGGATGCAGAATTAAAATTTAAAAATCAACAGGATGAAAAGAAAAGTGAAGAGGCTTAATTCGTTTCAAAAGAGAAACCAAGATGTTATAACTGTGGCAGTCAAGATCATTTCATCGCAAAATGTCCCAAACCAAGAAAGAATTATCGAGGAAGATTTCGTGGAAGAGGAAGAGGAGGATTTGGTCGAGGAAGAGGCTTAGCAAATTCAAGCAGTATTGCACAAAGCGAAATAGAAGGTGAAGTTATGTTCGTAGCAATGGTGGGTTCAACGGTCAAAAACGAAGCAGAACAAGAAGATTTTATTTTGGATTCCGGAGCTACTCAACACTTAGTGAGCGAAAATTTAAAAAGGTATATGTTTAACATTGTTGAAATTCCACCGATAAATATAAAAATAGCCAATGGAAGTGAAATGATAACAAAAGAAAAAGGTTATTTAAAAGTAAAGACGGGGCCAGAAAATGGGAATATAATAATTAATATGGAAGCATTGATTGTTAAGGGATTGTTTCATAACCTCTTATCAGTAAGAAAAATAAATAAAGCTGGAATAAAAGTAGTATTTGAAGGAGAAGAAGCAAAATTGAATGTTGGTAAAAAGGTAATTAAATTTAAATTGAAAAATGGACTTTTTATTGGTGAATTTTTAATTGGAAATGACAGCTGGAAAAAAGATAAAGCTTTAGTTTCTGAGAGTTTCTTTAGTTTTCTTTGTGGCATCGACGGTTTGGTCATATAAATAGAAGAGGACTCAATTTATTGGAATTACCATACAGCGAAAACGTATGTGGGACCTGCAAGGAAGGGAAAGCTACGCGGTTACCATTTAAAGAGACAGGAAAGCCACGTTCAAGAAGAATACTAGAATTGATTTATACGGATGTGTGGGGACCAACAAATATCCCATCGCACAATGATGAAAGGTATTATATAACATTAATAGACGATTATTCACACTTTTGCAAAGTTTACCTAATGAAAAATAAGTCGGAGGTCGAAAATATAATAATAAGATTCATAAAAGAGATGGAAAGTCAAAACATAAAAATATCGAAACTACGAAGTGATAACGGAAAGGAATATGTAACAAAGAAATTAAAAACGTTCTGTAAGGAGCATGGAATCAAACAGGAAGTTACCTGTACATATACTCCACAACAAAATTCTGTAGCTGAGAGAATGAATCGAACTATTCTAGACAAAGCAAGATGTATGTTTGTTGATACGAATTTACCAAAATATTTGTGGGGTGAAGCTATACGATGTGCTGTTTACCAAATAAACAGGTCACCTACAAAAGCGTTGTCAGGGAATACGCCAGCAATGATCTATCTTGAAAAATTGGATATCGACAAACTAAAGGTGTTTGGAGCAAAAGCGTGGATGCTTAGATTACCAAGACAAGATAAGTTGGAAGCAAGAGAAATTGAAATGAGAATGATAGGGTACTCTGGAGCAGGGTATCGGCTTTGGAACCCAAAAACAGGAGAAATTACTATTTCAAGAGATGTTACCTTTGATGAAAACGATTATAAATATACAGAAAAAGAAGATAAACAACCAGATGTCAGAAATATAATCAACGATGATGAAGGGATGCATGAGAAAAGTGAAGTACAGGAAATAGAAAGAGATGAAATTCAGAATGAAACTGACAATCAAAGGGAAATACAAGAAATAAGAGTAAAGAGAAGAATAAAGATACCAGAAAAATATGAAGATTATGAATTATACACAGCATACTGTATGACAACTTTATCGGAAGACCCGATATCGTATACAGAAGCAACGCAACACAAAGACTGGAAAGAAGCTATAAAAAACGAGTTAAATTCTTTGAAGAAGTTTGACACATATGAAGTAGTAAAGAAACCGAACAACAAAACAGCAATAGAAACAAAATGGGTATTTAAAACAAAAAATGATGGAATTAAGAAAGCGAGACTTGTTGCTAAAGGTTTTCAAGAAAACTATAAAGATAATGTATATGCACCAGTGGCAAAAATGTCTACAGTAAGAATGTTGTTATCACATGCTTTGCATTATGGATACAAAATACATCAGTTGGACATTCCAAGTGTATTTTTGAATGGTCATTTAAATTCCGAAGTTTATTTAAAAATTCCCGAAGGATCCAAAATCGACAACGAAGATAATTATGCATGGAAATTAAACAAAGCTATTTATGGTCTACGAGAGTCACCAAAACGCATTTAATAAATTTACTGAGAAAAATAATTTAAAACGATCTGGATATGACGTTTGCTTATACTATGATATTAAAGTTTGGTTAATAGTATTTGTAGATGACATTATTATAAGTGGAGAAGATAAATATGTTGACGAAATAGTTAAAAATTTGAAAAAGGAGTTTAATGCAAAATACTTAGGAGAAGTAAAAATATTTTTGGGATCGGACATCGCAGTAAGAGAGGGTACAATTAGAATATCACAAGAGAAATTGATTGACAAAATTGTAAAGAAATTCAATTTGGAAGACTGTAAAACTTCGAAAACGCCTATGGAAGTAGGATATCAGACAAACAAAAATGATGAATTAATAAATGTTCCATACAGGGAGTTGGTTGGATGTCTAAATTACTTAGCAGGAATATCAAGACCTGACATATCATATGCTACATCCTATCTAGGAAGATTTTTGGATAAACCTACTACAAGCACATGGAAAGCGGCAAAAAGAGTTCTAAAATATGTCAAAACTACTAAAAATTTATGTTTAAACTTTAGGAAACATGAAAGGAACGACAACATTGAGGCATACTCCGATTCAGATTGGGGAAGTGACCAGACTGACAGAAAAAGTGTTAGCGGGATGACAATTTATTATCATGGAAATTTAGTTTCTTGGGCATCGAAGAAGCAGCAAACTGTTGCTTTGTCAACGGCGGAGTCTGAATACGTTGCGGCCACAATGTGTTGTACTGAGATAATATATTTGAGTGGACTAGCTAAGGACCTTGGAAACAATAACTGTAAACCAGTGTTATATGTGGACAATCAAAGTGCAGTGGCTATGATCAAAAATTATGAAAACACTAGAAGATCAAAACACATAGATATTAAATTACATTTTATTAAGGACGTTATCGCTAATAATCAAGTAAATGTTAAATATATATCGACAGATAAAAACATTGCAGATGTTTTAACAAAATCACTTTGTTTTGAAAAGTTTAATAATTTTTGTTTAAAGTTAAATTTAGAATAAGCAAATCAAAATTTGTTTGTAATTTAGATTTGAGATGTATGTAAAAGTAAGAATAAGTGGTGTGAAGTTGGTTACGTATAATAACCGGATGTTGTATAAGATCTAAGATGTCTGACAATGACGACGGAGAGTTTTTTATAAATATATTGTGGAGTTAAAATAAAACCTACTGCGTTTTACTACTAGCAAAGTTCAATATGTAGGGAACTAGAAAGAGGACCGGAATCTGCATTAGAGAGAGATCGTCCTAAAAAGTAGTTAGGAAAAAGAACAAAGACACTTGCTAATAGACGTAATTAGGTAATAGATAAGAAACTAGTGTTTTATTGGGATATACATCAAATTTGGCGACGAAGATAAAGAAAAACAAAAGAAAGAAGGTAAAAATAGAAAAAAATGACAGGCTTTGTGAGCACTATGATGTAAATCATGTTGAGACTTATGTTAAACGGCTGGAGCTATTATTAAAAAGCAATGGAGTCGATAAAGACGAGGATAAGGTTAGTTATTTGATAACCTTAGGTAACGCCGGCGTAACCCCGAGAGAAAAGTTATGACGTTTTAATTAAGGCACTACAAAATCATTTGGCACCTTTATTGCTGCAAGATTCAAATTCAACAACGCTAAACAAGAATCTGACGAGTGCCTGCAAAGTTTTATTGTCCGTCTAAACAAAATGTCTGAAAGGTGCAATTTTAAAGTTTATTTCAACGAAGCACTACGTGATCGATTTATTTGTGGATTGATGACGAGAAGATTCAGGCTGATCTGTTGACTGTAAGCGGTACACTAACGTTTGATGAAGCTTGTAAACGTACTACTGCTATCTCAAAAATTCAAACCAAATTTAAGAATACCACGAGAAGTAAATCAATGGGTCAATGGTCTTTTACTAAATCAATAACCCTTGTTGGGTAGAAATAGATTGAATATTATAATTCCTAACTGAAAAAACACTTTTTTACATCATTTCAAGTTTTCAGTTGTCTAAGAAATTTAGTTTACTATTGTTCTCAACTTCTATGGTGAATTTTATATTTTTGTGTAGTAAAGTATTGATGTAAGAATGAAAATCTTAAATTAAATTCAAACCGTTGTCATTCCAAACTACTAATATGTCATCGACATATCTGCGCCATAAAATAATGTTATTATTAACGGTGTTACTAAAGAGAGACCGCTCAAGGGAGATCCCATGGGAAGACCTTCGTTAAACTGGCAAAAATTTTGTTCAGTGTAAATCTTTAATAGTTTATAAACATGTTCGATCTCGCTTGAATTAATTTTATCTGTAAGTATAGTTTTAGCTATCTGTAAAGTTTCTTCAATGTGGATGATGGAAAGATTAGTAATATCAAATGATAATAAAGAATAATTTTTAGGCAATGATAAATTTTGTAAATTATTGATAGTGTAATGTGCTTTAAAATTAATTACTTGTTTAAAAAATTGAATTAAAAATTTTGATAAGTTACATGTACTAGAACCGATAGACGAGATTATAGATCTAATTGGATAGTTATTTCAATAAGGAATAAACTAGAGGAATTTTTGGATTCATTGGTAGGAAATTGAAAATGTTGACATTATTTTCTTTAAGAAAATCTTGTGCCTTTGTTATTTTTTTACTTTAGTTTTAACTTTAGTATGAAAAGTTGAATTAGGATTCCCTTTGATTTCTATAACCTTGTTTTCGTTAAAAAATCTTAAAGTTTTCTCAATATACAGAGGTTATTGGTAACAATGAGTGAATTAGTTTTAATTTTTTGCTTAATCTTGCGTGAAATCTTGTTTTCATCTAGGCTGAGGTGTTAAATCATGAAATACTTTGCCTACAAATTCCGGAGGTGGTGTATTTCGTTCCAGAAACGTAATCTTTAAAGTTTTTATGGACTTCCAGATTTCTGCTGCAGGAGTAGTCTGATTGAGATTTTCACAGTATCGTCGCCAACCGCACCCCTTCTTTAGTTTTAAGACTTTTTTAGAGTACGCCATGCTTTCTTTATACTTCAAATAACCTTCCAACGTTCGGTTTGCCTTGTATTCATTTAGAAGAACTCTTCTCTGATCAACTAGTCTTTGGCAGTCTTTATCCCACCAAGGAGCAGGAGGCCTACAATTTTTGATTTTGAATGACTTTCTCTTAGAAAACACTTTGTCCGAGGCAGAGTGTATACATTCAATGACAAAATCAATTTTTTGTTCCACGTCATTCGGACAAGAGAAGTCTCTTAGCGTTTGCTTAATATGTTTTGAGTAATCCGGAAATTTATTTGTGTCAATTTTCCATTTTCTTGATGGCTGTATAACTGAATTCCTATCGTAGTTGAGTAAAAGCGTCATCATTATAGGAAAATGGTCAGATGTATAGAAGTCGTTTAAAACTTCCCATGTGATTCTAGGAGCGATCGGGGATGATACCAAAGTTAAATCGACTGCAGATAGTCCTTGCCCAGGATAAGTTAAACGTGTTGGTGATCCATCATTCAAGTAAACAAGGCCCACTTCATCGATAGCTTTTACCAAAACATATCCCGCGTTATCATTTTTGTGTGAACCAAAGCATTGTTGATGAGCATTGAAATCCCCACCAACAATGCAAAGAAACAGCACCTCAGACAGTACTCGTAGATAATCTTCTAAGGATATCCGGCAGTCTCTAGTTCGATAAATTGACACAACTGATATATTCGACTGCATTAATGTAATTCCGCAAACGTCTAGTTGTTTTATTTGCGTACTAAATGATAATATTTTATATTGTAGACCTTTTTTAACAAAGATTGCAACCGCGCCGTAACCATCGTTTCTATCTTTCCGTATGATGTCAAAATGTCTATTCGTAACACTACTGCCATCTCTATACCAAATTTCTGAAAACATTGCAATGTCAGTAGAACATTTGTTACGGATATTATCCCTTTTGTGTTTTTGTCTTAAAAAAAAAGAGAGAAACGTAAGGTAATTGATATTATTTTTTTTTTTGATCTATGATATATCTTTTCAGCAGTATCCTCAAAAATGGCGATTCTTATTTTATAAAAATAAAACCGTTCCTCAACTTTCCCCATTCAACCATAGGTGGAAATTTTACAAAATTTTAATTACTTTTATAATAATTTTAAACGTTCAATATTGCTCAAAATTTTATTCAAGATTTTAGTAACAATTATAAATTTCCATTTTATATAAATATTAAGTATAACTTTTGTTAAAATTTGTTTTGAAACACGCAGTCCAAGAAATGACGTTAAGACCAAGTTTTTATTAGCAAGGGTATATAAGAAAACCCGGATATGCTTTCATAACATTCTGAATTTTTCGTCAACGTGATAGTTTCGATTGTGACAGAATAATTTGTTGTTTTCGACATCATTAAAAAATTTTATAATAAATTTTGAGTTGTGAAGACAAAACGCAAGTTAGCGGATTAATTCACAATACGACATTTTCTTTTGATAATAGTAATTATCATTTACGGAGTTTTCCGGAATTTTTTATCACGAAATAAAAATTTATTCGACGTAAAGCCTCGTGGAAATTGAGGTAAGATTTTGTCATTCTTGTTAAATAAAATCATTCATTATTTTTTTTTTGCTGAAACTTAATATTAACGCATAGAATTTCCATTTTTCAATATAGGCTTTTTTTTTGTTCCACCATTTTCTCTGAGAGCAAATTATCATCCTCAAATTTAATCCACCGCCATCCAGAGGAATTAAAAGCTGACGATTCTGAGATCCTTCAATTTGAAGACGATACCATTAAGGTCAGGTCGATTCTACGTATTTTTTTTATTATTTCGGTTGCTTCACAACCTATATATATTTATATTTTTTGTTGTTGTAAAGAAGTTCTGTTTTATTGAAAGACAACATCTATTATTTTTTTTTTACTTTTCAATCTTACTCGTACAACTCAAGCTTGCGTTAGAGAAGGTTATTAGTAAGTTTATTTTTTTTATACAATACAAACACTCTTCGTCTAATCAGTATATAATATTACTAATAGAGTTATAAAGAAAGAACTTTATGTAACATTTTTTTTTGTTTTCCTTATACCGCCCTGAGAGCGTAGCACATTCCAATAATAAGAAGTCGATATTGTCTCTTTTTGCTACAGCAGATTGACAATTCCATTGTAGAATCTTGAGATTTGAATTTTTACCACCGGTCATTCATTTTTGTTTGTTTTGTTTTTAATTAAATAAAGTAAGTAAAAGTTTTTATAAAACAATCCCAGCAAACACTTAGAATTCAGATGTGTCTGTTGAATATTCTTCCTGGGAAGTGCTAAGATACACATCACCTTGTGAAAAGGCTTTATTTTTTTTGCCAACCGTTTCATTCTTCCCTTTAATGTATTGCTTTTAACTATTCTAATAGCAGAGAGAAATAAATCTTTATTACAGCTATCGACCTAATAGTCTTTCGAAGAAATTTTAGAAATTTTTAGAAATTTTGGAATAATTAAAGAATAGCCTGTCCCTCTTAAAAATCGATGATTTTTTTTAATTGGTAGGAAATGACTCAAAAGATGTGTTAATGATAAAAAAAAGTGTGCAAAAGTGCAGTACTTACCGAAAAATCACTTTAAAGTTGCGATTGGACGTTTCTTTTTGGAAGTTAAAAGCAATGTTAAATATGCATTTTCCTATTAAATCCTAACCTGAAATTGTTTAATTTATACCGACGCACAAAATAAAAAGTTATTTTCACTAAACTTATTGAGATTACAACATATTTTCGGATGAAAACCTTATTTCTTAGGCTATCAACGCATAACGACAATTACCTGTCGTTAGATAGAACTGTTTCTACCAAATGTGTGTTAATAGTCTTTGTGTTAATAGATTGTGTATCAGTTGATCTGTCAAACGACTGAAATATCTTTATGTTGTAAATATAAATGATAAATAAGTATAGTAGCTTATTTAATAGTAGTTTACTTAAATTAAAATAGTTATTAAAAAAGACATGTGTATACATGGTTACAAAATAAAAATAAATAAATAACCCGTGTGACGATAGCACCAAACCTTCCAACAACAAACTTTTATCCGTAATTTCCTATCTATTTTATGAGCTGATACCTTTCTTATTATTAGAGATAGCGGAAAACTAAATGCACCATTTGAAAGCTTGATTCTTTCTCTATGAAATCGTCGATCCTCGTTTGCCGATATGTTGATATTAAGATCAATAAAAGATGAAGAACACCGTTCTGTACGTAAAATAGCTTAATATTACCAAACTTCAAGCCCTTGTGCAATTGTTATCAAGCCGAATTTTAAAAAACTGTGTTCACAATCAGAAAGAACGCTCCTTCAAATATCTTAATCCGGGTTTTTGTCGGTCAATATCTATTAGCATCATGGTTAAATCACCTTTAATATACATCTCTATATACAGAAACGTTTAATTACTCTACCTCTAAACAACTTTCTTATTTGATATGAGGAAAACTATAGAAGTATATCTTGAAGTTATAGACTTGCACAAAGACGTTTTTGTTAAAAAATTACCAAATTCACACGTTTTAGCTACTTTTAAACATTGTTGGGATCAATAACTTTCTTATATCACCAGGAAAAAACTGTATAACCAAGCAGCGATCGCCGCCTGTTATACACCATTAGAAAGAGCAGAAAATTGTAGATAGGATAGATCTATACTTCTATAGTTTTCTCCCTATCAAATAAGAAAGTTGTTTAAAGGAATAGTAATTAAGCGTGTTTGCGTGTAGGGATGTATATTAAAGGCGATTTAAGCATAACGCCGATAGATATTTATCAACGAAAACCCGAATTAAGATATTTTAAAGAGCGCTCTTTCTGAATGTGATAATAGTTTTTTAAAATTCGGTTTGATAACAATTGCACAAAGTCTTGAAGTTTGGTAATTTTAAGCTATTTAATCTAAGTACAGAGCCGCCCCTTTGTAGTTTAAGTACAGATTGATCTTAGTATTACTTGTCGACAGACAAAGACCGGGTTTAGATAGAGAAAGAATCAAACTTTTAAATGGTGCATTTAGTTTTTCGCTATATCTAATAATAAGAAATATATCAGCTAAGAAAGTAGATAGAAAATTACGGATACAAGTTTGTTGCTGGAAAGTTTGTTGCTATCTAATACGAAAATGCATATTTAACATTGCTTTTAGCTTCCAAAAAGAAACGTCAAATCGCAACTTTAAAGTGATTTTTCGGTAAGTACTGCACTTTTGCGCACTTTTTTTTTATCATTAACGCATCTTTTGAGTCATTTCCTACCGATTAAAAAAAAAACATCGATTTTTAAGAGGCACTGCTAATCTCAATATATGCCGAAATTTTTAAGATAATAGGCTGGTTTTATTTTACCTTTCTACCTATAGAATAGTTATTTAAGATATAAGTGTTAAAAGTAAGATTTTATTTTGTGTGTGGAGATGATTGAAAAACGCGTGTTATGTGCTCTTTGAATGATTTTAATTTATTTTTGAGTAACGTAATTAAATCCAGTAATGTATATTGGGTTACTCGCTTCTTATTAACCTTTTAAAAATCGCGCCAGTAATTGGCTTCCGCGCATCATCACTTTCTGCGCGTAAGCATACCTTACATTGATCTACCTTGGACACAAGGTTTATATACATAGGTTCCTATACTGCAATACTTTGATTTTAGTTTTGTTGGTGAGACGTATGAGCAGGAGTGTTTCGTGACGTAAGGGGCGGCGGATTGCGCGCGCAACCTCAAGGTCATGTTTAGTGAGAGCTGAAGTGTCTTCTCCGGTATAACATAAATCAATTACTACTGTAGTTTCACTCAATTATTTTGTGATAAGTGAATTTATATCAAAAATTAAGTTGAATTATTTTCCGTTTTTCTACCGCAGTTAATTATATACCACACTAAATATATTAAAGTAATTCAAATTCGTTATTTTAAAAATTTGAATATTTCCCGGTATTATTTTCCGCCAATTACGTAATGCGCAGTATGGTCACAGAATAACCAGATGTGACACTGACGTCGATTCTTTTGATGTTGACAGCATCTCGTTTTATGACCTCGATTTAAAATCCGCCATCATATCGCGGGGATCCGTAGGCGCGATGAACGCACAATGAATGAGAGAGACAACTTAATTTACCACCAATAGCAGCCATACCTTGCTTCCTCACAATAATATGACGTCAGATTTGGTGGGATACCGCCAGTGTCACTTCTGGTTATTCTGTGGTATGGTACGCAACCATACCACAGAATAATAATAAACCTAGACAACCTCTTATATACAAACATTGCCTTGAAACGGATGTAACTATGTTGTTTTAGAGGACGTCCAAAATGGCGCTACAGCACGCTACACAGGGTCCTCAAATTTACAAATCAATAAAAATCACCAAATTCAATAAAAATGCACAAAAGAAAAAGGAAACAACTAAAAGATCGAGCCCTGAAAATAATGTTTAGTAGAATATTTTTACCTTAAGTTAAACGTGTAGCCGTGTTGATTAAAACGGAACCAGGAACGCCAATAACAATTGACCAGATTAGTTTAGATCTTCTTGTCGATTTGTTCTACGACAAGAAGATCTCCAAAACCAATTAATGAGATTCTTCAATAAAAATCTTCTACAGCCATGCGGTTAAGTTTTACTAAAAATTACACCAGTGTACTACACCAAGGATCGATAACGAAAGAGGAAGAGGAAACGCGGTACGGATTAATGATATCCGCATCCCCACCCCTAACATTAATAGATCTCACAAATATCGATAAATTCACCAACGAAACTCATGTTACATAGAGTTAATTCTACTTTTAGTTAAACAAAAATATACAATCATCTTGCGCTGAATAACAATTAAAACTAAACCAAGTCTTAATATTAATTCTTCTCTATAATTATCTTTCAACTAACATTTCCCGCCGTTCGATATTATTAATCTTTCTACATAAAGATGGCACCTCTGCTGTTAGAAATCTGAAATAGAGATGCGCATTAGCAGAGAGAATTTGATACGCAACATTACGCGAGCGTAAGAAAACCTGGAGCCGCTTCCAGCTCCAGAGAGCTCCCAGTTATTGTGAATATCATCTTTAACATCAAACGGTGTCATGTAAATCAAACCACGTCTGGAGATGAACTGAACTTTTATTATTTTTAAAACCTGTTTTATATAATAAACTTAAACTTACATTTAAATATAACATCTACCTTTCTTTATTTTACTTTTCGTACTGTAAACTAATTACTAACTATCTTGAAACTAACTATTTAAACTAATTTTAAAAGAAAACTTTATTAAATGATAATAAAATAAAAACTAGAAACTATTCTGCAGTATATCTATTCGGCGGTCGAATAGTTCTGCCAAAACTTGATGTTTTTTCATTATCTACAACTACGGGTTTTAACGTATCATTAATAGTATTTTCACATGTATTATCGTATACAAATTTATTAATTCGTAAATTATTAAATTGGTAATCTATGGTTTTTGAGCTTTTATCGGGTTTCAAATAAATCATATTGCGAATAATACATCGTCTATCTTATTTTTTTATTTTATAGAACGTGGCCCAATTCTCTTAATTATTATGCCAGGTTGCCAGATATCTTTTGTTTAAATTGATATCTTATCAAACTACCTGTCTTAAAATGATTACGCAACTTTACAATCATAGTAACTTTTAATTTTGTTTTGATGATTAAAAAAATTTGATTTAAATTCTTTTTTGTTGATCAATTTTGGGTTTAATAAATTTGTCTTTAGCATACATTCCGTAAATGGGTGTGTTTCGATAGGCTAATAATGACATATACAGGGTGTATCTGAATGACTGCAACAAACTTCAAGGGGTGATTCTTTAGTGAATTTTAAGGGTACTTTGATATATGAACCATGAGCGACTTCGGCTCCCCTAAGGAGCTACACCCCTCCAAAAATGGCGGAAAATTTTGGTTTAATTTTTTTTTCTCAAAAACCATAAACGCTAGGAAAATGAAATTTGGGGAATATGTTTAACTCATAATAGGGCACGTTTTGACCCTATTTGTACTTTCAACCTACCCTTCTAAACTACTAAACGTAACCACCCCCGTTCAATTTATGCCTTGATTTTTTTTATGAAGATGATAAATACATTGGAAAAATTTCAGTTAGATAGATAAAACTATTCTAAAACATTTTTGTCTCTCTGATGTTCTTCTAAAATTTAATAATTTCTGAGAAAAAAAAAATTAAGCAAACACTAACTGTTAAGCTGTAGGGTTGTTAATCGAAAGTTGGAATGAATTTTTAATGAAAAAATCTTAGTAGGCTGTGCAATCTTTGTCAGAAATATTTAAAAAACCATTGACGTTTAAATGTCAATGGTTTTCTTACTTTATTATTGTTTTATTTAAAATTTTGAAACGTCGAGTGAACGAGCGTAAATGCGATAGAACTTTATTCAAAAATTAATTTGAAAAACAATGATAATAGTAAGAAAAACTGACATTTAAACGTCAAAAATATTTCTGATTGCAAAACCTACTAAGATTTTTTCATTCAAAATTCATTCCAAATTTTGATCGACAACCCCGTTGTTGAACGGGCAGTGTTTGCTTTATTATTTTTTTTCTCAAAAATTAGTCGTTTTTGAAAAAATTTTTAGAGAAACAAAAAAGTTTTAGGATACTTTCATCTATCTATATATAATTTTTCTAATGTATTTATCATCTGTATAAAAAAAATTTTAGCAAAAATGTAAAGGGGGTAGTTACGTTTAGCAGTTTAACAGCAGTTTAAGGGTAGGTTGAAAGTACAAATAGGGACAAAACGTGCCCTATTATGAGTTAAACATATTCCCCAAATTTCATTTTTCTAGCGTTTATGATTTCTGAGAAAAAAAAATTAAACCAAAATTTTCCGCCATTTTTGGAAATCGCCCATGGTTCATATATGAAAGTACCCTTAAAATTCACTAAAGAATCACCCCTTGAAGTTTGTTGCAGTCATTCAGATAGGGTGTATCTGAATGACTGCAACAAATCATAATGTATATATCATTATTATCAATTGATTTTTTAATTACTTTTTTAACGCTTTGAATAGTCCTTTCTGCTAAACCATTCGATTGTTATTGATAGCTATTTTGTGATTAAAGTTCCATTTTCTTGATGATACCAAAAAATTTTCGCTTGTAAATTGTTTACCTGAATCCGTGACAACAATAGATGGGATGCCATGTCGAGCAAATGTCGATGTCATTTAATTAATAACATTATCTGATGTTAAGTTATTATCCAAAAATACAATTTCGGGAAATTTAGAATAATAATCGACAATCAGCAAATAAACTTTTCTATACAATTCATACAGATCTACTCCCACCTTATACCAAGGAATTTGTTCAATTTTGTTAATAATCATTGGTTCTTTTCTATTAGAGTTTAAATATTTCAAATAAGAAGTGTACAACTTTGTATAATTAATTATATCTTTTGTCATCCCACGTCAATATAAACAATTTTTAGCGTTTTGTAGACTTTTAGTAATACCTAAATATCCACTATGAATTGATGCTAATTTTATTTCTCCATGTTGAAGTTACAACCAATTTATCATTCAGATAAATTAAATCATTAATTTTAGTTAAATTGAACTTTAGATTAATATACTGTTTAATATTATTTGGGATATTTTTTGATTTGTTTGGCCATCCTTTTTTTTTAATGTTAGTTGTTCATCTTTATCTGTGTCCTCAATAAGTAATTTTAATTTATTGACATTTATGTTAATTTTCTTAGTAACAGTGCAAATATGAAATTGAATAGATTATGATTCAATAATTCCCCTAAAGGTGTTCTAGAAAGCGTATCAGCCACTATTAAATCTTTCCCAGGTTTATATATAAGATTAATATTATAATTTTGTAATGACTAGTAAAATTCTTTACAATCGTGGTGGGCATGAATTTAGCAGTTTTTTTAAAATTGTAATAAGTGGTTTATGGTCAGTTTCCACTATAAACTTTCTACCAAAGACATATTGATGAAATTTAGTTACACCAAAATAAATTGCTAAAAATTCTTTTTCAATCTGTGCATAGTTTAGTTGTGTTTGCGTTAGAGACCTAGATGCATATGCACCAGGATTACCGTTTTGCATTAATACGGCACCCAAACCATGACTAGAAGCATCAACTGATAAAACGATTGGTTTCTTGCTTGGAAATATGCTTGGATCGAAATATTGAAGAACTTTTTGACTGACTATCATTTGTTTTAATTGATTAAAAGCATGTTGTTGTTCGTTACCCCATACAAATACATTGTCTTTCTTTATAATATCTCTGAGAGGTTGTGTTCGTTGAGATACATTTTTTATGAATCTACCAATATATGTTATAAGACCCAAAAATCGTTGAACGTCTTTGACATTGTTAGGTTTAGGCATATTTGTAATTGCATTTATTTTTTCGTCATCTAAACAGGTACCTGACGCTTAGAATTTGAATCCTAAATATACAAAAAACCATTAATCTAACTACCGTCAAATAGGTTTACAGGTCAAGGTCGCAGAACTTCAAACTCTTTAACGTGATTGAAGGCTGCATTACCGCTGATACCGCCCCTAGAGGGCGTAGTACTAAGTGTTGTGAGGGAAGTTGATTCTTGAAAGGGTAGGAAGCCTTTCAAGAATCGAAATTTGGATTCCCGATACTGATTTGGATCTGAACACCAGGGACAGACACTTCAGATTCTAGCGGCCCAAAATAAACACCTAGATGTCGCTAACTGGTGCCTCTTCCGCTACAAAGGACAGACAGGACAGACCCTGTGGGTCGCCTCATTGCCTTCGGGGCAGCGAAGAATAACGCCGAATGGCTTAAAACCCATGAACGTAGAATCTACTACCTTTTCAAAACCTTAAAGGCCCGCCTTGGCAGATTAAAAGACCCCGAACAGGGTGTTGGAGCAGCCGCGGAGGGAGAGACGGCAGAGCGGATGGAAACAGATGATGTTCCAACCGCTGAGGAAGATAAGAACACTCTCGTCAACTCGATGACATCAGTTTACCTCCCGTATGAGGACCAACCTCCATCGCAAGGATTGGAAAGGCTGGCCGAGGACGCAAGGAAAGGTAACTGGAATCTTGTCATCGGATGTGACTCTAATGCACATTCAACTGCCTGGGGCAGCGCTGATGATAATGGAAGAGGTAAGTCCCATCTTGAATTCATTTTTAGCAGTAATTTAGATATACTTAATCGACTCTCTGAGCCGACCTTTATAACCGCTAGAGGTCAATCAGTTATTGACATCACACACGCTTCGATGGGTATCTCGTCCTCGATCCACAATTGGACGGTTTCTGACAATGTTTCAATGTCGGACCATAGATGGATCACTTTCAATCTTGGTACCATAAAGATTGGAAAGAACTTGAAGCTTAACCCTAGAAGGACGGATGTGGACGCGTTCAGATCTATGTTAACTGGGAGTTTGAGCGATACTGGTTGCCGTAAGCCAACTGAAAGCTTTGAAGTTGATGAGTACGTAAATACTGTTAGTGATTCCTTAATTAAAGCTTATAAAAAAACCTGTCCCCTCCGATCAGAGGCCGTCTCTGGGCGTGCTACCATTTGGTGGTGTCTTGTGCTCGGCAAACTCAAACAGGAGGCAAGAACAGCCTTTAATACAGCTAAAAACTCAAAATTAGACTCCGACTGGAAACTTTATAAAGGAAAATTAGCGGAGTTCAAGAAAAGCGTTCGTCATAGAAAACGAGAAATGTGGAGGAAATTTTGTGAGACAGTTTTTAGTAGTATTTGATCTCTGTTACTTTTGTGAATTTGGAGAGGTTTAGTGTTTAAAAGATGTTTAGCTTTCAATTATTGCGACCTCATGTTTAAATTTTGGTTACTTTTGTAAGTAATTTAAGATAAATTTATACATTCTTGTTACTTTTTTTGTTGTCTCAATATTGTAGTTACCCTGAGGAAGGAAAAATAAAATTTCCGAAAGCTTGGTAAAGATAAAAGGAAGCCTTTTTCAATTATCTAACCTTGTCATGTTGGTCGTGTATGCCGAAAACTACTTTAGTACATAAACGTGATTTTTGATAGGATACAAGTAGCTCTCAAATTGATAGAGTCTTGGTGTGACGAACAAAGACTCTCTGTGAATCCTAAGAAGACAGAGTTGATTCTTTTCACACGGATGAGGAAGTTTGGCAAGCCCAGAATGCCATCCCTTGCTAATACTCCATTGGTATTGTCAAAAGAAGTCAAATATCTGGGCATCACACTTGACAATAAAATGACATGGAGAGCTCACCTAGATAATAGAGCAAAAAAAGCGTACGTTGCATTCGGTCAATGCCGGAGGGCTATAGGTAAGACATGGGGTTTGTTACCCAAAAATGCCCTCTGGATTTATACGGCTGTAATCCGACCTATGCTTACATATGGTGCAGTAGTATGGTGGTCAAAGACCTTACAGTATACTTCCACTGCTGTACTTAATAAAGTAGTATTTGTATGTTACAGGTGCGCCAATCAGTGTTATAATTAATTTTCATAATTATTTCTAATTTTTCTAAGTCCTTCAAACAATTTTGTAATGAATAACGTATATTTCTTATAGGTTTTACTACAGGAGTGAAATTTTTATCAGTTTCAATATGATATGGCTTTACTAAACAACCAATATCTTTGAATTGATAAATTGACTGATTATAATTTAAATCAACTACAGATATAACATTTAATAAGTCTTCATTATTAAATTTAACAATATTTAATTTTAAACTGGTGTCGAGTCCCAAAATGGAATCATTATCACCTTCTTCAACATAAAATGTAGAAATTGTATTTTAGAAATTTCTTATTTCAATTCTCTTTCCTATTTTTTTTTTATTTCTTTTATTCAAATTTCGTATATGTAAGTTCATTTTTTTTTGTACAACGAGAATATTATTCCATTATTCAGTCTTCTGAGACGAATCTCGATTTGATACGTGCCACCCCTGTGAGTTTCGGAAATTTTTGGTGATAGCCATGGTAATTTAAAATTATTTGTGTGTGAAATATTTTTGGATTAAGTGATTATTTTATTCCTGTTTACGGTTTATTCGGATTTTCTTCGTATCATATTAAAAGAAATCTTTATCCTGGTTAAGGCCACCAAGATCTGAGGTAAGACTTTTCTTTCAATCCTTAATATTACAAATTTTTAACAATCTTTGCGTTATTTAACAAAATTCCTTTTTTTTCTTCTTCTTCTCCCTTCTTTTACATTTCTGTTTCTTTTCCTAATTCTCTTTATTTTTGCTTTAGGCCTTTTTTTATATTGGAGAGCATTATTTTGGTTGATTTGCATTTCGTGTTGGGAGAAAGCAAATTATAAAATTTTATATTATGTCAATTTTTGGAATCCTTTCATCAATATCCATCCTTTTTTAAGTTCTGGAAGACGTTGCTGAAGAAGAAAGTTTTTGGATTAGGTTCATCACAGCGAGTCAAGGTCAGATAAAAACCTAAAATAAAATAAAGAATTATAACTTAAAATTATTGTATATAATTCAGTTACTTGTTTTTTTTGTACTTACCGTTTTTGATATATTGAATTTTTTTTACTTTTTTGAAAAAGTAATTGTTTGCTCGTTTTTTTTTTGGGTTCTGAATATAAAAATTTTTTTTGTGAGATAATTTTCATTGGCGAATTTATTTTTGATTTCGGTTTTATTTCTTTTTACGGCTTTATTTTGAGCTCAAATATACGGAGTCGTGCGGGTTCAATGTAGAGATTTTTCTTTTAGTTTTTTTTGTTATTTTCATTCATTGTTCGTTCGCTAATGACATTATTTTTTTTTAATTTTGTTTTCGGAACCTTGAATAGTTTATTATGTTTTGAGAGAGAGAAGAGAGAAAATATCTTTATTAAGCTATCGACCCTTTTCGGGTCTTTCCGCTTACAATATTCATAGAATTACAATACATTTATATTTTTATTTTTTTTTTTTTTTTTTTTTTTATTTTTTTTATATTTGTGCATTTATGTTGAGGTGTTCGTACAATGATTTTGGTCTTCCTTCGTTTGTTCGGGTCTTGCACATCATATCCAGGGTGTCTAACTTGGCATTGTTTGAAAATTTTTCTTTCAGAAGTTTATGCCTTTCTGAAATTGGTTTTACTTTTGTTTTAGCGTATAAATCTTCATTATTTATGTTGTGCAGTGGATTGCTCGGGTGTCTAATTTTTGTCAGAATTCTTAAGCACTTTCTTTCTGCTTTACTGATTATTTCTTTTGTTGACTTCGGAGAACATATAGTCGTGAGATGTCCGTAGTCGAGGAGTGGTCTGCAAATACTTTTGTAAATCTGTGTCGCTGATTTTACCGAGATACCCCTGTCTTTGTAAGTCAATGACCTAAAATGTTTTGCTCGTCTTGTTACCTCAGTTTGTATTTTTTTGTAGTGAGCTTTGAATTTTAATTTGTTGTCCAAGGTTATGCCCAAATATTTTACCAACTTTGTAGGTTTTGTAGTTGATGTGCCTGTCGTGATGTGAGGGGATTGATTGGTGATTCTGGAGTGTGGAATCAATAGTTGGAATTTGTCCGGATTGGGGGTGACTCTCCATTTGTGGAACCATGTTGATATGTTATTGTATAGCGTCTGTAGTGATTCTATTGCTATTTGAAGGTTTTTTCCATGTGTTATTAGGGTGGTATCGTCTGCATATTGAAGTATGTAGCTATCCGGATCAATATTGTTGGCGTTTGGCTGGGTTGGAGGGTATATATCATAGCAGAAGATGTTGTATAAGGTAGGTGAGATTGGGGATCCTTGAGGTACTCCTTGGGAAAGGGAGAAAGGGAAGGATGAAGCATTATTCAGTTTGATGCTCAGTATCCTGTCGCGAAGATATGCATCTATAATTTTCATGTAGGGTGTAGGTATTCCTAATTTATCCATCTTGTATAGAAGTCCCTGGTGCCAGACTGTGTCAAAGGCTTTGTTTATGTCCAGAAATAATATCGCGGTTTTTCGATGATGGACGTTCATTACTTGTATGTTATTTGTGAGGATAATGAGTGGGTGAATTGTTGATTGTTTACGTTTGAAGCCGAATTGGTATATAGGGATTTTGTCGTTAATAAAGTGAAGAATTCTGGAGTTAAGGATACTTTCGTAAATTTTTCCAATTACTGATAGTAGGGTGATAGGGCGGTAGCTTTGTGGAAGAGAGTGGTTTGCGCCAGGTTTGGGGATTGTAATAATTGTAGCTCTTTTCCATGTTGATGGGAATATGAGGTTTTGCATGCAGAAATTGAAAATTTTTCGGATTGAGTTATGTACTTCTAGATTTAGTTGTCTCAGTAATTTTTTTGTTATTAAATCCAAGCCGGGGCATGAACTTTTGCCATTATGTTTTGATTTTTGCGAAATTCTACATTTAATTTTTTTGTTATCTATTTTTTTTGTTTGCTTTTCGTTCTTTGGGTATTATCCGAAATAAATATTATTGCAACTCAAATCTTCGACTTATTTTTTTTTGTTGTTGTATTTGTCATTTGTTTACAACACTCACTTTACCAACTTCACATCACAGTTAGTGGACAATACGGGAGCAACTGTGTTTCACATTAAAGAAATTCTACCCAACCCAATCTCCAATTGAGCTAGGCGAGGGCCCGTTTTGTGTTTGGTGTTGTAAATGTATTGGTTATTATATATAATTTTTTTGTTGTTGTCGTAATTAAGGTATCAGAAAATACATTCATTTAATCAAAATTTTATTTTTAAATTACATTTTCCAAGAATACGAATAATTTGTCCCGTGAAAGTCAATAATTTTTCATTAGTATTCTCTATTTTAGTTTCACGATTTATTAGTTTTAATTTGTTTAAGGATATAATACTAATTGACATTAGCTCCAGTATCAATCTTAAATTTGTAACGAAGTAACATTTTTTTTTTATATTTCAAAACCGAAAATCCCGAAAAATTACCGAAAACTAAATACATCCGAGTATACTTCCCACACTAACCGTTTATGCAACCCATTTCACATTTTATTAATTTTGATTATTTTCTTAATTAAACTTTAATTTTCTCCGTTTCTCATTTCGAAACCGTTATGAAAGTAATTAGTAAAATTGCTGACTCACGAAAACATGTGCTCACCGAAAAATTATTATCAAATAATTAAATAATTCCGAAATTAACAAATTTTCAAACAAGATACGACAAGCAACGTGTTCCTATCAGTCCAGCCGACCGTTCCGAGGAAGTTTCAGCTGGTTTCAGCAGCCAGCGAGGTACCGTTGAGCTACCGTACAGCGACTATTTTTTATGATGCGGAATTAGAAGTCGTAGAACGATCGAACCGATTTCAAACATTTACAAATATCATGAAATAACCGTTGAACGATTTTAAAAATGATCCGCTTATTATTAACACTATTATTAACCGAAACCATCCCGCATTATAATTAATTAAATTACTCCGTTCCTGATGGTCATCCATGGACATACTGCCCATGTAGGATTGCCCCGAACATCGCCCAACTGCTGGAATTTTTTTGTGTTAAGGTGCGCGTAAATTAATACCGATTAATTGGTTTTACCGTGAAACACGTGGTTGGGAAAACATTTGTTTACACAGGGTGATTCAAGAAACCGCTGACAGACTTCTAGAGTAGATAATACATGAAAAATTAAGATGAATAGTTTTAATATACATGGGGCCGCAAATGCCTCGTTGGCGAGATATAGCGGATCAAAGTTTCTTTAAAATTAAACATTATCTGCCATAAAAAGCACTTTTTTAAAAATATTGTCTACCCCATTCCTCTCTACGCGTGTAATTATCTATCAATTGGTCTGTTACAAAACATTGATCAAAGCAACAGTTTCTAAGAAAAACACGTTTGTAGAAAATTTGTTAACTCAATCAAAAACTGTTGCTTTAATCAAAGTTTTGTAAGAGACCAGTTGATAGATAAATTGATCACTTTACAAGAAAATACTGCCCGTTTGACAAAAGTAGCGGTGGAATTGAAAATATTTTTAAAAAAGGGCTTTTTATTGCAGATAATGTTTAATTTTAAAGAAACTTATATATCTCGTTAAGGAGCAATTTGCGACCCCAGGTAATTTAAAACTTTTCATCTTAATTTTCGAGGTATTACCTGCCCTAGAAGTCTGTCAGCGGTTTTTTGAATCACCCTGTATAAGTGCCGTAAACAGTGACCGATTTTGTTAATAATCTTTTTGTGATTTTCCGTGTAAGTAAAGGTATCTTTTGACTTATGTTATAAATTGTGTCGTTAATCATTGTTAATTAATTGTTAATAACTCGGCTATTTGTTAACTGATTTTATCCGTTCGAAAACTGAATTTATGTAATTTTGTATCCCGCATCCGATAGCACCGTTAGATTTTTGTTATTTTTATTAATTAACGCCGCGCATTGTAAATTAGTTTTCGATAACTTGTATTGATACGATCCCCCACGCGGAAAACTCCATTTTTCACCCCGAAACAGCATAAATAGCCGGCCAAAACAATGATTTTTATTAGTTCTACGACCGTCTTCAACAGTTCTACAAGTCTTCATCGACTGTTTCTTCAAAGATATCCATTCGTTTTCGAAATACCCGTATTTCAAATTATATACAGGGTGTCCCGTTAAGCGTACGGAGCGGCTGTATCTCAACAACGGTAAGGCCTAGAGGTTTGGGAAAAAAATCCTTATAAGCAAAGTGGGCAAGAGAAATAGCTGGAAATTATTTTGAAGTTCGTAATTCGACCGCTAGGGGGCGTAACTGCCATAGAGAAACATAAAATTCCCGCTCTCTCAGAAAATTAGACGATGAGCTATAACGTTGACAACATCATTTAGTAGCTTGGATAATACCGCATCGCGTTTGTTTTACGATATTTCTCATATCTGTCATAATAAGGGAGGGGGAGGCCAATGTGTTTTTAAATGTTTACATTTTAATATCTCCTGGACCATTCAACCGATTTGAATATTTTTGAAAGAGTCTTGTTTGAAAGAGCATTTCATGCTCTTTTAAAAGATATTTTCAGTAAGCCCGCTTGGTTTAAAACAAATAAGCTAGAGGGCGTTATCTGCAGCGGTTACATGTTTTTGTGATTTTTGAAAAAAAGTTAAATGGAACGGTACTATTTACTTCACAGACCATTAATCACCATAAAATTTGCTAAATATTAGTGAAATCCGCATCTCGATATCTCCATCCATTCTCGAATTATAAAAGAAAATGTTAAAAATTCGTATATCTTAATCGGATCAAGTTACCTTAGGAAACAAATAAGAGAGAACAAACATTTTATTATCTAGAACCTTCCTTCACACTTTATCCAAGCTTAGAACTGCTTCAAAACTACTTTTGAGGCGTGTTGAAAAGTCAACGAATCAATGAAACATCAACAATGATAATAAAACAAAATAAACCAAAACACTTAGAATAACTTAAATTTTTGGCAAAAATAACTCACTAATGAGCGAAATGCCTTCCATAAACCTCGATGCATTTATATAATCTAGTTTCGACGAAAAAAAAGCGCTGCTTACGTCTCGGCCCTGGACACGTTTCTACTGGTATTTAGTGTTTTGTCATATTTTCCCTGGTTATTGGTTTTTCTTGAAAAGTCAGGTCGTTTAGTCTACCCAATAGATAAAGGGGTGAAAGCAATATGGGTTTTGCTCGAACCAAGAATGCATATTATGCAAGTTTACATCAGCTTGTGGACAGATGCTTCATGCATCCATAGCATTTGTGATAAAAGGTTTGGATTTGCCCAAATCATATTTAAAAGTCAATGGTAATAGTTCAATCTGTTATCATAATCGGTATCTGTTATGGCCTGATGTAAAACAACGTGGTGGAGATATTATTCTCTTAAGAACTCTTGTGGACAATTGTTTTCGGAGTACCCAGACTATGTGGGATCACATTGCGCACCAATGTGATTTACGAATTCATATAGATGTCTGAATGGGCTACACGTTGCCAGTTTTCCGTAATCGCTAAGTCAATCTTAAAAACACTTCTAGAGAAAAATGTCTTTCTTTGTCGTAATTGCATTGCACATTTTTGCCATGCAGTTGCATCGTATTCGAAACATTGAAAATAAATCATCATACGCTCTATCATACGCTTCTGCGTTAGTAAATGACATGTTTACAGTTACCATGGTTATGTGATTTGTTTTTCTCGATGAGGTAACTGGATCCGATTGATGGCACTCGAGTTTTTAACATTTTCTTCTATAACTCGAGAACGGGTGGCGATATCGAGATGCGGTTTTCACTAAAATTTAGCAAATTTTAAGGTGACTAAGGGTCTGTGAAGTAAATAGTATCGTTCCATTTAACTTTTCTTCAAAAATCACAAAAATATGTAATCGCTGCAGATAACGTCCTCTAGCTCATTTGTTTTAAAGCAGACGGTCTTACTGAAAATATCTTTAAAAAGAGCATAAAATGCTCTTTCAAACAACACCGAAAATATTCAAATCGGTTGAATGGCCTAGGAGATATTAAAATGTAAACATATGAAAACGCATTGGCCTCCCCCTCCCTTATTATGACAGATATGAGAAATATCGCAAAACAAAAGCGATGCGGTATTATCCAAGCTATTAAATGATGTTGTCAATGTTATAGCTCATCGTTTAAGTTTCTGAGATAGCGGGAACTTTATGTTTCTCAATGGCAGTTACGCCCCCTAGCGGTCGAATACGAACTCCAAAATAATTTCTAGCTATTTCTCTTGGTCACTTTGCTTATAAGGATTTTTTTCCCAAACCTCTAGGCCTTACCGTTCTAGAGATACAGCCGCTCCGTACGCTTAACGGGACACCCTGTATAGATACAACAAGCCAACACTCAAAGACCAATCAACAGGGGATGTAAATGCTTTTCAAAGTCTGGTTAAGGAAGGACTTTATTTCATGTTCAAACATTATAAAATAATCGTAACCGACGTGCCTCCACCAGCACCATTACCGTGGGCCAAATGTTCAGCATTCACCCACATAACACAAAACTGCGAAGAAACAACAATCTGCGGTAAATGCAAGGAAAAACATAGTGCAGACAAATGCACCACAAGTTTACTTACTCATACTTACTCTATGTATATTCTACGGGATGGTGAACACGGCCAGCATTAACTCCTTTGTGATTTATTCCACTAATACTGTAAAAAAAGGAGCACGTTACAAGTATATGGTAGATTTAAGCCGTCGCCTTGCTGAGCCATGGATGAGAAATAGACTATCAACTACTACATTGCGTCGAAACTCTTATTCTCAATGTTGAAAAAGATGTGGCACCTGTAATTCCTCAAGAGAAAAAGAGAAAAACGTGCTATTTTTGCCCTAGTCAAAAACGACGGATAACAACGACGTACTGTGTACAGTGTGGACATCCAATGTGGTAAGCACCGAGAAAATATATGCCAAGAATGTAGTGGCAACGTTTAAAGACAATGATAATATTTAAAGACAATGGTAGTACTTTTGAAAGAACTTACAAGAAGAAGAGAAGTTTGGAGTAGAAAATATACAGGGTGTCCCACGTAACTGGTTCGTTAGAATTCTTTTAGGTTCCAGTATTCGTACAGTTTTGAAATTTTGGTAGTATGGGTTGTTCAGCCGAAACTTTCGATCTAAAATATTTTCAAGATGGCTGCCACTTCCGGTTTACCGGAAGTAGACCATAACTTCGTTATTTTAAATGAAATGCTATAGTTTTTATTACACCTTTTAATTGTACGTAAAAAAATATGTTGACTTTCTTAAAAGTTATTGGTACCTAGCGTTTTTCGTTGTCGAGTTACTTTGATTTTAAGGTTTTTTGCCAAATTTCACCATGCTCTTTAAAACCCTATATCCCAGCCAACGTTCATTCAAAAAAGCTCTAAATTGGCACTCATAAATGAAGCTATTAAAACAAAAAGATAATGACGAAAACTAGATTTGAATAAAAATATAAATTTGTTATTAAATTGAATTTGGAAATGCAATAAAATACGTTAAATTATTTATTTTGTTGTCTTTATCACTGGTGACCGGAAATATGCCATTTCTTTTGGTCTCGATATATCCAGAACTAAGAAATTCTTTATTAATTTTTTGAAATTTTTCCTTGTGATGGGCGTTAGGTTTGTTAGGCATCTCTCATTAAGTGTTCGACACGTCCTGTTCAAAAGTTTATTACATTCGCCATCAATAGAAAATAAATTTCAACTATCGGCGTTGGAATAATTTACCATGATGTTCAATGATTTACACCCGTCGTCAAATGTAACTAATGGCAACAATAATACAAACATGGACCAAAAACTGTCAAAATTCCATAGCTTTCTAATAAAAAATCTTGCATTTCGTGCATGTTTTAATAAATTTCGCAATATGAGGCAAACTACAATAAATAGGTATGAGAATGTTTATAGATAATTTGTAGAGAAGGCTAAAAAAATATGCGGCGTTCCATTTAAAATTTTCGACTTTCTCGCCATTGAATATGGAAAAACCGTATTTCAATTTTTGACCAGCGTGTATAAGATACTCCGATACAACAAATCTATTTGACAACATCTGAAGAGTAATTGTGCCAAAGTAGATCTTTTGTGAATGAACTTTGGCTGAGATATGGAGTTTTAAAGAGCATGTTGAAATTTACCAAAAAAGTTTAAAACCAAAATAACTCGAAAACGAAAAACGCTAGGTACCAATAACTTTTATCAAAGTCAACCTATTTTTTTACGTGCAATTAAACTGTATAATAAAAACTATAGCATTCCATCTAAAATAACGAAGTTATGGTCTACTTCCGGTAGACAGGAAGTGGCGGCCATCTTGAAAATATTTTAGATCGAAAGTTCGGAATGAACAACCCATGCTACCAAAATTTCAAATCTCTACGAATAGTGAAACTTGAAAAAGTTCTATCGAACCAGTTACGTGAGACACCCTGTATACGCTAATAATTTTCATACTCCTACAGAAAACGTTTTTTATCCTTACTCTATTTAAATAACACAAAAGTTTGTGTAGTTATATAAATATTTATTAATAATGAGATAAAAAGTAACTGGCAAAGAAATGGTTGACTATTACAAATTGTATTCTACATTATTAATTTAATTTCTTTTTTTTTTCCATGTATTGTTGGCAATAATGAAAATCCTGGAAAAAATGTTTTGAACACAACTATTGTTTACACCATGCACAAGTTATAACAGCTACATCTCCACAGATATCGCACTTAGGTTTTTCACTGGAAAAGCAAACTTCCACGGGATTTTCAAACTGTTCTGGTCTCACCTTTGTATATCCAGATGCAAATCACGCGTATTTAAAAACATTAATAAATCATGGGGTAGACAACTGGTTATGCGTTAGGGATTGCAATTTTAAAATATTATCTCGCTGATGCAAATTGACATCGTACTGGTAGAGAATAACTTGATCAGAAAATCTTCTAATGAAATTTTTCCATATTCTAAAACCAAATACATGCAGGGGTTGAATTTGACCTGTTGTCCCTGCAGGTATTACTTCACTAATAATTTCAGGGCAGTGGCCACTCCAACAATCTAGTAATAGTAATGATTTGGGTCCGGTGATTTGGGAAATAGACATTTTGTAGCCAATTTTTCATAAGAGCAGAAGTCAGTTAACCAGACTTTGATGCCAAGACGAATATGTTATCTGCTTTGAACATTGTACTATCTAACGTATAAAAAAATCATCGTGGTAAATTGCACCAATATCGACAAACAATATTCGCAAAAAAAAATTATTTTTGAGGTGGTTAGGGTAGTTATCCCCAGCCACCCCTAAATGTCGTATAGGGTTTATTTTACTGCGTAAACCTTAATTTAAATCTAATTAATGGTTTTCTTCAAAATATTGTTCAAAAGTGTAACAGTTTATCACATTATTCTTAAGAAAAGGGGTTATCTACCATACCCCGTAACTTTGCAGGGGATGGTCAGAGGCAAATAAGAAAAAACACGTCATTAATATTTTTAAACGTACTATAAGGATACATAATATCGCCAAAATCGACAGGGTAGTTTTTAAAATATTCAAAAAAACTAGGGGTAGTTTACCCCCTGAAGCCCTCAGATATATGTGTGATATATCAATGGAAAGCTTTGAAAATGAATATTAGTTTACATTTACCACATTTCGATAGCTATTTTCGTTTTCAGCCTATAAGCGAATATATATATTTCGCCCCGATTTCCAACCCTTATAACTCGCCCCAGGGGCTTTATTAGCACGTATAAAAAAATACGTAAACCTTATTTTTGGCCATACTATCGCCGTACCAAATTTCAACAAAATCGGTGAGGGACAGTTCTGATACTTCCCTTGTTAGAGTAGGTAATGTTGAATTGGTAAAACAATTTGAATTGTGCGTGCATGAAAATGGAAGTAATTTTGAATAGTTATTATAAGTGTTTTCGTTGTTCCAATTATTATTATGGTAAAAAATTTATTTGGTAACCTAACATGTGATTTTAATTTTGTTTTGTCTTCAAGGCTTAATAAGAGACGTACACTAATTTTTCGTTCTTTGTTTTATTTTGTATGTGGATTTAATTTACGGTAATAATTCAAGGTAGTTGACGATTTCGAATATCTAGATTAATGTTGTTGGAGAAATTAACTTAATAAACAATTTTTAAGATTTTACGTCATCGAAAAGAAAAAAAATCTCTATCAACGAAAGGGTACATTGCTATTTTAAAAAATTCAAGGGTCATTGGTTACTCATTTGTTTTCTGAAACAAAAACAATTGAATGCTCTCTTATTATGGCAAACTTATTATGGTTACTAAACTACGTAAGTATATTCAATTGGCTATTCTTTCTTAATTTGACCGGTATCCCCTCACTCAAATATACGCGCTCTCTTGTGTGACGTCACGCCGGTCTGAGATACGTGCCTATGATAATTCGAAATATTTAAAGAATATAGAAAAACAATTTAAGTATAAAAAATTAAAAAGTTTAAACATCAAAATGTTTATTTCAACAAAATTATAGTATTATTCATCTTTTTGTGATACGTATTACTCAGTTTTACTACTAAATTGATTCACGACCTGCATGACGTGTCGCGTCACTCCCTTCCATAACCAACAAGTAGTGGATTGGCCGAGTAGAAAAACATTGTGTTCTATGGTGTTCTACGTCGTGGACAAATATACTCTCCGCTCTCCATAAAATAATATATAAATAAAATCATAAAATATCCCCATAAAATCTCGCCATTTTATACTGTGATGTGATAAGAATACCAAGAATAGATCTAACTTTTACTCAATCCATCAATCTATAGTGATTGTGAGTACACTACTTAAAATCTTAGTCTAATTTAATCTATGAATTTTTATAGAAAATTTATCCTTACTTTCAGGGACATCTTCTAACTTTGCTGTTGTATAAAGGTAAGTTTTTATTTTATAAATTTCAACTTAATTTTAATATGATTTTACGGTCCTTTCATACTTATTTTGAAACTGCTTGGTAAGCAGTTAATAGAACTAAAACGAAACCTTTAACGTGCATGAACACGTTAATGCCAGGGTTGTCCCGACGGTGCCTATGATGTCAGAGGCGCCAATCCTCCAATTCTACAATAGATATGTTGCAATATATATATATTCCGAAAATGATATATTTACGCGTGTGAAGTTGGCCATAGATTTTAAACTGAGGAAAATGCGTGATCGGGGTATTTAATCGATCTAATTTCAACGGCATCGTATTCCTGGTGCCTCTTGCTTCACATTCGAAAAGAAAATTTCAGCACGACAGGTAAATAAACGTCCCGAGGTTTTCGTGCCATAGCTGGGATCGTCAAAACAGGTAAACATGCCTAAGTGTACAGGGTGTCCCAATTTCGATGTCCGCATAGGCTATCTCCGAAACTAAAAGAGATAGAAAAAAAGTAGCTTACATGTCATGATCTCGTTTTTCGAGAAAATGCTAATGCTGAAAACTCCGAACAGCTATCGTCTTTTGTTTTCGCCTTATCGGCAAAAACTGAAAATTTTGCGAAAACGACAATCGCGAATATCTCACTTATTATCAAAGATGGAGTATTATAAATAAAACATTATATAGGCAACTTTTTACGAAGAATTCAGTGACGTCGGTAGAATTTTTTTCCCATCTTTTATTTTCGAGATTTTCGACGTAACTTTATTTTTTTAAATGGAAACCATAGTTGGCTATGACCTAAAATAATTTGTTATTTTCTTCTGATAACAAATATATATAGTTTGTCGGGTATATTTCTTATAGTTATTGAATAATTAACAAAAATTCATTTTGTCCTATCTGAAACTAATGTATTTATTTAAAAGGTACAGCAGGTCAAAAAATTGCATAGTAGAAGGGTATTTTTCTTATTTGCGCATTTATCAGCCTCGCAATAGCATTAACCTTGCCGTGTGGCCGGTCGCTTTTGCCTACAATGGTCAGTGTTGGTTGCCTAACCTATTGGCATCACTCTTTTCCCCGGGAACTATGCGGAACGCTCAGTCCAGTTGATAACCATGTCATTGGTTCGGGCGTACTCTGCTTTGTGGAGGGCATTTATTGAATTATAGTACAACTTGGTAAATCTATCTTGGCCGGTGAAGGTGAAGAAAACCCGTACCCAAGAATAAATTTAGATATCACCATGAATTAAAAACCAATTTAAAACAAATTTTATGAAGATGTAATGTGCCATAAATAATTTCTTATTGTCCATATTCATCGTAGTTATGATTTTTTAAATATAGGGTGTAAATGTAACTACTGTTTTCCATATTCTATTGCAAAAACATTAAATTCCGTTTATAGTGTGGTAAATTTCCTACAACTTTTCTCTAAAGAAGAACTGTGTATCTCGGCTCCTTAATGTCATTTATCTACTTTGCCGCTTACGTGAGACTTACAGTGCTGTCAAATCTAAACGTTAGAGGGGAGGGTAAGGGTATGTGAATAGGTGTGATATCAGAATTGAGGATAAGAGACTGGGGGAATTAATATAGGATAAGAAAGGAAAGGTGTGATTGTCAAGGACCTCATTCAGTGCAACTCCTGTTATACAATCGTTAACTGCACTATTCCTCAACAGAAGAGAATTCCAGTTAATGATTGTGTAACTGGTTTCGCACTGATTGAGATCCTTGACAATCAATCCTTTTCCTCCCCTATCCTAATATTTTCGCTCATTTTTCTCCTCATTTTGATATCACTTCTCCTCACAATTTAATTCATTATTTTGGATTTAAATTTGTTTTCCTCCCCACTCCCGCCATTTCCGGGTTGTCCTCTTGCACATGCGCACCTCTCCTACGTGACAACTTAACCTATGTGTTTTAAAGTGGTTCCTATATGTTCTTCATGGCATTTTAAAAATGTACATACATTTCTGCTAGCAGCAACATTTTTTCATATTAAATTTCCTCTTATATAACTTTTATATTTAACGATGTAAGTATTTTCATAATGACTTATAGGAACTATTTGAATTTGTTAATTACATAACCTCAAAAATTATAATTTATTGTTTTGTACATCTTTAATGTTTTCGTTATTGCTTGTAAACCTCCGATGATGGTCCAATAGCGACCGAAACATGTCAGGTTGATTTAATATTTACAATAAAACCAGTTGTAAAACATTTCTTTTGGAATTTATTTATTCGTCACACTGGTTAAAATTATGGATCCACATAGGTATTTAACTAAACGTTAGACCCTTAGCATTTCATATTTTTGTGGTGTGAATTTATTTATTGTCGGCGTGTTTTTTACTAATTGTGGAATAACAAATATAATTCTTACTGATTTTATTCATTCTATATCACTCTGTAATTTTTAATTTTCCTCGTATTTACAGTATATAACAACATAATGATGTCTCATGTCATTGTTAGTGCTTGCAATCAAGAAGATAGTATGAAAAAATCGAATAACTTATTTTCGTCTTCTTTAAACAGAAATCAAAGCGAAAATTTTGATTCGCTTAAATTGAGCATATTATCTTATATTAGAGCTGTAAATAAAAAGAATGAATCTATGCCAAGTAGCAGATCACGCCAACATAAACAAGAATCTGATTTAAATACAATTGTAAGCAGAATATCGACAGAAGATAGTGTTCATTATATTAAACGTAAACGCAAATCTTTAGTATGTCAAGAAAAAGTTGTAGATAATTTTACTGAAAATGTCGACAAACCGAGTTTAGACTTTACTGATGATTTACCGCAAAAGAAACAACCAAGGATATCTACAGAATCGGAAAAGTATGTAGAAATAAAGAATCTAATGACATCTGCTGATATCAAAGCTATAGATGACCTTTTGGAGAGTTTAAAAACATATAGAAATATAGCTGAACTTGAAGATGTAGCTGATTCTGTAGAAGTGACGCAGGCATCATTGTCGACTTCAATCAATTACTCAACAGAAATGATCGAAAATATTACAAATGGGTGTATTGAACCGATCGTGATAATACCTCCACAGCAATGCAAAGCAAAACTTATGACACATCCTAATGTATATCAGAAACCAATTTCACCGGTTGTTACCGTACTACGTGAAAGTAAAGGAATTATCCGAAAAGTAATAAGTATACTAGAGCCGTTCACGATACAAATTCCACCGCAATGCAACGTACGAGTTACAATAAAACACAGCAAAAAATACAAAGACATTTTACCGGTTGTTAACATATACAGCCAATCTAAGCATATAAAAGTAATAAGCCTACCTCCCTAATTAAAACCAATTTATAATGAAGACGAGATAAAAGGTGAGTGTTTTAAATTCTTTGATGAGTTTTGGCCGAAACTAAGATTGCGATTTTAGTGATCAATTTTTTCTTTCACAGAACGTGTTTCAGCTAGCAATCTTCCAACTCGTATCGAGTCCTTAGTTAAGAAATATTACTGTTATATATATAACAATTATATATACATATATTCACTGTTATATATTTTGTTATATAAACAAAATAAGAAAGTATTTATGGAGCAATAAATCTTTATCAAACATGTTTTAAAATGTTCTTTATTTTATCCATTCGTTCCTCAGATACTATTTTTTATAAGTTATATTTCATATCTATAACAATCATATATTACCTTTTTTTTCCTTTACTAATCCCTTCCATTTTTTTTATCAGTTTTATTTTAGAGATGCAAAGTGAATTTTTTTTTGAGATTGTTCTTTTTCTTGTTTTTTTTTTTACTTGTTATAGTGACCGGTGACGATTTTCACAGCAAAACAGGATACTATTTTTCTTAGTTTTTCTTTTTAAAAGATAGCTGTCTGATATAATTTTTGATATTTCAAATTATTTAAATAATCGCTTATTTATTTCTTTTTATTTTTCAATTTCTTTAATTAATTTTAGTAAGATTTTATAACATTGTTTCATACATTTTACACAGTAATTTTATTAAATAAATTTATTTTGGATATATTTCGATCTTGTTAGTACCAGATGTGATGTTGAGTTCACATTTTTTATTGCTTCGGTATTTAAAGAAATCAGGATATCAGATTTGCTCTCTTTTAGTGAATTTTGTTGCAAAAATTTTCAACTTTGTGAAATTTAATTTTGGGATTTATTGTGGATATCCGCTGTTAGCGAGGTCATCACGAAGATATTCATTTTATTTATATTTCCTGTGCGAATATAAATTTATGGATTTATTACGAAGATAATTATTTTTAACGAATAAAACCTTTATTAACTCACTAAGGCCTCGACTATCAGAGGTAGGTTTGATATAATTTTCTTCAATTCCATATTTTCATTCACTTATTTTATTTCATCAAGCGTTTTCATGGGTGGTTACGTTAGGAACTTAGAAAGGAATATTAAAAGTACAAATAAGGTAGGAACGTGACCTACTATGAGCTAAACTTATTCCCCAAATTTCATTTTCCTGGCGTTTTTATCGCATTAATCGATTAATCGAAGTCGCTCATAGTTTATATCGCGTTTCCCATCGACTCAAAACCAAGGAGGGTCGTGTGCGCCCAATTATTGTGCGATTCAATAACAGGAATATTAAAAATCGCATTTATTCCAACGAAAGCATGTTGAAAGGTTCTGATGTGTTAATTAGAGAAGATCTTACGTTTAGGAAAACATTGCTTTTGTAAGAGGCGTCCAACCGACTTAGAGTACGAGCTGTTTGGACTAACAACTGTAAAATTTTCACTGAAAGGGGTAATCGTGTTGTTGAAATTAAAAGTTCAGATGACCTGCAGAACATGGTTGGGAGTGAAAATCGGACAGTGGACGGGAAATAAGCACGGTCAGGTAATTATTAATTTTGTTTTATTTGGAATATAATTCAGATTTAGTATTTTTTTTCTTTTTTTTTTGTTTTGTATTCTTTTTATTATTAGAATTTTGTGATCTCTGGATTTACTTGCTTTCTCATGAATGAGGATCTCTTTAGTGTGGCGCACTTGAACGTTCGCTCCTTGCTCCCCAAAACTGGAGATGTTGCTGAATTACTTCACTGTGAGAATTTTGATATTTTGTGTGTTTCTGACACTTGGTTATCGCCATCTATTGATGATGGCTTGGTGTCCATTGATGGTTATTGTTTGTATCGTAGAGATCATAGACTTACTACACTAGACCGCGCCTCCCTAGCAGCTGCTATAAGAGCGTGTGTTTCCAAGATATGTAGGCAACCCGTAGTCCAAGGAGGGGCAGAAAAGCGAATGTAGCATTCAAGGTAGTGCATATCTCCTTTAGTACAACTTGCGGTATTATTTAGAGCAAACCCCAAGCTTATATAGAAACAAACGGAAAACAATAAATGGAAATTTCGCAATTTTTAAGTCGTATTCGACTATTCAGTGTTGACCAAAAACTTTGTCTTTACAAATTTTACTTGTCTCGTATGTGATTTCGCTTATATCGGAATTTAGGTGGAACAGTGGTAATAGTAAAAACACAATTCATTTTGACAATTTATATTTATTGTTTTGTATACAAACTACTTAAAATAAGAAATATCAAAACTACAAAACAAAACGGATAAAAATTAAATTGAGAACCGCACTCAGAATTATTATAAAGTACTATGCTGTAGTACAATTTGGTAACCTACTGGTTTTTAAATAACGTTAGTTTGTTATATATTTGCCTTATCCTGACATTAATTTCATTCACATCTTCAATGCTTTCACATCTTCATGCTTCAATTTCAGTTTTCAATAAAAGCCTCTTGTAGGCACCTTCAAATTGTTTCGCTGTGGGATTGTTATTGACTCCACCTCTTGATCTGATAGCCGGAAAAAAAGATCTCGATGTGATCTTGGCTTACTTTGTACGTTAGGAAGTAGTCCATGAGGTTTTGTTTGACCAAATCTTCGAATAAGTTTTGTACGCTTAGCAACACTTGTACTTAAAATTTGTACAGCCAATCTGACTTTCATAATTTTCCATCGGAAATGTATGTGCCTTTTTGTCAATTTGTTAGCAGCATGTAGGCCTTCAGTCTGTTGCAAAGTAACAAGCTTATTAAAGAAATCCCATTTAATTTTCCGCCCTTCTTCGTCTAAAAATATACACCAATCGGCAAGAGTATTTCTGACAAGTTTCAGCATGTGACAAGGGTATATGGACACGTTCATTGTTCACAGGATGTCGAAACCAGGGTCGTGCATCAGGTTATCTTAAATTTGCTCCCAATTTTGATGCAACAGCAAAATTTGTTGTAGTTCCGTCAAATGTCATAGAGTTTTCTGCCCCTCCATGCTGTTTGGGTTGCATATCATCTTGACAACAGCTTGCACTCACCACGCGTAGTCTAGAGGAGTAAGTCTATGGTAGAGATAGAGTGGGCCGTGGAGGTGGTGTTGCGATCTATGCAAGAAATGTTTTTGCTTCTAAGACTATTGCTTTTGAAATGCGCGATTCATGCGAACAGGTTTGGATAGAGGTACGAATTGGTTCTGTGAAATGTGTTGTCGGTTGTATTTATAGGCCTCCTGCAACTAATAATACAACTTTTATTGATGATTTGGAGTTCCAATTGACTGAACTTAGGTTATACTACTTACGATATAGCATGATTTTTTGTTTGGGTGATTTTAATATAAATTTATTGATTCCTGATCATAGAGATACTGTTAATTTGTTGTCTGTTATACAAGGTATGAATATGTTACAAATTATTAATGAACCTGCGTGTGTGTCTGAAACAGCTGTAAGTTTGTTGGGTGTGGTTGTTGTATCCGATGAGGTGAATGTGAGGAAAGGCGGGTGCTTCATTTGGAAATATCTGACCACGACTTGGTCTTTTGTAAGTGTACTATTCAAAAACATAGTCATAAGGCGATGTGGTTCACTTTTCGTGATTTCTCTTCTTTTAACTACACCGATTTTATTAGTGCGCTGGAAAGCATTCCTTTCGACAATATCTTCCATATAATTTTTTAATACATATAGGTATCCTTCTTTTATTCGATGTGTTTGCACCCGTGAAAACTGTAAAGGCTAGAAAACAGAGAATGCCATGGTTGACTGACACTATTAAACTGCTACAACAACTTAGAGATAAGGCTAAATTTAGATATAAATGTACTAAATTGGACGCTCACTGACAATACTATAAGCAGTTGAGGAACTATACTACTCTCGCGATTCATAATGAAAAGAAGGCTTTAAAAACACTGATATTCCGTCTCATTTAAGAGATGCCAATTTAACAAATCAATTTTTCATTAATGGTGTCCCGGTCAGTGGTGATAACTTAGCTGACACTATTAAATTTTATTCGTCTACTTCACTAAATGGGAGTAACTCTCCATTTGAGTTGCGAGTTGTTGAGCAGAAGACGGTCAGGGATTTGATTATTTGCCATTAAGAGTGGGGCTTATGGTTATGATCGGGGATCTGTTTCTATATTGAAACTGGTGGTTCCTCAACTGCTACCTCATATTACTCATATTATAAATAGCTGCATTGCTAGTGCTTATTTTCCTAAGTTGTGGAGGTCTGCGATTGTACTGCCTTTAGCTAAGGTGACCTCGCCTACTGAGTTTAAAGATCTGCGCCCTCTTAGTATACTACCAACGTTGAGTAAAGTCTTAGAAAAAATTTTTAATAAACAGCTTAGAGAATTTTTAAATGAATATAACATTCTGCCTGATAGACAGTCGGGCTTTATGCATGGTCGCAGTTGTGCCACTACTTAATTAAATGTTACTGATGATATAATAAGGACTATGGATGATAATAAATTCACTATATTAGTGCTTTTGGACTTTAGTAAGGCTTTTGACACTGTCAACCATTCTATTTTGTTAGCTATATTGTGCAATAGAGGTTGTAGTAATGATTTTTTAGGTTTCATGCAATCTTATCTTCTGAATTGGCGACAGTTGGTGCGAGTGGGAGGCGAGGTCACTGAGGTTTCAGGCTTTATAAATACAACTAGAGGTGTACCGCAGGACTCCATTTTAGGACCTTTATTATTTTGCATATACACTGCTTTTATGTCTAAATGTGTTAAAAATTGTCAGATACAAATGTATGCGGATCACACACAAGTATATTTGCATTTTGCCCGAGAAGAATTGTTTGCTGCTATGGCAAAGGTTAATGAGGACTTAAGTAGTTTGAATACATTTTTGGTTGCTGATTCTTTAAAGTTAAATCCTTCAAAAGGTGTTGTGTTATTATTTGGTAATGAGAAGAAGGTTGAACAGCTATGTCAAAATATTGACATTAATGATATTAATAATCTTTCAATCCTTTTGTTAATGGAGCTAAAAATCTTGGGCTATTGATGGACAATTCCTTCAGATATCGCTCTTATATATCTAAAATAATTGGTCTGGCCTTCTGTAACTTGAAGGTTTTATATACTTTTAGAGCTGTTCTCAGTATTGCTATGAAGAAAATGCTTTGTCAGTGTTTGGTTTTGTTACTGTTTAACTACTGTGCGCCGGTATATGGGCCCTGTGTTTTTGCTTTTATCGCGAATAGGATCCAACGAGTGCAGAACGCTTGCATTAGATTTATTTACGACATTCGTAAATAAGATAGAGTCTCCTATCGTTTAGTAGACCTAAATTGGTTAAATATGCGTGGTCGTTATTTGCTTTCATCTCTCTGTTTCTTTCACCGATTGCTGAGTACCGGTAAACCGCAATATTTGCTGAGGAAGATTAGATTTCGTGGTAATTGCTCCACTGGCTCACTCACCACTTTTTTTGAAAGATCTTTTACTTATAATATTTATTCGCTTTATGGTTCCGTTCCGGAGAGTTTACGGGGTTTAAGTGCAGCAGCGTTCAGGCGCGATATATTTCGGAATTTGTTTGAGGAGCAGTCTTAATGATGATGAGCGTTTTGTAATTTTAAGCACATGCGTAAATTCTTGAATATTATATTATGTTTTTTTTTTCTTTCTGTTTTTTTCCTTTACATTTTTAGGCTTGTAATTAATATATTTAGCATTCCTGTGGTCAAGGCAAATTTTTAAAACAAAGAGTGGTTGTACCACTCACCTGAACTATCCCTTGTTCACCTACATGATTGTGTTAATATTTAGAATTTATTATTCCTTTTTTTTTTAATTATTTTATTGTTATTATTGATTGTTTTCCTTCTTTTTATTACTAATGGGTGAATAAAAGTATTATTATATCAGAAAGTACCCTTAAAATTCACTTAAGAATTGCCTCCTGAAGTTTGGGAACGTCATTCAGATACATCCTGCCTGTATATTTATCCTTATAATAAAACAAATATTTGTACAAATTCACAATGTCTTAGATTGACGCTCAAAAACCTATCACAAAATATTTTTCTCAATCAGAAATTATTAACGTGAGAGCTACAAATTTGTATATGATCTGAATTGAATATTAAAGGCTTTGAAATCAGCAGAAACTTTCAGTTTTTTCACTTTTACTTTTTTTTGGAAAAAATGTAACGTAATGAACTATAACTTTAAATTTGTGTAGGTCCATGCTTCGGAAGTGGAATATAAGAATTGATATATAATTAAGAAAAAACTCTTTGGTTCCGGTAATATTTATTTAATTTAAATGACAATGGCTTCTTTCAGATTCTATATCAACAGACTTTTCACATACTCTCTGGATAAAAATAACATAACAACTGAAATTAACTATGTTAGAAACCTTGCAAAAACTAATGATTTTCCAGGTAATATAATAAATAATGTAATAACAGACATATACGACATATAAGACCCGTAAAGAAAAACAAACATATAGATTCCTTCCATATAACAATTTGAATTGCACAATTGGTAAATTCTTAGAAACTCAAAATATCAACATCAGTTATAAAAATAATAATAACATTTTCAACAAGTTAGCCAACTACAAAACACTATACAACTACAACTAACTACAACTGGTAAAAAACTGAATAAACGTATTTAGAACACAAAACTAAAAACAATTCAAACGTTTATAAACATCCTATAGAAACCGGCCATAACATCGACTATAAGTATTACAAACTGTTACACAAATGTAATAAGAGCTATAGAATGGACTTATTGGAGCAACTTGAAATTTCTAAATACTCTAAAGACCCTAATCATATTTTAATGAACGACCAAATCAATAATATTGAGAACCCACTCTTCTCATTTTTAAGCTTTTAGACTAAATATACATATTTTTTGATTTTTAATAATTTTTTTAAATTTTATTTCTATATGTAGCTCTTTCATTCAAAAACCGTTTACGTCTCTTTACATTCTTGTACCATTTTATTTTATTATATCAATCTCGCTCTGAGCATTTTAACGTGTTCTGTACTTGTGTTGTTTATTACGATGTAAGTTTTTATACTCTAATCCTAGTACTTTAGTTTTATTATTACTTATGTATTTTAATATGTTTTGTATTGCTTTTATAGAAGACGACGATGATGAACATAGTTCGAAATTAGTCCTGTCATTTAAATTAAATAAATATTACCGGAAGCAAAGAGTTTTTTCTTAATTATATATCAATTCTTATATAACCTTAAAGGATTACTTTCATAGAATCACTATTTATAATAGATGGACCAAAATTTTTGCGTGGAACTGTACGCATGTTGGTATAGGACAACGCCGATTCAGGTTCACGTAAATCAAGTGTTAACTGCATCATGCTTTAAATATTAAATTATTTTTGTAATTAAATACTGCTCAACAAAGACATAAAAAAATAATAAAAATAAATTGTATCTAAAAATGTAAAATAATTTAAATCATGCCATCTATTAATGGGAAACCAAACTATACTTGCCACCAGATGTCGTCTCCATCTTGTAACGTTTACGTCAAAACTTCCGTCAATTGTCATCGAATAAAAACAAAAAAAGAGGCAGATGAGGTAAGATCTTTTATAAAAATATGTAAAATGAATAGAAACTTACATATAATAGTAAATATATTCTTAAACTTAATTCATTTTATAAGTTTGTTTTTGTTATTTTTCGTGACTGCTACTTTGGGCTTAACACTTTCGCGTCCGCTCAACATACAATTAGGATAACGTCGATGGCCGGCATCTTCACTACGTATTGTTACGCCAGGAGCCGCAAGTAATGTCATATAAACGTAAAAATACGTAAGCGGCGCCTGACTATAGACAATATAAAAACGTAAAAATACGTGAGCGGCTCCTCACTGATGACAATATAAAAACGTAAAAATACGTGATCGGTCACGAAAGTGTTAATCCTGTTTGCATCCCTAATAAATAAATTCGTTTCCAGGGGCAGTGATTTCTCCAACAAAATGGCGCGCCACCACATTATGCCCTTCCTGTTGGAGTTTATTTAAACCAATTATTTCCCAATTGATGGATTGGGAGAAGAGACTGGAATATCACCAGATTTACACCATTGGACCAAATACTTTGGATGAACAAAAAGTCAAAATCCGAAAAGTTCAGCAAATAATTCTTGATACCTTAGAGAATTGTTAAGAAGAATTTAAAAATTGTTTAGGAGCTGCCCAAGGTATGCTATTTGAACATTTAGCTGACTTTTAATTTTTTATTTATTCATTTTGATAAGATTTCAATGAAATTGTATAATTCCTAATGCTAATTTATCTGGTGGTTCCCGTGATATCAAGGCTATGTCACTCTTCCTCAGCTTGAATTGTTGTTAATATATTTATAAATTCTGTGTCCTTCTAAATCTATCATTCTGATAGATAAAAAATACATTGAGTGAGAACATTTACTTTTGATTAGTTACAATAATACAATTCTATAGGTATAAAACAGTGTTGTCCATTAATTTTTGATCAAGATCAACTTTTTATATAAATGTCTTGCCAAGATTGACCGAAGGGTTTAAAGTAACCTTCCTTTTTTTTTTGCTTTGAGGCCCAGATATAGATATTTCAGATTCATGATATTTTTGACGTTATGGTCACCACTGATTTAGAGCTTATAAATAAAAAAGTGGTAATAATTGGGTTTAATCTTGTTATGGATTTAGTCTTTATGGCCCATTACTAAGGTTTTATGTATAAAAAGTATTTCCCCATCGCTTTTAGTTTTTGAATTGTAATTGAGTTAATTTTCGAAAATCAACAATTTTAATGTTTAATCGATTTAGAGCTTATAAATAAAAAATAGTAATAATTGGGTTTAATCTTGTTATGGATTTAGTCTTTATGGTCCATTACTAAAGTTTTATGTATAAAAAGTATTTCCCCATCGCTTTTAGTTATTGAGTTAATTTTCTAAAATCAACAATTTTGATGTTTAATCGATTTAGAGCTTATAAATAAAAAATGGTAATAATTGGGTTCAATCTTGTTATGGATTTAGTCTTTATGGCCCATTACTAAGGTTTTATGTATAAAAAGTATTTCCCCATCCCTTCTGGTTTTTGTTATAATTGAGATAATTTTCAAAAATCAACAATTTTGATGTTTAATCGATTTAGAGCAGTAGTGTCCACTAATTTTTGATCAAAATCGACGTTTTATATGTCTTGCCAAGATCGACCAAAGGGTTTAAAGTAACCTTCCTTTTTTTTTGCTCTGAGGCCCAGATATTAGATATTTCAGATTCATGATTTTCTTGGCGATCGACGTTATGGACACCACTGGTATAAAATGTGAGATATATTTTTATCTAATATATTTTTTTGTATTTTAGGTAAGGCCAACACTCTAAAAGTATAGATAGTACCGATTTGTCTCAGTTGTGCACCAGTTAATGGTGCACTGAAATTACAAATACCTTCAAGAAAGTTATTTTGACCAGCAATATAATGACACCAACTACATTGATGTAGTTTAACTTTTGAAGACAATTCCTCAGTTTAGCAGGTAACAGTTTAATTTTTTTTCTTAAATTTTCATTTGAAATTCGGAATTCCATTTCTGAGAATCGATTCCGATGCTTTAAAATTAAACTCAAAAAATAACTTCAAAAATTAAAATCAAGTCCAAGAATTGATAAATTATGAATTCGAGTCGGCATCGGTATCAAATATACTGTAATCGAGATCATAATCAAGTCGAAATGGAAATCATATGATTCTGATTCGAGTCAGACTCTGATTCTGACTCGATACTTAAAATCGAGCACAAGAAAATTTAGAATCAAGCGCAGAATCAAGGCACAAAATTAAAAATGTTACTCTCGTTAAACAAGATTCGAAATAAATTCTCTCTGGAGTTAGATTGGTGGATATAAATTTAAATTATGATGAAAATAATTAAAAAGGATTAATTAATAAAAAGAAAACCCTTTAAACTATTCTTTTGTAATTAATTTATTTTATAAATGAAAAAAAGATCTTTTATTTTAATATAAAAATAAAGGTTTACAAGTTTTATTTATTATAAAAAGAATTCAAAATGTTGACCATTCTTTTCTAAACATAAGGTGATTCTTCTTTTCATATTATCGAAGACCTGTACAAGTTGCTATTCAGTTATTTGTTGAACATTGTGTCTTATTGCATCTTCCAATTCTTCTATGGTATGTAAACGGTTTTTGTAGACAGAATTAATAAATAAAAAGAAATCTAGGGGGTTAGATCGGGTGGCGTGGTGGACAATATCCTCTACCAATTACTCGATCATCATAAAATTCTTGAAGGAATCTTTCAGTTGCATTATCATGTTGAAAAAATCCTTCTTTCAATTCATCATCATGTAATTGTTCAATGAATTCTTGTAACAAAGCACCATAGATAACCACAATAGATGTGTAACTATTAATAAACTGCTTGCTCAGCGTTTTTAGCGCCATCTATTGGCACGTGTCCCCTAACTAATCAATTGATTATATATGCAGTGCTTTTTTTAAATTACATACACAATTATTTTTTAATGTACACAAAAAAGTGCTTTAAAATTTAGTTATATCACTGTAAAACTAATGAATGTATTGTACTTATAAGTTTATTTGTTTGAAAACCATAGTAAAATATAAGTACAATAGATTTTAATTTTACAGTGATATAGCTATAAATTTCACAGCATTTTTCTCAGTGCATATGTTTTATAAGTTCAAATGCAATAAAAAATGAAAAGATTTTTGATGAACTACCTTTTGTGGATAACATAAATTAACATTTTCTTTTCTATTATTTATTAATTCGACTTATTTTAATATATTTAACGAATTTGTACTGAAATTTCATTTTAATAAGGAAGTAGTATTACATAATTTAAAGTTTACTGGGTATATATTAAATGCATAATAAGTAAAAAAAAATATTGAAATACATAAAAATATATAAAATGCATATATATAAAATATATATAAAAAGCACCTTTAAGATCTACGTTTTTTTTTGTAAGTTATGAGCCTAATGGCAAATAGGATCATTACGATCTTTGGCGCGGATGTCTTTACCATTAAGAATTCTCTTTATACCGTTCGTCCAATTAAAAATACAAAAAATTAAAAATTCTTTTAAAATGTTGTTGACAACTTCTTGTGTATGTTCATAAACTGTGAAATTAAAGTTCACTTGATTTTTTAAATAATTATACAATTCGTAAAAAAACCTTTTTTGAAACATACACTGGGTAGTAAATGAATAATAATATTTAATAAATTTCTTGTGCAGTACATCAATTTGGTAGCCAAGGGTGCGAAATCTTTTTCTGACACCAAATCATGCCACTCTCGAATTTTGTTGCTGGATAAAATGTTCTGTTTGCAAATTTCACATTTGTAAAAAGAGGCAATTTTTTTGGCAAGAAAGCCACTACTATAGCCCACTGCAATTTTGTCAACATATGGCATATATGATACTGTTGGAAATGAAAAATTTTTATTGATTGAGGAGTATATTCTTCTTCTCCTACATCAAATGAAAGGAACTGGCTTACATTATTTAATAATTTTGTTCCACCCAGTGAATGACTACTAACGAAATTATTAATTAACAATGTTTTAAAATTTCCAATAAAATTAACTGGGGCCGGATTGACGTTTCTTCCACTATGTTGTCTCATTTGTCCAAAGAAATTTTCTATTGGATTTTGGTTTAATAGTCGTGTTGTTAAACTGGATTTACCATATTTTTTCTTGCAGATATTTGAAAATGCCCTCCAAACTATTTAACGTAACAATCCAGTTCTTGATGGATGGTGGTGTTGATCTGCTGCCTTTCTTATCTACAAATTTCATGGTAGACAACATCTTTTTAGCATTTTGCCAAAAAGAGAGATGAGGCGATTTACTTGTTGCTGCACAACGCAATGGTATGTTTGTGTTTAGCGCTAACTGACTGCAATTGACACTATCGAATAGATCATTGAAAAATTTAATTGCATATACAGTGTCTATTGCAGACTGGTCCAATTTTCGTCCATCTGCACTAGTTGTACCTGTGAAGTTCAAAATGCAATTATCATTCTGTAAATATTACTAACAATGCTTAAATTGCTACCTGACCGTACAAATACTGCCATTACTGAAGCTGCTGTATAACTAAACGTTTGGCTAGCACACGACACTTTCATTACTCGTATTTTACCAGGAATTACGTGGTCATCGTTCAATTTTGGCATGGCACGAAATTCACTGGATGGATTGTCAATGTAATATGCATCCAATATGTGTTGCTATTTTGCAGTATATTGTTGACCTTCTTTCATGTATGTTAAATTTTTTTAACTAAACGATTACGTATACCTTTTAGTAACTGTGGTGGATCATAAACATGAAAATACGTTTTGTCGTTTATTTTATAGCAATTATCACCACGCCATTCGGTACCTTGTCTGAGAGCATCTGCTTTAGAATTTGCTATTAGTTGATTAATAGCTGCAACATTTCCAGTACCTTGGTCACAGATGGTGGCTACAACGTCAAGTCCACAGTCACCAGTAAATAGATTGGTTAAAATGTTTTTAATATGCCGGACCAAAGTAAAAGTATTAGTAGCATTTTGACAAAAGACGTAACAAATAGTTTGTTTCCATTTATTATTTATACCCCTCAACATGAATACTAACGCAGTATTTGCAATTAAATTTGTTGATTCACTACCTTGTTCTTCAACCCCTATTATTTCTTTAGTATTTTTATTAAAAAATAAATGAGAGTGTATTTTCATTTCATCCCATATCAAAGAACAACATTTATCTTCTGGTTGCAGATTGCTCACATTCCTTAGTCTTTGAAAAATGGGGTTACATATATACTCTTCCACATCCAGAACGGTTATTTATGACAGTCATAAATAAAAGCCGGGGTGATTTTTGCCCGCTCGAGTACCTGAAAAGGTTTATGACAATCAGACAAGGACAGGGTTGAACTTAATTTTTTTTAAACTAAAATTTAATAAAAAACCAAAGTTTAGTTATAACAACTAAAATTTAATTATAAAAACTAGTATAAAAGTCAATGTATAAATGCTAAAATTTAATTATTCGTCGTCGCTATCACAGCTATCATAATTTTCAAAGCTGCTTTCATCGGAACTCTCATTTCCGATATCTATAATAAATCGTTGAATATTTGGCGATACATAAGAATTTTCTACGTCCTTTACGTGTTTTACGCAGTTCCTCAGTTGTAGCTGCATTATGTTTTCTAATATTTCGCTTTAAATTGCTACAGATTAATTCTATGGGGTTCAAAATGCAATGGTAAGGTGGTAATCGTAGAACTATATGTCCCGCTTCTTTTGCCATGCCATCAATTACATATTCGGTTGGAATGTCAACTTCATTGACTTTCGCTAACAGCTTATCTTTGGTAATCTTACCGTCCGGCATGACAATATTATGTTCTTGCATGTAGGATAAAATATATTCTCTTTTATGCCTCTTTGCAGGTTTGGGGTGTAACATTCGAAAATGATAACTTGTGTTGTCAAGAACGATTACCGACCTCTGATTTAATAAATTTGGTAATAATTGATTTTTAAACCATGTCTCAAACAACGCAGAATCCATGTCTTGGTGATAATCTGCAGAACAGTCTTTAATATTTTTTGCAGATAATAACAATCCCTTTTGCACCCAACCATTCTCTCCCCCTGCAAGAATAATAATACGTTTTCCTCTTGAACACGGTATCTTCAATGCACACTTATCACTACCATTGGAAAGGCCCTTTTTTATTACATCATGGGTATCATACCAAGTTTCGTCTAAATAAACAATATTCCACTTCTCTTCCCGATATTTCCTAATTTGTTCAATAAATTCCCACCTCCATTTTTTTAGCCGGGGAGTTTCGGTAATATGAGCTCGTCCGTCCAGTGATTTGTACTTAAATCCAATTGTTTGGAGATATCGCCGAAAATGTTCTTCAGAATAAGGTATTTCTATATGAAGTTCTTGTAATCTATTCTTTAAAGAGGCGATAGTAGGCACGATATTTTCCGAATACATATCGTAAATAACTGTTTTTATCTCCGTTGTGTAAAGCTGAGCGTCCACTAGAGCGGTAAAACAGCGCGGTGTCTCGAAGCGCGGCGCGGAACGTATGACTTTCGTCCCCTAACCGCTTTCAATTAGCGAGGAGTAGAGCGGTTTTCATTGTAGATTGCCTTTTCTGCATTTATAACCGAAACTTCCGCAAGCATGGATGAACTTGAAGAGTTGCTGGTTTTAGGAGCGTTAGTAGAAATGGAGGAAAATAATGAAAAAAAAAAGAAAGAAAAGAAAGCATACTATGTGGATACATGAGATAAATTTAAAACGATCCACATATGGTGAATTCCACCACTTATTTGCTGATCTCTTGAGAGACCCAAAAAAATTTGTAAGATATTTTAGAATGTCGCAAGAGAAATTTTACGAACTTCTCAACATGATTAAGCCAGATATTTCGAAAAGGAATACAACCTTTCGGCAAGCGATAACAGCTGAAGAAAGGTTAGCCACATGTTTGAGGTAAGTAATATTTTATTTAACTATCAATATATTATATTTACATACAGTGCTAGCGTAAAGTAACCCCCCCCCCATGTTTAACTTCTGAACAGATTGAGATATCAATATGAACAAAAAAACGTCAGTTTCTATATTTTATCAGCACAAATATTTACTTATGGAAAATTTTTGTATCACTTTTAGTTTTTCCGGAAAATGGAACAGCTTTGTTTTTTTAAATGGAACACCCAGTATATTATGGTATCTTTCGAAAGAATAAAACAATACGAATTGAACGATACCTCACAATCAAATATCGGTTTATTAGTTTTTTACATAAAAATTAAACAAAATGCGGAATTTCGCCGGAAAAACCAACGTATCTTCGTTGACTACCTGTCGAGATACAATGGGCCAGATAAATGGTGGACGGTCAGTTAAAGGTCGGTCTACGCTCGGATTAAGCAGGGTTAAAATCAGCAATTCTTTTAGAATGTTTTTATGAAACAATCAATACAAGAAAAGGATAAAAAGAAAGTTCTTTTTAAAACTTCTAAGAAAAAATTGTCATAACAACAATTTTAAAGTTTGTAGGTACTTTGAAATTTTGTATTTAAGGCAGCATGCAAATATTTTCCTTCATTTCTATCTTTGAATTCTACCCGACCAAGTATAACCAAAGAAAGGCGAGATCGAGGCGATAGAAGGCGATAGAAGGAGTTTAGAGCACAATATCGAAGCAATTTTAATATTCGCTCGTGCTGACAGAAATCTACATGAAACAGGGCGACAATTTAAGGAACGATTTCCTGAACATCCAATTAGTCGAAAATGTTTAAGAGAGCTTGTGAATAAGTTTTTGGAAACTGGAAGCGTCGAAGACGGCAAAAGAACTGGTCGTCAGATATTAACAGAAGTATTTAATGTGCCCATGATGTCGTCTGCTGCTATCGCATCAACGTGTGATGTGTTAAATATTTCCGCGTCGTTGTTGGAAGACGTGGAAATACTTAAAGAAGAATAAATATCATCCATTTTAAATAAAAATGCTTCATGAATTAACAGAAGATGACCCTGATATAGAAGAACAGAATTTTGTGAGCTAATGACAAATATGGTTGAACGAAATCGATTATACTTGAAACATATTTGTTTCAGTGATGAATGTACTTTCTTTTTGGGTGGAAAATTGCATCGGCGTGATGTTAATCCACATGAATATCGTGACGTTATCACTCAATTTCATTAGAAAGTAAATGTTTTTTTTCAAGACTTTTGCAAATTGTACAACAGAATTCTGACGATTTTGAAATGGAACTAGTGTTTCATCAAGACGGAGCACCTCCACATTATGCGCCAATGGTACGAAATTATCTTGATAAAAATTTTAATGGACAACAAGATCACCAGATCTGACACCTTTAGATTTCTTTTTATGGGGTTATTTAAAATCCAAGGTATATGAAATTCCGTTGGGTAGTATTGAGGATTTAAAACAAAAAATTATTGACGTCTGCCAAAATATTGATCACATGTTAAGCCGTGTGAGAGAGGAAACACTACAAAGATGGTACCACTGCCTAGAAGTTCAAGGTAATCATATCGAACAATTTACTTAATATTTGATTCTTAATAAATAAAAAATTCTTTTATTATTCAATAACAACACTAAGCAAATTTTTCAACCGTTACCTATACTAGCAAAATCTTTAATAAGAAAATTTCATTTCTTATATTGACTTTTTTTCTTTATAAATATTTTTTGATAAAATATGATTAATTCATAAATATAATATACTTCAAAACTTTTATTTCATTTCTAAAAAAAATAAGTAATTGAACTTGCAATTTTAAATCCGTCTTAGCTCGAGCGTATACCGACCGTCCACCATTTACCTGGCCGATTGCATTTCGACAGGTAGTCGACGAAGATACGTTGGTTTTTCCGGCAAAATTCCGCATTTTGTTTAATTTTTATGCGAAAAACTAATAAACCGATATTTGATTGTGAGGTACCGTTGGATTCGTATTGTTTTCATCTTTCGGAAGATACCATAATATACTGGGTGTTCCATTTAAAAAAACAAAGCTGTTCCATTTTCCGGAAAAACTAAAAGTGATACAAAAATTTTCCATAAGTAAATATTTGTGCTGATAAAATATAGAAACTGACGTTTTTTTGTTCATATTGATATCTCAATCTGTTCAGAAGTTAAACATGGGGGGGGGGTTTACTTTACGCTAGCACTGTATATACAAGTTATTCATTTATCGTTGATATGAATATAAGTTTTCTTCTGTCTGCGCTTGCGAATTAAATTGTTCGGATTGTCCAGTTGGTTGCAATTGCTGTTGTGAGGAATAACTGATGGACGATATGTGTTGTCCGTATTGAAATGCTTCTAGTTCCGCATTGTGAATAAGATTTGAAAACTCAGATTTTAATTTTAATTGAATATGTTGCGGTAGCGTCCTAAACGTTCCCTCGAGGCTGTCAAAATATTTTGAAATATGATCAGCCTCTCGAGATGGTGATGTTGAGATTATTTTTTTGTGTATATACATTTTTAATAATTCGGCAGCGGAAGTCGACTCTTCTGATTTGTTGGAAATAGGTGTACTCTTTCCACTAGTGGGCGGTTGAATTGCTTTTTTATTTGTATGTTGGATTTCTGAACCCAGCGCATTTTCCTCTTCGTTTTCATTTTCATTTATTGGAGAATCTACTATTGTGGATTCAGACGCTGGTGATTCAGGTTCTACAATATTACTAATTTGCTGCTCACTTTGTGTAAACATATACTGTTTCGCAAATTCCATTTGGCTCTCTAATCGCCAAGGCTTTATTTTTTTTGCAGCTTGGCCGCTTTTCTTTCTCCTTGCCGCCATCGCTTTGCGATAGCTGTCTCTCAAGGATTTCCAAGTTTTTTTACAGTCTGAAGCTGCAAATAAAATGTATCGCGATTACCTTTTCAATATATGGTATAGGAATATGTTTTAAATCAGTTTTTACTATTTACTTGTGCTGTCTTTTTTGTTTGTAACTGTCTGAGTTTAAATGGTACATTGAATATAACCATTTTTTTTGGGTTTGGGGTTTGGGTGAATATAATATTTATTTATGTAAAAAGAATTGTAAGCATTGCATACAATAAAACTCTTATTATTATAACCATTTTTTACAGATTTTTGGCAACTGGCGATACATTTTCAACTATATCATTCAGCTATAGGATGGGAGAGAAGTCAGTTCGAAGAATAGTTTATGATACTTGTGATGCCATTTGGAATAGACTGTCACCAACCGAAATACCACCACCGAGTCAAGAACGATGGCAAGAAATAGAAAAACAGTTCAGAACAATATGGAATTTTCCAAACTGTATTGGCGCCATAGACGGTAAACACGTTCTGATAAATAAACCGCATCACAGGGGCTCCTTGTATTACAATTACAAAGGAACTTGTAGTATAGTGCTTTTAGCAGTTACTAACGCTCATTCTAAATTTACCATGATAGACGTTGGCGCCTATGGGAAGAATAGTGACGAAAGTATTTTTGCAAATTGTAGTTTTAGTAAAACATTCCAAAATGATACATTGCATTTTCCTGCCAATAAACCTTTACCTGGATGTGATGAGAGTATGCCACATGTTATAGTAGGAGATGAGGCATTCCCTTTAAAGAAAAATCTCATGAGGCCTTATCCTGGAAGTCAGCTCGCTAATCAAGAGGATAAAAAGATATTTAACTATAGGCTAAGCCGTGCACGAAATACCAGTGAGAACGCTTTCGGTATTTTATCGAAGAGATTTCGCGTGTATCAGCGAAGGTTTGAAATAAAACCAGAATATGTCAACAAAGTTGTTCTAGCTGTCTGCACAATTTTCTTAAATCAGACAGTACAGCTTTATTGGCAGATATTCTCGAAGATAAATGTTCTAATTCCGGAAGTAATTATAATAATTGTTCATGCAGGAACGCATTTCGAACTTAGAACGCGCATGATCCACTCGGGGGCGTGCGCCCTCTAACGTTATCCGTCACCTTGATTTATTATCGGCATTATCGATCAATCGTTCGCGCGCGCCAGTTGAATTTAAATGTAAAAAAGGTGGTGAGTGACAATATATATATACGTAAGACAATTTTATCTTTTTATTTTCATATTTCTTAACAAAATTGAAATCAGCACCTCTTCTTAATTACCCAGCTTATTGCTGCGCGTACATTTATGGTCCTTCGAGCCGGATTCGGCATTTTGATTACCGGTTTTTGGGCAAATTTAACGCCTTCTCTTGTCAATCGCCATTTTTCCTCACGCCTTTCTTCACGTTTTTCGTTTTACAAATCTGAGTTTTTCATCGTCATCTCAGCAATTAAACCTAACAACCATTTCGTTTAAACCTGAAAATAATAAAACAATTATTAATATCAATATATTTTTCTTGTTTAGAGAAAACCTTTTTGACGTTGCGCGTTGTCAATCCTTCTTTCGGAATATCTACTTTATTCTTTATCACTTTTTAAATTCTCCCTTGAGAATCTATTCCCCTTGGAATAATTTTGATTTCTTTTACTTCCAAATTTTCTGGAATATTTTTCTTTTAATTTTTTTTTTCTTCTTAATTCTCCTTTTAGAATCTATTCCCCTTGGAATAATTTTGATTTTTCTTACTTTGCACATTTCTGGCATATCTTTCTTTTAGTTTTGCTTCATTCAATTCTCATACATAGTTGTTTCCAATAGCCCGTGCTCCAACACGCTCTTAAATAAATCGAAGTTTTTACCCGTTTGTAAGTGTATTTAAATAGTAAAGTAGTGCTCACCAATAGAGAAATCGTTAGTGCTCTCTATAAGTTTGTAAAATACTAATTAGAAGTGTCGTGAAATAGATCTACAGGCCCTGATGGTCGTAAATCTGTAAGTACATTATACATACGGGCGTTTTTCGCTAGACACTACTTCGGGTAAACCGGTGTCCTCTTATAAAAAAAGTGAACAAAAATAATATAAAATAAGCTGTTATTTTTCGACTTTAAAAATGTCAAACGACAAAAACGAAACTCAATCTAAAATTGAACATTATAAATTAATTGAACTAAAAGAAGCACTTTGCAAGTTAGGATTGGATGAGTATGGAAGTAAGGTTGAGTTAAAAAATAGGTTAATTAATGCACTGTCTGTAAGTACTGACGAAAATATAGACAATTTAGAAAATTTGGACGACTCAACAGATAGTATATGTACGGTAGTTCCAAATAAAACAAAACACACCAAAGTTGCCGCCTTAAACAATAAAACTATATTTAGAATGCTCAACAAAATTAAAGAGTTAGAAAACCAAATCCTCAACCTAGGAGTACAAATTACAAAAATGAATAAACGGAAAAATCAATCAAAGTTTAAGTGCTGTTTCAATAAAACTCGCGAGTCGGTACAATCAACAGGGAAAAATAACTCGGCGGTCGAAGATCCATCGAACAAGGCGTCAACCAATACCAGACGGCAACAGCTGCCTTATCATGGCACGGAGGTACGGAAGTCGGTACGAAACATAGACGAAACTAGGGTACCAAATTCGCCCTGCATTGCCCCAGAAGATAGCAAAGGGAGAATATTGCTACTAAGTGACAGCCACGGTCGCGATGGTGGCAGGATTCTAGCGCAATATTTAAACAACGATATAAATAAAAAATACGAAGTTTGCAATATATGCAAACCAAACGCGACGATGGCAAATGTAATACAAGATGTTCAATTGTTATGTGAAAATTTTAATAGGAATGATTATATTATAATTATGGCAGGCTGCAATGATATTCTTCAAGATAAAATATTTACTGATGATATTTATCTTAAACTTAGAGTAATTAAAGAGAAATGTAATCTTATTTTCATTGCTGTACGTTTCTGGGACAAAAAACCCACAATATGTAAAAAGATGTTTGACTTTAATTGTAAAATTAGTAAATTCTTGAAATCAATAGATTATACGGGAAACAGCTTTCTGGAAGTCAATGGGTTTCTTAAAACGTTAGACAAAACTAGGCATGGCCTTCATTTAAATATGAGAGGGAAATGGAAATTGTATGATTTTGTGGCTAAACGGGTATTATTGATATCTGGTTCGGGTTTAAATTTTCACCCACACCGCGTAGAGAACAATTTGTAGCAAAAAACCCTATATTAAATATACTGTACACAAATATTCGAGGCATTGGTAGTGGAATGGGGATGCTTGAGGGATACATTCAGGATAAAGATTTTAAAGTTTTGTGAATTACTGAGACTTGGCTAAAAGAGTATGAAAGCGTAAATGTTTCAATATCTGCGCTGTATCCTTGTTCTTGTTACAGTCGTCGGGTGCATATTCGTGGAGGTTGCATGATATTAGTGAGAAATGATATACCTTGTAAGAATCTTGATAGGCTGGTCTGCACTTCAATTGAAAAACATTTTGAAATTAGTGGAATAAAAATTCTAGACCTAGATATAGTCATACTTACTATATACAGATCGCCAAGTGGTGATATTGATGTTTTTGTTGAGAAGTTAGACCATGCATTGTCTTTCTTTCCTGCTTCTCAGAGAGTCATCGTTACGGGTGACTTTAATGTATGGTTTGGTACTGATAGGCACGATACGTGCTTGGTACTTGAATGTTTCAATACTTTCGGCTTTATCCCATTGATTGAAACGGCAACACGTGGAAAAAATTGTATAGATAACATTTTTATTAATTTTGACTCCACATGTGTTGAAGCAGTAGTAAGTGACCAGTTGTCTGATCACAACAGTATCGCGGTGAGGTGCACACTAAATCAGGAGTCACGGTTGAATAAAATTACTTGTAGGCCTATGACGGAGAGAGGCAAATTTGTCTTTTATGAATCTGTGTCAAATATTGACTGGGACTTTGTTTCCTACAATGACTTGGATATTGACAAAAAGTTTCAAATGTTTTTGAGCGCTGTACTGGAGGGCTTTGAAATGGCTTTTCCCGTGAAACAGGTTGGTGAGAAACAGCTGGGGTCCTCTGATAACTGGTTTACTCCTGAACTATGTATGCTACGCAATAGGCTAAATGTTCTCAATACAATTTATAAAGTAATGAATACTAACGAAGTAAAAAATATGAGAAATATAGTCCATGCTCAATATAATAAAAAAATTAAAGTAGCTAAAATAGAATATAATGATAGACTTATCAAGGAGTCTCAATGTTCAGGGAAAATAATGTGGCAAATTATTAATCAAAATCGGCCCAACACCCTTAATAAAATTAAAGCCGAATTTGACCCTAACGAAGTTAATGATTTTTTTCTAAATGTACCCGTTGATATAATTAATAACTTAAATGGCTCCCATTTAGAAAATAAATTTACTTATTTTCTTAATAAAATTGACGCAAAACATTGTAGTTTTTCATTTGGGAAAGCATCTTTTATTGAGGTACGTGACATTATTGATTCTCTTAAGCCAAAGTCAACTAAAGATATATATGGCCTAAGTGTAAAATTAATTAAACAAGTTAAAAATTTAATAATTGAACCTCTTACTAAACTTATTAATTTTGCTATATGTGAAGGAGTATTTCCAAATGCTTTGAAAACAGGTTTAATAGTTCCCGTCTTTAAAAAGGGAAGTCCTGACCAGTTAGAGAATTTTAGGCCAATCTCACTCTTGCCGGTGTTCTCGAAGATATTTGAAAGGGTGCTGAGCAGTAGGATTGCTGATTACTTTGAGGGTAATTCCTTGTTTGCTGCCACACAATACGGATTTCGTAAGGGTAAATGCACATCTGAGGCAATAGCTGACTTTGTTGAAAGAACTGTTGAATGCTTTGAACAGGGGCAGTATCTTGTTGGAAGTTTTTGTGATTTGAGTAAAGCTTTCGACTGTGTACAACATGACCTTTTGATTGAAAAATTAAATAAATATAATTTTGATAATCTCAGTTTGAAACTAATCAAATCTTATCTTACAGGTAGAACTCAAACTGTTAAATGTGGAAATAGCTTTTCAGAAAAGAAATTAATAACCGTGGGTGTCCCACAAGGGTCAATTCTGGGACCGTTATTATTCTTAATTTATATCAATGATCTTGCTCAAAATATAAGTCAGTCGGATGTAATAATGTACGCCGATGACACAACCATAATAAACTTTGGAAATAACCATGAAATGACACAGTCGAAGGCGCATACTGCACTAAATAATGCCGAAATGTGGTTTACGTCGAACAAACTGAAACTAAATACTGAAAAGACAACAGTTACTGCTTTTTCAATGCGGTCTACCTTGAATTCTGATTGTGTTAAATTTCTAGGCGTTTATCTGGATCCTAAATTAATTTGGGACAAACATATCCAATATGTATTTAATAAACTATCTAGTAGTATATATCTGCTTCGTCTTTTAAGCAATAATGTGTCAAAACAAGTATTAAAATGTGCGTATTTTTCGCTGTGTCAAAGTATAATGACATATGCACTCCTGGTTTGGGGGGGTGCCTCAAGCTGCGATAGAATATTTCGACTTCAGAGAAGAGCAATAAGAATTTTAGACAACTTAAAATACAGAGATGATTGTCGTAACTCTTTCATAAAGCAAAAAATTTTAACCTTCCCGGGATTGTACATCCTGGAATGTGTGATCTATGTCAGGCAAAACCTTCACAAGTGTGTTACTCACGATAGTGTGCACGGATATGAAACTAGGAATGGAGCACACTTGATACCTAATTTCTGCAGGCTTACCAGAAGTCAACGCCATTTTAATTTTGTGGCAATAAAATTTTTCAATAAAATTCCTGCAGAAGTTACAAGGCTATCACATAGGCTTTTTAAACTAAAAATGAAATCTTTTCTTATTCAGAGGGCTTATTATTCGTGCCTCGAGTATTTGGATGATGTTGTAAATGTGGGTGATTTTGAACCTGTTATTAAAATTAATTAACGATCAGTTGTTATGCTGTGTTTGTTACGCCGTAGATTGTTTGTTTTATTTCAAGTAGTTTTTAACATGTATTGTTTAATATGAATTATGACAAGTGTGACATATTATAATGTATTGTATACTGAAATATCGAGCATGAATAAAATTATTATTATTATTATTATTATTATTATTCCCTTGAGAATTCATTCCCCCTGGAATTTCATTTTTTTTTTTTTTTTCTGGGAATTTATTGCCCTTGCAACTTAAATTCTTACCGCAATATTCTTACAATAGAATATATTATAATTTTCATTTTGATTTTCCCTTTATGGTGTTTCCCCTTGGCTACCTCAATTATCCCCATTCATATTAACTTTCCTAAGTCTCCCTTGAGATGGACAAGCTTACAAAATTAAAGTAACGACGAAGTGTTTTCCAAAATCGTCTTACCGAGGCTCGAGACAGTGGTCAAACTGCTTCCGATGATTCCTCTCTACAGCTCATCTTTCTTGAACAAGCCAAACGTGCTGATAAAGCTTACGACGAATTTACAACCATTCATAATCAAATTATAGGACTTATTGAAGAAACGGACTTTGATGATCAAGATAAAATTCGCAACGATGTTGATACGGCCTATTTTACTATAAAAGCTCTCTTTCACAAAATGCAACAACCCGATGCTTCCGATTCTGTTCCAGCTCCGTCTACGCCTAAATTAAATAAAATTGTCATTCCGACTTTCGATGGAAATTATAAAAACTGGCCGATATTTTTTGATTTATTTAGAACGTTAATTCATGAAAACGATTCCTTGTCACCAGTGGCAAAGTATCAATATTTGCTTACTTCCTTGAAAGGAGAAGCGTTTAATTTGTTAAAGGGCCTTCCCGTCACAAATGAAAACTATTCCATTGCCTATACCACCTTAAAAGGAAGATATCAGAACAAGCGTCATTTGGCTACGCTTTATTTTAACGAGATTATAAATTTAAAACCTGTTCATGATGAATCGTCCAAGTCTTTCCGACATTTTATTGATACCTTCAAAGAGAATGTTGAAGGGTTCCGATCGCTTAAGTTTCCCGTTCAACATTGGGATTTTCTCTTATTCAATCTTCTTCTTCTGAAGATCAACACCGCAACAAAGACGAAATTTGAATCCGAACACGCGTTAGTTGAAATTCCAACGTACACTCAATTAATCGATTTCCTGGAAAAGCAGGCAAAAGCTTTGAATTCAGTTTCACTCACGTCAAATGAAAAAACTCACCTGAATCAATCAAAATCGTCTCAAAATATTCGTAACAAGCCATCCATCAATCTGAAGGTTGAAGAGGCCACAAAAATTAAATGCGTGTTGTGTTCCCAATCACATCCATTATATCGATGTTCAACATTTTACGCAAAATCTGCAGCCGATAGATTATCATTTGCCAGAGACAACAACTTATGTCGCAATTGCCTTAATAACTCGCATCAAACAAATAGCTGTTCATCTAATCATCGTTGTAGAGTTTGCCATCAAAAACACCACAGCTCTTTACACTTCGATAATTCTAAATCGTCATTGGTTCACGTCGGAACTACAGCCTGTGATGTCAGTCAAACCTCCGACACTACAAATCAACAGATTATTTTACCGATCGCCTTTTTGCAAATCAAAGATCGATTTGGTACATTACATCTCGTTCGAGCCTTAATAGACTCAGGAAGTATGTCCAACTTCATTACAGCAAAACTTGCTAAAAAACTTCGTTTACCTCGGACTCGAAATACTTCATTGGAAATCAGAGGCCTTAATTCTATGACTTCTGTATGCAACAAAGGAAAAGTTAAATGTTATGTTCAACCAAGCCACACGTCACAACCGTCTTTTGATTTTGATGCAATAATTACACCCAACATATGTTCTGATCAACCCACTTATCAAGACATTCAAATGGCTTATGAACATCTAAAAAACTTAAATTTTCAAAAGGAATTTAAATCGAATCTTAAAGAAGTTGATTTACTTCTGGGTGCGGAATTAGTACCTCAAATCCTTACTAGTGGTCGTATACGAGGAGGTCCCAACGATCCAGTCGCAGTTGAATCCGTTTTCGGTTGGTTGCTTATGGGACGTTCTTCATTATCTTCATCGACACCAACATCAACTTGTTTGTCAACGATAGCTTCTTCATGTTCACTTGATCATACGATACAAAAGTTTTGGGAAATTGAGTCAATTCCCGTGAAATCTGTATTCACCCTGGAAGAAGAAGCCTGTGAAAAACATTTCCGAGATAATTATACACGTACGACTGGTGGTAGATTCATCGTTTCCTTACCCTTCAAGTCCAATAAACCTACACTGGGAGATTCCTATCAAACTGCTCTCAAAAGATTTAAATCCTTAGAAAACCGTTTGCTTAAAAATCCTTCTTTACATGACGATTACATATCCTTTATGTCTGATTATCTTTCCTCCGGTCACATGTCTTTAAATACCGTCAACTCACCTCTTCCCTCAGCCACATACTACATTCCTCATCATTGTGTAATGCGCGCAGAAAGCGCATCCACCAAACTTCGTGTCGTCTTCGACGCCTCGGCGATATCTTCGAATGGGAAATCGTTAAACGATAACTTACTGATTGATCCCAAGTTACAACAGGACATCGTCAAGGTTTTATTTAATTTTCGATGTTACAAATTTGCCTTCACGTGCGACATCAAGCAGATGTACCGCCAAATTTTGATTTCCCCTCAAGATAGGAATTATCAACGAATCCTTTGGCGATTCTCTCCTCAAGAGCCATTACAAGAATTCATTCTTAATACAGTTACATATGGCGTATCATCGGCTCCGTTCTTAGCCCTGCGCACTCTGTTGGAACTGGCTAATTTATATATTAATGAACATCCTTTAGCTGCAAATATCTTAAAAAATAATATCTACGTTGATGATATCGTCACTGGGACAAATTCCATCAAAGAAGGTCTTACCTTACAAAAGGAATTAATCACACTTTTAAAAAAAGGAGGTTTTGAGCTGAGGAAGTGGGCCAGTAACTGCAACGAAATCTTACGATCGGTCTCGGAAAGCGATATACAAACTCCAATATCAATGGACTACGATGAAATATCCTGCGTCAAGGTTTTGGGACTACAATGGGACCCCAATAGCGATATGTTTCACTATTCCTATTCTCCTCGTCCCTCACTTTCCACAAAACGATCTATTTTGTCTGACATTTCTCGCATCTATGACCCTTTGGGCTTTTTAACCCCCTGTACCTTTAAAGCAAAATGTTTTATTCAGCAACTTTGGCAACTGAATCTTGAGTGGGATGAAATTCCTCCATATCACATTGCTCAAAATTGGCAAGATTTTAGAGTTAAATTAAAATTATTATCTAACTTACGTGTACCACGCTTAATAATTCCCGATTACTCAAACTCAATCCAACTTCATTTGTTTTGCGACGCTTCGCAAAGTGGCTACTGTGCGGTAGCATATTTTCGATGTGTTACACCTCAATCTGTGACGACTTCTTTTATCTGCGGTAAATCCCGCGTAGCTCCTCTTAAAACTCTCTCAGTCCCTCGACTTGAGCTTTGTGCAGCGGTATTGCTCGTCGATATTTTAAAAATTATTCAGGAAAATCTATCTCCTGAAATTAAAATAACCTCTGTTACCGCCTGGTCAGATTCCCAGGTTGTTTTAAATTGGGTAACTTCTTTACCTCACAAATGGAAAGTATTTGAATCTAATCTGGTGAGCCACATTCAGGAAATATTACCTCCAACCTCATGGAAATATGTCCCATCGTCGGACAATCCAGCTGATTGTGGTTCCCGTGGTCTGTTTCCGGACCAGCTGTCCTCATTTAATCTATGGTGGAACGGCCCCACTTGGCTAATCTCTGATTCTTACTCTTGGCCATCTCAGATCATGTGTAATCTAAATGATCAAGAATTGATCAATGAACAAAAACCTATCGTAGTTAACTTAATAGAAAATTCTACAAACTTTATCGATAATATACTTACTAATATTTCATCTTTATCAAAGATTAAAAGAATTGTAGCTTATGTGCTGCAATTTATACTTAGAACTAGAAAACAGAAGTCCTTATTCTCCGTTTCATTGTCTCAATTTGAGCTCCAAAAAGCTCTACACGTTCTTGTTAAACATGTTCAGCGTGAACATTTTTCTGAGATCTTTACTGCTATTCTCAAATCTAAAAAACTTCCAAAACCCATTCGTAAACTCGTTCCTTTTCTTGATCGGGATGGGTTGCTCAGGGTGGGTGGACGGTTAAAACATTCTGAAGTGTCATACGAACAAACACATCCGTTATTATTGCCACGTGATTCTCGGTTGAGTGAATTAGTTATTGAAGATACTCACCGCGAGTTTTTGCATCCTGGACATCGTACTCTGCACGCACTTCTGGCTCAGCAGTTCTGGATTCTGTCACCGCGACGAGCCATTTCCGGATGTATGAAATGTGTTCGAGCTGATCCCAAGACGCAGATTCCATTGATGGCTAATCTTCCCAGTTACCGATTCTCTGAGCTGAAAGCCTTTTACGTATCTGGGGTGGACTTTGCCGGTCCAATATTTACTACAATGCATCGCTCTCGTGGCGTACGGTCTGTAAAGTCGTACATTTGCGTTTTTGTTTGTGCGTCCACTAAAGCCGTACACTTAGAGTTAGTTTCAGACTTATATACAGACGCCTTTATCGCTGCTCTCCGACGCTTTCTATCTCGTAGAGGACATTGCTCGATGTTATTTAGCGACCAAGGAACAAACTTTGTGGGAGCTGACAACAAACTTCGTGAATTGGCCGCAGCAACTGGTACCTCCTTTGGGATCAACTGGCACTTTAATCCTCCCGGAGGCCCCCATTTCAATGGATTATCTGAGGCGGGAGTAAAATCGGTGAAAAACCATCTCACAAGAGTTATCGGAGAGCAGATACTTACATTCGAAGAAATGTACACCGTCTTAACACAAGTGGAAGCAGTATTAAATTCAAGGCCGTTGTATCCGATGTGAGGTGATGCAAATGACTTACAACCCTTAACCCCCGCGTATTTTTTAGTTTTAGGTCCACTTAATTCCGAATTACCGGAACCTAACCTTACAAAACGACCGTTAAATCGTCTTGACCGTTGGAACCTAATCCAAAGGATGGTCCAAGATTTCTGGGGGCGCTGGCGTGACGAGTATTTGCACACACTACAACAGAGACACAAATGGTCGGAAAATTCTCCAGGAATTAACGTTGGAGACCTTGTTGTTATAAAACACGACCAAAAACCGCCATTTCAATGGACCTTTGGGCGTGTATGCGACATCCACCCTGGCCAAGATGGACTCGTTCGCGTCGTATCTGTTAACACCACCAATGGCGTTTTGGTTAGACCTGTTTCAAAGATTTGTTTGTTACCAAAAAAGAATCGTGATAATTGTAATTAATTTATACTTAATCTATTCGTTGTACTCTTCGTTTCATTATTTTGTTCACTAGTCACTTTAATTGTTGTTAAAATTATATTAATTTTGGTGGGTGAAATGTTCATGCAGGAACGCATTTCGAACCTAGAACGCGCATGATCCACACGGGGGCGTGCGCCCTCTAACGTTATCCGTCACCTTGATTTATTATCGGCATTATCGATCAATTCTTCGCGCGCGCCAGTTGAATTTAAATGTAAAAAAGGTGGTGAGTGACAATATATATATACGTAAGACAATTTTATCTTTTTATTTTCATATTTCTTAACAAAATTGAAATCAGCACCTCTTCTTAATTACCCAGCTTATTGCTGCGCGTACAATAATGCTTTGCAAAATATGAACAATATTGGCGGTTCCTTTGCTGGGGATGGATATAAAGTTAGGGAAAAATTTAAAAATTATTTTTCAAGTCCAGATGGGTCTGTTGAGTGGCAAAGTCGTGCCGTCACACAGGGAAGAATTGATGTGAAGTGATTATTATTTAAATATTTCAAATATAATAATATTAATAATTGAGTATCACTTGTGTAAATTTAAATTTCTAATTACCAATGGCATTATTACCTGAAATATTTAACTTTGTCCCAATTTCCTCCCACGAATTTTCTTTGACCAGAATATTATGATAATTTGGGTCCGACAGGTCATACAATTGTTTGTACTCTTGTACTAACACTAAAAATTTTTCTTCGACCATTTTTGCATCTAAACTGACATAAACCTGGTACTGAAGTGCGAACGCGTCGATACTTCGAAGCGATTATTTGCCCCGAAGACGACAAAACTCCTAGACAGTGTCTACCAATTACGTCATATGGTGGCGCGGCGCGACTCAATACCGCTCTTCGATTCTCGGAGGAGAATTGGAAAAACCGCGCCGCGCCGCGCCGCGCTGTGCGGCTTTACCTTGCGCGGCCGACCTAGTGGACGGAGATACATTTATTTCCAATAGTTCTTATAAAAACCGCGCCGCGTCGCTCTTTCCGCGCTAGTGGACGGTCAGCTTAAGTATCCGGAATTCTTTGGAAAAGCTGAGAAGCTTTAGTGGGTCGAACGCTTGCAGTTTCTCTATTCTCCAATTGCGCAATGAATCTACGTACCGTTGTTACAAGTACCCCTGTCAATTCACTGGTAACTTTACACACAGCAGAACAATCCTTTTCTTGTAATTTTACGTAAACGTTAACAACTATTCTTTTACTGTCTTCGCAATAAGACTGTTTTGGCGAAGTATTCGTAGATGGTGACTCGTTTACCCAAGGACGAAACATTTTCTTTTCTTACGATACCTCTCACGTGCCCTTTAACAAAATACTCATCGACAATCTCCCCTGTCCTCTTTTATAAGTAGTTTCCATAAGCTATTTTAAAGTGTTTCTTAGAAAAGAATATTATTTTTAGGAATGTCTAAATAATAGAATAAAATTTTAAAGAATCTAATTATCCTCCGCCCACTTTTGTAATTAGACAATGCATGCCTTCTCAAAACATTTCTTAGAAAAAATATGTACTTAATATTAGAAACACAACAAATAAAAGATTAATGAGTATTTGTATATCACCCTATTATTGTTCTACAATTTGCAAGTAAAGGGTGTTCCTTAATGCGGCCCTGAGTGAGGAATCCCAGCATGCTACAATGGGAAACTACCTGTTACAACCCCGTCTTTGTTCGTTTTACAACTACAGTAGGAAAGTGACAGAGTCATAAAAACCGACCGAGATGTGGAAGAGTATACCTGGTTGTACAGGAATTCTGGATAATAGAATACTCATCGTTTTAGCACTGGGTAGTGCAAAGAATTTTGACAATACCTTATTATTTGATGTACCATGACCATACGAATGATGCAGAAGTTCTTCTTTTTGGGGCTACTTTCATAAACAATTATCAGAATTGAGTCCCGAAATCATGTGTTGTACTGTGTAATGTGATGACATAAGGTATCGTAATTCACTACATTTTCAGGGAACGTCTCTCTAAATTCCTCTACACAAAGACCTGTTGAATATTTCCATACCCCATTTTGGTCGTTTACTCCATTTCGAAGATAAGATCGGAGAAGAGTCTTTGAAACTTGTCTTCTTCTAAGGTGAACGGCATGATTTAACCTAAAAATAAATATATCAACGAAATTTATACCAAACCGATTTAAAATAAAATAATTATTTACCTTATAGAAAAATCACAATCGAATTTTTGTCTTAATAAAGACAGATAATATTAAGTAAAACCGCAATAAATTCAAAATGAAATATTGAAAACACCGAACGCCAAAACCAAGAACACGACTCTCAGAAAAATATAATATACTATAATAGAAGCATTACTCCCCACTATTTTTCCCATTATGTTGATTTCAGCGTCATCTCGCGGAATGAGTTACCCTAGTTTAGTTAATCCGCGAAATTTAAATAATTTTTAATTTGTTTTATTTATATTTGCTCAACATTTTTATCAATAGTCATACTTTTAATTCGTTAAGAAATCTATTAGCTCGTCTTAAAAACTCCAGTCAATAAGAAGAATTTAAAACTTCGTAACGAATTAAAAGTATTAACAGTGATCAAAATTGTGAACAATTTTATAATGTAGAGGAAAGGTTCAAAAATAAAACATATTTATGTATGCAGAAAACTCATTTATTTATTTTTTTTAATGCATGTTTCTAGCTTGCCTGGGTTGTTAGGTACAACAGTTTGTTTACCTTTTAAAATGTGATTAATTTAAAAAAAAAAAATTAAATAATATTAATTTTATAGATATTTAAAATATAGTCTATAATATCGTCTTTGTAACACAAAAATGTGAACGTGACATTTCTTTTAATTAATTCTTTAATGTATAACAATAAATAATTCCTTTGAAAATTGTGTTCTAGAACACTATATATTATGTCGAAACATTTTCTTAAAGTGTTGGTGTACAAAACACCAACTTCGCAGTACCATATTCTTTGGCAACTAAAAATTTATTTTCAATACTGTTTCTATTAGGGCTTCTTTTGACAATATGGGTAATGCAGTATTTACATAGATTCTTTCTTATTGCTTTACGTGCCACATAACCTGCAACATATGAAAATTCCTTAATGGGAGGTAACTGATATTCTTCTTCCTCAAAAACATTACTCCCCCTGCATTCATTTAAAAAAACTGTTGGTTTTAACAAATACCATCGCTACTTATTTCATCTGCAAGTAGGTAAAAAAATACAGTGTAATGTATAGTAAATAATTTTTATTTATAGTATTAACTTACTGTTTCGCGCCATCATGGAGATAGTAGCTGCCATTGTGTGGCTAAGTACCTGAGCACAATGGGCTACTTTCATTTTCTTCATCTTTTCCTCCATGATGTGCTCTTCTGTTATTTTGCGAAGAGCTCGGAGGTCCCCACTACATACATCAATGTAATAGGCATTTTTTATATGGGTCCATGATGGTGTTAATTTTTTATTGTCTGTCTCCCATATTAAGTTTTTTTTTAATAATTGGTTTCTAATACCTTTGAGTAAGTATGGTGGATCGTAGAGCACTAGCCTACTCTTATTATTCACTGTAAATGTGCATGCTGCATATTCAGTTGGTGACGAAGACATTAAAATTTTCATAGCACCCTGATTGACTGCTCCTTGGTCACTCACCGTCCCAATCCACAACTATCTAATTGTAGTATAACGTCTTTTATTAGTTTTGAAAGTATGCTACTGTTGACGCCGCCACTTGAAAACATATATGCAACTGGCTGTTTCCATTTTTTTATAACTCCCTTAATCATAAAAACCAGCGCCCGGTCTGCAATTTTTGTTGTTTTCTTGTCCCCAACATCCTCGAATCCAACAACGGCATCAAGTTTGGAATTGTAACAAATGTTCGCATCTAAAAAAACCTCGTCAAACATTAATATGCATACTCTGTTCGGGTATGGTTTTAAAGTAACACACAACTAGCATTAACGATATATTAAGAAATAAACTATGAGAATGAATAATGTTTAGCGATAACTATTAATAACAACTTGTGCGACCATGTCTATTTTTACTTCTTATTGTTTCTAACGGTTATTTTATATCCTGACCATAGCCTCAAACACATGTGTCGCCATCTATTGTGTTTATATCTAAACTGTACAAAATACTAACTTTTTTATTTAATATCACATCTCAACATACTCGTTCTACATCCTTCTTCTTTTTAACGGTGGAAGATAAATTGTGCTTCTTGAAGGCAAACAGAATAAGGTACTCAGAAACCGGTAACGTCTACCAGAATGTTTTTACTATGATAATGCGAACAATTTATCCTGAGTAGAATATCGCCGCCCTTTTTTTTTGTACATTGACAACTTTAGTTGCGACTTGCAAAAATTTAATGCAGTTGGGTTTATGTTGTGGAAGCAATGTAATGATTATTTTTTAGCCATTTTTTTCCTTTTTGTACGCGTTCCTTCAAAGTATAATTTCGGTTCCGTAGAGCCACAGTTTGTCGCTTTAACATTCTTATGGTTTGCAATAGATTTCCATTTCCGGTTTGTGATATATTGGACAAACGTATAATAAGCTGCAAGAATGAAACACATAAGTAATGACATCTAAAAGCAATAATATTAGTTAATTGGGTCAATACATATACAGATCATCCACGACGACCGTCCATTAGAACTTTACAGGGTTCTGGCCAATACAAAAATTTGAAAAGTCAGATTTAAGTATTATTAATTGCGTTCTCTTCGACTAAAATATTTTCAGATTTCTAGCACTTCCGGTTATACCGGAAGTCGCCACCTACTTTATTTTTTTAAATGGAACACCCTATATATGTTTACATATTTGGATTTGTCTGTTTTCAAGGTTTACGAATAACTTTACTTTTCTAGAAAAATCTGCTCCAGCAGACATTTGTTAAAAAAATCAGAGAACACTCGATTTTTGGGATATCAATTTAGGATTCAGAACATGCGTAAGCAACATGATGGAGTATGTTTTGGTGCCGAGTATGGCTGTCTAGATCGTGTGGTCACTTTACTACGGCACGTTAACTTTTCGAAATTTGGAAATACCATAACTTCATTTTTTTAAATGGCACCCCCCATATTTTATTACTTAGTCGTCTTCGGTGTCTCATTTTACATCTTTTATATCCCATATGTCCTATACCTAACATTTATAGTTTGGGAGATAATTAGGGTTTTTTGAAAAATGCACACATATCTATATTTAACCTAGTGTGCCATGAATACCTAGTGTGACCTAGTGTACAGTGACGCCGACTTTTTAATATTTAAGGGGGGCGGAACTTTTTCACAGCCGACACGTACGCGCAATTATTTGATTGCACTCTCCATAAATTATTATCAAATTCAATATTGGCATTTCTTGAGAACAGATCACTACAAAAAGTAACCTAGCCATCACACCCACAGAAATAAACCATAGCTTTAGCAAATGTCAAACTGTTTACTCTTTCCTTACTGATCCTGTGATAATACATAACCACAACAACATTCCCAACACAAAATTTTTTTTCCGGCGGTCTAAGTAGATGATTTGTAAATTATAAAAAGTAACGTTGTAGTTGACATTTTTGATTGAAAAATGTTATAAAACTCAGGGTGTTCCATTTAAAATATGAAAATTGTCACCTCTTCCGGTGTAACCACAAGTACCCGGAACCTGAAAATACTTTAGTTAAAAAGCTGGCATCAAACATCACAAGTCTGCAAATTTTCAAACCTCCACTTCATTCGGTTATTCACTAGGTCGCACTAGGTATTCATGACACACTAGGTTAAATATCGATATTTGTGTGCATTTTTCAATAAACCCTAATTATTTCCCAAACTATAAATGTTAGATATAGGACATATGGGATATAAAAGATGTAAAATGAGACACCGAAGACGACTAAGTAATAAAATATGGGGGGTGCCATTTAAAGAAATGAAGTTATGGTACTTCCAAGTTTCGAAAAGGTAACGTGCCATAGTAAAGTGACCAAACGTTCTAGACAGCCATACTCGGCACCAAAACATACTCCATCATGTTGCTTAAGCATGTTCTGAATCCTAAATTGATAACCCAAAAAACGAGTGTTCTCTGATTTTTTGAACAAATGTCTGCTGGATCAGATTTTTCTAGAAAAATTCAAATAACTCGAGAAAGGCCGAATCAAATTGCAAAAAATAAAGTCATTCATAAACCTTGAAAACAGACAAATCCAAATATGTAAAAATATACAGGGTGTTCCATTTGAAAAAATAAAGTAGGAGGCGACTTCCGGTATAACCGGAAGTGTTAGATATTTGAAAATATTTTAGTCGAAGAGAACGCAATTGATAATACTTAAATCTGCATTTTCAAATTTGTATTTTGGCCCACCAAAGTTGCCTCGGTGCATAGCCGAATTATGATTGAGTTGATTGAAAAAATATTTCAGATAAAAGTTGAATCGAAACATATTGTACATATTTTAAAATTAGTTTCAGTAATGGCGGACTTCCGCTTCTACCGGAAATGGATATCAACTTTGTTATTTTAAATGGAACAGCCTGTATATTATTGCATTTTTGGATTCTTTGTGAAATTTCAATGGTACTTTGTTAAGGATACCTTAGGTCTAACTGGTATCGTTTTTGAATTATATGATTATTTTTCGAAAAAAATGACATTTGCAGCGTCTTATAAATTTGGTAATATTGCCGAAACTGTGAAAGCTAGAAAGATTTGGTTTTCTGTTTTGGATTAACAATAAAAGAACACACGTTTGCTAATAGAACATTATGCATTTATATTACGGAATTCTTAACGGGATCTGTAATTTTCGAACTTTTTAATCATGGATAACTTATTTTTTTTTAAATGGAACAATATACCAATTTTTGCATAACTGGATGTACTTTTTTGGAATAATTTAAAAATTACCCTGTCGATTTTGGCGGCATTAAATACATTTATAGTACATTTCAAAATATTAATTATATGTTTTTTCTCATTTAGGGGTGGCTGGGGTTAACTACCCTCACCACCCCAAATTTTTTTATTGCAAGTACTTATTGCTTATCGATTTTGGTGCAATTTAGCATGTGATTTCTTTATACGTTAAGTAGTACTTTTGAAAGAACTAATAAGGGTTAGTAGTTTGGTATAGAAAATATATTTCGCTAATAATTGAAAAAAATAAAAAATAATAATTATTGATGAATCGCTACTAAAAAAGATTCTGCGATAATTTCATTTTCCACGAGTATTTCGCTGACAATCTCCTGTTCGTCCATTTCAAATATTATACACTTTTTTTATAAAAATCTGTTCGTTGGGACCACGGTTTATACACTTTTCTGGCCTGCACTAAGTTGACATGACATTGCACTGACTTACACTTCATTGCACTATGACGTCATACGAGTGCCATGTCGTGCAGAGTAGTGCAGTCCCAACGAACAAAGCTTATAATTATCACGTCATCCGCGAATGCTCCTTGTAGAACTTCGATTTTGTATATTCGACAAGGAATTTCTTTACTAGGTTATGACTTGGGTTGGATTCAATCCTCCGCGTTGTATAAGACCTTTTGTCATGAATTCTTTTGATTTTAAGTTATTATTGGTCACTGTATTAACATTGTTCTTATAATAATAATAATGACCAGGAAAGAGAAAGGATCTCTTGATTTTTATTTTTGGGGTCACTTGAAACGCATACTGTACGCCACGGAAGTTAATACTGAGCAATATTGCAAAATCAGATACATGCTGCTTCCGAAACAATTGGACAACACCGTGGTTTAGGCCCCGCTAGTGGGAGATCGTGGATTCGGGGATCCCAATTGTGTGTAGAAAATATTGGAAATAACTTCAAAAACTTGCTTTGATGTTATTTTAAAATGTTCTATGTATTCTTCGCCTGTAAGTCATTATTCCCGTTGAGGAATAATTCCCCAAATTTATGCTTATAAGTTGAGAGTCACCTTGTATAACACTTTTATAATTCCCTTATAATCATTGCAATATTTTCTGTCCCCTTTCTTATGGATTGGTACTAATAGTGCCGTTTGCCATTTCTTGGTTAAAATTTGTTCTTGCCACACTTTCTGCAGTATATGCAGTAACACTTCTCTTCCCTGTGATCATATGTTTTATCATTTCTGTGGTTAATCTATCTTGGTCTCGAGCTTTTCCATTTTTTATTATATTATTACCGTTTCCGACTCTTCCATAGTTATCTGCTCACCTGTTTCTGTTCTGTTTCTTATTTTGTGGTACAGGTGTGGGTAAATTAATCTCATTTTGCCTTTTTACGTTTAACAGTTCCATGAAGTATTTCTTTCATTTTTCCCTCAGTATTAATCTGTTTTTATCCTTTATAGCTTTAGTCTCAACTATTTGTTTTTCTAGAGAGGTTTCCAAGGTTTTAATATTTTAAAAAAGTACTTTAATTTTTCTTGCTGTTTCTCTGCATCGTTATCTCCGAATTCTGTCCAATTTTGCTTTTTTGCCTCAATCACCATTTCTTTCAGTTTTTTCCTTTCCCTCTCTACTCATCATAACCTTCACATTTTTGTTTTCTTTAGATAACTTTTCTAAACCCATTTATTTGTGCTCAATGTCGCCCATCTCCATTTAAATTAATCTATTTTCATCCACTTTCATTGTTAGGATTTCTTCATACTTTTACCTAATTATATCGTTCCACAATAAATATATAATTTTGTATTTGTTCCCAAACAATTTTTCCCTGAAGCACTAATAATCTGCAGCTTTCAAGATAATTTCATATTTCCCTGCATACCTTTATAAGTTTATTTTAAATACTAAATTTATGTATCAGCAATAAATTTAATTCAAAAGACATTCAAATTACAACAAATACAGGTGTAACAAATCTCCGTTGTCACTTCTGTCGAGTTGGTTGATCATTCTTTCTCCATAATCGTGTTTTCTTGCATGATTTCTTGGAGAAGTTATTTGCTTTCAAAATTACCCAACAAGAAGATATTATCTTCGTCTTCCAATCCACACAAGTTTGGTTTAACTTAACGCTAATAATGAAACTACTAAAAAGTTGTAACATAAATAAATAACCGATTATAATTTTCTACTACTACGCACCATGTGGAAGCATTCACAATAATAATGTTTCCTAATAATTATGAAGTATTGAATAGTTAGTGCATATAAATTAATGAATTGCAATACTTATTAATTAATTAATTAATTACATGTTTTTCATTTTGTTTCAGCTTGTGGACGAATTGCATGGATTTAAGATGGTCAATCATTGTGCAATTAAAATGGGGCCATTTACGTTGATAGTAAATATTTTATCTGATATTCAATGGAACTTCCTTCAGTAGGTCTATCAAAATAATGACGAAAAAGGAAAATTGATGCTGAACGTGACTTTCCGCTGTCACATGTGGGTTATTATCAGACCAACATAAATTTGTATATTATTTCCACAATATGCTGCTGAGATATCTTAATGATTTTATATTTGTGATATGTAGTTAGCAACCAGTCTTTTATGGCTATGCTATGAGATAGGTAGATAAGTGTTCTACAAAGAATAATTACCACAGAGCATCAAAATAATTCTTTGTGCAATGATGCAACCTGATCATTTTGGGATCTGTTTTTTGATAATTTATTTTGTTAAAGTATCCAAAATGTAACTCTTCCTTATAACTCTACTTATTTTCTGTGTACTGGATATTATGTAACTGTTCACACAATTATTTTGAGTCATTTAAACTTCTGTATAAGTAAAATTTTTAAAATTATAACCAAGAACTCAAATATTAATAATATAAGTTTCACCCAATGTTATCATGCTTAAAGGAACAACAAATAAATATCGAAAACTCATCTCTGCACGGAGGCGCCAACGAATACAGATAGAGGTACAGTAGACCTTGATAACGGACAAATTTATTACAGACAAAAAAAACATTATATTTATTTTTTATTTACCAAATATTTATAGGTTCTAGACTTTCGATTTTAGAAAGATTGTGTTTGTTTTTAAAAATAAGATTTTTATTATTCACTGAAACGGGTGACTTGAATTAATAAATTAAAATTAGGACACTTAAACTACAAACTAAAATAACTGACGTTACAAAAGTAAAAATCAGTCATCATAAGATTTTTACTGACGAGAAAATGACGACCGTCTGGGTGTTAAAATGTCTTTGAATCTAGAAAATGTTCTTTCGACGTCACAACTGGTAACTGGCACAAATGTAACTGTTAGAACTAACAGGCCATATTTAGAAGATATTTCTTGGTTGCAAAATGCTACTTTGTTGTCAATTAATGTGAACGTATCGCCAAAAATCGCTATTAACCCAGATATGCCTAAATTAAAACCACTTTACAAATCACAATAACTTTATTGAAAACTTATTTAAAGAAGCAAAACAAAGTCTTAGAAACAAACCATGACAATTTGTTTTTTTTAAATTGGAAATTCGGGCCGTCCTACATGTAGGACATTCGGCACATGAATATCTGTAAACGTAAAATTATTTATTAGTGTGATACTGAACAAAACACTTCGTGTGTACACCAATGTCACATTTTGCGCATCTCGTTGTAGTTTTTTGATGGCAATGAGCACACCTAGTGTACGCGCAGCAATAAGCTGGGTAATTAACGAGGAGGTGCTGATTTCAAATGTTAATAAATATGAAAATAAAAGATAAAATTGTCTTACGTATATATATCTATATTGTCACTCACTACCTTTTCTTTACATTTTAAATTCGACTCGTGCGCGCGAACGATTTATCGATAATGATAAAGGTGAGGATAACGTTAGAGGGCGCACGCCCCCGAGTGGATCATGCGCGTTCGAGGTTCGACAATGCGTTCTTGCATGAACATTCCACCCACCAAAATTAATATAATTTTAACAACAATTAAAGTGACTAGTGAACAAAATAATGAAACGAAGAGTACAACGAATAGATTAAGTATAAATTAATTACAATTATCACGATTCTTTTTTGGTAACAAACAAATCTTTGAAACAGGTCGAACCAAAACGCTATTGGTGGTGTTAACAGATACGACGCGAACGAGTCCATCTTGGCCAGGGTGGATGTCGCATACGCGCCCAAATGTCCATTGAAGTGGCGGTTTTTGGTCGTGTTTTATAACAACAAGGTCTCCAACGTTAATTCCTGGAGAATTTTCCGACCATTTGTGTCTCTGTTGTAGTGTGTGCAAATACTCGTCACGCCAGCGCCCCCAGAAATCTTGGACCATCCTTTGGATTAGGTTCCAACGGTCAAGACGATTTAACGGTCGTTTTGTAAGGTTAGGTTCCGGTAATTCGGTATTAAGTGGACCTAAAACTAAAAAATGCGCGGGGGTTAAGGGTTGTAAGTCATTTGCATCACCTGACATCGGATACAACGGCCTTGAATTTAATACTGCTTCCACTTGTGTTAAGACGGTGTACATTTCTTCGAATGTAAGTATCTGCTCTCCGATAACTCTTGTGAGATGGTTTTTCACCGATTTTACTCCCGCTTCAGATAATCCATTGAAATGGGGGCCTCCGGGAGGATTAAAGTGCCAGTTGATCCCAAAGGAGGTACCAGTTGCTGCGGCCAATTCACGAAGTTTGTTGTCAGCTCCCACAAAGTTTGTTCCTTGGTCGCTAAATAACATCGAGCAATGTCCTCTACGAGATAGAAAGCGTCGGAGAGCAGCGATAAAGGCGTCTGTCGATAAGTCTGAAACTAACTCTAAGTGTACGGCTTTAGTGGACGCACAAACAAAAACTCAAATGTACGACTTTACAGACCGTACGCCACGAGAGCGATGCATTGTAGTAAATATTGGGCCGGCAAAGTCCACCCCAGATACGTAAAAGGCTTTCAGCTCAGAGAATCGGTAACTGGGAAGATTAGCCATCAATGGAATCTGCGTCTTGGGATCAGCTCGAACACATTTCATACATCCGGAAATGGCTCGTCGCGGTGACAGAATCCAGAACTGCTGAGCCAGAAGTGCGTGCAGAGTACGATGTCCAGGATGCAAAAACTCGCGGTGAGTATCTTCAATAACTAATTCACTCAACCGAGAATCACGCGGCAATAATAACGGATGTTTTTGTTCGTATGACACTTCAGAATGTTTTAATCGTCCACCCACCCTGAGCAACCCATCCCGATCAAGAAAAGGAACGAGTTTACGAATGGGTTTTGGAAGTTTTTTAGATTTGAGAATAGCAGTAAAGATCTCAGAAAAATGTTCACGCTGAACATGTTTAACAAGAACGTGTAGAGCTTTTTGGAGCTCAAATTGAGACAATGAAACGGAGAATAAGGACTTCTGTTTTCTAGTTCTAAGTATAAATCGCAGCACATAAGCTACAATTCTTTTAATCTTTGATAAAGATGAAATATTAGTAAGTATATTATCGATAAAGTTTGTAGAATTTTCTATTAAGTTAACTACGATAGGTTTTTGTTCATTGATCAATTCTTGATCATTTAGATTACACATGATCTGAGATGGCCAAGAGTAAGAATCAGAGATTAGCCAAGTGGGGCCGTTCCACCATAGATTAAATGAGGACAGCTGGTCCGGAAACAGACCACGGGAACCACAATCAGCTGGATTGTCCGATGATGGGACATATTTCCATGAGGTTGGAGGTAATATTTCCTGAATGTGGCTCACCCGATTAGATACAAATACTTTCCATTTGTGAGGTAAAGAAGTTACCCAATTTAAAACAACCTGGGAATCTGACCAGGCGGTAACAGAGGTTATTTTAATTTCAGGAGATAGATTTTCCTGAATAATTTTTAAAAGATCGGCGAGCAATACCGCTGCACAAAGCTCAAGTCGAGGGACTGAGAGAGTTTTAAGAGGAGCTACGCGGGATTTACCGCAGATAAAAGAAGTCGTCACAGATTGAGGTGTAACACATCGAAAATATGCTACCGCACAGTAGCCACTCTGCGAAGCGTCGCAAAACAAATGAAGTTGGATTGAGTTTGAGTCATCGGGAATTATTAATCGTGGTACACGTAAGTTAGGTAATAATTTTAATTTAACTCTAAAATCTTGCCAATTTTGAGCAATGTGATATGGAGGAATTTCATCCCACTCAAGATTCAGTTGCCAAAGTTGCTGAATAAAACATTTTGCTTTAAAGGTACAGGGGGTTAAAAAGCCCAAAGGGTCATAGATGCGAGAAATGTCAGACAAAATAGATCGTTTTGTGAAAAGTGAGGGACGAGGAGAATAGGAATAGTGAAACATATCGCTATTGGGGTCCCATTGTAGTCCCAGAACCTTGACGCAGGATATTTCATCGTAGTCCATTGATATTGGAGTCTGTATATCGCTTTCCGAGACCGATCGTAAGATTTCGTTGCAGTTACTGGCCCACTTCCTCAGCTCAAAACCTCCTTTTTTTAAAAGTGTGATTAACTCCTTTTGTAAGGTAAGACCTTCTTTGATGGAATTTGTCCCAGTGACGATATCATCAACGTAGATATTATTTTTTAAGATATTTGCAGCTAAAGGATATTCATTAATATATAGATTAGCCAGTTCCAACAGAGTGCGCAGGGCTAAGAACGGAGCCGATGATACGCCATACGTAACTGTATTAAGAATGAATTCTTGTAATGGCTCTTGAGGAGAGAATCGCCAAAGGATTCGTTGATAATTCCTATCTTGAGGGGAAATCAAAATTTGGCGGTACATCTGCTTTATGTCGCACGTGAAGGCAAATTTGTAACATCGAAAATTAAGCAAAACCTTGACGATGTCCTGTTGTAACTTGGGACCAATCAGTAAGTTATCGTTTAACGATTTCCCATTCGAAGATATCGCCGAGGCGTCGAAGACGACACGAAGCTTGGTGGATGCGCTTTCTGCGCGCATTACACAATGATGAGGAACGTAGTATGTGGCTGAGGAAAGAGGTGAGCTGACGGTATTTATGTAATCGTCATGTAAAGAAGGATTTTTGAGCAAACGGTTTTCTAAGGATTTAAATCTTTTGAGTGCAGTTTGATAGGATTCTCCCAGTGTAGGTTTATTGGACTTGAAGGGTAAGGAAACGATGAATCTACCACCAGTCGTACGTGTATAATTATCTCGGAAATGTTTTTCACAGGCTTCTTCTTCCGGAGTGAATACAGATTTCACGGGAATCGACTCAATTTCCCAAAACTTTTGTATCGTATGATCAAGTGAACATGAAGAAGCTATCGTTGACAAACAAGTTGATGTTGGTGTCGATGAAGATAATGAAGAACGTCCCATAAGCAACCAACCGAAAACGGATTCAACTGCGACTGGATCGTTGGGACCTCCTCGTATACGACCACTAGTAAGGATTTGAGGTACTAATTCCGCACCCAGAAGTAAATCAACTTCTTTAAGATTCGATTTAAATTCCTTTTGAAAATTTAAGTTTTTTAGATGTTCATAAGCCATTTGAATGTCTTGATAAGTGGGTTGATCAGAGCATATGTTGGGTGTAATTATGGCATCAAAATCAAAAGACGGTTGTGACGTGTGGCATGGTTGAACATAACATTTAACTTTTCCTTTGTTGCATACAGAAGTCATAGAATTAAGGCCTCTGATTTCCAATGAAGTATTTCGAGTCCGAGGCAAACGAAGTTTTTTAGCAAGTTTTGCTGTAATGAAGTTGGACATACTTCCTGAGTCTATTAAGGCTCGAACGAGATGTAATGTACCAAATCGATCTTTGATTTGCAAAAAGGCGATCGGTAAAATAATCTGTTGATTTGTAGGGTCGGAGGTTTGACTGACATCACAGGCTGTAGTTCCAACGTGAACCAATGACGATTTAAAATTATCGAAGTGTAAAGAGCTGTGGTGTTTTTGATGGCAAACTCTACAACGATGAGTAGATGAACAGCTATTTGTTTGATGCGAGTTATTAAGGCAATTGCGACATAAGTTGTTGTCTCTGGCAAATGATAATCTATCGGCTGCAGATTTTGCGTGAAATGTTGAACATCGATATAATGGATGTGATTGGGAACACAACACACATTTAATTTTTGTGGCCTCTTCAACCTTCAGATTGATGGATGGCTTGTTACGAATATTTTGAGACGATTTTGATTGATTCAGGTGAGTTTTTTCATTTGACGTGAGTGAAACTGAATTCAAAGCTTTTGCCTGCTTTTCCAGGAAATCAATTAATTGAGTGTACGTTGGAATTTCAACTGACGCGTGTTCGGATTCAAATTTCGTCTTTGTTGCGGTGTTGATCTTCAGAAGAAGAAGATTGAATAAGAGAAAATCCCAATGTTGAACGGGAAACTTAAGCGATCGAAACCCTTCAACATTCTCTTTGAAGGTATCAATAAAATGTCGGAAAGACTTGGACGATTCATCATGAACAGGTTTTAAATTTATAATCTCGTTAAAATAAAGCGTAGCCAAATGACGCTTGTTCTGATATCTTCCTTTTAAGGTGGTATAGGCAATGGAATAGTTTTCATTTGTGACGGGAAGGCCCTTTAACAAATTAAACGCTTCTCCTTTCAAGGAAGTAAGCAAATATTGATACTTTGCCACTGGTGACAAGGAATCGTTTTCATGAATTAACGTTCTAAATAAATCAAAAAATGTCGGCCAGTTTTTATAATTTCCATCGAAAGTCGGAATGACAATTTTATTTAATTTAGGCGTAGACGGAGCTGGAACAGAATCGGAAGCATCGGGTTGTTGCATTTTGTGAAAGAGAGCTTTTATAGTAAAATAGGCCGTATCAACATCGTTGCGAATTTTATCTTGATCATCAAAGTCCGTTTCTTCAATAAGTCCTATAATTTGATTATGAATGGTTGTAAATTCGTCGTAAGCTTTATCAGCACGTTTGGCTTGTTCAAGAAAGATGAGCTGTAGAGAGGAATCATCGGAAGCAGTTTGACCACTGTCTCGAGCCTCGGTAAGACGATTTTGGAAAACACTTCGTCGTTACTTTAATTTTGTAAGCTTGTCCATCTCAAGGGAGACTTAGGAAAGTTAATATGAATGGGGATAATTGAGGTAGCCAAGGGGAAACACCATAAAGGGAAAATCAAAATGAAAATTATAATATATTCTATTGTAAGAATATTGAGGTAAGAATTTAAATTGCAAGGGCAATAAATTCCCAGAAGAAGAAAAAAAAAATAATAATGAAATTCCAGGGGGAATGAATTCTCAAGGGAGAATGAAGCAAAACTAAAAGAAAGATATTCCAGAAATGTGCAAAGTAAGAAAAATCAAAATTATTCCAAGGGGAATAGATTCTCAAAGGAGAATTAAGAAGAAAAAAAAATTAAAAGAAAAATGTTCCAAAAAACTTGGAGGTAAAAGAAATCCAAATTATTCCAAGGGGAATAGATTCTCAAGGGAGAATTAAGAAAAAAAATGAAAAGAAAAATATTCCAGAAAATGTGGAAGTAAAAGAAATCAAAATTATTCCAAGGGGAATAGATTCTCAAGGGACAATTTAAAAACTGATAAAGAATAAAGTAGATATTCCCAAAGAAGGATTGACAACGCGCAACGTCAAAAAGGTTTTCTTTAAACAAGAAAAATATATTGATATTAATAATTGTTTTATTATTTTCAGGTTTAAACGAAATAGTTGTTGGGTTTAATTGCTGAGATGACGATGAAAAACTCAGATTTGTAGAACGAAAAACGTGAAGAAAGGCGTGAGGAAAAATGGCGATTGACAAGAGACGGCGTTAAATTTGCCCAAAAACCGGTAATCAAAATGCCGAATCCGGCTCGAAGGACCATAAATGTACGCGCAGCAATAAGCTGGGTAATTAACGAGGAGGTGCTGATTTCAAATGTTAATAAATATGAAAATAAAAGATAAAATTGTCTTACGTATATATATCTATATTGTCACTCACTACCTTTTCTTTACATTTTAAATTCGACTCGTGCGCGCGAACGATTTATCGATTATGATAAAGGTGAGGATAACGTTAGAGGGCGCACGCCCCCGAGTGGATCATGCGCGTTCGAGGTTCGACAATGCGTTCTTGCATGAACACCTAGTTTGTTTTTCTTGGGGCATAACTAAATGATCTATTCGGTCGAACCGTATATCTATTTCGTGGGAGCTACTGGTATGTCCTTTTTGATATGACGATGTTTTTTTATTCTGAACCAACAGCATTACAGCAATTCTCCTTCTAAAAGTAAGTTGATCTAATTCTCCTCCATTCTTGCGATGCAAATGCCATGCGTTTTGAATTGCCATGTCAATACAGTGAGATATCAAAGGAAAATACCATTTTTTTCCTCTGATCGAAATTCGATATAAGCTGATATTTTGGTCAGAGCGGTCGACACCTCCCATATTTGTATTGTACATCTGTATAAGATGCGGCTGCTGTACCTGAATATTCTTCTTTTCTTTTTGCGAATAACGTGTGACCGAGTGAATTGGGGCAACTCCAGAAAAATTGGAACAAACAGACACAACACTATTATCGTGCCACTTTACTGCAATTATATTCTGTTCTACAATTTTTGCATAATCATAACTTCCTCTGCGCTGCTTCTTTATGAGTTTTGAATCTATAAGAGAAATGGCTTTTAGCCTGTTTTCTCTAACCGTACCAGTAGCATAAAAATTCCAGTCAGTTAGTTTTTCGATCAACGGAATTGACGTAAAAAAGTTATCAAAAAAGAGATGAAATTTTTTATCTGGCCATTCCTTACGTAAAGCTTGCACATATTCTAAGACTACTCCAGCACCAACTCCCAATTCAGAAAAGTTTTCACTTATATTTGTAGAGGCTCCTTGATAAGGTTCGAACCAATTCAAGTAACCTAACCTGGTACTTCCTATCCATAACTTATGTCCATAGCGCATGGGTTTTCCTCGAATATACTGCTTACAGCTATGACGTCCATAATACGGAACCATAGCTTTATCAACTGAGTGCATTTCTTCAAGCGAGGAATTCTCCATGAATTTTTTATTCAACAGTGTGAAAAGCGGCCTTAGTTTAGCGAATTTGTCACCCTGGTCCAACTGCTGATTATCACAGACGTGAAGATTAGAAAACAAATACTAAAACCGGTCCCTTGTAATTGCTTCTGTAATCATGACGTTATGGCAATCTTTTTCACGTTCCCAGAACATCCTCCGCCTCGGTACTTCCATATATCCACTAAGTATCAAAACGCCTATAAAAGCGTTTACTTCCTGCTTTTCTATATTAGCTATTCTATTTTTTTGTTGTGCGTAGTTATTACTCTGATTCAAAATCAATTCTATTACTTCTTCGTCAAAAAATTTTGAGAAAAGCTCTAAGGGGTTTTCTGTGATCGCCGAATTCGTAGGACTATCAAAGTCGGTGGGCGGTAATTTCAAATCTTCTTTTATCCAACTGTAGTGCATCTGTCTCTTTTTAGTTTTTACTTTTTGTTTGTTTCTTGCAGCCGTGTTTTGTGATTGTAACTCTGATAGAGGTATATTGTCATCATTTTATTGATACCTTCAAAGAGAATGTTGAAGGGTTCCGATCGCTTAAGTTTCCCGTTCAACATTGGGATTTTCTCTTATTCAATCTTCTTCTTCTGAAGATCAACACCGCAACAAAGACGAAATTTGAATCCGAACACGCGTCAGTTGAAATTCCAACGTACACTCAATTAATTGATTTCCTGGAAAAGCAGGCAAAAGCTTTGAATTCAGTTTCACTCACGTCAAATGAAAAAACTCACCTGAATCAATCAAAATCGTCTCAAAATATTCGTAACAAGCCATCCATCAATCTGAAGGTTGAAGAGGCCACAAAAATTAAATGTGTGTTGTGTTCCCAATCACATCCATTATATCGATGTTCAACATTTCACGCAAAATCTGCAGCCGATAGATTATCATTTGCCAGAGACAACAACTTATGTCGCAATTGCCTTAATAACTCGCATCAAACAAATAGCTGTTCATCTACTCATCGTTGTAGAGTTTGCCATCAAAAACACCACAGCTCTTTACACTTCGATAATTTTAAATCGTCATTGGTTCACGTTGGAACTACAGCCTGTGATGTCAGTCAAACCTCCGACCCTACAAATCAACAGATTATTTTACCGATCGCCTTTTTGCAAATCAAAGATCGATTTGGTACATTACATCTCGTTCGAGCCTTAATAGACTCAGGAAGTATGTCCAACTTCATTACAGCAAAACTTGCTAAAAAACTTCGTTTGCCTCGGACTCGAAATACTTCATTGGAAATCAGAGGCCTTAATTCTATGACTTCTGTATGCAACAAAGGAAAAGTTAAATGTTATGTTCAACCATGCCACACGTCACAACCGTCTTTTGATTTTGATGCCATAATTACACCCAACATATGCTCTGATCAACCCACTTATCAAGACATTCAAATGGCTTATGAACATCTAAAAAACTTAAATTTTCAAAAGGAATTTAAATCGAATCTTAAAGAAGTTGATTTACTTCTGGGTGCGGAATTAGTACCTCAAATCCTTACTAGTGGTCGTATACGAGGAGGTCCCAACGATCCAGTCGCAGTTGAATCCGTTTTCGGTTGGTTGCTTATGGGACGTTCTTCATTATCTTCATCGACACCAACATCAACTTGTTTGTCAACGATAGCTTCTTCATGTTCACTTGATCATACGATACAAAAGTTTTGGGAAATTGAGTCAATTCCCGTGAAATCTGTATTCACCCTGGAAGAAGAAGCCTGTGAAAAACATTTCCGAGATAATTATACACGTACGACTGGTGGTAGATTCATCGTTTCCTTACCCTTCAAGTCCAATAAACCTACACTGGGAGATTCCTATCAAACTGCTCTCAAAAGATTTAAATCCTTAGAAAACCGTTTGCTTAAAAATCCTTCTTTACATGACGATTACATATCCTTTATGTCTGATTATCTTTCCTCCGGTCACATGTCTTTAAATACCGTCAACTCACCTCTTCCCTCAGCCACATACTACATTCCTCATCATTGTGTAATGCGCGCAGAAAGCGCATCCACCAAACTTCGTGTCGTCTTCGACGCCTCGGCGATATCTTCGAATGGGAAATCGTTAAACGATAACTTACTGATCGAGGCACAGAACCAACCTTTGTAACTGCCAGAGGTCAATCAATTATCGATATCACTCTAGCCTCCATGGTTATCTCAAGTTCAGTCCACAATTGGAGAGTTTCCGACAATGTGTCAATGTCTGACCACAGGTGGATTACTTTTGAGCTTGGCAACACCAAGTTCATAAACAAACTGGCCCGTAACCCAAGAAGGACGGATGTGGCGAAATTCAGATCCACGCTTTCGAGTTTACTAGAAAAACTGGGTCGTAAACAACCAGCGTACTGCTGCATAATGGAGAAATACTCCAATTCTTTAAGCGACGAAGATACAGCAAGGAGGCAGTATCTGGGCGCGCTACCATCTGGTGGTGCCCCGAACTTGCCACACTTAAACGTGAGGTGCGGACAGCCTTTAACAGAACAAAGGATTCTAGGATCGATTCTGACTGACTACAAGAGTTATGTTGGGAGTATGCACAAGGGGTCCAATGGAGCCTAAGTGTCCTTTGAATTAATTTAACAACAGTTTGTATCTTAAGTTGATAAAGTAAAAACAGTTAAGTATATACCGGGTACATGGTATTTACCCAAATTCCAATATATCCCGTATTTACCCATTAGGTACGTACCGGGTACAAACGTTGGGTATATACGCAAATTTTAATATACCGAGTACTTGCCTATTACTGATGGTTCCTAAAATCAAGGGACCAGAGAATTACGAAATCACGTCGGCAAATGGGAAACGAAAATCTATTGTTCATAGTAGTAGATTGAAACCGTTAAGAACGAACAAAGAAGCGACTCTTAAGGAGCGTAAATGCTCAGATTCGAATGCACACAATGAAGTAGTAAACGAGGACCAGTATTTTGAACCTCATATGCCGATAATCAGCTTACTTACGTCGAATTTGACTTTTAGACAGCAGGGTTTGCTAGATGAGACCCGCCCAGGATTAATACGCGCTTCAGACGATTAATACTGGATGTAAGCGGTAATGCTAGTATAGCCGAAAATCTTGAGCAGGAGAATGATAGTACCATTAACGAGTTACCGGAATTAACAACCGAATTTTACAAAAATCCTTTAGCAATAGAAAGGGAACAGAAGAACGATAGTATTATTAATAGGGCATCAGAATCGGTAGATGAATCTCTTGAAAAGCCGTTGGCCGTACGACGGGAGAGGAGAGCTATAAAGCTCCCAACTAGGTTTAGGTAAAGTAAGAAGTATATAGGTATAAAAAAAAGAAAAAGACAAAATATATAAATTTTTGTTGTTGTTTGTTAAACGCGGGAAAATCGGATATTTGTTTTTGTTTGTTTCAGCGCTATTAATTATCTTATTGTGGATTGAAGCCTATTCAAGGATAGGATTAACAATTATAGCATACGATTGTAGCGCTCCTAGTGTTAATGTTAGTCGAATATCGTTAAGAAACGTTGGTGATTGTTCGCAAATAGAGTCCAACTACGAAGAAACCATGTTAGAAGTATAAGTAGTCCAAAGAGCCCAAATTCACCGACAGATAGTATATAGTTGTAAGGTAGAAATAACTAGAAAAATAGCACATTGTGGTATGCACAGTCACAGTTCAGAAGTTCAAGGAGGTAGTCTAACCCACATACATTCATTAGGCGCCGAGGAATGTCTAAAGCTGGGTCCACATCAATAAAAATTTGCGTGTGTGTTAAATTTACTGTGCGGCGAAAATTTTTACCGGCGTAAAAGTACCACACACAGCCAATAAATATTTGTGCTGTGTGTGTTGTATGCCCTGCTCCGTCTGTGTGTGCAGTATGATTTTGTTAGGTTATGTTTTAGTAAGTTATTCCAACAAGTGGCAAAAATAAATTTGTTTATATTTATCGGTGGTTAAACCTTATCTAAACAAAATCAATATAATGGATTTCGATAGAGAAAATGTTTTAGTTTTAATAAAAGAGTATAGTAAAAGGAAGGTGTTGTGGGACCCGAAGCATCCTTTCTACTTCAATAAAAAAAAGAAGTTCGATGCCTGGCAAGAAATTGCAAGCATATTAGAATTATGTGTAGATGACATTAAAAAGAAAATTAACAGCTTACTAGGCTCCTTAAGGCGTGAAAGAGCTAAAGGAAAAAAGACAATTGGAACAGGCAAAGGTACGTATTTTGGTAATTATCAGCATTTAGTATTATAAAAATGTTGCATCAGTATAAAAGCTTTGTTTTATTATTTTAAAGGAACTGAAGAAGTGTACAAATCCGATTGGTTTGCTTTGCCAGCTTTTTCTTTTCTATTCGACAAAGACGAACCTAGAAGTACCTTGAGTTCAGAAGAAAAGTTGGTAAGTAAACAATTTCAAATCTTTAATTTTTTGTTTAAGTTATGTTTATAACATGTTTATAATAATAATTGAATTACAAATGAATTAATACTCCAAATATAGAAAATGGAGTTCAGAATACCATAGATAGATATTAATAATCCAGTTGCCATTCAACCACCCCTTCGATAGTGAAATAAGTACAAAATCCTTCACGGACTTCATTTGCTTGAAATGTTGACCTTCGTGGAATATTTCGTAGATTCCTAAGGTTTTCAATGGTTTCTGAAGATCTCCAAGTTCCTTCAACTAAACGCCCTTCCACTTCTGTATCAAAAGTTCCAGGAGGAGTGTATATCTTCTTTGAACTCTTGCTCCTCATTAAATAATTATGAAGATACACAATGGTCATTACTATTAAATCACATTTTTTGGGTTCTAGCAAAAATGGCTTTCTCAAAACTCGAAACACAGCTGAAATTATGCCAAATACATTTTCCACAACTCTTCTAGCTCTGCTCAACCTATAATTAAAAATTCGTTCTTTTGGTCCTTTTCTATGGTCTCCTGCAAATGGTTTCATTACGTTCTTTGTCAAAGTAAATGCTTCATCACCTACAATAACATAGGGAATATCCTATGTTGGTAATCCTAACGTATTACTCTCAAGTTTTTTATAAAGTTCTGTGTTTCTGAATACTCCCCCGTCAGAAATTCTACCTTGACATCCAATATTAACATAAAGAAAGTTATAATTCGCATCGACCAGAGCAAAAAGTACTATGCTAAAGAAGCCTTTGTAATTATAGTATTCACTTGCACTGTTAAATGGTGCTTGGAGAATAACATGCTTCCCATCAATTGCGCCAATGCAATGAGGAAAGTTCCATATTTGCTCATAATCTCGAGCCACTTCCAGCCATTCTTCTGGGGTTGAAGGCATCTAAAAAAATCAATCTGCAGTGATAGAATCGTACTTAAAATATAATATACATTTTTAAAATCTTTTTTACAGTATTGTTAGATAATGTATGTGGATTGATAGTATTTTCTAACATATCCAAGTACACTTCGCCGTTTAAATTTCCATCGATAAACACTGGACCTATCACTTTGTCTCCCAAAATGCCGGCCCATACATTAACTTTTTCAGGATATTGTGTATGCCCTTCTACAGTCAGATGAGGGTTTTCATTACTCCAATATCTGCAGTTATGTTTATTTACAAATCCATTTAAAGAAAAAGTGCATTCATCACTAAAGCATATATTTTTCACAAAAACGTTGTTATTATTAATAATAGTGGTCACTTCTTCACAAAACTGTATTCTCCTGTCAAAATCGTCTTCAGTTAGCTCTTGATGTATTTTCAATTTATAAGGATGGAATTTGTGAAGTTTTACAACTTTATGAACAGAACCCAAGGATATACCAGTTGCACGAGATACCTGACGCAATGAAGTATTGGGGTTGATACCGAAATGACCCAACACTTCGAGTTGAGCGGTTTCGTTCAAAACTCTCGACTCATTATGTTTTATGTTGGCAACGGACCCAGTCTGAGTGAATTTCTTCATGGGATTCAGGACGTATGTATGAGATACGTTCTTATCTGGATGCCTTTCATTAAAAACTGCGGCAGTTCGTCGAGCACATTCATTTTGGGATCCATACATTAATACAATTTCAATCCTTTCCTGCAAACTGTAAACCATTACTGCTGTTTTATTTAAATAACTTTGTTAAGTGGATAACACAAAGTTGTTTAAGTAATAACCAAATAAACTTATGTTTAGAATTGCACTTTTATTTTATTCTTTTCTCGCACTGTGAGCCTGCCTATAACTCGTTTATAGAAAGAGAAAAATTTCGTCTCTTTTTTTCCTTTTTTTGGCCATTCGAGTCAAGAGTAATTTTCATACAGGTTTAATGTAAAATACTTTCAATAAAATTTAGTTTAATTCATAATTATACGTGTTTAGTTTTCTTAAATATTTCCGATTGCTCCGAAATAATAAAGGTTTAATGGTCGTTGTAAAAACGAACATGGTAATTTAATTTTATAAATTAATAATAAAAGATTACTTATTCTTGCTTTTAAGAAGGTGATTAAAGTTTTTAATATTAATTAAAGCGGGAAATACAAAACAAAGATTTTCGCAAAAATTTCGAAAACGAATCGATCAATTTAAAAAAAAATAAATACTAACATGTAGTACCTTAAAAGACCTTTAAAATGAGGTATCACTTGATACCCCTTTCCATTTAAGATTTTTAAGGGGTTGGTTTCTGGCGGCGGGGGGTTGAAGTGAGTGAGTCAATTTTTACATAAAAAGTTGTCCCCCTTGGTTTTATTCTTTACCTATTTCAGCGATTTTCTTTTTAAACTTCCGAATTTACAGAAATTGAGGTGGAAAGTTTTGAAATGAACACCTGTATATATTTTTTATAGGAAAATGTAAACGCCGAAGCTCAACCTTGTTCTACTTTAAATATAAACGCTAATGCCCAGCCTAATCCCAGTTTAAATGTAAACGCTGATGTTCAACCTGACAATAATTTAAATGGTTCTGGCACCAACAATGATACTGATACAAGCTTCGCTATACCACAAGCACCTATATCAGCACAACCAGCAAGTAAAATAAGAAAGCGAGCAAAGAAAAATGACGAGGATCCGCGTATAGAAATGGCTTATAAGTTTTTACAAGCACCGATGGAAAAAGAAGATTGCACACAACTATATGCTAAATATGTCGCGGAAAAATTGAATCAGTTCGATCCATACACAAAGTCAGTCTTGACTCATAAAATTAATACTTTAATTTTTGATGCAGAATTGTCAAGACTTGGTGCGGCACCAAATGGTTCCCAATGTTTCATGTCCCCTTCCCAACATTCAGTTTCACCATTACATTCTGTTCGTGATATTTCATTACAAAGTAGCTCACCACCTTTATCAGTATCACCATCTCCCCAACCCCAATACCTGGTTGTTACCAGCAAACTTCCCACATCCTCAGAACAAACAGTCATTACAAAAGATACAGTCACTACAGAAAATCCAGTGACTGTGGAAAATACAGTGGCTACAGAAAATGAGGTAACATTTGAATTATCTCAATTTTTAAATCTTTAATAATAATTTTTCTAATTGAAAATAAAAATATGTTTAAATAAAAGTTCTTTTTGATGGCATGTGTTTGTTTCATTTACTTACCTTTATGCAATCTTGTAGAACATCAAGTAAAGCTTTACATACTTGCGGAACTATAATGGATATAGCTTGCTTAGATATTTTGAATAGGTACTGAAGACTTGTGTACGAATTTCCAGTAGCTAAGAAACGAAGTGTCAAAGCTAGTCTGTCCTTCACACTTATACTTTCTCTGAAGTTAGTATCCTGCTTCTGGATTTTTGGTCCAATCAAATTTATAAATAATTCGAAGACTTGTACAGACATTCTTAAAAAGTTCTTAAAGTGACCAGTGCTTTCATTTAACGATAATATGTTCAATAAATGTACGTCTTCACCTTCATTTTTTCTGCTTTGGTACAAATGTTTCATCCAATACAGCCTTTTCTTGCGACTTTCTTCCTTTTTTTTAATTAAATTGTGCATTATTATGAATGCAGCGCACTTTTTCTTGAACATATTGCTATGCTGAGACATACTCTTACTAGACAATTACGCCAGATAGGTACCTCTTTGAAACTAAGTTTATTTCACTTCAACAACACGTCCACATACAAATCCTGTGTGCCGCAAATTCGTTTGATGTTCGGGAGAAAACCGACTTTCGATGGTTCGTATGTGTGCTGTGCGGCGAAAACTTTTGTGTGCCAGTTTGTGCGTCAAACCGTCCACATTGCCACGCACACACACCACATACAACGTATACAGTCCACACAACGTATACAGTCCACACAACGTAAATTTTTATTGATGTGGACCCAGCTGAAAAGCTCATAAGTATGGTACGATCAATATTATGGGAGCCCATATGTTTCATGGGAAGTTAAATTTTATCGGCGATTGTGTGGGTGGAGTTTAAACAGAGAATGAAGTAACTTGGGAAGATGTTGTCGTACAAGGGACTGTCAAAATCCATTTGCAAGACTATCTAGCCACTATCAGTTTGGAAGATGATACAATTCGGCTCCGTGGTGGAGTATCTTGTTCGTTTTTGAGCGGGTACTGTATCGACGCTGTGCATGGAGAAGTAACTTGGGAACCAATAATAAAGACGGATTACAGAACAAGATTAAGTAAACCATGGGATGTGGCATTGTCATCCTAACTAGTTTATGGAATAATTTAACATCTATAACATCAACCTCATTGGGAAGGCCAAACCAAATCTGTTACCTTTCCTGACCCATACCAGAAGTGTTGCTGAGGTGAATCATAGGTTATCAACTTCGTAAATCCATCGGACAAAGTATAAGGTTAAATAAAAAAAAAAGACAAACCATCTTTAACCCAGATATGCCTAGCGTCCTACATGTAGGACACCAGCAACAAGTTGTAACACGATTTAGGTATTAGTAATTTTTCCTCACCACTCGCGTATATACCTTCAGTAACAACTACACCGTTGTATGAGATCAAATGTTGATTTTATAAAAAAAAGTATTTTATTTACCGATGAATCGACATTTCCTTTGCATGGTCGGCATAATCCCAGCGTTGCTCGATATTGGAGTCGTGACAATGAACACAAAGTTTATGCGGCTCGTACACAATATCCCCAAAAATTAAATGTTTGGGCTGGCTTAGTAGGTGACCATATTATCGGTCCTTTTTTCATAGAAGGAAATTTAAATGGTCATAAGTATTTAAACATTTTGCAAAATGACGTAATCCCATCGCTTTAACAATTAGACAATGTTCAATTTGGAAGTATCTGGTTCCAACAAGATGGTTGCCCGGCTCACAACAGCTGGCAAGTTAAAGAGTATCTTAACGCACAATTTCCAAATCGTGTAATATCTATTTGCGGAACGTTAACTTGGCCGCCTAGATCACCAGATTTAGCCCCCAATGATTTTTTTCTATGGGGATATTTAAAATCGAAAATTTATGGTTTTGACGACGAAATTTAAGCTATGGTTTTGATGAAGAAAGGACAACCAATCTGGATGACTTACAAACAAAAATTCGCAATTGTATACAGGATATTATATTAGCGCGGGTGAAAACTCGCAGTAAAGTTAAATAATTTATTATTGCTATTTACTTTTTTTTTTCTTTTTTTTAGAACAATATGTTATTCAAATTAGGTTTCCTTTGAGTTAAATAATTTAATTTGCTATGTCTTATTTCCTTTGCACTATATTATGCAGCTGGTTTCGTTTTCACTCGGGAGCTAGCACCATAGTAATTTTTTTTTTGTGCTTTCATTACTTTGTTTGGTTGTTTTATTTAATTTTGTTTTTCTCTCTTTTTGAATATTATTTATATATATATATTCTAAATTTTAGCTATTTAGAACAGTTCATTTCGTTTTTCTTACGTTTGTATTTAATATTTGTAACTTCAACACTACGATTTCCTTCTGCCATTTAAATGTCAGGTCACTGCTATCATCTTTTGATGCTCTAAAAACCATTATTCAAAACGCTCATTATGATATAATATGTCTTACAGAAACGTGGTTAACAGATTCTGTACACTGTAGTGACTTGGATATTGATGGTTATTATTTCCTTCGTAAGGATAGGGGTGGTAGAGGTGGCGGTGTGGCGGTATATATAAGGCGAAACATTAAATATAGAGTGCTTGATACTACTGATGTTATCGAACAGCTATGGTTGTCATTTCGCTTGGGTGGTACCGCTTTTGCTGTAGGCGTTGCTTATCGGCCACCTAAGTTTTTCTATAGATCATTCTTAAATGAGTTGGAGAATACGTTTGCAAATGTGGTGCCGACAGTGGACACTGTTGTGTTTACTGGTGATTTGAATATTAATTTATTAATACCGGGCAACGTGTCAACCATGGCTTTAACAGATGTTTGTGATTCTTTTGGTTTGGTACAGCTTATAAATGACCCCACAAGGGTGACGGGCCAGACTTCTACATTAATTGACGTTTTTTATATTTCGAAACCCCATACAGTCAACGTAAGTGGTGTGTATACCACCCATGGTATCTCAGATCACAATATAATTTATTGTAACCTTAAGGGCGCAACACATATCAAATCAAGCTTTCAAAATATAGCCAGGTCATTCGGAAACTTTCATTACGACAGTTTTCTAAATGATCTTCGGCAAGTTCCTTTTTCTTATATCTTTGATATAGAAGAGTCTAACGTCAAAGCCGAATTCTTAATGGAACAGATAACTAATATCTTAGATCTCCATGCACCCGTCAAAGTAAGTACACATACTGGTCCCCCGTCACCTTGGATAACACAGAATATAAAATTTATGCAAAGCTTAAGAGATAAAGCCTTTACAAATTATCGGTCAAATAAAACATCTGCTAAATGGGATTATTACAAGTCGTTGCGTAATTTGGTTAATAAATCAATAATTCTAGAACGTAAGGCATACTTTGAATTTCAATTGAGAATTACAAATAACAGCTGGAATTCATTGAGAAATGCCGGAATGTTTAAAAGAAATATTATTTCAATACCTAAACACCTTGGTTCCCCAAACGCTATTAACAACTTTTTTGTCAATGCAATACCCAGAAGCCATAGTCCTGATCATGAATTACTAAACTTTTATAACTGCAATAAACTAAATGATTTAACCTTCGGTTTTCATACTGTTGATGAGTTCGAAATTGAAAAGGCTATCAGCACTATCAAAAGTAAAGCTTCCGGATATGACTACCTCAATATTAAATGTATTGATTTGTGTTGTTCACATATTACACCTTACCTTTGTAATCTCATTAATACTTGTATTGTTAGTGGTGTATTCCCTACCATCTGGAAAAAAGCGTTGATAAAGCCCTTGCCTAAATCGAACGCACCAACTGCTTTAAGTGATCTGAGGCCAATAAGTGTGCTGCCGGTGTTGTCAAAGGTTATGGAACGAATTTTATTTGAACAAATAAATAGTGATGTGGAAGATAATAATATTCTACCCGTAAATCAGTCCGGTTTTAGAAGGGGATTTAGTTGTACTACAGCACAAACATTATCGATGATATCCTGCGGGAAAGTGATAGGGGTAGGATGACGGTACTCTGTTTGCTGGATTATTCCAAGGCATTTGACACAGTTGATCATGAAACACTCTCAGCAATACTAGGTTATATTGGTTTTGAATATAATGCAAAAAAGTTGTTAAATGATTTTCTAACAGGTAGAGAACAGGCAGTATCGGTAGGGGTTGATTGCTCTGATTTTCTGGAAGTGAGATCGGGGGTGCCGCAGGGATCGACTCTTTCGCCTATTTTGTATGCATTATACACATCAAATTTTATCAAATCCATTTCACATTGTAAGGCGCACTTTTACGCAGACGACACCCAGCTGTACTATTCCTTCCCTCCGTCTGAGGTGGTTAAAGCGGGTATAGATATAAATAGTGATTTGCAAGCTTTATGTGATATTTCCGACCGCCATGGGCTTCATATAAATCAGAGTAAGTCTCTTGCCATTGTTTTCGGTCCAAAGAGCCTCAGACAGCAAGTTGCAGACACCCTCCATCTATTTGTGAACAATGAACCGTTACAATTCCATAAAACAGTACGAAATTTGGGTGTCTTAATAGACGAGAATTTGACTTTTAATGATCACATCAACAAATGCATACAAAGGGCGTATGGGAGTTTGAAGGTTATCTACTCGAACAGACATTATTTGAACCATAAAACAAGGAAATATCTCTGTGAAAGTCTGGTCCTCTCACTTTTTAACTATGCAGATGTTCTGTACTCTCCTTTTTTGTCCTATGTCTTAAAAGAAAAAATTCAAAAAACACAAAATTCCTGTATACGTTTACTGTTTGGTCTTCACCGAAGTGACCATGTAAGTGACAGGTTGCCGGAATTAAAATGGTTAAACATGCAGGGAAGGAGGGTGCTGCACTCTGTATGCCTCTACCACCGGGTCCTCCATCTTTATAAGCCACCTTACCTCTATAACAAAATAAGTTTTCGCGGGGATGTACACACTGTAAATATTAGATTTAAAGGGAGATTATCTCCACCTATTTTTCATAAAGCTTTTTTCAAAAAGTCATTTTCCTATCAGATCGCTAAGACGCAAAAATCAAAAATTGACATATTTTGGACTTACGAGGTATTGCTTTGAGACCATCGATAAAGTGAATCAGTAGTCTCACTTCGTGTCGGCGCGTTTGAAATCGTGTCCGTAGATTTGTTACTGCGCAACCGCTGCGCGCCGATATGACGTCAGTTTGTCTGAGCGGTTTGTTTATATTTTGAGAGGATGTTAGGACAGCGTACTGACAGAAATTCGAGCATATTTGAGGTTATATCGCGACCCAGCAAAATGTGACCTGTAAAAATTTTAAAAAGTTTTATTTTTTTTGCTTTTATTTTATTATTGTAGACAAGAAGAGTAACAATGAATGTGAATAAAATATTTTTAATCCTATTTCTTTCAAATTTCTAGAAGTAGAAACATTAAAATAAATTGAAATAAATTTTATTTAAGATTGAGCAAGACAAAAAGAAGTAAATAGGAAAGCATGGTATTATTAAAAAACGTCATGTTATCTAATATAAATTTATTACAATAAGAAAAAACAGTTTATGTTTTTACAACATTTATTATAAAATTTTAACGTAAAGAATATTCTAATTCTAACAAATAAATTTAATAAATAACCCGTTGGGAACTCTTTGCAGGGAGCTTTAAAAGGTGCGTCAAATCATCTTCAATGCCCAATTGCGAAAAATGTTCAAGAAATAAATATTCTAATTTAAAAATAAATTCTATGAACGAATTTGCCGGCATTTTCAAAGCATCAAACATACTTTACACATTCTTTATACCGATAGGCTTTGAAATGCGTAAATACATTTTCATCGCTTAGTATATGTGCATTTTTGTTCGCATATAGTTTGCCTTCTGGGCATGAGTGCTTCCCCAAGCATTTTTTAATAAAATACTCTGCAATGTAAGAGAATGCATTTTTCTCCGGCAGTTCTAATTATATATACTCGGCTGCTGATACACCACAAACTGAGTTGAAGATATTGTCATTTTTTTCATATATGTTGAAGGCTTGATCTTGTTCGCATGTTAGTTTAAAACTCACAAGTACCTCATCTAGATCAATTGTGCAATTTGATCCTTCAATGTGTTGAAAATAATGGAGTGCTAACAATTTTTTAAATCCATAATAAAATTGGATTGGTGTAGGATTTCGTGCATTTCCACTTTGCTGGCGAACGGTACCAAAGAAATTTTCCAAACTGTCTTGGTTTAGTCTTCTAGTGAACACATTTTTTTTTGATTTGCCACCCCTTCAAAAATTGAATTTTGTTTGTTAAATTACTATTGTTGTGGGTCACTTGTAATTTGCTAAAGAGACTTTTCATATCCTCTAGAGAGTTTATTTATTCTTCGCTTCCTATAAATGGCCTGTTAAATTGCTTTGATGCAAATCTTGACGAATTCATAATGACCAACAATTTATCAATTTTATCAATGAAGTCAGCAGTTACCTGGGTTTCGGCTGGTAGCACTCCAAAGGAAATGTATGTGCATAAACCACACAACGCTTGCACTAAAAATTTGAGCAGCTAAATATACTCGCATTTTTTCGAAATTACTGGGATTTAAATGGGCTCTTGTTAACTTAGGCGCTAACCGTATGGACTGTTTAGAAATAGAAATAAAAGTCACAACAAACTGGTATGTTGATGATAAAGATCGCGCACTCATAAGGTAGCAAACGTAGCATGAATGCGCGCAGTGTGTGCGCTGTAGCAAATCCGCGGACACCATATAAAGCAAGTGAGACTACTGATTCACTTTATACTGTGACTTTTAACTGTATGACCAGCGGGAAGGGAAAGCGCACTCGCTACGCGAACTGTACGGCGGCGTTTGGTAAACAGTAGTCTGCGCGGGCGTCGTGCGATACAGCGGATTTCACTAACACCCGAGCACCGCCGCAAACGTCGCGAGTGGGTCGACGGTAGACATTGGTGGGTTGCCGAGTTGAGAGACATTTTGTTTTCCGACGAATCAAGACTCAAATTGAGCACCGGTGACGCGCGAATCTTGGTTCGTCGGAGACGTGGTGAACGTCTACTTGAGCAGTGTGTGCAAGAACGCCCTATCCACCGCTAAAAGAGCATTATGGTATGGGGTGCGATTACACATGGTGCACGTACAGTCTGCTGCGTGTACAGCAGATGATGACGGGTCAACGATACGTAGATGAGGTGGTACGGCCCGTTGCGCTTCGCTACGTTCGGCGGCGCCCACGTCTGCTATACATGCACTACAACGCCCAACCGTACATCGAGCGTGTTGTACAGACATTTGTGGAAGAGCAACGTATACAAATGCTTCCATGGCCAGCTCGTTCTCCAGTTCTGAATCCGATCGAACATGTTTGGGACATGATTATTCGGAGACTTCAACGTTATCCGGCTTCCCCGGCTAACGTTGAGGAGCTATGGAGGCGAGTTGAACCGGCATGATGGGCCATCCCTGCCGCTACAATACAGCGCCTTATCGACTCCATGCCTCGTCGTGTAGCGATGGTACGCGCCGCTCATTGGGGATACTCTCGCTATTGATGTATCTCCTTCCAGCAGAGTTGCGCCGCTCTGCATGTGAGCGTGAGTTACACTACTTTAGTACTACTTCCATACCAAATTTCATTGCGCTAGACGCACGCATTCAGATTATACAGAGTGTGCTCGTGAATTATTTGCAACAGTGTATGTAGGTTCATTTGTTGATTTAACTTATGTCTATGTGGATGTTTGCACTTTGTGATGAGTCTGTATCTGAATCACTTTCAGAAGCCGAACTTTGAATTTCTAGATCAACACTATCATCTTCATCATCAGAAAGTTGCGCAGAATCAAGAAAATATGAAGTACTTGGTTTTGGTTGTTGTTCCGACTTACTGCATTCGAATTTGATTTTCCAATTGTGAGCTATGTACGTAATCTTTCCAGCTTTTTCGGTGAACGAAAAAGTTTTAAATAATCTTTCAGTTTCCGACGATTAAACTGGTGCAGTTAAAATTCTTATAGCAACTTTAGATAACGACGTTGTACCACACAGTTACACAGAAACTGGAGATATAGAATGGATACAACTCCAGAGGAAGCTTTTTAGCCATAATTTGTGCTTTGAGCTGTAATTTGCTAAATCTGTCATAACACTATCAAGGGAATCGACGTTCATATCTGCGGTTACTTTATATATGAACTCGATCATTTGAACGTCAATTTGTTGTTCTTGAGTAAGGTTTGAACTTTGATTTCATGAATCTAGTAATGCAGCTGCTAAATGGAGTGGCTTCAAATCACGCTCTTTCCTCTCTTCAAATGATTTCAAAATATTGGCAACATCGTTTTCATTCAAGTTCATGTCACTACCGGAAAGATTTTCTTACATTTACTTCAACACTTGACATATGTTCACAAACTTTGTAAATAATACAGTCTAGTGTTTGAAATTTATCTAAAGATTATACCTACATTATAATTAATGAAAAACAAAAATAGTAACCTCTTACTTGCAAATTTATTGTTATTTTACTTCGATACTAGTTTCGAGGTGTTACCTCATCTTCAGTCGAAACTACAAATTTAAAAAAAAAAAAAAATTTAAAAAAATAGAAAAACGAAAATGTTAACAAATATAACTTACAGTCAAAATTTTTAGAGATGTACACAAGCGACATATAATATACATAATAATACATTATAATTGTTTTATACAAATTTATTTTTTACAAATTTTTATAAGAGACAGAAACCGTAAAGAAGCACATGTAGAGTCGTAGTCATCATACACTAGATGAGATTTATAACACAAGTACTTCAAAAATTTTTTCTGAACCCGCTCCAATCTGTTGATATGTATGTGGTAATGAGGATTCCACACAACGCTAAAGTAGTTTAGAATACTGTAAACATAAGCAAAATACAGTGTTGTCACCAAGTACGAATTGAGCGCCGTTCGATCTGCTTGGCCATTGGTCGTCAACCCTACCTACGGATCGGACGGTCGCCAACCAACCACAACGCCCGGTTGATAGGGTTTTACCCAAGGGTGCCTATTTAAGGCGGCCGGGTTTCCATCAGCGGTCAATTCCAACCGAACTCCGAAGCGACAACAACAGCGACAACGATAACAGCGACAACAGCAGCGACAACGATAACAGCGACAACAAGCCAGCCCTTCAACCGCCAATTGGAAGACGACCCCTTTCGTCTTAAAAAAACCTTTGAGAGTTTTTTTTGTGTACATATTTTGTAAATAAATTATTTCGATTTATTCAACAACTGTTGTTTCTTCTTCGGCGCAATCCATCCCCCGTAACAATTGGCGCCCAACGTATGGCCCGATAATGCCAAAAGGACCAACAACGAGAAGCCGTTCATTGTCGACACGGCCATATCCGACGAAGGAAGTTTTGGCAAGCTCTTCAGAAGAAGAGGGGCCCACCCAACCGATTAAAGAAGAGAAGAAAGGAAAAGAATCCCAAACGCAGAAGATGGGGAAGACCGCCGAAGAACCGAAACAAGACAGTGCGACCGTTCAGACACAGGTTTGCGCCTTGTCAAAGTTATTGGCCGAACATGTCTGCATCCCAAAAGCCGAGCCCCCGTGCTTCACCGGCGATTCCTTGGAGGATCCTGCAGAATTCATCAAGGTAATAAAGACATATTTCACTGACACCGGCATTCCATCAGCAGAACAAACAAAGAAAGCGACCAGTTTTCTTCGAGAAGATGCCGCTGTATGGTGGAGTGCATTCGATGATTTGGAGATGTCCTTCGCGGAATTTCACCAAGCGCTGTTGGAAAGGTTCAACAGTCCGCAAATATTGGCACAAGTCAACGGCCAATATTTCAGCCGCCAACAGCAGACTGATGAATCGGTGCAGGCGTTTTTGAAACGCAAACACCTGCAAGCCCGGCGTCTGCACCGAAAACCGGACGACGACATTGGAATGATGGTTGCCCTGCTGCTACCTCAGCTACAGCTGCACCTGTCCCCCACGCCGGCCAACATACACGAGTTGCGACACCAAGCAATTCGCACAGAGGCGCTTCTGAAGAAGTCGGGCCTCCTCAAACAACCCACAACACCATCTCCAAAGGGTAAGAAGACTCCTGAAGGGGACAACGAGGACCCCAAGAAGAAGGTGCCCCGATGCTGGTACTGCCCCGGGTACCATTGGAACCGTGACTGTCCCCTACAACGCAGCACCGGTTCGGGAAACGAAACGGCCGGCGGCCGTTCGCCCAGGACAACCCGGACGGCCGCAGTAATCTCCACATTGGAGGAACCTGGTTGCTCCAGCCGCTCGACCGTAATAATCGAGGTAGCAGGAAGGCGCAGCCTAGCTCTCCTGGATTCCGGCTCGACAAGCAACTTCGTCAGCTCAAGAGCCGTCGCGTCTTATAAACCGCTGGGAGACACCTACGCCACCCAAGCGGACCCGAATGCCCAGTTGCCCATCCTCGGGAAGGCCGAAATCCAGTTCACCATCGGTGGACTCCAGTGCACCCAGCAGTTTTTGGTGGTTCCCCGACTCAGCACCCCGTTTGTTTTTGGGGATCCCTGGTTCCGCGACCAAAGGGTGATCCTCGATTTCCAACGAGGCTGTTTTCACTTCGGGAAAGAGAAGAGGACCACGATGTACTTCCGACGGGGCAGCCCCACTGCGTCACTGCCCGCCCTGGACGTCAGTACTATCCGTCACCAATTTCCGGACAAACACAAAGAGGCCTTTCTAACGACGCTTCGTGCCTTCCCCGACGTGTTTACCGACTCCCATAAGAGTACCACAGGGGCAACTCAGCACAAACTGGAGCTCACCGAAGCAGCAAGGCCGTTTCGACTACCGCCATACCGCTGCTCCTATACCAGAAAGGAATTTATCGCCCGTGAAGTAGAGAAGATGTTGGCGGAAGGTGTCATTGAAGCCAGTCGTTCCCCGTATTCATCTCCGATCGTACTGGTGGAGAAGAAAGATGGGGCCAAGAGGTTTTGCGTCGACTACCGTCGATTAAACCAGCAAACGGTGGACGAGTCCTCAGCGTTGCCAATCATCCACGAGACGCTGCGGGACCTCAGCCAGGCTACCGTTTCTTCGAGCCTCGACCTGCGGTCCGGATATTGGCAAATCCCAATGGAGAAGGGGTCTCGACCCTTAACCGCCTTCACAACTCCCGACGGTGCCACCTACCAGTTTCGCGTCATGCCTTTCGGATTGAAGAATGCCCCGGCGACGTTCCAGAAGTTGATGACGCAAGAAGTGCTCCCTGGATACCTCCGGAAATTCGCCCTGGTATACCTGGATGATGTCATCGTCTACAGCAACTCCTGGGAAGAACACCTTAGACACTTACACCTGGTGTTTGAACGACTCCGGTTACACAACCTTCGGTTATCACCGGAAAAATGCCACTTGGGGGCAACAACCATCGACTACCTGGGTCACCGGATTACACCAGGAGGAGTGGAGCCCTTACCGAACCACGTCAACTCCCTCTGCGACGCATCGAGACCGTCCAACAAGAAACAGCTGCGATCCTTCTTGGGACTGTGTAACTGGCTACGCGGGTTTATTCCACGCTGCGCCGAAGTGTTAACCCCGCTGACAGATCTCTTGCGGGGCCAGAAACAGTTTAAGTGGACAGCTGAAGCCGAGAACGCCTTTCTCGAGATTAAACAGCTACTGAGCCGCCCACTGCAACTTAGACGCCCGGACTTCACTCAACCTTTCGTGCTACAGACCGATGCCAGCGGGAAGGGAATTGCCGCGGTCCTCTACCAAGAACCGGGAAGGAAGATCATCGCATTTGCCAGCGCCAAGTTGTCTCCCACTGAGTAGCGCTACCATGCTAACGAACAGGAATGCTTGGCAGTCGTCTGGGCGATGCGATTTTTCCGACCGTACCTGGAGGACAGAAGATTCACCCTGCGCACCGACAGTAGAGCATTGTTATGGCTTGACACCATGAAGGACCGGAACGCCAAGTTAACCCGGTGGGCGCTCCTTCTTCAGGAATATAAATTTGACGTACAACACGTCCCGGGGGAACAGAACGAACTCCCGGACTTTCTCTCGCGCCAACCCGGGCATGAGCCAACGACCCCTGCGGGTCACACAGCTGACGTCGACCGGATGTTTCTTCCACCATCCGCCGAACAAGAACCAAAAAACGTCCGACCCCACATCGCATGTGTCGAATTCCCTGGGCTAGCAGACGACTTAAAAGACAGTGAACGACGAAATCCCCACAGCCAAAACCTGATTCGTACCCTGGACGGAATCAACGAGGCGGGTCCCGCAAACCCGGCGGAAGCTAGAGTCGCCGCCCAGTATTTAGTGCATGATGGGCTTTTGTGGAGACGACATCCCGATGGTAACCGATTGATCGTGCCACAGGACATGCACGACCAGGTGTTGCACGCCTACCATGACGCGTCCACCGCAGGCCATCCCGGAGCTGAGGAAACCACGAGGGTCATTCTGAGGAAATACTGGTGGCTCGGCGTAGAGGAAGACGTGGCCAGACACGTCCGGGATTGCTGGGCCTGCTCATCGCTCAAGCGGGGACCCCTACAGGAACGGGCTCCATTACGACCACGAGCGCCCACACAACCATGGGAAGTTTTGGCAGTAGACCTCATGGGCCCATACGTGAAAACACGAGATAACAACAGGTTTGTGTTCGTTGTCACCGACCTGTTCAGTCGATGGGTGGAGGCGTTTCCGGCCGCTACCAGCAGCGCTCCGAAAATCATAAATATCCTGGAGAGTGAGGTGTTTCCCCGGTATGGTTATCCAAGGGCCATTTTATCCGACAACGGGCCTCAGTTTACCAGCGCCAACTGGGACTCCGCGCTGAGACGTTGGGGGTGCCACCACTGGACGACGCCGATATACCACCCTCAGGCCAATCCTGCGGAGAGGAGGATTCAAGAAATAAAGAAATGCATACGGATCCAACTCCAGGGCATAAATCCAACGACCTGGGATCGACACATCAATCGGGCTCTATTCAACGTTCGGTCACGGCGCAACGCGGCGACAAGAGAAACCCCCGCCGCCCTGCTGTTGGGATACGAGTTACCGCGACCTGGGGAATGGTTTCTTGAGGGCCCCCAAGATGGTCAACAGCCAGCGGCAGGACGGGCCGAGAGAAGAAGACGAGCGCACAGGAACGAGCACCGATACCGCCAGCGATACGCTGGGGCTGTACCACCACCCAGGCGGTTCCTGCCAAGGCAGCTCGTAATGGAGCGGGCTCATGTAGCGACGCCGTTTGGTCCTCGTTGGATAGGACCCCACATGGTTATAGAGGAGGCCGGACCTACAACGTACTGGATCCGCAGACACCAGACTGCAGAGCCCAGCAAAGTCCACATCAACGACCTACGTCTGGCTCCTCCACCACATCGACACCTACCTGCGCAGCCCGAACCAGCGCCTTGAGGGAGGGGGTGTCACCAAGTACGAATTGAGCGCCGTTCGATCTGCTTGGCCATTGGTCGTCAACCCTACCTACGGATCGGGCGGTCGCCAACCAACCACAACGCCCGGTTGATAGGGTTTTACCCAAGGGCGCCTATTTAAGGCGGCCGGGTTTCCATCAGCGGTCAATTCCAACCGAACTCCGAAGCGACAACAACAGCGACAACGATAACAGCGACAACAAGCCAGCACTTCAACCGCCAATTCGAAGACGACCCCTTTCGTCTTAAAAAAACCTTTGAGAGTTTTTTTTGTGTACATATTTTGTAAATAAATTATTTCGTTTTATTCAACAACTGTTGTTTCTTCTTCGGCGCAATCCATCCCCCGTAACAGTGTTTTAATTGCATTTATGTTAGAAAAGTGCTCAATAGACCTAATAACAAACCGCAACATGCGCCAAGCTTTATTAACTACTGAACGTGCTCTCTGAACAACAATTTCTCATCAAACATGACTCCCAAGTCTCTAATATAGGATACTCGTTGTATACCATCCCGATCAAAGTTGTAATCGAAATGAATGACATTTGATCTTCTACTAAAAGTAATAACATTGCATTTTGATCGGTTAAGCGTCATGAAATTAGCTTCGCAATACCGTTGTCTAAATATTGTTTAAATAAACCTCATTACACTCTTAATATTGGTGCTGAATATTTTACTTATGTTCTTTCTATAAACCCTTTCGGCAATTTGACAAATTGTAGTAACATCTTTTGAGGGATAAATCAGTTTTCCTTTATTTTTTAAATTAATTAATGAATAATTTTTACAGAAAGTACACATATCTAACAATAATTTTTTTTTAACAACAAATGCGCTGATATATTCTATAACTTTTCCTATGTAGTAATTAAATTCTCACATTGTATTTACATAATTGTGATCGAACACATCAGCGGATATGTTTTCACAACTTTCTTGTGATGGACATATATATCGGTTTCGTTTTGATGATACGTGTAAAATATCTAATCCGTTTGCCAAGCAATTTGAATTATCAAAATTTTTTATTTCGCTTCTAATTAATAAGCATCTGAAGGCAGTTTCAAATTGCTTGGCATTAGGATTATTATTGAAGCCTCCACGATTTCTGATCGCGCTGAAATAGGTTTCGATAAAATCTTGGCTCAATTTAAATGTTAGAATATAATCTATAATATCTTTTACATCATAAATAAATAACTAAAATATATTAGTAAGCCTAAAAATCCATATAAGTTTAATCCCGCGGGGATCTTTAACAGCTAATATATATTTAATTAAGATATTTGCTTGTTCTCTAGAATTTTCAATTGTCTCATTTGATAATGGACGATTAAATTCACTGCTTTTTAAAAATTTATTTCGACAATTTAACATATCAAAAATATTATTAGACATCAGGCAAATATGAGCAGTGCTTTCACACTTACACACAAATGTGACGGGATTATACCTTGTCCGTACTTTGCTGTAATGCGCTTTTGATTGGTTTGATTGGTTTTTTTGAATTGAGTTTTAATTCCGATAACAATTTTTTCTCATACAGTGCCTCTTTAGCCGCTTCGGTAAGGCTCATGTATTCGACTTCTGTGCTTGATAAAGCAACGGCCCTTTGTTTTTTAGTTTCCCACGAAACTGCTGCGTTTGCCATTTTAAACAGATAACCAGTATACGAGCGCCGAACATCTATAAATGATCCCCAATCCGGATCTGTATAACATTCCATTTCTTTTCCTGAAGTTCTATATGTCAGTTCCAAATTTATCGTTCCTTTTAAATACTTTAACACCACTTTTTCTTCTATAAATGTTCTGTATTAAACGGTTAGAGACATTTCGGGATGAACTCCCATCTTCAGTCAACAACTTTGTTACTCTTAATCACAATCATATTTCAAATCCTGCTATGATGTTTTTAAAAAAACTTTTTCAAATTACTATACATACATGTATGTGCGTCTCTTTTTTTAAACCTTTTATGTAACAACACTTCTACTTGAATTTATCGTAACACTCTTTTTGCGGCAATCCAATGACTTTCGTTGTAGTTTGTGTTAAATTGACAAATGTCTTAAGCGACATTTCGTCCATGCAAATGACGCAATCTTTTGCGTCGTCAGTCATCGATTGTAATTTTACAGAAATGGCTCCGAAAATAAAGTCGTTGATACCTGATCCAATGTCCCATTTACTTGTCATTCTACACAATGTGGATTTTGATGGTAAATGCAATGTTGTAGATAAAAAACGGTAAACCTTCGGTTCAAGGAAGAAGATTGTAAGGGCAAGTTGTTTAAACTCCTCGCTGTACCGAAACCATTGTTTAGTGCAGTTTGCCACTTTCAACTGGAGTTTAAATAAATTTGCTGTCGATTCGTTAAAATGTTCTTCAAAAAATTTGACAAATGTTTCGTCAGATACTTGAACTTGCTAGTTGGCGTTTAAATGACTTTACTTGGTTTTGCAGACGTACTTTTTCTGGGTAATTTTATTGACAAAGTCAAAGGCGTCTGTACTGAAATGGATCCTAAATTAAAACTTTTAATTAATTTAATTCTAACAATAAACAAAATCTTATTATTTATTATAAAAAAAATAAATGAATCTTATCAAATCAAGTAGTTTTTTTATTGTTCTTGATTAAAATATATCACGACTAAAGATGAATTCCACCTGGTTACCACGTCTTGTTTTAATTTCAGTTCAGGTAAACCCATTTGTTTTCGAATTTGTTTTAATTTGGCGAGAGCAGTTGAACTCTGTTTAAAAAATTGTACTATTGCTTTGATTTTATTTAAAAGGACTACTATTTTTTTTAATCCAGTTTATACTAAAAGGTTAACAGAATGTGCAAAACAGCCCCTTGAGTTCCAACCTCCTATTCTAACAGCTGCAAGAATATTAGCTGCGTTGTCACTAACAATACAAGAAATTTTCATTACTAATTGAGGTCCAACTGTCAGTAGTGACGCTAATAAAGTCAACACTGTCAAGATTTATTTGAATTTTTCCCCTAATTTTTTCATAATTTTGCAACACTAGGCCTTCACTTAATGTTTTTCTTGAAGGTATTTTATAATTTGGTAATGCTATATGCATTAGTTTTATAAATTCTGGGTCTTCCACTATAGAAAAAGGCTAGTATCGTTTTACTATCATTCGTAACAATTGATTGTCTAATTCCTTTTTTTTTAGATACTGGTTTTGTTGTTTTTAAAAATTGTGCTATACCCGTTTGCAATGGAAATAGTTTTGGTTTTTTCGGCTGATAACCACTGTTACTTGTGCACGGTTCTACAATTTTTATTTTTATTAATACCTTTGTATCTCCCTTCTTAATATTTTGTTAACAAAATACCGAAAACTTATCCTCTTCTTCTATTATTTCCCTATCTTGAGAAGGTGTTTCAGCATGTACAGCGGATGTAGAAGGTTCTGCTGATCTATTTATTGAGATTGTCATGTGCACCCTCTTCATATGTCATTACTGGACAAAAGAAAGAAAATAGGGCGTATAGCCTGTACTACTGTGATATGAAGCGCAATAAGCGAGGACAACAAAGAGCAATCACTCATCCCAATCCATTGAGGTCTTATATATAATCTAGAGTGCGTATGCTGTTGTGCCCAACAAGGTACATGAATATATTCATGTACTATCGGCCAAACCTTATTTACTACATGGCGTAAGGGACAGAAAACAAATCCCCCGCACGGTCGCTTTGCCGAGTACGGCCGAAGAATCGAAGACTGGAGGGGCGTACTCATTTTCCCTCGAACCTTTGCTCTAGCCTTGTCGTCTCTTCAACCCTGAAGTGCCGGGCGCTCGATGCCAGCTTAAAGTCGAGCGCGCCTTGGATTCGAACAAAAATACACAATTTCGTTTTTACAATTCAAATAACTGTACCAATGTTATGACGTAGTCGATTTTAAAAATTCATAAAATAGTCAAATATATTCATTAAAATAAAATAATTGAATTTTAATAAGTGAAAAAAATTGTTTCTTAATTTTAAATACGTTTCTGTACTGTATATCTTCGTAAAGTTAAAGAATTTAGTTAAAATTCGATGTAAAAATCGTCTCTTAATTTCCATTAGTAATATTTTTTTTCTAATCTCATTTAAAATGGCATTTTAACCGTTTAATATTATAGAAAGTCTCAATAATTTCAAGCCATTTACGACCATTAATGCGTTTACGCACCGTTTCTTCACATTTTTTTGCGTATTTTTGACATAACGCTTTTGCGATTTTTTTTTTCTTGAGTTGATATATTTTTTTTGTAATAAGTCTTAAAATTTTACAATAATTTCTCACCTTCATCGTAAATGGGTAAACAATAAACTTTTTATTTTTTGTACACTTTCGTAATGTTAAAAAATTTATTACCTTATTCACATAAGGTAATATAAAATTTCTGTTGAAACTACCTGTAAACTGAATTTTATAGATTGTTATTTATGAGCATGATAATATTCCATATTATAATGAAAAACCATTTGATTTTGAGTATATAATTCATTTATTTACAAAGAAAATTTTATTAATAATAAAACATTTTATTATATATATATATTTTTTTTTTTTTGCGCAGAGGAGGGGAAATTGCCTTACGCACCCCGGCCTACTGATGGCGCCTATAGTTCGTGAGTCGGAAAAATCGTATTTCGGCCGGGAGTGTGGGACTACAATTAATTAGCACCTGCTACCCACTAAAAACCCCCCCTCTCTTCTCCCGGACCACCCGGATTTCTATGGAAGTCGTTATATCCAGGATTCAATTGCAAGAAAAAAAATATTGATGGTTAATATTAATTTTATTAAGGTTGTCTCAACTTACCGGCTTTGGAAGGGACTCTTCATCCCGCGGGATGAAGAGTTTTATCTTTTTCGTCTTAAGGACCACAGCCAGGTATGCGCTTATTGTTTCTCACTTGGTTTTGTCGGTCAGCATTGAAAAAATTAAAAAGATTTCATCAAATATTAAGAACACTTTAATAATAAAAATTATACCTACTTAATAATGAATAAAATTTGTTATGTCAAAATTTAATAATGGGTGTATAACCCGTTATTATTTTGACATTCTTCTAATCGGGATGTCATTGAGCCGACCAATCGCTGACATAAATCCCCGCCACGAAGACTATCCCATTTCCGCATAACGTATTCTTCTAAAATAGCTCGGTCCCGAAATCGTTCGTCAAATTCCCACCCGCGTACCATATAACCCCACACCTCTTCAATGGGATTTAAATCGGGCGAGCGTGGAGGCCATTTTAATCGTTCTACGTTATTATTGTCTTGAAACCACTCCTCGACTAACCGAGCGGTATGGATGGGGCTGTTGTCTTGTACAAATGTTAGAACCTCCACCTCATCCTCAGGATATACTGCCCTCACACTTGGAATAAAAATTTCTTCCAAAACCCCAACATAATGCCGAGCAGTAAATGTTGGGGGCGAAACTTTAACCAACGCTCCAGGCCCGGCATCGCTGATCCAACCCCATACACCTGATAAACAGTTATTGTGGTAATTGTAGTAATTCGTCAGATATCATCATCATAGAGTAGTTACAAGGTTCTAGAGCTTACCAAGTGAGACTCGTTCACTGGTTGCCATCGTAACGACATTTTCGGCGTCATATCTCGTCCCACTACGACGCCAAACTCGCTGTTTCGAATTTTGGGATGACAAAAACGTCTTTTCATCCGAAAATATGATACCTCGCCAATCCCGGTTTATATTTTCTTCACAAAATCTCAATCTGTGCTGGGCATTCTGGGGTGACAGCTGAATTTTTTCTGCCGGTATTCTAGCCCGCAAACCTATAAAATTATTAAAATTGTTTAGTCATTCTGCTATTTTCTATGTATTACTTTAAAATACCATTCTCGTTTAAACGGTTTCGAATGGTTTGAAGGGAGCAGTCGACTATTAATTCCTGCCGGATAGCTCTTGATGGGCAAGTTGGGTGCATACGAGCATTATTGACAATTCGCTCATCTTCATCGGCAGTTGTTTTTCTTGGCACTACTCGTGTGCTCTTTAAACCCCTCTCTCCATTCAAAGCGCCTCGCCTTATCCATTTGTTTACTGTCCATCTCTACCAACAAAGCGAAAAATAGGACCACAAAGAATTTCATGTTTTCAAAAATAATTCAAGTAACCCTTTTGATTAATTTATTCCATTATTCTTGGCAAATCAAAATGATTATTATAGAGCTCCTTAAAATACACCCAAGTTTCATTTAAAATCGGGCAAATTTTACTGCAAATTCACACAGATATTATTTGCCTTCTAAAAACAAAATTGATGGGCAGATCAAAAGCACAAAATTATTTTATTAAAAGTTAAACTATTGTGTATTTACATTGTCAAAATAATTGTAATTGGTAGATGATAAAATCGGAATTAAGCTTACTATATAATCATAATATTCAAAATTATTCAATCTTACCGACAAATTCACTTGGTTGCAAATTTGATGAATGGGTATTCCGGCCTCGGCCAGAGCACATATTCGCAGTCTTTGCGCAAAACTACTTTCCGGTTGACCTAACACCTTCATCGTGAATACTTAACACTAAATTATCACTACCTTAATACTCTAATTTAACACTATCAAAAGCAAAAAAAACAAGAAACCGCTACGAAAAATAACAATAAATTAATACTATCTTAATATAAAAATAACGCAGTCGTAAGACTATCAAAATCAAATATAAAGAAGAAAACGCTCAGCAAAAAATAGCAAAACACTATCAACAACCGCTCACGATGGCCAAAAGCAAAGTGATGTCCAAACGAAACTTAAAAGAATAAATACCATCAAAAAATTAAAATTCTAGGTAATTGCGTTATCTCATTTTTTTATGACCATCGCAAACCCTTTTTAAAATCTTACCGCGCGACATTTAAAGAGACGGGGATGTTTCCCAGAATTGGATGGTAACAGCTGACAAACTCTAAACGAAAATGAAAATAAATATTTTGTTGTATTTTATTATGAATGATTTAATTAAGGAATTCCGTAAAATTTTGACAGATAATAATTTTCAATCAAAAGGAAACGTTACAATAATAATTACAATAAACTATTTTTAATATATTTTTAATACTTTTTTTTTAAATATTTATTATAATAATAAATAACATAAACAATAATAAATATATATATAATAAAATGTTTTATTATTAATAAAATTTTCTTTGTAAATAAATGAATTATATACTCAAAATCAAATGGTTTTTCATTATAATATGGAATATTATCATGCTGATAAATAACAATCTATAAAATTCAGTTTACAGGTAGTTTCAACAGAAATTTTATATTACCTTATGTGAATAAGGTAATAAATTTTTTAACATTACTAAAGTGTATAAAAAATAAAAAGTTTATTGTTTACCCATTTACGATGAAGGTGAGAAATTATTGTAAAATTTTAAGACTTATTACAAAAAAAATATATCAACTCAAGAAAAAAAAATTCGCAAAAGCCTTATGTCAAAAATACGCAAAAAAATGTGAAGAAAAGGTGCGTAAACGCATTAATGGTCGTAAATGGCTTGAAATTATTGAGACTTTATATAATATTAAATGGTTAAAATGCCATTTTAAATGAGATTAGAAAAAAAATATTACTAATGGAAATTAAGAGACGATTTTTACATCGAATTTTAACAAAATTCTTTAACTGTACGAAGATATACAGTACAGAAACGTATTTAAAATTAAGAAACAATTTTTTTCACTTATTAAAGTTCAATTATTTTATTTTAATGAATATATTTGACTATTTTATGAATTTTTAAAATCGACTACGTCATAACATTGGTACAGTTATTTGAATTGTAAAAACGAAATTGTGTATTTTTGTTCGAATCCAAGGCGCGCTCGACTTTAAGCTGGCATCGGGCGCCCGGCACTTCAGGGTTGAAGAGACGACAAGGCTAGAGCAAAGGTTCGAGAGAAAATGAGTACGCCCCTCCAGTCTTCGATTCTTCGGCCGTACTCGGCAAAGCGACCGTGCGGGGGATTTGTTTTCTGTCCCTTACGCCATGTAGTAAATAAGGTTTGGCCGATAGTACCTCGGTTAGATGTACCAACTTAGCGGGAAATTCAAAATTCTTATATATACTTATGCAAGAATTTACATTATTATAAACTGGAAAGACAGAAAATAATAACCAAAACACATTAATTTTTTATTGATAAATAATTATTAATTATATAATATTTTAAAAGAACTTAATAATTTTTAACAATAACCCTTACAATTAACATAAACTAAGAAGAAAATATTTAAAACAATTGATCACGTTAACCTTTTGCTTATAAACAATTGTTAGTTTATTTTAAAAAAACTGAACAAAAAGAATTCGAAAACCTTCAACAAAAATAAAATTTTAATAAAAATAACAATATGTTTATGAGAATTAAGATTATGATGTGAGGTTATAATTGTAGGTACAATAGAGCCTTGAAACTATAGCTAAGTTCAGGTCGGTACATCTAACATGTCTGACTTTCTGATTACCCCCACCACCACCACATACGCACTCTAGATTGTATATAAGATCTCAATGTCCCTATCCCTTTTTATCCCTCAATTTTTTCAATTTTTAACAAACAACATGTAGGTTGTTAAAAATCCTTCATTCAACTTGACATAAAATTACTGTCTTGATCCGTTAATAATTGGTTAGGTGTCCCATGACGACATACATTCAGCCTTCTGATCTGACAAAGGAATGGCTTCGCTGTACTTCGTAAAATGATAGTGGAAAGTCAAAATATATCGATTTCCGTTATCTGTGGTGACTAAAGGTCCAACGATATCCATCGACGTACGTTCGAACGGACGATTTATTGCTTGACGGAAACTGTAGAAGACCGGGGAATGTGGGAAGTATATTCGGATATTGTTAATTTTTCGGAGCTAAAAAAAATATAACTTTGTTACACACCCCTCGTTGTTCGGTTAAAAAAAAATTTTAATTCGGTTTTTTTTAAACTCTTCGGATTTCTTTTCCGCATTTTCAATTTTGAAACTTATTTTTCGGATTTTGGTACTCTTACAGGAGGTACCTTACAGGAGGTATAATAGGTACAGCGGCATTCTCGGAACATTACTCCAGTTTTCCCACACTGGGAACAAAATAATAGGGCCAGATTGGTACACACATCGCGACGGTGTCCATTTTTCCCATAGCGCCAGCAAATGTTCGCGTTAATGCTCACGTAATCTGGGATTGGGGTGGGTGCCGGTCTTCGGTTGTGACTTTTCCCCAGCACGCCCAGGATTTCCCACAACGGTGGTAGGGGCGGTGGCTGTACTTTCTTTTCTATGTCGGTTTGGGTGGCAACGTCGGTGAAGGTAACCGGTGCGCTGTACACGGTGTTTATATCCTCAAAATCGGCGCAAGCGATGGGATATTCCTGAATTTTTTCGGTAGCGACAGGTTCTGCTTCGCTAGCGGTAGGGTTTCGTATGGGCATCATACGAAACCTCGAAAACATCGATTTAAATGAATAAGTTTTATTTCTTTTAATAATTGTTCTGGGGAAATTAATGAGGAATGTAGGATATTAACCTTAGCCAAATCAATTATCTCTCCTAAATTACGGTTAATTCGATTCAGAATCAAAAGATTTTCCTCTATCAATTGAAATTGTTGTTAAGATTGAACTCTTTCTTGTATATCATTAAGATTATTCTGAATATTGATAATATTTTCATTAATTTTACTAGTTGTTTTATTTAAATATTTATTGAATCATAATGTTCAGCATCTGTACTATCGAGATTACCTGTTACGAATATTATTATATTACCAAAAGCATTGATCAATCCTTGTTTACATCTTGTATTTCTTACATTTAGAATCGATAACTTAGTATGAAATTCTTCTTCTAATTCATTTAATTCTGATGTTTTATCTGTCATTTCTCGGTACTAAGAATGTTTTGCTGTTGTTTGAAATCCAATAATGGCGACAAATCCAGTTGCGTAATGATTTCAAAATAATTTCTTGTATTATATGTTACGCCTAGATGGATTGGTAGGATACCTGCTCCATTCCGGATTTCTATCAGTTCTGGCCTCGCGCAGGAGATGAGACTGAAGAGCATGAAGGTCCTGGAACATCAGATGTTTTTAACTCAGATATGTGAGCTGTTCTTTGTTTAAGTTTTGTATTAGGACCAGGATTTACAAAAGACATTTCAGCTCCACTGTCAATAAGAAATTTTGCGTTGTCCAATTCGGGAAAAACTATGTGTGTAGTTTGTCGAAGTTTAAATTATTTAATTCTGTGATGGGGAGGGATCTTCCGAGGTAGCTATTAGAAAATTTTCATCTTTCTCATTAAAATCTTCACAATCAAAGTTTTCGAAATTTTCATTTACTTCCGGAGCAGAAGTAGATGCTTCTAAATGTTGATGTAGTATTACCTTTTGAAAATATTCTCCTGTTTGTTCATCAAAACAAATATGTTTATCATCGAAATTCTGTACGTTATTCATCTCTTGTCGAGGACGCTTAAAATTATTATTTTTTACATCGTAGATTTATCGATTTCCATAGGGGTCGGTTTTGGCGATTGATTGTTAATGTTTTGAGAAAAACCTTGATGATTATTAGGTGAGTTAAATCTCTGCGGATATTGTGGATTATTAAATTTTGCAAATATGTTACGATTCTGTTGTTGATTCCAAGACGGAACGAATGTTGGTCGTGGTTGATAATTGTTTTGAGGAGTAAATTTTGATTGATAAGTCGGTTGACGAAATTTAAAATTATTCGTACATTGCTGATTTGTTTTAGGTATGAAATAATTTTTTAAATTTTGCGTGGGCGTTATTATGTTCATCTTAGAAGAATTATTTTTATTAAGTTGATTCGGTTTTCTACAGAGGTATAACCAATTTTGACGTTCAAGTACTTTAGCTTGGGCGGTCTCTAAATTTTCTGGACGTTCAATTTGCATATATTCACCGAAGTCTGGATATCTCATAAGACATCGGAGATATGTTTGTAAGGCAGTACGTTTATAAATGTTAGTTTTTATAGCTCGTTCCTTAGCATTGTTATTTAATTTTAAAATTGTTAACAGTAAATTTAAAGAATCTTTAATTCTGTTACCAAGGCTATAGGGATTTTCATTATTTTCGGATTTTATATTCATCAAATCGTCTAGAAGACAATCTTCTGATAGTTGATCGGTATAATTAAGCTGAAGATATGTTTTAATTTCATGCCAACTAGTGAAATCACGACACACAATTAAGCTTAAGGCTACGTGCGCATTCGGCGGCCTGGCCGCGGCGGCCAGTATTCTTCCAAGCGATTGTTTGGCGGCCAGAAATAATCAGTAGAATTCACAGGTTGCTAATATGAACGTCGAGGAGATAGCTGTAATTGTGTATTTAGTTATGCGGAAGAAGAAAAAGAGAAATGCACGAAAAAAATATTGGGTGCATCCATTATTACGTGAAAGACAATCAAAAGGACTGTTTTATACTTACTACTTTGACATCAAAAATTATGAAGCCAAATTCTTCAATTATATGAGAATGTCAAGGAGCACGTTTCATCACCTACTGGATGGAATAAAAACAAAAATAAGTGGAAGTAATAGCCGCTTTCGTCAGTGTATATCACCAGAAGAAAAATTAGTTATTACTGTGAGGTAAGTTATTTTTACTAAAATATAATATAATATATAAATAATATAAAATATAATAAAAACTAAGGATATAATTCAAGCACTTCCGATGCTTGTGAAGCATTAGAATATTCGGATTCTGGTGATTGCACCTGCTGTGAACTCAAACGGTGTTGACCGTTTGTAGAGTTATCAAATGTTCCAGCACTTGGAATAGTAGAATAACCTGGATGATAGCCTTGAAAACTGTTGGTATATGCATTCGAATAATAATTGTTTTGGTTGAAACGTTCAGATTGTAAACGGCTAGGTTGAAACTTGTCTATGGTTTCCATTAACTCAATTCTTGCTCGCATCTTTGCAGCAGGGGGGATATTTTTAAAGCCACCTAACAATGATAAAAGAAACATTCGATCAGAGTTCGATTCATTTAGTGTATCTCTCTTTTCTCTAGTATTTATACTGTCTTTTAATACTGTAATTAGAGCCTGTACTCCGTCGTCATCACAATTAGAAGCTCTCTTTCTCTTTGATCTGAGTGATTGACTATTCTCTGGGTTTGGAGAAATTACTGAATTGTCATCATTATTTGTCTCAGTCTCAGGCAGATCTGGTATACTGGATTGTGTATTGTTGCTCCCCAATATTGGTGTCATAAACTGAAGTTGGGTAAAATAGATATAAGGTGACTTACGCTGTGCACCAGAACCACTTCTGACACCTTTTATCCGACGTAGCTCTCTTTGAAAAGAGTCCCTAATGTTTTTCCATTTTTTTTGAAGCGCTACAGTAAAGAAATTTTATTTAATTTATTAAATAAGCAAATGAAAAATATGTTCATTGAAGTAATTTTTTACAGATATTTGGCGACAGGATGTTCTTTTGCACATATAAGTCATGATTTCCGAATTGGATTAACAACTACAGGAGAAATAGTATCGGATGTCTGTCAAGCAATATGGGAAAATATAAAACCAATCGCGATTCCGCCTTTGACAAGGGATAAGTGGAATGAAGTAGCGGAAGGTTTTAAAAAAAACGCACAATTCCCAAATTGCATCGGTGCTGTGGATGGCAAGCACATTAAAGTTAAATCACCAGAGCATTCGGGTTCACTTTATTTCAACTACAAGCACTTTTTTTCAATTGTATTACTTGCAATATGCGATGCAGATTATAAGTTTATTTATATAGATGTTGGTGCATATGGTAAATGCAGTGATTCTTCTATTTTCAAAGATTCTGTTTTTTATGATAGACTTATGAGCAATAACTTATGACATATGACATATGATATATATGATATATACATACATATGATATATACTTATGACATACCGAGTAATAAGCCAATCAAAGAAAACGGTCAAGCAATGCCATTCGTCTTGGTGGTTGATGAGGCTTTTTCTCTGTCAGAACATATGATGCGGCCATATGCAGGAAGAATCTTGCCTGATACCAAAAGAACATTTAATTACCGACTCTCACGTGCTCGCCGCTACATCGAATGTAGTTTTGGAATATTAGCAAGTAAATGGCGCATTCTACATCAACCCCTAGCCGTTAAAAAGGAATTTGCAGTTTCGATTGTCAAAGCTATATGTGTTTTACATAATTTTGTGCGAGAACGAGATGGGTATAGATTTGAGGACACATTGTTTATTCCTCAAAATTTGTTAGAAATATCTCCATGTCATCCTTCTAGAGCAAATAGAACATCATCTCAATACAGGGACATGTTTGCAGATTACTTTTGTACTGATGGTCGCTTATCATGGCAATAATAAACGATTACTTACCCAGTTCTGCCTTTTCTTTTTCTTCCAAGCCTTCGCCGCCAAACATATTTGTCAGTTCTATCCATAGTTGTCGCTTCACATCTTTATTCGAATAATCACTTGACGACATATCCCATATGCCCCTTCTAGCTTCAATTTCAACTATAAATCTTTCGGTATCGAAATGATCCTGGCGAGACATCGTAGCGAAAATATATAAAATATTTGAAGATGGAGTACCGGCCGCTGCGGCTAATGCGCTCGCACTGCGCGTATGGTAAGGAAAATGAATGCGCCTGTGTGTCGCGCCTGTTTTCAACGGTCGTGGCGGCCACTATTGGCCGCCGGTCGCCATATGCGTGCGGTTTTTCACATTATAAAGGATAACTTCGATTTCAAAGGTCGCCGCATGCGCACGTAGCCTAAGGCTTCTCCTTCGAAGCGATTTTTAACAATATTTATTAAAAATGGATTTATAGAATTATGAGGGTTTACTCTATCATAATAAGTATTTAAGAATCTTTCACATAATTCGATAAACATTGGAAGTACAATAGGGTCAGCTTTACATTTTGGAATTATATTTACTTCAGTTATGGAGGCTCTGGTATAAGGATGAGCGGGCTGATTTGGATTTTGATTTGCCATTTTTAGTTTTAAATTTTCAAATTGCTCAATTAAAGAATCAATTTTGTCTAAGTGCCAATAATTAATAAATCGGAGTTTACAAAGTTTGTATGGTTTAATATAATTTTTGCCAAAGGTTTAACGTTAATCTTAAAATTACTCACTGTATGAGGTTCATTTGTTCTTCTGTTTTTCGTGTTTTTCTTGTTGTCCTGGAAATGTGATCCGTGGACTCGGGAATCGGCTGGAAGTCGGCTGCTTCCGCTTGGGTCTTCGGGTATGCTGCAGAACGACAGGCACCCTTTGCGGTTGAGACGTGGCAATTTTAGCTCTTGTCCCTTAAATTGAATTTTGGTTTCACTGTCTTGTCGCACTTTTGTTTTGGTTGGTGTTGTTGTGACCGAGTAGGATGGTGTCAGGTGTTAAGAATTAAAATTCACCAATGTCCAAAAATTTCACTTTCGAAACACCGTCTGTTGACACTTAAATAACCTACTGACTGCGCTAGTTATACTTGCCAGCGAATGGTAGGCATTTTAAAAAAAGGAAAAGTAACCTTTCTTTTGTATAACGAATTTATTTTATTAAAAGTAACGACCGTACAGTTAGAAGACAAAAATACAATTAATATTAAATTTAATAATTAGTCCTATTTATACTTTTTTATTTATCATTCATTAATTCTCGGTGTACAATTTCATACCGAATCTTACGGTTCTTCATCTTCTCATATTAGCTTCTTAAATAATATCGGGATTCAGCTGCATAACTCGCGTCAAGACTCCGTAGAGTTGAGCTCAACCTAAAACCTCTTATTAAGGAAAATAAAATATAATGCAAAAAAATAAAAAAAACTCGCCAACAGGAACTTACAAAATAATAAAAAAAATTAAACTTTTTCTTTTCTTTTTTTCTAACTGAATTAATTGAAAAACAAAGAAAATACTTGAAGATTTTTCACGAAATTAACCCAGATATGCCTAAACACTTAATATTAAATATAATTTACTGTTGAAATGATATTTTATCTAAGAAAACAGTATTTAAACATGATATCTGATCATTATAATTTTTTATATACTACATGGGTCTAAAAGACACTGTCCTGTATATACTATACCGATTGGTAACTTTAATTTTAGGAGATACACCCAACACGGACGTACGTATAAGTATACTTGTGTGTGTGCATATGCGCGCGGAGTATGTTTGTGGGAGAGGAATCGCAAGAGTAGTGGATCGGAGAGCAGTCAGTCGTTTGACATCGTTCAATGATAAGAAATATTATAAAAATAATAACTAATATAATAAATGAAATTCAAATAAGACAAAGCAAATTCTTAATTCTAAAAATAAAAACAATTCGTAAGTAACTGAAATAAACTTTGTAAAACAACAAATAAAACAAAAAACTATAAAAATAAAATATTTTTTATATTAGGTGTTCAAATAAACCACCATTCTGTGCTAAACAATAGCCCAATCTATCGTAAAAAGTTGGCCTTACATTCGCTAGTATATCGGGACTAATAATAATAATAATAATAATAATAAACTGCTTTATTGTTCTCCTAGCATACCAAAAAAAAAATCATTGTAATAAATCATTGAAGAAAAAACAAAAAATAAACAGTAAATAAAATTAAATAATTGCCAATAAAAAAAAAATCATACATGAGAACAATCTTATGGCATGGTTCAACTCATGTTGTTCTTCCACCATACCATAGAGAATTTAAACATTAATAGAATGCGCATTAACTGTAACATACAACAAAAAAAAACATTATGCAGATGTAAAGCCATTTTTACAAACGTGAAGGTCACTGCCATCCATGCAAATAATTTAGCACGTGTCTTTTAAAAGTTATTGATGATGCACACACTGTCCACTCAAGAGGAAGTTCATTCATTGTCTTAGCGATCTGATAGGAAAATGACTTTTTGAAAAAAGCTTTATGAAAAATAGGTGGAGATAATCTCCCTTTAAATCTAATATTTACAGTGTGTACATCCCCGCGAAAACTTATTTTGTTATAGAGGTAAGGTGGCTTATAAAGATGGAGGACCCGGTGGTAGAGGCATACAGAGTGCAGCACCCTCCTTCCCTGCATGTTTAACCATTTTAATTCCGGCAACCTGTCACTTACATGGTCACTTCGGTGAAGACCAAACAGTAAACGTATACAGGAATTTTGTGTTTTTTGAATTTTTTCTTTTAAGACATAGGACAAAAAAGGAGAGTACAGAACATCTGCATAGTTAAAAAGTGAGAGGACCAGACTTTCACAGAGATATTTCCTTGTTTTATGGTTCAAATAATGTCTGTTCGAGTAGATAACCTTCAAACTCCCATACGCCCTTTGTATGCATTTGTTGATGTGATCATTAAAAGTCAAATTCTCGTCTATTAAGACACCCAAATTTCGTACTGTTTTATGGAATTGTAACGGTTCATTGTTCACAAATAGATGGAGGGTGTCTGCAACTTGCTGTCTGAGGCTCTTTGGACCGAAAACAATGGCAAGAGACTTACTCTGATTTATATGAAGCCCATGGCGGTCGGAAATATCACATAAAGCTTGCAAATCACTATTTATATCTATACCCGCTTTAACCACCTCAGACGGAGGGAAGGAATAGTACAGCTGGGTGTCGTCTGCGTAAAAGTGCGCCTTACAATGTGAAATGGATTTGATAAAATTTGATGTGTATAATGCATACAAAATAGGCGAAAGAGTCGATCCCTGCGGCACCCCCGATCTCACTTCCAGAAAATCAGAGCAATCAACCCCTACCGATACTGCCTGTTCTCTACCTGTTAGAAAATCATTTAACAACTTTTTTGCATTATATTCAAAACCAATATAACCTAGTATTGCTGAGAGTGTTTCATGATCAACTGTGTCAAATGCCTTGGAATAATCCAGCAAACAGAGTACCGTCATCCTACCCCTATCACTTTCCCGCAGGATATCATCGATAATGTGAATTAGTGCTGTAGTACAACTAAATCCCCTTCTAAAACCGGACTGATTTACGGGTAGAATATTATTATCTTCCACATCACTATTTATTTGTTCAAATAAAATTCGTTCCATAACCTTTGACAACACCGGCAGCACACTTATTGGCCTCAGATCACTTAAAGCAGTTGGTGCGTTCGATTTAGGCAAGGGCTTTATCAACGCTTTTTTCCAGATGGTAGGGAATACACCACTAACAATACAAGTATTAATGAGATTACAAAGGTAAGGTGTAATATGTGAACAACACAAATCAATACATTTAATATTGAGGTAGTCATATCCGGAAGCTTTACTTTTGATAGTGCTGATAGCCTTTTCAATTTCGAACTCATCAACAGTATGAAAACCGAAGGTTAAATCATTTAGTTTATTGCAGTTATAAAAGTTTAGTAATTCATGATCAGGACTATGGCTTCTGGGTATTGCATTGACAAAAAAGTTGTTAATAGCGTTTGGGGAACCAAGGTGTTTAGGTATTGAAATAATATTTCTTTTAAACATTCCGGCATTTCTCAATGAATTCCAGCTGTTATTTGTAATTCTCAATTGAAATTCAAAGTATGCCTTACGTTCTAGAATTATTGATTTATTAACCAAATTACGCAACGACTTGTAATAATCCCATTTAGCAGATGTTTTATTTGACCGATAATTTGTAAAGGCTTTATCTCTTAAGCTTTGCATAAATTTTATATTCTGTGTTATCCAAGGTGACGGGGGACCAGTATGTGTACTTACTTTGACGGGTGCATGGAGATCTAAGATATTAGTTATCTGTTCCATTAAGAATTCGGCTTTGACGTTAGACTCTTCTATATCAAAGATATAAGAAAAAGGAACTTGCCGAAGATCATTTAGAAAACTGTCGTAATGAAAGTTTCCGAATGACCTGGCTATATTTTGAAAGCTTGATTTGATATGTGTTGCGCCCTTAAGGTTACAATAAATTATATTGTGATCTGAGATACCATGGGTGGTATACACACCACTTACGTTGACTGTATGGGGTTTCGAAATATAAAAAACGTCAATTAATGTAGAAGTCTGGCCCGTCACCCTTGTGGGGTCATTTATAAGCTGTACCAAACCAAAAGAATCACAAACATCTGTTAAAGCCATGGTTGACACGTTGCCCGGTATTAATAAATTAATATTCAAATCACCAGTAAACACAACAGTGTCCACTGTCGGCACCACATTTGCAAACGTATTCTCCAACTCATTTAAGAATGATCTATAGAAAAACTTAGGTGGCCGATAAGCAACGCCTACAGCAAAAGCGGTACCACCCAAGCGAAATGACAACCATAGCTGTTCGATAACATCAGTAGTATCAAGCACTCTATATTTAATGTTTCGCCTTATATATACCGCCACACCGCCACCTCTACCACCCCTATCCTTACGAAGGAAATAATAACCATCAATATCCAAGTCACTACAGTGTACAGAATCTGTTAACCACGTTTCTGTAAGACATATTATATCATAATGAGCGTTTTGAATAATGGTTTTTAGAGCATCAAAAGATGATAGCAGTGACCTGACATTTAAATGGCAGAAGGAAATCGTAGTGTTGAAGTTACAAATATTAAATACAAACGTAAGAAAAACGAAATGAACTGTTCTAAATAGCTAAAATTTAGAATATATATATATAAATAATATTCAAAAAGAGAGAAAAACAAAATTAAATAAAACAACCAAACAAAGTAATGAAAGCACAAAAAAAAAATTACTATGGTGCTAGCTCCCGAGTGAAAACGAAACCAGCTGCATAATATAGTGCAAAGGAAATAAGACATAGCAAATTAAATTATTTAACTCAAAGGAAACCTAATTTGAATAACATATTGTTCTAAAAAAAAGAAAAAAAAAAGTAAATAGCAATAATAAATTATTTAACTTTACTGCGAGTTTTCACCCGCGCTAATATAATATCCTGTATACAATTGCGAATTTTTGTTTGTAAGTCATCCAGATTGGTTGTCCTTTCTTCATCAAAACCATAGCTTAAATTTCGTCGTCAAAACCATAAATTTTCGATTTTAAATATCCCCATAGAAAAAAATCATTGGGGGCTAAATCTGGTGATCTAGGCGGCCAAGTTAACGTTCCGCAAATAGATATTACACGATTTGGAAATTGTGCGTTAAGATACTCTTTAACTTGCCAGCTGTTGTGAGCCGGGCAACCATCTTGTTGGAACCAGATACTTCCAAATTGAACATTGTCTAATTGTTAAAGCGATGGGATTACGTCATTTTGCAAAATGTTTAAATACTTATGACCATTTAAATTTCCTTCTATGAAAAAAGGACCGATAATATGGTCACCTACTAAGCCAGCCCAAACATTTAATTTTTGGGGATATTGTGTACGAGCCGCATAAACTTTGTGTTCATTGTCACGACTCCAATATCGAGCAACGCTGGGATTATGCCGACCATGCAAAGGAAATGTCGATTCATCGGTAAATAAAATACTTTTTTTTATAAAATCAACATTTGATCTCATACAACGGTGTAGTTGTTACTGAAGGTATATACGCGAGTGGTGAGGAAAAATTACTAATACCTAAATCGTGTTACAACTTGTTGCTGGTGTCCTACATGTAGGACGCTAGGCATATCTGGGTTAAAGATGGTTTGTCTTTTTTTTTTATTTAACCTTATACTTTGTCCGATGGATTTACGAAGTTGATAACCTATGATTCACCTCAGCAACACTTCTGGTATGGGTCAGGAAAGGTAACAGATTTGGTTTGGCCTTCCCAATGAGGTTGATGTTATAGATGTTAAATTATTCCATAAACTAGTTAGGATGACAATGCCACATCCCATGGTTTACTTAATCTTGTTCTGTAATCCGTCTTTATTATTGGTTCCCAAGTTACTTCTCCATGCACAGCGTCGATACAGTACCCGCTCAAAAACGAACAAGATACTCCACCACGGAGCCGAATTGTATCATCTTCCAAACTGATAGTGGCTAGATAGTCTTGCAAATGGATTTTGACAGTCCCTTGTACGACAACATCTTCCCAAGTTACTTCATTCTCTGTTTAAACTCCACCCACACAATCGCCGATAAAATTTAACTTCCCATGAAACATATGGGCTCCCATAATATTGATCGTACCATACTTATGAGCTTTTCAGCTGGGTCCACATCAATAAAAATTTACGTTGTGTGGACTGTATACGTTGTGTGGACTGTATACGTTGTATGTGGTGTGTGTGCGTGGCAATGTGGACGGTTTGACGCACAAACTGGCACACAAAAGTTTTCGCCGCACAGCACACATACGAACCATCGAAAGTCGGTTTTCTCCCGAACATCAAACGAATTTGCGGCACACAGGATTTGTATGTGGACGTGTTGTTGAAGTGAAATAAACTTAGTTTCAAAGAGGTACCTATCTGGCGTAATTGTCTAGTAAGAGTATGTCTCAGCATAGCAATATGTTCAAGAAAAAGTGCGCTGCATTCATAATAATGCACAATTTAATTAAAAAAAAGGAAGAAAGTCGCAAGAAAAGGCTGTATTGGATGAAACATTTGTACCAAAGCAGAAAAAATGAAGGTGAAGACGTACATTTATTGAACATATTATCGTTAAATGAAAGCACTGGTCACTTTAAGAACTTTTTAAGAATGTCTGTACAAGTCTTCGAATTATTTATAAATTTGATTGGACCAAAAATCCAGAAGCAGGATACTAACTTCAGAGAAAGTATAAGTGTGAAGGACAGACTAGCTTTGACACTTCGTTTCTTAGCTACTGGAAATTCGTACACAAGTCTTCAGTACCTATTCAAAATATCTAAGCAAGCTATATCCATTATAGTTCCGCAAGTATGTAAAGCTTTACTTGATGTTCTACAAGATTGCATAAAGGTAAGTAAATGAAACAAACACATGCCATCAAAAAGAACTTTTATTTAAACATATTTTTATTTTCAATTAGAAAAATTATTATTAAAGATTTAAAAATTGAGATAATTCAAATGTTACCTCATTTTCTGTAGCCACTGTATTTTCCACAGTCACTGGATTTTCTGTAGTGACTGTATCTTTTGTAATGACTGTTTGTTCTGAGGATGTGGGAAGTTTGCTGGTAACAACCAGGTATTGGGGTTGGGGAGATGGTGATACTGATAAAGGTGGTGAGCTACTTTGTAATGAAATATCACGAACAGAATGTAATGGTGAAACTGAATGTTGGGAAGGGGACATGAAACATTGGGAACCATTTGGTGCCGCACCAAGTCTTGACAATTCTGCATCAAAAATTAAAGTATTAATTTTATGAGTCAAGACTGACTTTGTGTATGGATCGAACTGATTCAATTTTTCCGCGACATATTTAGCATATAGTTGTGTGCAATCTTCTTTTTCCATCGGTGCTTGTAAAAACTTATAAGCCATTTCTATACGCGGATCCTCGTCATTTTTCTTTGCTCGCTTTCTTATTTTACTTGCTGGTTGTGCTGATATAGGTGCTTGTGGTATAGCGAAGCTTGTATCAGTATCATTGTTGGTGCCAGAACCATTTAAATTATTGTCAGGTTGAACATCAGCGTTTACATTTAAACTGGGATTAGGCTGGGCATTAGCGTTTATATTTAAAGTAGAACAAGGTTGAGCTTCGGCGTTTACATTTTCCTATAAAAAATATATACAGGTGTTCATTTCAAAACTTTCCACCTCAATTTCTGTAAATTCGGAAGTTTAAAAAGAAAATCGCTGAAATAGGTAAAGAATAAAACCAAGGGGGACAACTTTTTATGTAAAAATTGACTCACTCACTTCAACCCCCCGCCGCCAGAAACCAACCCCTTAAAAATCTTAAATGGAAAGGGGTATCAAGTGATACCTCATTTTAAAGGTCTTTTAAGGTACTACATGTTAGTATTTATTTTTTTTTAAATTGATCGATTCGTTTTCGAAATTTTTGCGAAAATCTTTGTTTTGTATTTCCCGCTTTAATTAATATTAAAAACTTTAATCACCTTCTTAAAAGCAAGAATAAGTAATCTTTTATTATTAATTTATAAAATTAAATTACCATGTTCGTTTTTACAACGACCATTAAACCTTTATTATTTCGGAGCAATCGGAAATATTTAAGAAAACTAAACACGTATAATTATGAATTAAACTAAATTTTATTGAAAGTATTTTACATTAAACCTGTATGAAAATTACTCTTGACTCGAATGGCCAAAAAAAGGAAAAAAAGAGACGAAATTTTTCTCTTTCTATAAACGAGTTATAGGCAGGCTCACAGTGCGAGAAAAGAATAAAATAAAAGTGCAATTCTAAACATAAGTTTATTTGGTTATTACTTAAACAACTTTGTGTTATCCACTTAACAAAGTTATTTAAATAAAACAGCAGTAATGGTTTACAGTTTGCAGGAAAGGATTGAAATTGTATTAATGTATGGATCCCAAAATGAATGTGCTCGACGAACTGCCGCAGTTTTTAATGAAAGGCATCCAGATAAGAACGTATCTCATACATACGTCCTGAATCCCATGAAGAAATTCACTCAGACTGGGTCCGTTGCCAACATAAAACATAATGAGTCGAGAGTTTTGAACGAAACCGCTCAACTCGAAGTGTTGGGTCATTTCGGTATCAACCCCAATACTTCATTGCGTCAGGTATCTCGTGCAACTGGTATATCCTTGGGTTCTGTTCATAAAGTTGTAAAACTTCACAAATTCCATCCTTATAAATTGAAAATACATCAAGAGCTAACTGAAGACGATTTTGACAGGAGAATACAGTTTTGTGAAGAAGTGACCACTATTATTAATAATAACAACGTTTTTGTGAAAAATATATGCTTTAGTGATGAATGCACTTTTTCTTTAAATGGATTTGTAAATAAACATAACTGCAGATATTGGAGTAATGAAAACCCTCATCTGACTGTAGAAGGGCATACACAATATCCTGAAAAAGTTAATGTATGGGCCGGCATTTTGGGAGACAAAGTGATAGGTCCAGTGTTTATCGATGGAAATTTAAACGGCGAAGTGTACTTGGATATGTTAGAAAATACTATCAATCCACATACATTATCTAACAATACTGTAAAAAAGATTTTAAAAATGTATATTATATTTTAAGTACGATTCTATCACTGCAGATTGATTTTTTTAGATGCCTTCAACCCCAGAAGAATGGCTGGAAGTGGCTCGAGATTATGAGCAAATATGGAACTTTCCTCATTGCATTGGCGCAATTGATGGGAAGCATGTTATTCTCCAAGCACCATTTAACAGTGCAAGTGAATACTATAATTACAAAGGCTTCTTTAGCATAGTACTTTTTGCTCTGGTCGATGCGAATTATAACTTTCTTTATGTTAATATTGGATGTCAAGGTAGAATTTCTGACGGGGGAGTATTCAGAAACACAGAACTTTATAAAAAACTTGAGAGTAATACGTTAGGATTACCAACATAGGATATTCCCTATGTTATTGTAGGTGATGAAGCATTTACTTTGACAAAGAACGTAATGAAACCATTTGCAGGAGACCATAGAAAAGGACCAAAAGAACGAATTTTTAATTATAGGTTGAGCAGAGCTAGAAGAGTTGTGGAAAATGTATTTGGCATAATTTCAGCTGTGTTTCGAGTTTTGAGAAAGCCATTTTTGCTAGAACCCAAAAAATGTGATTTAATAGTAATGACCATTGTGTATCTTCATAATTATTTAATGAGGAGCAAGAGTTCAAAGAAGATATACACTCCTCCTGGAACTTTTGATACAGAAGTGGAAGGGCGTTTAGTTGAAGGAACTTGGAGATCTTCAGAAACCATTGAAAACCTTAGGAATCTACGAAATATTCCACGAAGGTCAACATTTCAAGCAAATGAAGTCCGTGAAGGATTTTGTACTTATTTCACTATCGAAGGGGTGGTTGAATGGCAACTGGATTATTAATATCTATCTATGGTATTCTGAACTCCATTTTCTATATTTGGAGTATTAATTCATTTGTAATTCAATTATTATTATAAACATGTTATAAACATAACTTAAACAAAAAATTAAAGATTTGAAATTGTTTACTTACCAACTTTTCTTCTGAACTCAAGGTACTTCTAGGTTCGTCTTTGTCGAATAGAAAAGAAAAAGCTGGCAAAGCAAACCAATCGGATTTGTACACTTCTTCAGTTCCTTTAAAATAATAAAACAAAGCTTTTATACTGATGCAACATTTTTATAATACTAAATGCTGATAATTACCAAAATACGTACCTTTGCCTGTTCCAATTGTCTTTTTTCCTTTAGCTCTTTCACGCCTTAAGGAGCCTAGTAAGCTGTTAATTTTCTTTTTAATGTCATCTACACATAATTCTAATATGCTTGCAATTTCTTGCCAGGCATCGAACTTCTTTTTTTTATTGAAGTAGAAAGGATGCTTCGGGTCCCACAACACCTTCCTTTTACTATACTCTTTTATTAAAACTAAAACATTTTCTCTATCGAAATCCATTATATTGATTTTGTTTAGATAAGGTTTAACCACCGATAAATATAAACAAATTTATTTTTGCCACTTGTTGGAATAACTTACTAAAACATAACCTAACAAAATCATACTGCACACACAGACGGAGCAGGGCATACAACACACACAGCACAAATATTTATTGGCTGTGTGTGGTACTTTTACGCCGGTAAAAATTTTCGCCGCACAGTAAATTTAACACACACGCAAATTTTTATTGATGTGGACCCAGCTTTAGACATTCCTCGGCGCCTAATGAATGTATGTGGGTTAGACTACCTCCTTGAACTTCTGAACTGTGACTGTGCATACCACAATGTGCTATTTTTCTAGTTATTTCTACCTTACAACTATATACTATCTGTCGGTGAATTTGGGCTCTTTGGACTACTTATACTTCTAACATGGTTTCTTCGTAGTTGGACTCTATTTGCGAACAATCACCAACGTTTCTTAACGATATTCGACTAACATTAACACTAGGAGCGCTACAATCGTATGCTATAATTGTTAATCCTATCCTTGAATAGGCTTCAATCCACAATAAGATAATTAATAGCGCTGAAACAAACAAAAACAAATATCCGATTTTCCCGCGTTTAACAAACAACAACAAAAATTTATATATTTTGTCTTTTTCTTTTTTTTATACCTATATACTTCTTACTTTACCTAAACCTAGTTGGGAGCTTTATAGCTCTCCTCTCCCGTCGTACGGCCAACGGCTTTTCAAGAGATTCATCTACCGATTCTGATGCCCTATTAATAATACTATCGTTCTTCTGTTCCCTTTCTATTGCTAAAGGATTTTTGTAAAATTCGGTTGTTAATTCCGGTAACTCGTTAATGGTACTATCATTCTCCTGCTCAAGATTTTCGGCTATACTAGCATTACCGCTTACATCCAGTATTAATCGTCTGAGTCGCATATTAATCCCGGGGCAGGGGGTCGGCTGATTAGCTGATTATCGGCATATGGGGTTCAAAATATTCGTTTACCACTTCATTGTGTGCATTCGAATCTGAGCATTTACGCTCCTTAAGAGTCGCTTCTTTGTTCGTTCTAAACGGTTTCAATCTACTACTATGCATAATAAATTTTTGCCGACGTGATTTCGTAATTCTCTGGTCCCTTGATTTTAGTAACCATGTATGGCCCTATCCAGGGTTGGCTCAACTTTTTATTTAGCCCCGGTTTAATAGCTATGTCTTTTAAGAACACTAACTCTCCCAGATTAAATTCTCTATGAGTTTTCTAATAACACCGCAAGAGTTTCTTTTTAAAAATTAACTTTATTTATTATAACGATCTTAACAAGTCGGAGGTTAAACTAATTCTAATTCCTAACAATGGAAAAGAATTTACTAAAAGAAATTAAACTTAATTCTAAGTAAAACATCTGCTTCAGGAATGAACGATGCAATGTCCTTATCATCTCTTTTCCAGAAACAGCGTATCTTCTTTATAAGTTCTCACGGGAACATGTAGATATAACCCCTCCCCCATTAGATTCAACTCAGAGGGACGGAAGTTGAATATTATTGGAATCGATAACCTGGGATTTCGATTTTTGATGTTTTCTTATTTTTCTATAAATTAAACACACAATGAACAATATTACGATTACATAGATAATGATTGTCCATGCGTTTGGTAATCTTGTAATCCCATATTCTATCAATGGATTATTGGCGATGATCCTTGATTTCAGTTCATGAAGTTCATCTAAACCAATATCTTTTATATGTAGAGTCAAGTTAAGATAAGGTAACGTCGGATCTAGTGTTTCTTCTAATTCAGGAAATAATATTGATTTCGTTCCATTAGTTGTTTGGACGTTATTTATTATGGTTCTATTGTTGAATGAAATCTTACATCCCATAGGTATTTCGGACAGGTAAGTTACGTGCATTCTTATGGTTTCATCTTGATAATTACACTCCAATTTTAGGAATTGTGGTATAGGAATTACCCAAATCCATTGGTTGGTGTTGTCTAATTGCTTCACAATTAATTCGGCAATTTTTATTTCTGTTTCTTTGCAATTGTTTGCACGTTTCCCATTTAATAGTTGTAGTTCACAAGGGCTTTCTTCAGTGAATTGTTCAAGATTTAATTTTTTACAAATATAAAGTTGTGGAAACATCCGTTTACATGGTTGATTTTTAAATCCAAAATACATTTCATTCTTTATCAAATATTTATCTTTTGAAATCACTGTCTTTAGACGATTCTTACTTAGTATTGGGATGGAATACAGGTGAAAATATTCAAATTGGTATGGATAGGTTATAGGAATGTGTATTAAATACGTTACTCTATTGTTAGAAATGTAACATTCAACTTCAATTAATTTTTCGAAAAACAAAGTGTTTTCAAGTGTTAACTGCATAGGTAATTGATTAACGTTAACTTGTTTGGTCAGTTGCTTTAATGATCTAAATAAATCAATTACTGTGATTATGCTGGGGTGCATCATTTTTAATTTAGCAAACGTAATTGCATTTTCAACATCCTGCAAAACTGATTGTATCACTTCGTACAAATTTATCATTTGGATCAAAGTATCTTTTGTAAACGTAATGTTTCGATCGTATTCAGAATGATTAATTATTAACGAAAGTTGATCGATCTTTGAATCTAATACTTTCTCGTTATGATTAATTTCCATAATTGTTTTATTGAATTTATTAATAATATCGAAACAAATCGAATTTTGGGTGACAATACTAGTACTTAATTTATCTTGATTTTTCTGTAATTGAGTAATTAAATTATCGTAACGTTCTCCGTCTGATGCATCCAAATTGCCTGAGACAGCTTTAAATATTGAACCTAGACCATTGATCAATCCACGTCTTGTACGTTGTGGATGGGGTATAATTTCCTTTAATTTGTTTTCGGTACGTATACAGATTAATCTTAACACTTTCAAATAATTCGACATTTCGAATGAATGTTCATAATTTTTGTGAAGTAGTCCGATAATTGTTTTTGATTTTTGGTAAAGTTTATTCGTTTCGATAATTATTGGATTCAAGTCTTGGTAATGTATGAGCGTGTGAGAAAATTCTTCTACTTTAGCATTTCCTAAGTGAAGGGGTATTATTCCGGAATTCTTTTCTAAATTTCGAATTACGATTTTGTCCGGTAGTCCGAGGACGAGGGGTAACCTATAATTTTAAGAAATATTTGTACTAAAGTCATACGTTTCTTTCAAAGGTCGTTTAAGATTATCCATATGTATTTTACCTTGCGTATTGGTAGAGATTATTTTTTTATCAAGATCAGATGTTAAGATATTTGTACTTTTCTCAAATTTATTCGCTAATTTTTTCCTTTCATGCTTTTTAATAAACACTTTTTGTTGTGGCTTGAATAATGTAGGTTTGTCACGGTTTTTATTAATGTTGTCAATAATTGTTTGTTTTTTATTGATCAAATTTTCATTAATTCTGGAGTACATTAACTTTGCTTTTTCTTTATGTTGATGCATATAATCATTCAAAAGATGTGTATTTACATTAATATCGAAAGGGTCGCCATTATTTATATGGGCATTAATTACAGCTACTGGTTTAAATTTAGTAGCAGAATGTAATGATTGATTGTAAGCTAGTATTGCATAAATCATTCTGGATTGTATAGTTGTGGTTGCAAAACCTTCAGAATTTAATAAACGAATGTGTTCAGCAAGAGTTGAATGAAGTCTCTCTATAACACCATTAGATTGAGGATGATGAGGTGTGATAAAATGTAGTTTTATTTTATGAAGTGCCAAAAGTTCGGTAAAAAGGTTATTTTTAAATTCGGTACCATTATCAACTATGATTTGGTTGGGTATGCCATGATGTGAAAAGTAAATTAATAATCTGTCTACGATTTCTATAGCAGCTAAAGAATTTAAAGGATATGCTTGAGCATATTTTGAAAAACTATCAATAATCGTTAGAAATTTAGATTTTTCTAAAGTATACGTGTCCATATGTATGATTTCAAAAGGTCTTATGGCAGTAGGGGTGATATTTAATTCCATTTTTATTGGGTTCCTTTGATATTTGGCTTGTTGACAGATTTCACATTCATTAATGTAAGTCTGTATAGAATTTTTTAAATTTGGCCAATAATATTTTGATTTTATTCTCTGTTCAGTTTCATCGATTCCTCGATGATTGGATTTACCTTCGTGATAATTTTGAATTAATTCACGTATATCATTACGGTCGGTAACATCTATCAATTTTTGGAGACAACGTTTAAATTTAAAGGAGGGCCATTTAAAATTTCGTCTAAAGATTTCACAAAAAGGTTCGTACATATCTTTGCCGTCAAAATACAAATGATACTGAATGTTGGGTATTATAAATTATTTAACAAAATTTATTATTTCAGTCTCTAAGTTTGATTTTGAGAATTGTACATAAATTCGTTGCTTATTTTCAAACAATTTTTCATGTTTGGGTTTCGCTGGACTGTGTAAAACAGAAGATATTATTAATTGATTATACCCGTGATTAATAGGGGTATCGGAAATAGGTATGTCAACTATTGGATTTTGATCGTCAATTGAGTGAAGTGTATCATCTAAATCTGGAATATTATCTAAGTCAATGATATCTAAAGGTTCGTCGTCTGGGTGAACTTGAATAGAGTCATTATCATCGACAGGTACGGAAGTAATATTGGTATTAGAGTCATTCATGTATGCTAAGATATCGAATGTTTCTTTAGTGTTTAATTCAATTCGCGAAAGTGCGTCGGCGTTGGTATTTAATTTACCTTTTTTGTAAATAATGTTATAGTCAAATTCCTCGAGTTTAATACGCCATCGAAGTAATTTGGAATGAGGGTCTTTTAATGAAAATAACCATTGGAGTGGTTTATGGTCTGTTATGATGTTAAATTTTCTTCCAAAAAGGTAGGGTCTGAAATATTTTGTTGCCCAGACAATCGAAAGTAATTCTTTCTCGATTGTCGAATAATTTTGTTCAGAGTCATTTAATGTTCTCGATGCGTAAGCGTATAGGTAGATCGCTACCAATTGGTCCTTGCGATAAAATAGCACCAAGAGCTACATTACTGGCATCGGTTGTTAAATTAAATTGTTTTGAAAAATCGGGATATTGAAGTAAAGGTTCATTTATTAACAGATTTTTACAAGTCTCAAAACAATTAACGAATTCTTGATTGTGTTCAATCTTTGCTCCTTTTTTTAAGCATTTTGTAAGGGGTCTCGTTATTCTCGCGAAATCTCTGATAAATTTGCGGTAATAACCTAATAATCCAAGGAATCCTTTAATTTGTTTGGTGGTTTTAGGAATCGGGTACTTTTTTACTGCTGAAATTTTGTCTGGATTAGGTTTTACACCTTCCGGAGTAACTATGTGACCTAAATACGCGACTTCTTTTCTAAGAAATTCTGATTTGTCTAATTGAATTTTAAAATTTGATTGTCTTAATCTGTTAAATACTGTTTTAGTCTATCAAGGTGTTCTTGTAGGGATGTGGAGAAAATAATTATATCGTCTAAGTAAACAAGACATTTTTCGTTTTGAATACCACGCAAAATGTTATCCATTACGCGTTGGAAAGTGGCGGGTGCGTTTTTTAAGCCGAATGGCATCCTTAAAAATTCATAATGTCCATTTTCACAATTAAACGCGGTTTTTGATATGTCGGATTCATTCATTTCGATTTGGTGGAATCCACTAGCCAAATCTAAGGTGGTAAAATATTGACATTTGCCTAGTTTATCTAACAAATCTGTGATATTAGGCAATGGGTACTTATCGTTTATTGTTTTTTCGTTTAACTTGCGGTAATCTATGACTACACGCCATTTTTGCTTTCCAGTGGAATCAATTTTTTTGGGGACTACCCAAATTGGAGAAGACCAAGGGGAATTACTGGGTATGATAATTTTTTGATCGAGCATTTTATTAATTTGATTTTCTACTTCTGGTTTATGTATGAAAGGGTATCTATATGATTTCGTATAAATTGGGATTTCGTCTGTCGTTTTGATAGCATGTTTAATTTGATTAGTAAACGTCAAACGGTCGTTTTCATTATAAAATATATCTGAATATTCTCTACAAAGTTCTAAAATTTGTTGTCTTTCTTCATCGTTTAGGTGATCAGTCCGAATTTTAGATAAGTCAAAGTGTTGGTCTGTATTGTCGTGACGATAACTTACGACATGATTAAATTGAATTGTTTCTAAATCTTTCTCACAGAATTTTTCTACTTTTAGAGGTTTAGTTAAATCTAACGAAACTGAATGATCATTTTTATTAAGTATGGAAGTTATTGCTAATCCCTGGTTTGCGATAGTTAAAGTTTCAGGAATTTCACAATCTTGAATTTTGGTGTACGGAATTATTATTTCTCCGTCAGAAATAGATGTTCTAATTTTAACAATTTGTTCTGATCTCTCAGAAATAATTATGTTATTGTTATTAAGTATTTCTGATTGATAATACTTTAATTGAATTTGTGCATAAGGTGTTAAAATTATGCCTTTATTATAATCAAGGGTAGCTTTTAATAATCGAATGTTATCTAAGCCAATGCATCCGTCAAATACGTCATGAAACTTAAATAAATAAAATTTAAGTAAATTTTGTTCCGGTAATTTAAATAATTTTGAGGCGGGCATGTAAGTGCTATATTTATGTGTAGATTTCTGCAGAGCTGTTTTAACAATAAAAGGATCGTTTTGAATTAATTTCGGATAAAGTTTAAATGCAATGTCCGGATTTATGAAAGATCTTGAGGCTCCGGTGTCTACCAAAAAATTAAGATTATGTTCGGGTAAGGTGATATAAGATAGGGTGTCAGAACTAGACATGGAATTTATTAAAATTTCCTCTAATTCTACGTTTGATTGGTTGATTGAGGCAGATTGTAAAAATTTTCGTCATTATAGTTATAATATTCTTGTGTATCAGATTCGTAAATATTGTCATTATCGGTATCTCCCGATTCAACTGATTGAAATTTAGGTTGAAAGTCATTGTCAAATTCGATGTTTTCAGGTATTTCAGGTGAAATATTTTCATCGTTAGGTTGACCAGTTTCAACAGAAAACATTCTCATTCGTTTTAATGGGTTATTTCGTAAAGTATTTGATTGATGAGTGCTAGTGCTCATTGGAGTCGGTGTAGGAAAATTTTTGTTTTGGTTTGGTCGAAAAGCGTTTTGGGGTCTACCAAAGGTTTGAGCATTTGTCGGAAATCTTTGTGGTTGATGATTAAAATTGGGTCTTATATTGATCGGTTGTGAGGGAAAATTTGATTGTCCTGGTTGAAAGTTTTGTCGATTGTAATGTGGTGGTTGATGTGAATTCATTCCCCAGAATTGGTGTGTAAATTGAGGTGGATAATGATTGTTATATTTAAAATGTTGTGAATCTGGTTTAGGAAATTGCGGTTTCTGTACCAGTTTCGGTTGAGAATCAGGTAATCTCATTGGTCTCATGGTCTGATTTTGAAAATAAAGTGTATTATTTTCTTGAATCACAAATTGAAGAGCTTCGTTTAGGTTGGTAGGACGCATGCAACGTATAGTGGTTCCCAAGGGTTCTTTTAATCCAGATAAAAATGTTTTAAGTGTTAATTAATTGTAAAGATTTCGTTTTAAAGCTTTCGCGGGTTCCGTGTGTTCATGCATGTCTACATACGAGCAAATTAAATTTAAAATGTATAAACAACGGTCATAAAATTGATGGGGTTGTTCATTATTATTTTGTCGTAACATAACTAGGTCTCTATTTAAACAAGCTTCGTCTCTTTGGTCTGCAAAATTACGTTGAAGAGTGATTTTTAAAGACTCCCAGGTGGAGACGTTTTGAATATTTACTACTAATCTAGCATTTCCGGTTAATTTACCAATTAAAGAATTTAGTAAATAAATATTTTGAAAATCGTTAGGTTTACTTACGTCATAAAATGCGGTAATTAAACTTTGACAAGTTTGTATGTAGCGATTCAATTCATTCGGGTTTCCATCAAATTGAGGAACGCAATTTAAATATTCTGGTTTAAAAGCCATTTCTAAATTTAAATTTGGAGTGTTTGTAACGTTTGTGAATACGGAATTTGTTAAGGAATTTATAGTAAGAAATTCTTCTGAAGACAGTGTGAGTCTTTGTAAATTATTGAGCAAATCGTCAACTGACATAAATGAAATGTACTTACAAAACTAAAGTGATTCTCATAACGGTGTTTCTATAGGAAATTGCCTTGTGCCTTGATTGGTTTGGGGGTCCTTCCTGCGGATGTGGACGATGATGTTCCAAATCCCGTGAAATCCGTGAGTCCAGATGTTGAACGATTCAATGTCCGGTCACCGATATCACTGTTCGAATTACCGATTAATCGAAGATACGAAAATTGTTGTACGATACACCAATCTCGATAATCCTGCTGACTGCGCCAGTTTTCTAATAACACCGCAAGAGTTTCTTTTTAAAAATTAACTTTATTTATTATAACGATCTTAACAAGTCGGAGGTTAAACTAATTCTAATTCCTAACAATGGAAAAGAATTTACTAAAAGAAATTAAACTTAATTCTAAGTAAAACATCTGCTTCAGGAATGAACGATGGAATGTCCTTATCATCTCTTTTCTAGAAACAGTGTATCTTCTTTATAAGTTCTCACGGGAACATGTAGATATAACTTATGCTACTTTTTTTGTTATAATACCGAGCTTGTCTTAGAGCGGCAAGATGCAACCTTTCGCAAACTATTTCATATACATGGTTCATCCGCGCTACCAATTCCGTCACATAGATCTCGTTATAATCGTATTTACATTTGGATGGTCGAAGGAAAACATCCATAAGAAATTCCATTTCCCTGCCGTACAACAAGAAGTGAGGGGTATAATCCGTACTGCTATGCACTGTTGATCTATACGCTAAAAGGACGTAGGGCAACCATTCATCCCAAATTCTTTGGTCCTTTTTGACATAATGAGGTAGTATATCCTTAATTACCCGATGACTTCTTTCGATAAGCCCTTTGCACTCGGGATGGTAGGGCGTGGTTTGTATTTTAATAACGTTCAATAGCTTACACGTTTCTTTCATGAGTGACGACACGAAATTTATTTCTTGATCTGTGAGTAACTGAAGAGGTGTACCGTGACGACTTACTATCAGCGTCACAAAAGCTCGAGCCACGGTATCAGCTTTCTGATCAGGTAAGGCTATTGCGTCCAAATACTTGGTGAGATAATCCTGAAATGTAAGGATGTACTTGTTTCTTTTATAACTTGTTAACGGACTAACTATGTCCATTGAACTTCTCTCAAATGGTTTCCGAACAGTTTCAAATTTTTGCAAAGGTGCCCTAGATATATGGGAAGAAGTTTTGCGTCTACTCACAATTCAAACAGTAATTTTTAATATCACGTGTCATAGACGGATTTATGAGTTGATTTATAATAGTATTCATCTTTAGTGATCAACTGATATATCTTTTTATTCTCCGCAAACTGCGAGACTACGTCACCGACTCCTTTTCTGATTTTAATTTTTCGACTTAACCAAATCGGTGTCTAAATTCTTTCGCGATACCAGCTCCCACTGCAAAGTCAGCTGACACGCAGTGAGCTAACACCCACCCTTGGGGCGCATTAAACAAATCTCCTTCTACTTCATTAATCAATAAGGTGTCCTTCTCATTCTTCCGCATTAAGGAAACTATACTATTTCGGCTAAGTGCATCTACGTTTCCATGCCTTCTGCCAGGTCTGTATAATCTCTAAGTCGTACTCCATCAGTGTTAAAGCCCATCGGGCTAATCGTGAACTAGGGTCTTAAAATTAATAAAAATAGGAACTAATAAGAAAACTACACTCATTTAGAATTTGTTTATTGATTCTTAAAAAGGATTAATTTATGGTACTTTGAGCGAACATACTCATTTTTTGACGAGTTTTAGTTACTCTCATGAAAAAGTCGAATGACAATATTTTTCAACAATGATTTTAATCAATTGTGATATATGATTGTCTAAATAAACCTGGCTTTGTACATGCGTTATCCAATCTTCATTATTAAATACTAAACTATAACACATCCGGACAACATCGTTTATCATTACACTCTTAATATTGGTGCTGAATATTTTACTTATGTTCTTTCTATAAACCCTTTCGGCAATTTGACAAATTGTAATAACATCTTTTGAGGGTTAAATTAGTTTTCCTTCATTTTTTAAATTAATTAATAAACAATTTTTTTCACTGGATACTAACTAATTTTTACAGAAAATGCACATATCTAATGACAAAATTTTTTTAACAACAAATGCCCTGATGTATTCTATAACATTTTCTACATAGTAATTAAATTTCCACATCGTATGTATATAATCGTGATCGAACACATCAGCGGATATGTTTTTACAACTTTCTTGTGATGGACATATATATCGGTTTCGTTTTGATGATACGTGTAAAATATCTAATCCGTCTGCCAAGCAATTTAAATTATCAAAAATTTTTATTTCTCTTCTAATTAATAAGCATCTGAAGGCACAAATTGCTTGGCATTCGGATTATTATTGAAATCACCACGATTTCTAATCGTGCTTAAATAGGTTTCGATAAAATCTTGGCTCAATTTAAATACTAGAATCTATAATATCTTTTACATCTTGAAAATAATTAAATGTATTAGTAAGGTAAAAATCAGTAAGCCTAAAAATCCATATGTTTAATCCCGTGGGTATCTTTAAGAGGTAAAATATATTTAATTAAGATATTTGCTTGTTCTCTAGAATTTTCAATTGTCTCATTTGATAATGGACGATTAAATTCACTGCTTTTTGAAAATTTATTTCAACAATTTAACATATCAAAACTATTACTTACTTATTTAGATTACTTCGCTTTGACTTTCTATTTATGACACCTACTCCTAGAACCAATGCCTGTCACAACTCTCCTTTATTGAGAATGGCAAGATCAGCTATTCGTGTTAACATAGATCTGTTTTAGCATTCTTTCTATGCATTTAAAAAACTGCTCATTTGACATTTGATATATTTATATCACCTAGTCTTACTTTTAGTTTTTTCCTTTTGATTCACTTTTGTACCATTAATATTAATTCCCTATTATTATTGTGAACTGTAATTTTATTTGTATACAATTCTTTGTTTGTGGTACAGTGTTATTGGGTTCGACCTGTTTCTGTACCCACATGAGATAAATAAATAAAATAAATAAATAAAAAATTATTACACATCAGGCAAAAATGAGCAGTGCCTTCACACTCATCAAATGTGACGGGATTATACTTTGTCCGTTTTAAAAAATAATAATGCGTTGTACTTAGCTGTAATGCACTTTTGCTCAGTGTTTGAATGGCTGATTTCACATTCATACGATTGTCGTATGTGTTTCGTTCTAATTTTGGTGGCTAAGTTTAAGCCTTCTTTTAATTAAATTTTATTTAAGTCTATAATTAGGCCTTTATCACTCAGTGTGTTCCTCCCAAGCTTTATCATGTGACAAGCTAAGGGTGCAACAAGGGTGCTGGATCCAGGGTTTAAAATTATTGGAAGAAAAATTAAAATTGGCCCCCATATTGTTACACATAGATAAATTAACTGATGCCCCGTCGAAAGTAATTGATCTAACATGCGCAGCAGTCTCATGCAATAATTCTAGGCATATTTTTAATAAATTGGATCTTTCTGAGCCGGCAAAGCCTTTAATTAGTACTTTAGTACTTACACCCAGCAGATGTGAAAAATCAATGTTATATCTTTTTCTGCTAAAAGATATTTTGGAGCATTTATCGTAATTAAGAAAAAGTTTGTTCTTAGAACAACAAGTTAAAACCATAAAGATCGCTTTGCAATTTAATACAGTCAGCAACTGTACATATAGAGGAAAAATTTTTGCAATCATCCGCATATAATAAGAAACTCGAATGCATAAAACAGGATCCAATGTCGTTAATGTAAATTAAAAATAATAACGGGCCGAGATGGCTCCCCTGGGGTACTCCAGACGTAACAGCTCGAGATTTCGAAATACAGTCAAATAAACGAATTGCCTGCCTTCTATTCGAAATATATGATTTTAGCAAAGCAATAATTGCAATAATTTAACATGGCAACGGGAAATTTACTAGTTTGGAAATTAAGATATTATGATCGATCATATCAAATTGTTGCGAACCAAGGGGTTCTTACTTTGGAAGAAGAAGAGGGTTTGCAAGTAAAACCAAAACCTTCCTTGACGAACTTCTTTTTATTAGGTGTTTTTCGGTTGAGAACAACTTACATTCTGTTTTTATGTCTTTTACAATTTTAAAAACAAGCGGACGATCACGTACGAACGACTACACGATATACCAGAGGTGGGGAACCTTTTTGTCATTATAGGCCACATTAAAATTAGGTAACAATAAAGGAAAAATCCCTTCGTCACCCTAAAATCTACACCTTTCCTAACGGATCCATTTTCCACATATTATACCTTCGACAAACCTTATAACACCACAAACATTTAAGACACAACAATGTGACAGAACATGGTATTAATTAGATAATTTTTTAAACAATGACGATAATATTGATTAAATTGTTATATTCTATTATTAATTAATTTAAATTTAAAATGTATAAAAGCAGCTAACTTCATTACAAATACATAACCTCAAAAACAAAAGTAAAGAAACGCATGGCGCATATGGTTGCATGGTAGGCTTATTGGATATTTCTGAATAACTGGGTAACAAGGAAGAGAAGAGTTAAAATATCAAGAGTAAGAGGATAACAGCTTAATTAACTAACAAATAAGTCTTTTGAAAATATATTTACTGAGTTTCATTTTATTTTGTTCATAATGTAACGATAGTAACAGAAATTTGGGAATGTTGTTCACAAATCATTTTGTTGAGTTTTAGTAAATGATTTTTATTTATATTACATTAGGTTGCTCCTGAAGATGATTAAATGTATTGATCGAAACCGGTAGAGCTAAAATTAAAAGAATCCATCTAAAATATATTTATACATTTACAACAATAAAGGAGACCAGATGAGTTAATATACCTATAAAAGCGAATTTTGTGATAATATTCGTTTCGTATAGTTTTATCAATTTATTATACTATATAGAAATAATACAAAAAAACATTATGTAATTAATTTATTTAACATTATAAAGAAATACAATAGTAAAAGTAAGAAACAAATGCAAATATCCCACTATATTTGCATTTGTTTCTTGCTTGAAAGTACTTGAATATTTGGATTAAGCTTCGTAACGCGCAGCCTTAATTGGTCCTCTAAATGAGTATTTGTAATTTACGTTCTTAAATTTGTTTTAATTTTTGTCGTGATAGAAATGTTGACTCGGAACAGTAAGTGCTTCCAAAACAGGAAAGTATACGTCGTGCATGCTCTCGTAGGCATGGATATTCAACAGCATTTTTCCAGGTTTCTAAGGGGTCCTTTTTAGCGTCAAAAAGAGATTTGAGAATATTATCTATTGCCAATTCGAATAACTCCATTTGTAATTCGGTAGGAGCATCGGATATATCCACTAAATGTGGTTCAAATACCAATTTCAAAGCAGGAGTGTGGTCATCAAAATCTGCAAATCTTTCAGTATATTCTTCTAATAAAGAATTCAAGACTTCTTTATATTCATCAAATATTTTATTTTCACATTTCTGCTCATTGTAAATTTTTACTAGCTCCGGAAAGTGTTCTGCAGATATATCTGAGTGAGCGAGCAATGTTTTAAAAAATATTAATTTTTTTCGAAACGCCTGGATCTTTTGCCACATTTCATATACCTGTTTCGTTTTACCTTGTAGAGAAATATTTAAATTGTTTAGTTTTGTCATAATATCAGACAAAAATGCAATGTTTCTGCAAAATACTTCATCTGATAGATCACATAGTTTTCCTTTTTCTTGATAAAAATTTAAAACTTGTCGTAAAATTAAAACCTTTACCAAAACTTGTCCTGTTGATAGCCAGCGAACCTTGCAGTAGTACGGCAAATCAACACTGTACGTATCCTCATCTATAGTTAGCATCTGTCGAAATTCGATATTTGAAATTCGCATTGCATTAAAGAATATAGTTGACAATCCCAATAGCTCTATCCAGAGTGTCTTGCAAAACGGTGGATTTTGCGCACAAATTTTGCTGATGCAAAATACAGTGAAACGATATTAATTTTTCCAAGTTTAAGTTCTTCTTTTTTAATAATGCAACAAATCCTTCTTTTTTACCTCTCATAGAAGGTGCGTCATCGGTGCAGACACTTACTAAGTTATTGATATTTAATTGTAAGCGATGACATATTTCTCTGAAATTTTCGAAAATGTCAACTCCACGAGTTCTTCCAGTTAGTGTACCTAGCGCAAGAAGTTCTTCATAACACTGAAAATCTTTAGTTACAGCACGAATAAAATATAAAAGTTGCGCCGAGTCAGTTCTATCAGTGCTTTCATCCAAAGCAATTGAAAAATAAACATCTTCATTTTGTATAATTATACGAAGTTGCTCTGTTACATTTTGAGGTAAATCGTGCTGCCGATCCGTTATAGTTCTTCTTGAAAGAGGCAATTGTTTATATTTAGTAACATTTTCTGGATCTAACATACCTACTGCTTCAACAATACATTCTTTAATTATTTTTACGTCGGCAAACAGTTTGCCCCTTTTACCAAGTATAAGAGCAATTTTATAAGTAACATCAACTGCAGTGGTACTTTTCTTTACAAAAGCACTAACTGACGCTTGTTGATGATGTTTTTAATTTTTTAATTTTTGAAGTATAGCTCGTCGAGATTCACCTTCTAAGTTAAAATATTTATGCTCTTTATGAGTCAAATAGTGTTTATTTGCATTAGCTTTTTTCAAAGTAGTTAAAACTGTACTGCATAACAAACACACCACTTTATCTTTCACAGAAGTAAAGAAAAAATCTAGCTCCCAGTCCACATTAAACATTCTGTTTTCTTTATTTAATTTTTTTTTTTCTTACAACTTGCCATGATGTAGAAAAAAAACTGTTTGATGTCGAGTGTCGTGGATTCGAAGGACCACCGCGATAAAGGATGTACCTTGTTTCTTTCTTCGTCTTTATTAATTGCACTAAAAACTACTCAAGAATTAACTCAAAATAATCAACGAATTTGTTATAATCGAAAAACGATGTAAACTTACTGACTTTATTATAACCGAAAAATGTAGATTTATTCAAGATGTAAACACAGAGAGTAAAATAAACAGTAAGTTTTAACAATAGTAGATAACAACACTGGTACTGGCATGCGCAGATTGCCAACTCCGTTGTATAATGGGGATTACCCCGTATGTTGCAGAGTTTACGAGACCTGCAAGCAAACCTGCTCTCCAATGCACGAGATGTCGCTACTTGTAATACGTAAAAATAGTGGTACCGTTTCGCACTAGGTGGCGTTCTAATACTTGAATTATGCAATTGGCTATTACCACCAGTACTGAAATTTACCGTTCTTTATTTAATTCTTTATAGTATAACGAAATATTAATTGATCCAAGAAATTTTATGGAGGCCGCACAAGAAAGTCACGGAGGCCGCACGTTCCCCACCTTTGCGAGCGGCATACTATTACCGCTCGTCAGCGTAAAATAGAAAATGAAATTAAATGGATTAAAAAAATAAATTGGTCGGTTTATAACAAAATGCTTTACTGAAGTCTGTGTAAATAGATTCAAATGGGATGAAATTCTCCATATTTCTCTAATATAATAAAATATGATGTAGGTAAAAGTAAAAACTTTTTGAGAAATATTAAAATGTTTTAATTCTATTCAAGCAGACATGTTTCGAAACTAATGTTTCATCTTCAGTACCTAAATTTAAGAAATAAGAAACAAATTATACAAATGTTAACCGGAACGTATTAATACCGGTAAGGAGAAATCGGAATTTGAAAAGGTGAACTTACATAGAATATTATACAATATAATGGAATAAAATTATGTTAGTAGGTGGGGTTCAGGAATAGATCTAAATCTCTTTTAACTTAATTTACAAATAAAATTTAAATTAAATTTAACAAATTAAAAAACTTCAATAATATAGATAAAATCTTGGAAGGTAACATATAATAAAGGAGTGGCGTAAAAAACGTTTTTACATCAGTACACGTACGGAATACAAAAAAAAGAAAATTTTTTTTTTTTTAGAAATAATTATTAATTAGTACATATCAAGATACCATTATTTCTCTGAAAAACAACCTTCTCAAACACGATATAATATGTACACCAGCAGATAAAAACGCAGGCCTAGTTTTAATTAATAAATCAGAATATATTTCAAAAACCTTATCTTTCTTTAATGACAATAACATTACCTTACTCCACAAAGACCCTCTTCCGGTATTCCTTCGTATTTGTCCCATATTGTGGTGCAAGTGGTCGCTAAAAGTAGGCCACGATACAGTGGAACGTTCAACCGGGATGCGAACGTCCGGGACGTCTCCTAGCTGTAGCAGCACAGGGAGATGATCGGAACTAAGTTCGTTGAGCGTGGTAACTCTATGAACTAGTCGGACATCTTTCATTACAACAACGTCCAAAACGTCAGATCGTTGCCCTTCGTTCGACGGGTAATACGTGTGGTCGGCGGGGGCATCGATGACAATGCCCGTCTCGTCGGTAAAACTCCGCAGTATTTTACCGTTCGCGTTTGCGATCCGACTGTTCCACGATGGGTGCTTGGCGTTTAGGTCGCCGGCGATAACCACGCCTTTGTCCGTATCCAAGACACCCGTTAGATCGTCTTCCAACAACCGCCGATTCGGCGGATTGTAGGCGGCGACCAAGCGGACGCACCCCGATAGTGTTCGTACCACAATCGTAGTAGCTGTAAGGAGCGGCTCTTACTTTGTTGTGTGGGCGTGCTAAAGACGTATGCGACAAGCAGAACCTTGTCAGGCCGGCTTGGATTTAGGGAGCAAAGTTAAATGAAATTTAATAAAAGAAATCAAGTCAAATTTAAATACTAAATTTAATGAATTAAAATCAAACGAAAACAACAGCAAAAAAAAAATATAAACTAAAATTCATAAACAGAATGAAAGTTAAAATAAATTGAAACAAACAAAGTTTAGCTACAAAAATAACTCGAAAACTTTATATTGATTAACAACAAAAGAAATTTTAATCTAGTAATTTACCTGACTACTTGAAAATCTGTATAAGCAATTTTAATTAAAAACATTAAAAAATATCTAAGTTCAACAATAATAATTACAAAATGATCAATTTAATAAAAAGAATAATTCAAAAATAATATCGAATATTACGTAGGTTTATACCAAATCAGAAAAAGCTAAAGCAATTAGTTACAATCTTTACAAGTTAATATGTAAAATAAAACATTTACGACTTAGCAAGGGTTAAAGCGATCATATTGAGAGGAGCGACTCGTCAAAAAGTATAACACTTTAATTTTAATCCGATCGAATAGAAGTTAATTAATAATTAAATAACTTACATCAAACTTAAGAATTACCGGAGTCTTACTCGGACTTTACACTACGACTCTTAACCGAAACCGACCAGGGTGCTTCGCCGAAGGAATTAATTTTAAATCAAACCAAACTGAACTTCACTCAACTGCCTCAAAAGGCGCTCCTCCTCAATATTTAAACCTTTACCCCCTGGACGCTCTTTCCTCCAGGAAAGTCCTTATTGGCCAACACATGGCTCAACCAATTAGAAATTGCAACATCAGCAATTAAAAAAAGAGAGGGAAGGAAAACAAAAGGAAAACGTTTTCCCCCTGAACGCTCTTAACTCTAAGAATAATCTTACTGGTCACCGCGTGGTTTAACCAATCAAACAATTACAACTATAACAATTAGACAAAAGAAAAGGAAGGGAAGGATGAGTCGAGCAGCGATCCCCTCTATCCGAGAATGAATAAAAATATCAATAATTAATTACCAAAATCTGAACTGATCTGCGGATCGCTACAAACGCTTAGCTCTAGCCAAAATTGAACTCTCTTCGGTGTCAATTTGCGCGGCCTTATATTCCCTTTTTGGACAAAGGCATCTTGGATATCCAAATTTGATCTTCTCAGTTTGAATCTGGGCTCTCTGATTGGTTGATTCAGTGGCGGGAATTATAAATTACACAGGTTGGCCAAAATAATTGATTTTTTTAAAGAAAATAACTATTAATTTTGAAAATATTCGAAATTATTAATAAACTTTAAATTTGATTAAGATTTTGTAATTTTGTTGCTAATTTTTCGTTTTTTTAGATAAACGCGCTTTCGGGTGTCAATTTCCTTCAAGAAAGTCGTAATTTAATGTTGAAGTTTGGAAATGAAGAATTGGAATTTAGATATAAAAAATGATACTGAAATGGGTGAAATTGCGGCCTATGGGTTAAATCGATACAATCTATCGATCTCTTATGTTTTTAGAATCTAAACTCGTCTGAAAAGTCGCCAAAATCAATATCTGTCAAAACTGTAAATGACAAGGTCAAATTTGAAGGTCATGGACTTCAATGAATTACCTTTTTCTTGCACTTCGCCCTAATTTTTCTTAAATCTAAACGAAAATCATAACAAAACGTAACTACTTAGCCTAATCTATAATACTAAAGATCTTAAATTTAATTAGTCTTTTTTGTTTCTTCGGAAACAGAGATTTTATTACAAAATCCATTCATTTATAACCTGCAGTGTCGTTTCGTGTCGTCTACTTTACAATTTTATTTTCCGTTGCTTTAGGTTTTTGAATCATTTTATATATTGTGACTTCTCTTAATTGTTTGACTATTTAGCTGATAATGATAAATAATTATCGAAAGCGGTACTAAGTATATTTAATTGAAAACTGCGGAAGAGTTCTTTTAATTTTCACCTTATTTTAATTATTGTACTTAATATTACATTCTGTCCTTTTGTTACTTATTATTTGTTCTTTTTTTTTCGTTTGTGTGTCATTTGTAAATCAGTAATATTATATTAAAGTATAATTTAAGAAAACTTCAATTAATAAATAAATAACCAAAACGTGATAAAAATATAAAAAATACAATTAAATTGCAGAACAATAACTCCCTTTTGAATCCTTAAATCCTTTTGACTCCTTTTTTAAATGCAGCAACAAACTATAAACAATTACTAAACGTTGCTCAACAAGTAGTTATTAATTTAATTAGTATTTAGAAGTTGTTCAAAATGTCGCCCATTTTCTCTTCTACAAGCATTAATGCGCTGTATAAAAGGTATTGTGATATCTTTTAATATGTGTCTCTTATTTTCTCTACAGTCGTTAAAAACATTAGTTTTACGAAGCTTCATATCTTCTGATGTAGTAGGTGCCGTTTGGTATACCTGTTCCTTCACATATCCCCATAAAAAGAAATCTAATTTGTTGCGATCTGGAGACTTTGGTGGCCATAATGTAGGAGCTTCTCTTACAATCTATCTGTTGTGATATTGTGTATCTAAATACCGTCTCACATTTTGTGGATAGTGGGCGGGGCACCATCATGTTGGTATATTAAATTTTGGCGAATATTCAACGGCATTTGAACATCATCCAAATATTCTTATATTTGGTTAGTGAGAAAATTTAAGTGTTTCTCTTCATTTACCGAATTTTCCAAAAAATAAGGCCATAGTAAATGCGTATCTGATATTCCCCACACATTGATAGACCATCTGTGTTGATGATGTAGGGCAGCGATTCCCAACCTTTTTGACTTGCGGAGCCCTTTTTAGAATCAATTTTTGTGGCGGAGCTCCTTATACCTACCTTATGTCTTATAATATATATATATTTCTTTTATGTCCTGTAACGGCTGCGGAGCCCCAGAAAAGCGCACTCGGAACACAGGTTGAAAACCGCTGATCTAGGTGTCTAACAATATAAGGATTTTCCATTGCATAATAATGGAAATCGTGATTGTTAACATTTCATAAAAATGGTTGTGTATTTTTATGAAATGTCCATAAAATCCGTAAAAGTGTATAAAATATAAATTAAATAATTTTGTACTTTACGATGTAATATTCCTATTCTTCGGAAGCATGAAATGAATATATAACATCGTAAAACACAAAATTATTTAATTTATATTATATACATAACAATCACAATATTAAGAAGATATATCAATAATTATAATCCGTAAAAAGCACAAAATCGAAATAACATGCATCTTATTGAATTTGTGCAAAGACCCAATTACAAGAACGTAATCTCGTCTGAAAATCATTTTCGCTCATTTCCTGAACAAGTTGCACATGATACGAATGATATTTGTCTTTTTATTATTTTAGACACTGACAATTGGCTTAGTCCCAGGTTATTTTTAATTTTTCTAGTACTAGTGCACGGGTCCTCTATAATGCTTGTCAATACCATTCCGTTTGGTAATTAATATTACCTGTTTCTTCAAATTGCAGTCAAACCCTGTTTATAACAGTTGGTTGAGCATGCCGTCTATCCGGCTATCGTTTAGTATATATTCTGGAGGCTATAAATCAAGCCGCATTAAAATTTGGTATATGGCAGCAAAATTATTTTACATTATAAAATACTAATCAAATAATAAAAGGAAGAACAAAAAAATACTAATAAAAATAGACAGAATATAATATTAAGTACAATAATGGCATATTTTATTACACATTTTTTTTGAATTTCCAAATATCATGTATAAGTGAAAATAGTTTTAGGTAATAGAAAGTCGTGAATCAAACAACTTTTGTGTAAAACATTTTTTTCTTTCTCAAACGGTTTAGTAACTATCGTCCACCGGTATTCTAATAACTACTAATAACATCCTGTATATACCTCGCCACGTACATTTTCAATAAATATTGTGGATCTGTAGCATTTTGTGAAAAAATTTTTGTCGATGTGGATGGATTGCCTGTTGATGTAGATGATAGTGCCATATTTATATATCGGAGACTGAAGTGATGAAACTGGAGAAACGTCTTCTGTGCTACTTTGGGTATACTGGTAATGATCGGAACAAATTTCTTTAGAAGAAGGTTTCGTAATAATATTTGACGTTGTGGATTTAAACGATATAGGAATAGCTGTAGAGGTTAGCTTGCTCCGCATAAAATCCTCTTGTTTCAAATGATCTGCACACAGTACACGTCGTTTTAAGCGCTCGGGGCTCAATTGGGTTACTAGCAATTTCCTGTAAAAGTGTTATTGTGACAACATTAATATATTTTTTATGTTACATGTATAACAAGTAAGCAATAATATTTCTTTGTATAGGGTGCCTTCGATGATAAAATCTTCTAAATTGCAGTCATTTCTTCCAGCAGGTATTGAAAATTAATTATTATTTATAGACTTTTGTTTCAACTTTGAGTACCTCTTGTAGACGTATGAAGCATGGTACAACATTTTAATATTAGAAGAATATTATAAATTATATAATATTTATATTATAAAAAAATGTTACAGTGTAAGGATATATTTTATAAAAGATTTCGTTCAATAATATCAACGAATATTTTATTTTAAGAAAATAATGTTATTGAGTATTAAATTTTTCATACCAGCCCAAAAACCGTATTCAGGAACAAATTTTTATGTAACGCACTTTAGGCTATAACGGACACTCCCTCCCCCGTATTAGTCCGTTATATCGAGGTTTTACTGTATATCTTTTGCTGATAGAGTTGTTTCAAGCCTTACCTGTATTTATTATACAGTTCTCCAGTTTCTCCGGATCATGGACAGGAAATTCAAAAATGCGAAGATTGGGGGTATTTGTTAGACTCTTTCCACACTCAAAGTAAGCACATTTTCTCGGCATGCTGCTTAAAACAGTCATACATTAACTATAAACATATGTTATGAGCTACCAAAAGGAGAAACGAGATTTTATCGAGAAACGTGGATCGGCACTGTGCCTGAGCGTCCCCTTGAAAGTGGACAGCAGTAAATTAGGGTTTGGTATATTTTGAAATCAATTTATAAAACAAGTAATTAACCAATTAATTAATAAAATTTCTCAATTAGTTAATAATTGATTAACAATCAATTCATTAAAAAAAACAACAAGGATAAAATAAAGTAACCCAATAATATAGCAATAATAAATTGAAACAAAATATAATAATTAAGTTAATCGAATTGACATTCAGGTACGTCAATTCTTTCGTCAAGGCTTTCTTTCTTTGCGCTTATTCTACTTAAACCAAACCGCACCCAGCACCCAAAATTTCGGTTTTCGGTCAAACCCGTGACCTAAGTGCGCCTGTACAGGAGCCACAATTTTGCAGTTGAGGTAACCTCATATGAACTGAACTCACTTGAAGCCGAGGTGACTACAACCTGACCACATCAGAAACAAAACAGAAACGTTGTTTTGTCCTACTTTATTTATGGTGTGGTTGAGATTGTAGTCGCCAGTCTCAATGGATTTTGAAGAGTAGTAAGGGTAGTAATACTACTTATTTTGAGGACAAGAAGAAGAAGACGTAGCAAGGTACAATTGCTTTTTATACATCCACTTCTACTTTCACGACGACAGGAAGGAAGTTTTTATAATTTATTTGGTAAACTCCGGCAAGACAAAAAGAAATTTTTTAATTACTTTAGAATGTCAATTAGTTCATTTGATAAATTAATCAGAATTTTGAAATCGAAAATTGAACGCCCTGACACCAATATAAGGACAAGTATTCCAGCTGAAGAGAGGCTTGCTAGTAACTTTGAGGTTAGTAAATAGATAAATTCAATTATATGATCAATAGGTAGGTACGCCCGGAATTCATTTTTTTTACAGATGTAATAAAACAACGTAGGTAGGTACACATTTTGTTGATTTTCTGTTTCTATATATCTACAATTGAAATACATCTTCAAATGATGAATTTGTATGTGCAGAGTCCACCGACAATGTTGAACCCTGCGTAAATAGCGGAGTAGCAATATTGCTAGGAGGAACTGTGTGATAATTATTATTACAGCGCTGAAATTGTCCGGATGTGGTAGATTATCATTGCCACTATTATTTTTTTTTCAATGCACTTAAACAATGTTTCTATAAGTTGATCTTCCAAAGACACGACTGATTTTCTTTTTAGTTTTTGCCTATGACTTTTCGGTGGTTGATCTTCTTCGTCCTCATTATTTTGAGGAGATGTAGTCGTTAAACTGTTTGATGTTTCGGCCCTGGCTTCTGCTAATGGTAGTATAAAAGACAACGGATGAAAAAAAAAACATACTACCTCTTAGTGGATACAGCAGAACCACTCTTTGTCGATTTATTTATTTTCACTTCTCTGTTAAAGCCATCCCTTAACGTTTTCCACTTCCTTTGTAATACCGTGGCTGCAAAAAAAATATAGAAATAGTTAACAACTTGTTTCAGGTATTTGGCAACTGGATGGCAACTACATTTGTGGATATGGAGTGTTCGTACAGATGTGGATCTACAACAATAGCTAGAATAACTCGAGATGTTTGTCAACAAATTTGGATAAATTTAAAAGACTTGTGCTTACCGGAGCCAACGGAAGGGAAATGGCTAAGCATTGCAAAGGGATGTGAAGCACGAGCAAACTTCCCCAACTGCATTGGTGCCATCGACGGAAAGCACATTAGAATTATTAAGCCAACAGATACCGGTTCTTTATACATCAATTATAAAAAATATTTTTCTTTTGTTTTACTAGCTATTTGTGACTCGAATTATATATTTACTTTCATAGATATAGGCTCCTATGGTAGACACTGCGATTCATCTATTTTCGGAGAAAGTGCTTTCTACAGAAATCTACAGGAAAATACACTTAATATTCCGTCTTCCTGACGAATCCAGGACGGAGGCAATTTGTTGCCATATTTATTTGTTGGTGATGAAGCTTTTAGTCTATCTCAAAATTTATTGCGTCCGTACTGAGGAAACAACCTTAGTAATACTAAAAGTATTTTTAACTATCGTCTTTCCCGTGCTAGGAGGTATATTGAGTGCTGGTTTTGAATACTCGCAAATAAATGGAGGATCTTTCATAGACCAATGAATGTATATGTTGATGTCATAGATATTGTAAAAGCATGTTGTATACTTCACAATTTCGTTCGTGAAAGGGATAGTTACCGATTTGACTTTGACGGTGCCGGAATCTTTGCAAGATTTAGAAGAAAATGCTGTCCAAACTCATCAGGGTGGACGATATTTAAATTCTATTCGGAATCAATTTGCTGAATATTTTAAAGGTGATGAGGGAAAACTAGAATGGCAATTACGTAAAATTTAAATATAAATTAAATAAAGTAGTCTACTTAATAGTTAAGCATTTTCTTGTGTTATATGTTTCCTTGAACAAGTTATATTTATATGTAAATATAAAAATATTTAAAATAATATTTAGTAATAAAATATATTCTCTAAATAAAACTTACCGATTTCTCTGCAAAATTGGATGTAAATTTCTCGCATATGGCAATCCATGCATTATTTTTCGCAATTTTGTTGCTATACGATTCATATTTGTATTCCCATATGCAAGCGTGATTTTGGATTTCGCTGATAAAAGTATCGGTGTCAAATGCATCGTCCATTGTTGTTTATGGAAGCGTCCTTTCGATGCGACGTCTTGGTATTTAGATGGTATTAAAATGAAATCGGTTTTGACTTTTCTAAACGCCCGTGTACAGTATTTCTTATGGAGGGCTTCAGTTCGCTGGAACGTGACCGCTCTTTCTCTTCTGACCGTCTTTGTGGATAAAAGGTTTAATGTTGGAATGAAAAGAAGTGGGAACGGGTTTTAAATTTGAAAATGTCTCCTTAAGACCAGATAGTAGTGGTTCTACTTCTAAGTGGTCTTGAGAAGTAACGAAAAATTCGCCTGGCAGGCGGAGAGGTTGACCATACACTAATTCAGCTGGGGAACAACCCAGATCTTCTTTAAGAGAAGATCTAAAGACCAAGAGAATAATTATTTACTAAATATTTACGATTTGTATCATATTTTACACTCTTAGTGTCTATTTTGATATTGAATTGCAGGTATTATTAAGTTTTCTGGAATCTTTACCACTTAATATCTTGTTTATGTTTATACCCTTACAAAACGTATTTTTTGTAATGTTATAACATTGTTCCAAGCATACAATAAATGTTGACAGGCAATATTGTAAAGATTTGTACGAATTATATATTTTTTCCTTTATAAATTGATGGTAATCATCAGTATTGTCATTTTTTATAATATGTAACATATCAAATTCACACTTAAATCTTCTTAGTAATTTTTTTATTATAAATCCGGCAACATACCCAACTGCCGATTATGTAATTTTGGTCAAATAAAATTGGAACTATAAATTCTCTTGAATATTGTTGATCTTCCATTTCATGTACTTGGGTTGATAAAAAATCCTTCAACTTCAGTAAGGACGAGTCGAAGGTTTCCTCGCAGTTTGCCTCCACAGAATGCGTACTAACTATTTCTTATCAGCAGCGTTTTATGGGTATCACCAAACTGTTTTGGCGTTGGATTATTATTCCGAAGTCGATGCTGCCTAACTTTGCCGAAATAGTTCTCCAAGCCATGCTGATTAAAGGTTCTTGGTAGATAAAAAGAAAAGCCTCTACCAAGCAATTCTTTTGTGAGGTCTTTAAAGCATATTATATTCAGTTTTTTAAGCTAGGAGGTATTATTTTTTCCTGCGTGCCCTCTTGGAAATACATTTTCTCCAGATTTTCTAAAACAACATAAACATAAATTAAAATACATTTGCGGTTATTAAAAATACATGTATCATATTTTCAGCCAATGTATATTATTTTGCTATAGATAATAATGCATGATAGTTACCTCTTGTATCCCTCCAAAATACTAGATATCTCGATGAATTTGTTACTGCACCCTTAAGTATTTTTCCAGGGGGCGCTCTACAACTTCCCCCATTAAAGCTGTCAAATAGCTGATCAAAAAATTTTAAACTAACAGCGGTGTCTTGTGCATGTTTAGCCATTATCACTGTACCGGTTATGTCAGTGGCATCTAAAAACAGATACTGTAGTAATTCGGACTGATACGAATATCTGATCCATATCCATTCCAAAAATCTTATTTTCAAAATTTACCCATAATGATAAAGACGTATCTTGTAAAAATAAATTTGAATTATTTTTGGAATAATCTAAGATTGCCAGAACTTGGTCGCTAGGCATTGTGATAAAAAAAAAATAACAATAAAAAAAAAAATTAGACTTGAACGGTAGAAGAAGACTACCTAGAAGCATCGTTTTTTTGTGAACGAGTTCGTTAATGAAAAGCTACTAAAGAAAAAACATAACCCGATACCAAGAGTAAGAAGAAGAAATAACTAAAGTGAATTTGAATTATTAAAAAAAAAATTAGAACTCTAAAAAAATAATTAACCAAGTGAATGGAATTGTTTGGGGATTCGAAGTGAACCTTTAAAACATTAACCTTAGAAACAGTAAACAAAATAAAGAAAAACCCGGAAGAAGAAAATTTAAACGATTGATTGGAATTGACATCTAGTGTGAGAGTGAGGAAACACCGAGAATTTACCAAATGAGTTAAAGGATTCGGACATTGAAGCCAAGATAGAAGAGACGGCCAGTCAGAGCGAGATAGAGACGAAACAAATTAATTACGATAAGTCTTTGATGTTTTTTTTTAATGTTCACTATCAATTTGAATTTGAAAATTTAATTTAATTTTTTTTTTGTCTATTAGGTTATTCAATATGTAGTATATTCAGTCCGATTTAACACAACATCTATTCTTAATACATGATATAAAATTAAACCTTTATTAAGTAATTAATTAAATAATTTATTAAATTATTATCATTTTTTTTTAATCTTAAACAAATTTGTCTTTTGAACTGAACTCACACAAGTGAATCCTGAAAACGAACATTATCTTATAAATACTTCACTTACAATCGTTATCAATACAATACATATTATAAGAACTATAAAGTTATATAATTTTTTTGTTACAAGCAACATGTACTTACTTGATTTTGCCATGTATGAAATGGCGGCTGCTGTGGTGTGGCTAAATATTTGGACTGCACAAGACACCTTCATTTTATTTATTTTAATGTGGTGGTGATTGATTTTTGGCAATAGACGAAATTTCCCATTACCACAATCTATTTCATACGCCTTAACAATATCATCCTATTTTGCGACTATAATTCACCCATCTATCTCCCAACAAATATTTCTCTTTAAAAAATTATTTCTTGTACCTTTGAGAAGATGGGGAGTATCATAAAGAGGCACAATTTCGGAATTGTTAACAGTAATACTAATTTTCGGTGGCACATTATTTTCAATGCATCTTTCTCGGCTCTCCTGGATGAGACTTAATAATTAAAAGAGAATGCGTGATTGAGATAAATAATTATGTAAAATGTAATAATTATTACCTTCTATTACTGTTCTGTTTGTGGATGCTTGATCGCACACAATAGCTATAATACAACAGTTAAGTTGGCCTTTTCCAATTCAACAATAATTTTTTTATAAGTAGTTTTTTTTTAATAGTGGACTTGTTGTAGTGCCCTTACAAAAATGGCATGAAACAGTTTGTTTCCGTTTTTGGGCTACTCCTCGTATCATAAAAACCAACGCATGATCAACTATGATGTCATTCTCCAAACCATAAATTTGATCGCAGTATTTGTTGTATTCCAAATGTGGATTTAGGGCCGGTTCCTCAGTCGTTAGATAAACTTCAGTTAAATAAATCTCGGTATAACTTGAAAAGTCAATTCTCATCAGTTTAAAGATCGATATATCGAGAACCGTCCGATGAAAAAAAATGCGGTTAGCTTTGTTGTATTCACTGAACATTTCTACGTAACATATGTGAATTTGAAAATTTTCGACTCTTAAAAAAATTATGGGGACAAAACTTTGAAATAAGTTTATAATCCCAATAACGTAAGTCCCAATAACAGGATTCGACAAACACAATTATTTACCATATTTTGGTTAAAACCGCGTTAAAATCCAACCAGCCATTTTCGACTATACCGCATCTTACTAAACCGCGATTTTCCGCGAAACTATATGGAATATCGAAAAAATTAAATATGCACATCATTAAGAACACATCAGGGTATCACCTATTCAAATTTGAATTTTTTTCGTCGGATAGTTTTTGAGAAAAAAAATCGCAAAGTGGACAAAGTTGCCGGCACCGTCAAAAATAGGCTACTTTTTTCATTTAACTCGCGATTTTATGAAAACCGCGGAGTCGAAAATTTCCAAATTCACATATGTTACGTAGAAATGTTCAGTGAATACAACAAAGCTAACCGCAATTTTTTTCATCTGACGGTGCTCGATATATCGATCTTTAAACTGACGAGAATTGACTTTTCAAGTTATACCGAGATTTACTTAACTGGAGTTTATCTAGCGACTGAAGAACCAGCCCTTAATGCTACTTCATCGAACGTTAAAACATATAATCTTTCTTTTGTTTATATAACTCATGTTTATATAACTCGAGGCACATTAATTTCTCGTCGCCAGAGTATCGCCGTCCTCTAGATTTTACCACATTAGACTTTAATTGCAATTAACAGAAGTTGATAGCTTCATTCCGTAAGCCGCAATTCTTCACTTGCTACTGTGTCGTCGCTAATGTTAATCTCTTCTTTAGGGAATTAGTTCGTTTTTTATAAAGAACGGCTTTCTTTTGAAGGTATGTTGATTTCTTATAAAAATGTTTTGCTTTCGGAGATAATTGATCTGATTATCAAATTTAATTAATTTTTATCAAAAAATATTCGTAAAAGGGGTGATTCAACCGTAGTGTGTCAAACGAAAGTCCGATATAGAATAACATATTTGAGAGCGAAATGAAAAAATAATTATTTCATTTTCATTTAATACAGGGGAGCATGGTTTATAGTGGGACGTTTTTTTTTCTTTGTCCGATAATTTAATGAAACTTAGTATTTCAAGGGTGTGATTGAAATATGCTACTGTTTATGATAGGTACTAACTATTATCTTAGGTTTTTAAGTATAAAAATGATAAGAGGCAAAAATAAGGCATGTGTCCCAGAATATACCATTTGTCCCAATGATGACCACAATATGGTACACAATGGGACAAGGCATGGTACACTATGGCAGGGGTGGACTTTTTGTAATAAGAACCGTAGTAAACTACCTGAAAATATTGGGAGCCGCAAGAGTTTGGTATAAAAAAAACAATTTTTTAAGTCACAATGTATTTAATGATAGTAATTTTTACATATTTATTTCTTACTAGTTGAAGGTTGATGAGTTTGTAATGTAAAAGTTAATTTTTGAAAATCAGGTTGATAATTGGTAGTTGAACATCTTATTAATTCTTTTAAATGTTGGTTAGTCAATTGTGAACGAAACTTAGATTTAATTAGTTTCATTGTTGAGTACAATGATTCGACATCATATGTTGATCCAAATATTGATAGTAATCGATAAGCTGCAATTTTTAAATTGTTGTATTTAACTGCTGGTACACATTTCCTTGATCTTCTTGCATGTCAATTAATTCTATTTCTCCGGAAGCCGTCTCTGGTAGTAAACATTTTAATAATTTAAAACCATTATTATGGATATCAATTTCAAACGGATTTAACAAAAATGCAATTGATGGTTTCAGTGCAACTAAATCCGTAAATCGATCTTCAAAATCGTTGTACAGGTTTTTTAATTTTGTCTGATAATTAATGATGACTGTTAAAGAAATATCATATTCTGAAGCAGCTTCCTTTAATCGAGGAAAGTGATTGAATGTCTTATCCATTACGTCTTGTTCAAAAAGTTGTATCTTTCTATTAAAACTGAAAATGCTTTGACTCAACTCTGAGATATTCTTGTCCTTACCTTGCAACAATGAATTTAATTTTTTAAATGCTCCATTGTATCAGTGAATAACATTAAATCACATAGCCATTCTTTATCCTTTAATTGTGGATATGTTTGTTTTTTTTTTCATCTAAAAAATCAATAATTGGTTCTAACAATATTACAAATCTATTCAGGACATCATACATTGATAACCACCTCACTATGCAGTATAATGATAAATCATTTACTTGTTCATTTAAATCAAGTTCGTCAATAAAATTACGAAATTGGCGATGATTTTTTGCATTAGTTCGAATAAAATTTACGATTTTGATGAGCGGTGTAAACACATGAATAAAATTAAAGTGTTTGGCGATAAGATGTTCGCGATGTACAATGCAATGGATGGGAATAAAATCTGGAATATTTTCATCTTTTTTCAGGAGCCCTATTAATCCAACATTTTCCCTACCATTGCAGCTGCTCCATCAGTGGTGTTAAACGAAAACTTTCGCGGAATTAAAGGGGTATTTTTCGGGAATTGAAAATCGAAATAACTTTTTGGGGGAACAGGTTTTGAATTAAACACCACGAAATCTGAACGACAAAAGAGAACATTTATTCGAAAAACAAGACTTTTATACAAGACAAACAGGAACAAGAAATACGATATGAAATAATATTTGAATTTAAAAATAAAATAATAATAAAATATGTGAATGAAAAGAAAACATAATACATGTTTTAACAATTCTATAAAATAAACAAAATGTAAATAAATTAAACTTTTTAAACAAGTGGCTATACTTATTAGTTTGTTTTTCGGAATATCTTTAACGGCGGCATCAAAAGCTTCTTTAATATCGATACCACGTGTAGTATCTTTTAAAGCAATGAGATCTAATAATTCTTTTCGCGTGACTCCATCTTCAAATACGAAACGAATAAAAATTGCTAACTGAGGTTGATCGGATTTTGCCGGATATTCAGATATAAATTCGGAATGGAGTTTTTCATAATGACGTTTTAAATTTCCTACCTTATAATTGTTCACGGTTGAGATACAAATTAGACAGACAGCTTTGCCATTTTTTTCTATAAAAGCATAATCTTCTTCCCATTCCTCATTAAAATTTCGGTTTTCGTCGGCATACTTCCGCTTTCGTTTATTTGGAGGGGTCATCTTAGTAAATCAATATTTTATCTATAATAGTAAATATTAATAACATTAAATAACATTCATATAATGTGAAGTATTTTATTTAAATCGTTACCTACCGTTTATATTCAAGAAGAGAGACTGACAAACACAATCACCGTATATGGTCGCGATAGTTCGAGTGAATTGAATACTGTAAAAAGGTTCTTCCCCGAAATCTGTATCAGACGTATTGATTTATAGCTTCCTTATTCGCCACAAGTAACGACGTTTGCTCTGCAAATGTTCGGGGAATCTTTTTTCTTCGAAGATTTTTTATTATTTGAATTGTTAGTTGAGCCGCAATAATATCATCGAAGAGCCGCATGCGGCTCGCGAGCCACAGTTTGGCCACCGTTGCACTATGGCACATTAATTATTTCAAGAGAAAAGTATATTTTTTTATAAAAGTAAAATCACATTTCTTTTAACAAAACTGAAAACTAATTAACAAAACATAAATGTTTCTTTTTATGTAGTCAGGGGCTTGAAAACATCCTAAATATTATTATATTTGGTGAAATCAAAATCAAAGAATAATTTTCTTCTTTCCCTTTCTGTCCCACCATGATGATTGGGCTTCGGTAGCTGACATACAACGTCTTCTTTTTCCAAGATATCTTCATCTTTTTTGTCCGGAAATAAAAACTTGCCATTCTCAAATCTTAAAAAATTAACATAAACCTGGCCACATTCTATCTTTTCTATTTCTCCTACGTAATGTCTAATACTTTTTTTAAGAACGTATTGAATTATCACAAAATCTGTAACTTGTAGATCTGTTTCTGTCATTTCTTCTTTATCAAGGGAACTGCTCTCACTAGATTTATCGTCATATACTACGTCTTCAGCAGTCACACTGTCTCTTGACGATTCAAAAACTTTTACTTTGGCGCTTTGTACCTTTCTATTCTTTTTGTTTCGAGCCCTTTTAATTTTCTGTAATTCTTCCTTTTTCAATTGTTTTTCTTTTTGTTCCTCAAGATTTGGAGTCGACATCTTTTTCTTTCTTCCTCTTGTAATTTTCTTTCTTTCCCGAGCTTTCATGTGTAGTCTAAGCATCAGTGGAGAAATGAAAGTGTCTGAATGTTGAATTGTGGTAACCAATAATTCATCACCGCATATTTTAGAATGCATATCAGTTCTACTGGTACTAGATTGTGGATCTTGAACATATTCTTCTATTTCAGAATTCGATTCTTTAGGTTGTGTTTCTGTTGCATCTGATACTTTCTCGGATTGTAAGGGTCTGTCTGTGACATAAGAACACAGGTATTCGGAATCGTCAAAAATAATCTGTTCAATGGAGCTATTTCTGTCCTTTCGAATCCCTTTATAATATTAGATGGTGTGAAAGCGGATGGAAAGGACAATCCCACAATTTCGGCAATGTTATACATATTAAGTCACCTGATCCATGCCATTTTCTTTGCAAAATTTTAATACATTGTAGTCTAGACGACTTTCATGATTATCTAAAATCAACATAATGTTGTTATCTTGATTGTATCTAGTAACATTTACTACATGTTCCAAATACAATTTAAAGTTTGTAGTTGTCATTCATCCACTTTTGTGAGCAGCTCCTCTGGATACAGGGGGAGCAGCATTTAACATGTGGACCTTAAAATGCTTCCGAGGAAAAATAAAAAACGGAGGATTACGCATACTGTGGCACACATGGTAACAAGAAGTCCCCTTTCAGCACTGACAACTTTTCCCACTTGCTTTTGACCACTCGGAGCAATTATCCTTGGTGGTTTGTGGACGGTAGTCACACCTGTCTCGTAACAATTATATATTTGATTCATTGTGAAATTATGTTTCGACATTACCTTTTCAAGGTTGTCAAAAAATGTTGATACATTGTGCCTATTGAAACTAGTAGCGCGGCTTAAGCTAGTTGGTTCTGGAGAAGTTAAACTCAAATGAGCCTGCCTCTTCCGAAATAATCAAATCCACTCAACGCCTGCTGATTTTTTTGTATTCCAAGATGCAAGGATGGTCTTATTGTTGGCAGTGAGTGGCAAATCGAAATGCTAGTTCGTAAGTGTCTTTGATAGTCAAACCGTAACACATAAGTAATTAGACAATGCTTTCACTTCTTCATCAGTAAAAATTTGAGAACATCCATGTTTTTTCTGAAAACAAAAAAATTTTTTTTCATCGTCATTTATTTGTTTATACTTCGACCACATTCGGTGCAAGGCAGATTTACTAAGTGAATAGTGTTCAGCTGCTGCTCGTATAGAAATCCCACCGCTAGCAGTACTTTCCACTGCTGTTTTCATTTTCGGTTTATATTCTGTATGAAAACATTTACTTTCTTTTGAGGAAGTATTTTAGGGTTAGACTCTCTGGTTCTCTATAGTAGTCAACATTTCTTTTGACGTGCTATATATTGGGACGCGTCCCATTATGTACCACAAATACATGTCCCAACATGTACCATCTGCCAATTTTAAAAAAATAATATGTATATACCATTAACACAAAATACCTCAAATCACAGACAGTTTTATAACTCTTTATTTTAATTTCTGATTTTAATTTGTTTTTTAGAGGTATTCTTCTATATTAATTTTTTAATTTATAAAATAAATCAAACAACCATGTGTTTTTCTCAATAAAAAGGACACATTTTATTTAACCTCTAATTTTTTTGAAATATAATATTTCAACGTAATATTTTTTTGTATGACGTTTCGGAAATTTATTCCATTTTCAAATACAATTCTTACAATTATTAATTTTGATCTGCAACAATGACTTTGGTTACACTCCGCAATTAAAATTTATATTTCAACCTTAATCCGATACTCAAAAAATATTCGACTATCATAACTTGATAACTTACCCAAAACATTAATCGTCAATAGTAATATTTTTAAACATCACAATTTAAAACTTAATAAAAGCTAATTATAACTCGGTAAATCGATATACGTCAAAAACCTACGCCTCAACGGTTACAACGAGGATACGGTCTTCTATCTCGTCATCACCACGCATTAAAACTAGTTTTTATTTATATTGTATTTTATATTATAAGGCTCCATCTATTGGTATATATATGTGAACCATTTATTATATCTTTAAGCTGTTGATTATGCCAGCATAATGTGCACCTATCTTACCTACATCCGTTTTGAAATGTACAACATTGTTAATATTTTTAGTAATGTGTATACTCTCAAGTTGCTTCCTAAAAGTCGTGTCTGTTTATTGTTACTGTTGTTTGTTTATTTTTAGATACGATTACGTTTTTAACAACTTATTTTGCTTATGCCGACTCCAAACATTATCCTCTTCTAAAAAATTTTTTTAATAACTTAAAGTTTCAATCTCTTATAGTAGCTTCTTAACATAATTACAATCCCATTTTACAATTTATAATCCAAAATAAAGTGAACGAAACTGAACTATTTAATTACACCTGAAAGCTTTAAAGTTAGTTAGGTTAGTTATGTTTATTATTTGCAATGTCAAATGTCAAGTATATACATATGCGTGTATGTGTGCGTGTTCTCATGAGTTCAGCGAAATCTAGCGAACTGTTCTCCTTAAAAATACGACCGTTGTGTTTTGCCTATATTGGTACCCACACATGGGTGGAGTATAGCATACCACAATCGTATTCTATATTCATTATTTTATTTTTCCCAAGTTGCTCCTGCTACTAAAAATTAGATGACGCTAGTAGTAACATATTCCAAAATATTTGGAAAAATATAATGGTTGGGGTATGTCATACCCCACCACACTGATGAAGGGTTAAAGGTTATCTTTTCTTTGTAGATAATTTTATCAAATAAACTTTTATTGAAAACTTAAAAATTTCTAGTAACGAAATGATTTTTTCAAATAAAAACTTAACGGTTAATTAACCAAAACATTTAAAATTAAATTAAAATAGTCTTGTATCGTATTTGACCATTTTGGTGACGTAGTAATGCGGTTCATCTGCTTGAAAAGGTTCGTAGTCAACAAAAATTGTTGGAGGAAATAATTTAGTCTTGTATGTTAAAAGGTGGTTTCAATAGTATTCTTTTTAGTCGAAGAAGTAAATTTAATGTGTAAATTAGTTGGTTGTTGCACATATTTAAGAAAATTCTTATCCAAGTTACATCCAATCTCAAAAACTGGGTTATTTGGGGTAACTTTAATGTTCTCCTTCAATAGTTTACGTTTGATATTTTCATTTAAATTTGATAAACCACAAAATTTTAAACTCAGCGCCAACACATCGCAGGCTACATGCATCGACATTAACACTTGGTATTTTTTTAAAGCATCGGGAAATGGCAAAAACGTCTCGTCTAAACTATATTCAATGCTGGACATCGCGCTTAGTTTCATGGCAGAAAATCTCGAAGTTAATCGGTTTGCCGCAGTTAATCTTGAATCTTTACTTACTTTCGATTATTGGGGATCTTTTATGGAATATTTCCATAATTCTTTAATCTCGTATTGTCTTAAGCAATTAGAATGTATTCAAATGCAGGAACAATCCCTTTTTAATTTTTCAATCCCACGATCAATTAGTAACTTGAATGATTGAATCGGAGTTAAAGTTGGTATTCTTAATTTCCCCTTCGACATTTCATTTAGGATTTTTGATATCATACTCGGTTCTACATCTGAAAAATGGAATGGATAAACCGTATAATTTGCAATGGCAAAATCGTCAAATAAACTTTGAAATGAGAGTTTTAAATCTTCCACGGTTTCACATTGAGTAAAAAGATTGCATAAAATATACGTTATGTAACTTACGTTATCACGTAAATTCCCTACATTTAAATTATCTTCTAATTTAGTAACCGGACGTGATTTTAAAAAAAATATTCTAAAATCATGAAGTATCTTAACATAGTGTTTCGATGATGCATTTAGTATAACATTAAGAATATCAATGTTAGATTTCGTTATTAGATTAATTAAACATTTTAGATGGTTCAGTTCTTTAAAATATTGATTTAGCACTGAACCTTCATGACCAGTAACTGTTTTAATTGTCAAATTAATTGAATCAATCCACTCTGGAATATCATAGTGAAAAGATGATCAATGAACGTTACAAGTGATCGATCCAGAACAACGTCATTTTAATGACGATGAATTTGTGGAGCCATACAAATTATGAGTACTTTTAATTAAAACCCATGTTTTTAACTGCAGAAACAACCGATTACCTAAATTCTTTTAAATGCTCATTTTTTAAATAGATCAACCTCTCATTTCCTTCACCCATTACCACAACAATCCAAAATAAATACTTGAGATCTAATTAAGTTAGTTTTGGTTTGTTTAGCTCCTTGTATAACAATTTTTTGTTTTATTTTTCCCGTTACACAATGCATAAATGTTCAAATTTTATTCGCATCGCATCAATTCAGAGTTTACACTACTTAAGATTGTAGCCCTATCCAAACCTCAGAAAGTTCGTTCTTTCGATAGTCATGTATCTTCATAATCGATTGAGGATATATTTAATCTAACATCGCCAGTACTTAAATCTACTTCTAGTGGATTTCCCGTTAAATCTAAAGAATTATGAACCTCTAAATTTCGTGTTGAAGATCGCGGTTCCATCTGCGGAACTATTTTTGCATAAATTAATAAAACGTTACCTTCTTCTAAAGCTAATTCTTTTAAGTAGCTAGGTGGAAGAAGATCCGACATTTTGTCGAGTCCGACATCGGACAAGTGGAAACGCGGCCTCATATTAAATGAATCATCGAAACACTATGCTGAGATACTTCATGATTTTGAAATAATTTTTTTTAAATCACGTTCTGTTACTAAATTAGAAGAAATTTAAATTTTGGGAATTTACGCGATAACAAAAGTTACATAACCGATGTTTTATGCAATCTTTTTTTCTAATGGCATCTCGTTTTCTATGGAGCTGTTCACATTCATTCGATAAGTGGGAACAAGTACGGAGCACAAGCGTATCACGACATCCAACAAGTGGGAACGCGGCCATATAAAACGTGATGCCACTAGAACATCCGACATTTTTGAAGTGTAAACGCGTCTTAACATTAAGAATATCAGAGTTAGATTTTGTTTTGTATATTTCTTGGTCTCTTCAGTTCGCTTAAGTTTCGTATAAAAATGTTTGCAAATTCTCCTATAAAATATGAAGAAACCTTAGACCACCTACTTTAAAAAATTTACTTTAGAAGAAGGTAACGTTTTGTTAATTTATGCAAAAATAGTTAGATGGAAGCGCGATCTTCAACACGAAATGAAGAGGTTTATAATTCTTTAGATTTAAGAGGAAATCCACTAGAAGTGGATTTAAGTACTGGCGATGCTAGATTAAATATATCCTCAATCGATTATGAAGATACATAGCTATCGGAAGAACTAACTTTCGGAGGTTTAGATAGGGCTACAATCTTAAGTAGTGTAAACTCTGAATTAATGCGATGCAAATAAAATTTGAACATTTATGCATTGTGTAACGGGAAAAATAAAACAAAAAATTGTTATACAAGGAGTTAAACAAATCAAAACTAACTTAATTAGATCTCAAGTATTTATTTTAGATTGTTGTGGTAATGGGTGAAGGAAATGAGAGGTTGATCTATTTAAAAAATGAGCATTTAAAAGAATTTAGTCAATCGGTTATTTCTGCAGTTAAAAACATGGGTTTTAATTAAAAGTACTCGTAATTTGAATGGCTCCACAAATTCATCGTCATTAAAATGACGTTGTTCTGGATCGATCACTTGTAACGTTCATTGATCATCTTTTCACTATGATATTCCAGAGTGAATTCATTCAATTAATTTGACAATTAAAACAGTTACTGGTCATGAAGGTTCAGTGCTAAATCAATATTTTAAAGAATTGAACCATCTAAAATTTTTAATTAATTTAATAACGAAATCTAACACTAATATTCTTAATGTTGTATTAAATGCATCATCGAAACACTATACTGAGATACTTCATAATTTCGGAATAATTTTTTTAAAATCACGTCCGGTTACTAAATTAGAAGATAATTTAAATTTTGGGAATTTACGTGATAACGAAAGTTACATAACAGATATTTTATGCAATCTTTTTACTCAATGTGAAACCGTGGAAGATTTAAAAGTCTCATTTCAAAGTTTATTTGACGATTTTGCCATTGCAAATTATACGGCTTATCAATTTTATTTTTCAGATGTAGAACCGAGTATGATATCAAAAATCCTAAATGAAATATCGAAGGGGAAATTAAGAATACCAACTTTAACTCCGATTCAATCATTCAAGTTATTAATTGATCGTGGGATTGAAAAATTAAAAAGGGATTATTCCTGTATTTGAATACATTCTAATTGGTTAAGACAATACGAGATTAAAGAATTATGGGAATATTCCATAAAAGATCCCCAAAAATCGAAAGGAAGTAAAGATACAAGATTAATGGCGGCAAACCGATTAACTTCGAGATTTTCTGTCATGAAACTCAACCCGAAGTCCAGCATTCAATATAATTTAGAAGAGACGTTTTTGCCATTAACCGATGCTTCAAAAAATACCAAGTGTTAATGTCGATGCATGTGGCCTGCGATGTGTTGGCGTTGAGTTTAAAATTTTGTGGTTTATCAAATTTAAATGAAAATATCAAACGTAAACTATTGAAGGAGAACATTAAAGTTACCGCAAATAACCCAGTTTTTGAGATTGGATGTAACTTGGATAAGAATTTTCTTAAATATCTGCAACAACCAACTAATTTTCACATGAAATTTACTTCATCGACTAAAAAGAATACTATTGAAACCACCTTTTATCATACAAGACTAAATTATTTCTTCCAACAATTTTTGATGACTACGAACCTTTTCAAGCAGATGAACCACATTACTACGTCAACAAAATGGTCAAATACGATACAAGACTATTTTAATTTAATTTGAAATGTTTTGATTAATTAACCGTTAGGTTTTTGAAAAAATCATTTTGTTACTACTAATTTTTAAGTTTTGAATAAAAGTTTATTTGATAAAATTATCTACAAAGAAAAAATAACCTTTAAACTAGAAGATATTTTTAAACACCGCAGATAAACCGATTTACTACGTCACCAAAATGGTCAAATACGATACAAGACTATTATTCTTTAAATTATTTGTATGAGGGTGTGCCGTACAATTGTTAAGAAGCAATACAATTTTTCTTTCTTTATTTTTCAATTCTTTATACCACCTCAAAAGCCAACTTCGAAAAATTTCGAAAGTCATGCACGCATTTTTGTTGGCGTGGTACTCCACTGTCAAACCCTCCATTCTTAAGCACCTAAAATATCGAGACTTACTACTTTTTCCTGTAACGGCCACTTTTCGTTTGTCAGTTCCAGACATATTGGCGCAGCATAGAATAGTAATGCGGTTCAGTTCTTTTTTGTATCCAGACAGTGCAATATGCGAATAACACAAGGATCCGTTTGGTGTAGCTCGATAATAAAGTCATAATTTCGCCAGCATATTATAGATGTCGTCTGCACAGAAATCTTTATAAAAGTTGGAATCTTCGTGTGTTTCCAATGTTCAGCGCTTTCACTATCAGCGCTTCCCTTTTGTGTTTTGCTTTCCATCGAGATAACCATCCATTTGTTGCTTTAAATTCGTTGTGTTCCAGTTTTTTCGCAATCTCTTCGGATTTCTATCCATTAGCTACGGAAAAACATTTATGCAACGCTTCTTTAACTTCTGTGATCTTTTCCATCACGATTTCCTTTAGACAACCTCGTGCGATCTTCCTGTTTCGTCCATTTTTCACGCAGGTCGTGTTCTTGTTGTAAACGACGCGCTACAGTAGACTTTGGTATACCAGTAATTACTGCGAAATTTCGAAGGCTGGCTGACTTTTAATTTTGTCCAACAAAGTAATTTTGTTTGAAAGACTTTTCTCTTTTCTCGGCATTTTGCTTTGTCAATCGTAACTGTATTGATTTCTTCGTTATCTCCGACCACCTTATATAGCATAACAATCGCCAGACAGGTGATTTCTGAGACAATTCCGTTGTCCCAAAAAAAAACAACGCCACATAGACGAGTGCGCTTTCAAACGATATTGAACGGGTAAAACGGCGACCGACAGACGCGTGCATCGCTTAGGCACTGGTTCAGTCTAAAGTGGCATCGCTACATAAAAGCCATAAAAATACGACGAATGTCACTACATGTTGTACTATGAAAATAGGTAAAAAAACAAGACTACTCTTGGCTTAAACGATGTATATTAAATTATATTACGGGCACGATTAAGCACAATAAAAAGAGAATATTAGAAATTATGAGATAAATGGTGTTACATTTAAGCGAGACCATTTGTGGTGACAGATACGTGGGTCAAACGGGAAGAAACTTACTAGCCAGATTTAAAGAGGTTTCCTAGATTTCGTTCTTTAAATCGTTATTTTTCGTATTCATATTCTCATAGTTCGCACTTTTTGGTAGAGTTGTTGCAATTTCCGGTCGCGAACCTGATGTGGGAGACGTGTAAAAGTCGTGGTCTCGAGAAGATCTTGTCTGACTGTCGTTAGTGGTTCAGTTAAATTTTAGAATGGTTTTGTCCTTTTGAAGAATCAATCATTTGTGGACTTCTGTAACTAATTTTGGTCGTTAAATTTCGACATCGCAGGATCGACATCTTGCGGATATAAGACTGAATCACGTGCGTTAACACTGTTAACTTAAGGGGGCGTTTAAATGGCCATTTTTATATCTGCCGGTAGAGGTTACTTTTTACCCAAAATACAACTTAATGGCAAATTATTATGGAAAAGTGAATACACAGAATTGAAGTACACATATTTTTCTACACATTGAAGTGTTCCGCGTTGTAAAATTGCTGTATTTGTAACATAAAAAAATCTTTAAGTTTGTCATAAATAACACTTGATGTAAAGCGACTTTTACGAGAAATTAAACATTAAATTGAGGTGCCAACGCTTCAAGGATACTAGTAGAATGTAGGAAGACGTTACGTGTAATTAGACGTAAAATTGAATTGAAAAATGTGCGATTTCATCAAAATATTGGGAATTCGTAAAGAAATCTGTATAAATCAGTAAAACAAAGCTTTGCCATACGCCTCATAGACGGCGCTAATTATTAAATTTTTCTTCAATGTGATTTTGTAATTTAGTAAGCGGTTTGCGGATATTATGCGTATATTAATTGTATCGATGTTTAAAAAACAATATTAATCCAAAATAAAAGGCGAAACATAGTAACATAAATAAACTTTATTATCCAACAGCGGATAGAATTAATTAGTGTTATAGAAAATAGAATATAAAAAAAACATTAAACAATGGGTGTTAATTAAATGTTTTTTTCCAATATTCCGTTAGTAACAGTTGACAGCATAATATGTATTCTATAAAAAAGCAGCAATAGTACCTGATCAGCAATTAAATCAAGGGTTATCAGAAAATATCTAGATATTACAATATAATATGAAAATTGTTATTTGCTCAGCAGGATTATACAAACAGTTAACATAAAAATAATGTTTGTAAGCTATAATCTCCAAACGTCTGCATTTTAAAATTATGGTCAGTGAATAATTTAAAATTTGCACAATTTTATTGAAAAAGCGATAATGATCTGGTAAAATGGGCGGAATTTCATAACAGAAGCGAGTAATAGTATTAATTTTGTACTTAATTTTGCACCTGGCCAAAATTTGATAAAATCCGAATCACGATTTCCTGTTCTATTACTAATATTGCTGCAGATATATTTAATGAAGTTGATAGTAAGCTGTTTACAAATAGTAAAAATTTAAAGAAATTAATTAAAAAAAAATTAAAAAATTGATTAAGCGGAATCAATCATGATTACCACAATTTTTCTCCACATAGGTCGCCCCATACACACTAAAAAGGAAAATTATTTTTTAAACAGAATTATGTGTTGGTTCTATAATTTCTGAAAGCATGACATCCATATAAAATGACTTCAATTTTGCCAACAATTGCAACAAATAGTGGTTCCTTGTCATTAATATATATAACAAAATAGCATTGGGCTCTCTGACAAATATTCAATTGCCCCTGTACCTGTAATAAAAAAATATTAATTATGGATATTCATACTATAGGTCCATTATGTATGGAATATAGTATGTA